>NC_059366.1:21415000-22093750 GCF_019703515.2 Myxocyprinus asiaticus
GATCATTGTACCACAATGCGAGGCTTTTTCTTTAATTTTCTTTAATCGAAGGGGGGTGACACTATCATGAGTGCTAGAGAAGACTGTTTTTATATTTTCTGTTATTTCATCAAGTTCTTCTAGACTTTTTGGCTTACTGAGTATGTGAGACAATTCTGGAAGATTATTAGTAAAGCTATCTTTAGTGGTTGAAAGAATAGCTCTACCTGAACGATAGCGTGGTGTAGATTGAGTGACAATAGCTGATTGCAACAAACAAAATACGAGGTAATGATTTGAGATCTGAATTTCTGTAGTATCAACATTAACTCCATATGATAGAATTAAATCTAGCGTATGATTATGGCGATGAGTTGGTCCTTTCACATTTTGTCTGACTCCAAGAGAGTTGAGAATATCAATAAATGCTAATCCCAGTGTGTCATTTTCATCATCTATGTGAATGTTGAAGTCACCAACAATTAAAGCTCTATCTACATTAACTACTAGTTCAGCCCCGCCTGCCGGTACATCCGAAGCAATTGTCTCCTTGGTCCCCCTAACCCAGAGCTTGGGGGCGTGGCTTGCACTCCCCAACCGTCGTGATGGCTGACAGGGACCGGCTATGCGATTCAGTTCGCCGGGCACCCACCTGGGTTCAGCGGCATCTAGTTTACCTCAAGTGCAGGGCAAGAACGCCACTACCCTCCCTGCGGAGATCGTGTCCCTTCTGCGGAAGGACGCGGTAGAGCCTGTCCCTCCAGGGGTTCTACAGCCCCTACTTCATCGTACCAAGGAAAGGTGGAGGGTTGCGGCCAATCCTGAACCTGCGAGTTCTGAATTAGGACTTGCACAGACTCCCGTTGAAGCAGAAACATCCGGCATCAGAATTGGTTCATGGTGGTAGACCTGAAGGACTCATACTTCAACATCTCGGTTTCTCCTCGGCACAGGCCCTTTCTTCGGTTCGCCTTCGAGGGCCGGGCGCACCAGTACAAGGTCCTCCCCTTAGGTCAGTCCCTGTCACCTCACATCTTCACGGAAGTCACAGAGGCATCCCTTGCCCTGCTAAGGGAAGTGGACATCCGCATCCTCAACTGTCTCGACGACTGGCTGGTTCTAGCTCACTCTTGAGACTTGTTGTGTGAGCACAGGGACCTGGTGCTGATGCAGTCAGTGCTGATCTGCCTGAAGTTGTTCAGGCAGAGCACGGCGGTCCCACTGAAGCATTTTCAGAGGCTCCTGGGACATATGGCATCCTAGACGGTGGTCACGCCGCTCGGGTTGATGGATATGAGACTGCTTCAGCACTGGCATCAGACTCGAGTTGCAAGGTGGGCATGGCGCCACGGCACATATTGCGTGGTCATCATGCCGATCTGCCGCTACCTGTACAGCCCTTGGACGGGCCTTGCATTCCTGTGGGTAGGAGTCCCCTTAGTGCAAGTACCCCAGGTGCATCGTGGTTACGACAGATGCCTCCGAGCGTTGCTGGGGCACCGTGTGCAACAGGCATGCAGCCGTGGGCTTCAGGACAGGGCCGCGACTGTGTTGGCATGTCAACTGCCTCAAATTTCTCGCAATGTTGCTCGCCCTGCGGAGGCTTCGGCCATCGATCCAAGGCAATGGTAGCGTACAGTAGCCGCCAAGGTGGCTTGCGCTCACGTCACATGTCGCAACTCACCTGCTGCCTCCTCCTCTGGAGTCAGCAGCGATTCAAGTCTTTGCGAGTCACTCACATCCTGCGCGACCTCGATAGCGCGGCAGATGCACTGTCACGACAGGTCATGCTCAGGGGAGAGTGGAGACTCCACCCTCAGGTGGTCCAGCTGGTTTGGATCGATTCAGTCAAGCGCAGGTAAGCCTGTTCGCTTCCTGGGAATCCTCCCACTGCCCACTCTGGTACGCCCTGATCGAGGCTTCCCTTGGCACAGATGCGCTGGCCCTGTGCAAGGTCAAGGAGGATGAAGAGCAGGTCATCCTAGTGGCACCCTACTAGCCCACCCAGACTTGGGTCTCGGACCTCACAATCCTCGCAACAGCCCCTCCCTGGCGAATTCCCCTGAGGAAGGTTCTCCTCTCTCAGGGACAGGGCACCATCTGGCACCCATGACCACACCTCTGGAATGTTCATGTCTGGCCCTTGGATGGGACGTGAAAGACCTAAGTGGCCTACCACCCGTGGTGGTAGACACCATCACTCCTGATGCGAAGACCCCCAGAGATGCGCAGTCGGGTCGGTGCTTTCCTTCTTGCAGGAGAGGCTGGTGGGGCGGCTGTCCCCCCCACCTTGAGGGTGTACGTGACTGCTATGTTGGCACACCACAATGCAGTTGACGGTAAGTATTTAGGGAAGCATGACCTGATCATCAGGTTCCTTAGAGGCGCGAGGAGGTTGAATCCTCCCAGACCACGCCTCATTCCCTCATGGGATCTCTCCGTGGTCCTGCGGGGAGCCCCGTTTGAGCCCTGGAGTCAGTTGAGCTAAAGGCAGTCTCTGAAGACTGCCCTCCTGACTGAGCTCACATCCATCAAGAGGGTAGGGGACCTGCAGGCTTTCTCTGTCAGTGACACATGCCTGGAGTTCGGTCCGGAATACTCTCACGTGGTCCTGAGGCCCCTACTGAGCTATATGCCTAAGGTTCCCACAACCCCGTTTAGGGATCAGGTGGTGAACCTGCAAGCCAAGCTGCTCCAGGAGGAGGCAGACCCAGCCTTTTCGTTGCTGTGTCCGGTGCGTGCTTTGTTCATCTACTTGGATTGCACGCAGAGCTTCAGATGCTCTGAGCAGCTCTTTGTCTGCTTTGGAGGACAGCAGAATGGGAGCGCTGCCTCCAAACAGAGGATCGCCCACTGGGTCGTTGACGCCATCGCTTTGGCATACCATGTCCAGGACGTGCCGCCCCCTTGGGGCTTCAGGCACACTCCAGCAGGAGCGGCCTCCTGGGCCCTGACCAATGGCACCTCTTTGGCAGACATTGGTAGAGCAGCGGGCTGGGCAACACCCAATACCTTCGTGAGGTTCCTCAATCTCCGGGTTGAGCCAGGTTAAGCCCGTGTGTTTTCAGGTACGAACAGGTAAGTTGGTGGGACAACTGGCCGGGTGTACCGCTTGCGTATAGCGCCTTTCCCCTCCTAGAGGGGGAGATATGTGCTTGTTACCCCCCAGCCGTGTTCAGGTGTGCTATTAGGCCCTGTACTGGGGTAGGTGCTCCACATGCGCTGGTTGCCTGTTTGTAACCCCCTGTGATGTATTTTCAGCAAGACGGTTTCGCTGTTGGTAAACCCGCGTCTTCCTTGGGCAGAGTTTTCCTCTGCCACCGGTCACCGTGTTTGTAGAGCTCTGTCCCCTCTGGGTAGGACCTACCATGGGGACTTCTCCACATGCGACACTGCCGACAAGACTTGGTAAGACCATGTGACGTATTTCCAAACAATTGCCTCCCCTTCGGGCAGGATGTGATCTATGCGGTGTCTTCCCCTTGGGAATGGACACCCCCCCGAAGCGGACATTTATGGCCCCCAGCTGAACAATTTCCATTCTTTTTTGGGGAGGAAAAAGAAGAGAAGAGGCTACAGCTTGGGCGGCCTGTCCCCATTTTGGGCAGTCGACTTGTCCCCGAGGTGCAGGGGACCGTACGATGCTCATAGGAGTGTTGGGGGAGGTTACGTGACGGCCAGGTGCGCTGGCTACGAGGCACGCAATGGTTTGCCCGTCTTGCACCACCAGTCCATGTAACACAGTTCAGCTAGTTGTGGCGTTTCGTATAGGGAGTGAGTGACAGATAGGGAACGTCCTGATTACTTTCGTAACCTCTGTTCCCTGATGGAGGGAACGAGACATTGTGTCCCTCCTGCCACAACTGTGAACTATCCGCTGAAATTGCCGGAACCCTGTCTCGGCTCCTCAGCAAAAAACCTGAATGAGTGGTTGCGAGCCAGCTCCTTTTATACCCATATGTCCTGGGGAGTGGCATGTAAATTCCACTCGCCAATTCCCATTGGCCTTTTCTCAAAGATCAGAGGTGTTTGGGGCTCCCAAGGGCGACCCCTAGTGTCACTACATCGACACAACGTCTCGTTCCCTCCATCAGGGAACGGAGGTTACGAAAGTAACCAGGACACAAATAAGCCACAACACAAATAAACTAAGCCACAATACAAAGCTTGAGTCCACTTGAGAAAATGTTTCTATTTTGCATTTTTCTAATTTAATTGTTTATTTTTCATTACAAAGTATATTATCAACATAACAGTTTGAGTGAAAAATTTGTGCAAAACCCGATAATTATGATATAATCATGATCCTGCATGTGAATTTTCACAGAGCATCCTGTGAAAGTGCTTTAATGAAAGAAAACCTGTACTTTTGTACAAAATGAGTTAACAGTTAATGTCACAAATTTGCTTATTTGATTACTGATCACAAAATTGTGTGGAATCTTAAATATTTCTTATATTATGCCATTGTAATCATGTAATCACTAGCATGAAAGCAACAGTGAGAGAGGAGCAGGCTATTTTATTTATATGAAATTTTACGCACCTGCATTCCAATCTACATCTTGATGTAATCCTCCCTCATGTTCACACAGTGTTTTCATCAACTGATTGGTAGACTAAACACTAATGAAGTGCGAAAAGACTGGCACTGTGCGTGCAAGCCATTCACGCACCACAAGCCAATCAACTATTTTAGCACTTTTCGGTCAACCGCACCTGCAAAATCCTAAAACTTTATTTCCAGGTTTAATTTATGTTTTGAATAGACTCATATTTTTTAACCCTACAATGTGGGTTTATGTTTTTTCCTTTAATGTAATTTTGAGTGTGACCATGGTTTAAGGACGGTGTACCTGTATGCTGGGTTGGAAATCTCAATGATTAAAAGTGGTGTTTTCCTTATTACATCTGTGTTGTTGTGAAAGCAAAAAGAAGCAAATGAAACACAAAATGTAGGCTGTCATCCATGCAGCCTGATGGAAGCAAATCGGGTGTGTTTACTTGCGATTAACCGAATGTGAAGCGCTGCCGGCTCGTGATGCACAAATGGCTTGCACGCGCTGCTGGGTATTCTGCAGTCTCGTCATATTTTAACTTTTTGTTTAGCCTCCCATTCAGCTCATGAAAACACGCTGTGGGGTCATGAGGAGGGATTACATCAAGATGTAGATTGGAATGCAGGTGCAGAATTTATATAAATAAAATAGTCTACTCCTCTTTCGCCGTTGCTGGCGTGCCAGTGATTACCCTCCGTGTGGCAATGCTGGCACGCGTGCCATAGGTTGCCGATCCCTGGTTTAAAGAAAACCCGCACTACACCCTTTCGGTCTCAGGGTAACGCTCAGTGCGAGCGCTTTAACAGAATGCTCCATGATCTATTACGTACACTTCCCCCTGAAAAGAAAAAGCGTTGACCAAAACACATTCTGAGTTGGTTTATGCTTATAATGTAACACCACATGCAACCACTGGATACTCACCACATTACTTGCTGTTTGGAGTCAACCCGTATCTTCCAGTAGATGCACTGCTATGTCAAGAGCAAACTGTGGACAGAAAACATGATTGGTTAGTGATTCAACAAGACAGATTGAGTGAAGCTAATGAAGAAGCCAGGGAATACGATGAACACAAGGCTGCTGAGAGACTTGCCCCTCTTAATGACAAGGTCTATTGCCCTGTGGATGATGTGGGTCAGCAGGTATACTTGCGACACAGACTTTTGAGTAGGAACAAAATACAGGAATCGTGGGGCCCTACTGTATACAGTACAGTAGGGTAGATTTTCATATTCATAGATGTGCAGGGTACCACAAATACAATTGATCCCCTTGAGGGTGGTCCTATAAGGAGAGTCCATAGAGTTGACTTGCACCCTTGTGTTAATTCTGTTCCTCAGCCAGAGGTGACTGCAACCCATTCTCCCACAACACCACAATCGAGGGGAGAATCTGTTTCTGAGCAGGTTGAAGTTGTGCATTCTGATCCTGATTTTGTGTTAGAAGGTCACATATCCTAGTCTGCAAGAGACAGAGAGTGTGAACCCTGAGGGCCCTGTGTCAGTCGCTGAGGCCCTTATAGTTGAACCTGTGCTGGTTTCAGAGAATGATGAGTGACGAGGTTTGGTACCAGAGAGAGTTGAGTCTTGCAGTGACAAAACTTCTAGAGTGTCTGGTCCAGAGAGGTTTGAGCCCGACACTGGCACGGCTCCTAGACTGTCTGAACCAGAGATGAAAAAGCCTGTACCAGCACCAAGAAGAACTAAATGAGCCAATGCTGGCATACACTCAAACCCATTTAATGAGCCAAAATCAGCATGGAGTGCTATTTCATTCAGTCCTGAAGTCTTCTCTCATTTGTTAAAGGTGCAGTATGTAACAATTTTCATGTAATATTCGCCTTTGTTTTGCCAATGTGTGAACTATTAGCCCTTCCCGGACTCCTTAGGTTGCCTATTAAAGCCTGTAGACTGATTTTCATGCGAAGGGAGCGGGTCGGTTTTGCTGGGAAAATCCAAAGGATGTGAGGTTTGTGCACGCTCCCGAAAGCCTTGCCTCAGTGCTTCTCTTCCGCTATTCAGCAGCGACAACAAACAGTCTGCAACACTAGGTAACGTTATCTTAGAGATGGAATCCAGCAAACGGCCGGCTCCCAGCACAACACAGACACCTACACCAACTCCGAGTAAGCCAAAAAAAAAAAAAAAAAAAGCATTTATCTACTGAATCCCATCTGGCTAAGTGGGAACATGATCGTGGTTGAGCGAAAACTAGAGTGAACATCGGTGAAACATCGGTTCCTAGAGGGACCTTTGTTAGGTTTTGGGGATCAAAACGGACCCTGAACTGGCGTTCTTCTTATTGGACAGGTAAGGTTACATAACTGCAAAGCATGTGAAATATAGTGCCATGATTTTAGCTAAACTACAATAACACATGAAATGAATGCTAGACAATGTTCAAGATAATGCAAAAAGACCCATTCATTAGTGTAACGTAACTTGGTTATACAGAAAATATATACATTCTATTATTATAAAACAATAGCGCATCGATATATCAAAATGACAGTTGTGATGGAATCACATCAATACTGAATTGTGTCAACATATTCATAATGTACAGTCTATTTAAAAAACAGCTACTGTTATCATCCACCAAATTTAGCTAACAGCTATTGATAAAGCTGGCTAGCTAGCTAACACCGACATAGGCTATCCTATAAATGCAGTCAATGTATCATGCAAAGAAAAGTGATTACTGCAAACTACAGTCTCACATAGCCAGACCTATATCCACACTTTGTTTTAGCCCTGCTCCAGCATTGGAGAGTCAAATATAATATACAGTCTCAAAGTTTGTAGTAAAACAATCAGAACTGTGTAATTTTAATTATGCTACCTCATCTGTCAGCATGAAGTCGGTGAATCACGTTCAGTCTCTTTGTACGTTACATCATTGTTTTGGCCGATGCTTGCTCGCGTCCCTATGGCATGTGCACGAGCACGAGCTACAAGTAGCTGGCTGCAGTTCACTTAACGGCCACAGGTGTGATTAATAACAATCTTTCAACCTGCACCTTTAAAATTGAGTGTTTGTTATGGATTATTTTTGAAGGATGCATATGGATTTCATGTGTGAAGTCTGACCACGTTCTGTGCACACATGTAAGAACGGGGTATGTAAATTTACAGTTAATCATATCTCATTTAATGATTTAAAGCCCAGAGTGTTTACCAGTTTAGTGAATAATTGTAATATGTGTTATATGTGAAAACAGGTGTAATGAGAATATGTGTAATGAGAATTCTGTTGTTTTAAACTGCAATACATGTCTTTAAAGCCTGGTAAAAAAATTCATAAAATGCTATAACAAGTTAACAAGTTATTTAAGCTTGTGTTAAATGCATAAAATACTGTGAGAGTTTATGCATGTGTTAAATGCATAAATGCTGTGAATGATATAAGCATGTATTAAGGTGATGTATGCTGAAGCATATGGGTAAACTAATGTTCTATTTGTATTTTATTTTGTCATTAGCCTCTACTGTTTCATTTGTTGTATTTCATTGTACCTTATTTCATTTGTTTTTCATTTTACCATTTTTCATTCTTCAAATAAGTTCGAAAACATATTTTATATATATATATATATATATATATATATATATATATATATATATATATATATATATATATATAGTATTATTTTTATTCCCTTTTCCAACACAGCCCCATCGACCGCTGTCTTTTTAATAAACAGCCATCAGAAGAAAACCCAAAAAATATATTTTTGTGTCCAGTGTGGTTATTTGCAGCCCACCGGTTACACAAGATTAAACTATGAAAATCTATTTTAAAAATCATATTATTACATGTTTAAAACTATGATAATCTATGCATAGTGAAAATAAACATAAACCATCTCAATATTTATTGTGTGAAAATTATTTATTTCAATTTTTATTCTGTCACACAGTCGTGCTGTCATTTCCGCAACACACAATTTTGCCCCTAATGAAGTTTCTTCAGAAGTTTGTGTACTTGTCAACCAAGTCGACAAAAGTGTCAGTGAAGAATATGCTTGAGATGAAATATGAGACAAATGATGTTTGAAGAAAGCAAAGATAAGTGGCCCACAATTGCACATTACAACGGAATTTAAAAAGCAAACAAAAGTTAACAACACAAAGAAATCAAGCCACAATACAAATAAAATAAGCCACAACACAAATAAGCTAAGCCACAATACAAAGAAATTAAGCCACAACACAAATAAATGAAGCTACAACACAATTAAATTAAACCACAACAAAAATAAAGACACAACACAAATAAATTAAGCCACAACATAATGAAATTAAACCACAACACAATTAAATTAAGCCAAAACACAAAGAAACTAAGCCACAACTAAATTAATTCACAACACAAATAAATTAAACCACAACACAACAAAATTAAGCCACAACACAAAGAAACTAAGCCAAAACACAAAGAAACTAAGCCACAACTAAATTAATTCACAACACAAATAAATTAAACCACAACACAACAAAATTAAGCCACAACACAAAGAAACTAAGCCACAACACAAAGAAATTCAATCATAATATATTAAATAATTAAATTCATAACATAATCAAAACATAAATCTACTTTGCTCACACTGGGAATGTCTTATAGTGTCCTGTCCTCCTCATGTAAGCATGTAATACTGCCAAAAAAGTTTTTTAAAATTTAAACATTATTCCCCAGGTCGACATTGCCCCCTAGTGGCCGGGACCATTTCCATTGTGTTGTGGCTTAATTTATTCAGAGTGACTTTTTGCACCCCAGTGTGACTAGCATATGCCACACAGCACAGCTATTTGCACCCCAGTAGTCTGGTGGAACTACAGAAATATATGACAAACTAAACAATAAATGTAGTGGCGTGGGGAGTAAAGACAGTGTGTGAATGTGCACTGTTGTCCTAACGACTGCGGTTCAAATTCACCTTTTGTCCCATTTTTTTCCCCATCCAATTTCCTGCTTCCATTCTTAATATTTCCTTTAATACTACTTAAAGCAATAGATAAAAATGAATATAAATGTTGATTTCATCACAGTGATTTAGTCACGGTGAATGTCGGGGAGTGCAGAGACGAGTTTGATTTGGAGGCGGGATCTCTCGATCGCACTCATTCCCGCAGCTCGTCATCGCTTGTGTGTAGATTGCATCACTGTATTACTAATATATAAATAACCAAGGTTATTTATTCTAAGGTAAGGTTAAAGTTAGGTTTGGGGGTAGGGGTTAATGTAGTGTGTCTGTGGGACTCTAAATAAACACAATAAAAACACTGCAGTGATGCCCATACTGTATGTTAGTATTTAAATATGGTGCAATTAGTATCTACCATTGTTCGCACCAGGGTTGGGGTGCAAATAATATCTGCCACTATTTGCACTGGGGTGTAAATAGCAAACACCAGTATTTGCACCAGGGTGCAAATAGCATCTGCCTAATTTATTTGTGTTGTGGCTTAATTTCATTGTGTTGTGGCATACATACAGTAATTTGTGTTGTGAGTTAACTTCATTGTGTTGTGAGTTAATTTTGTTATGTTGTGGTTGAATTTAATTGTGTTATAGCTTAATTTATTTGTGTTGTAGCTTTATTTCTTTGTGTTGTGGCTTGATTTCGTGGAATACGTGTGAGCTTGTGTCATTTCCAGACCAGCTGTAATTTTGCCAAATTATGCAAAAAACGTGAACCTTTTTTTTAAAATTGTGTGTATTTAGAATTTATAAAATGTAAGCTTTGAAATTAGCCTCAGCAAGATAAAGGAGTCGGTCATTTTATAAAAAAATAAAAAAAATAAAAAAATGTTTCCAGCATCAAGAATTCTATTAAACACAAGACAAAACTGAGATGGAAATTTTCACAAATTTCAGAAACAAAAATGATGCATGTACATACATTGTAGTGTTTCTGTCTACCCCAACACACACACTCTGTTTGCGTGTATAATCTTACTTCACTAAATTCACCCTATTGAGCTTACTGCTGGCAGGGTGAATGTTTTCCATTGCTGTGGCAGTGGTCAATGTAATCGCTTTACTTGAATAAGCATGTATAAACCCTGAGCTGTGGTTTGTAGCATTAACAACTCTAGATCATTGTTGGAGCAACATTCTGTGGACCATTGCCCTCACACAGAATGAGGATTTATTTCTGCTGCTCTGTAAGATTTTCTTATCGAAAAATTATCCTGGGGCAGGATTGGGGTGATTGTGTGGAATGATGATTTAGGGCTGATGTAACTGTGAACCTCTCAATGTTCCCCTTGAGCAGCACTGACCTTGAAAATCCTCTCCACATCCATCCATGTGCCATGGAGATCAGGAACAAGTGAGAATAAAACAGAGAGAGAGAGAGGGAGAGGAGAAAAGAGTGCATTAGTCCCATTATTAGTGTGGAATGCAGCCTATTGTTCTAGGCTTAATTTAGGCATTATTAGTATAGTTGAGGCATTTATGTATAGTTAGTTTAGCATATAAATATTCTTCACACACAAAAACACAAATATGTAGACATCTGAAGCAAAATAAAAAATAATGCAATTAATAATGTTGTAATGTCTTCATCCTCCAACCACCAGAGGGAGCCCTCACCCGAATACTGATCACACTCCATTTCTTCTACAGTCATTTCCTGTTTGCTCTCTGTAAAGAGCCATGCTTTCCAACAACACATTGTGAAGTATTGCCAGTCTTATCTGCCTTACTGAGTGGTTTCTCCATTGCCATTGTGACTGCTTCATGTTATGACCTTTTGCCTGTTTATTGGACTTCACGTTTATTGGATTATTGTTCTGTCTATTTTGATCCTCGACCTTTGCCTGTATTTTTGACCATCACTTTGCCTGTTGATTTGGATATATTAAACTTCTGCAAATGGATTCAAACCCACCACCAAGCCTGAGTTCATTACAGAATACTTCACCTGAAATGAATCCAGCAGAAGTATCACAGCTGTAGGCAGCCTACGCATACCAGAGTGAGATACTACAAGGGTTTCAAGGCCAACTCGCCAACCTATGAGCAGCCAATGGACATCTAACCCAGTACATTCAATCACTCCCGTCAACCAGAGCTGAGTTTACACTACCCGATAAATTTGATGGTTCCGCTAATAAATGCAGAGTCTTTCTGCATCAATGTAGAATTTACTTTTATAATCAACCAGATTAGTCAAGACACTACTAAATGTTCATTTATGATGACTCTGCTCACTGATAAAGCACTGGATTGGGCATCGGCTGTGTGGGACAATGATAATCGGTTACAAACCTCTTTTGACTATTTTGCTCAGCAAATTCAAGATGTCTTTCAGTATCCTGCGGGAGGACAGGATATTTCAATACAGCTGTTGCACATACGCCAAGGCAATCGATCAGCAGCTGAATATGCCATCCAATTCAGAATGCTAGCAGCTCAGAGTGGGTGGTATGATGTGGCACTAAAAACAGTGTTTCGAGAGGGACTTAACCATGAACTACAAGCGGAGTTAGCATGCAAGAATGAGACCATGGACTTATCACAGTTTATCACCATGGCTATTAAATTGGATAATCTAATTCGTAATAACCTCCGCTCCAAACAACCCAAAATGGCTTCCGTTTCCACTGAAGATGCTGCTCTCTCTATGCCTCAGTCCACACAACCCATGCAAATCAGCTATACTAGAGTTTCACTAGAAGAACAACATCATTGTCTACAGAAACATCTATGGTTTAACTGTGGTCAACCCAACCATCACAGCAATACCTGCCCCAACAAAGTCAACAGCACCTTAAAGAAAAGGGTGAGTAATGAACACTCTCTCACTCCCCTTCATTATAATTTCACTCTATCTGTCTCCATTGAGGTTTCTAATATGACACAGTTTTTCAGCGCTAGTGGATTCTGGAACTGCAGTCAATTTAATCCACGATTTTCTCGTTCAGGAACTCAAAATCCCTACTATGCCATGCATCCCTTCAATTAATATTACAGCAGTCGACAACGAACCCATAGGACAGGGCATAACACAACAAACTGTCCCAATCACTCTACAAGTTGGACTATTTCACACTGAGAAGATCTAACTCTACGTTATCTCTTCTTCCAAGATCCAGATCATATTCGGCCATCCATGGCTAGCTATCCATGACCCTAGCATTTCCTTGGATCAAGGTGAACTCAGTAAATGGTCTCATTACTGCCAAGAACACTGTTTTAACTCAAAGATCACGTTACCATGTTTTACCACGAGCGTGTAAAGCCCAGTGGCTCACAACACTACAGCTATTCCAGTTGAATACTCTGAATTCTCAGAGGTCTTCAGCAAGGCAAAGGCAACCCAACTACCTCCTCATCATCCATGGGATTGTGCCATTGAACTTCTCCTGAATTCTGCACCTCCCAAAAGCAAAGTTTATCCCTTGTCACGTCCTGAGACTCAGGCTATGGAAAACTACATTGAAGAAGCCCTAGCATCAGGCTTTATCCATCCCTCTATATCTCCAGCAGCGGCAGGGTTTTTCTTTGTGGAGAAAAAAGATGGCAGGCTAAGACCATGCATTGTTTACAGAGGTCTCAATACAACCACAATAAAGAACAGATATCCACTTCCTCTCATCCCTTCAGCACTAAAACAACTCCATGAAGCACGTATCTTCACCAAACTAGATTTTCAAAGTGCCTATAACCTCATTCGTATCAGAGAAGGGGATGAATGGAAGACTGCCTTCCTCACTACTAGGGGGCACTACGAATATCAGGTCATGCCATATGGCCTTGCTAATGCACCTTCTGTCTTCCAGTCTTTCATCAATGAAATCTTCAGAGACCTCTTGAACCAGTTCATCATTGCATACATTGATGATATCTTAATCTATTCCCAAACAAATCAAGAACACATTCAACGTGTCAAGACAGACCTAACCCAGCTCCAACAGAACCAACTCTACATCAAAGCTGAAAAATGTGAGTTCCATACAACCAGTACCACGTTCTTAGGATACATCATCATGGAGATGGACCTATCCAAAGTCAAAGCAGTCACCGAATGGCCACTCCACTAACATCACTACTCAAGGACAAACCCAAGAAACTTCAATGGAACAAATCTGCTAACACCGCCTTCAACACCCTTAAAACCAGCTTCACTACTGCACCCATCCTTAAGCATCCTGACCCAAGCTTACCCTTCATCATTGAAGTAGATGCTTCCGACTGTGGAATTGGGGCTGTTCTCTCTCAAAGACACAGTACACCAGGCCGAATGTACCCATGTGCCTTCTATTCTAGAAAACTCACGGCTGCTGAAAGAAACTATGATGTGGGCAATTAGGAACTACTTTCCATGAAAGCTGCAATGGAGGAATGGAGACACTGGGTAGAGGGAGTGGAACATCCAATTCAAGTTATCACCGACCATAAGAACTTGGAATACATCAAGTGTGCCAAGAGACTCAATCCACAAAAAGCCCGTTGGTCTTTGTTTTTTTACCAGATTCCAGTTCACAGTTACCTACCATCCTGGAAGCAAGAACAGCAAGGAAGATGCTCTCTCTAGAAGATATGACCCTACATAATTCAAAATAACCAAGTTTCCATCCTTCCCCTATCAGTGGTTGTAGCCCCCATTCGTTGGGACATCATGGAAGAGATCCAATGGGCACAACAAACAGATCCTCCTCCACCTAAGTGCCCACAAACCAAGCAGTACATCCCAAGCATTCTCCGACAACATGTGATCCAATGGGTCCATACATCTCTCAGTGCTGGACATCCAGGTATTCAGCGAACAATTACCTTAATACGCAACTCATTCTGGTAGTCAGACATAATTAAAGATGTTACCTCATATGTCAAGTCTTGTCCAGTATGTTGAAAACACCCAGAGAACTACCTGCCAGACTCCTGGAATCCCTACCCATTCCTCAGAGACCCTGGTCCCATCTATCAGTATAATTTGTCACAGATCTACCCAACTCCAACAATTTCACCACAAATCTTGTAATCACTGACCATTTCTCTAAGGCTTGTCATCTTGTTCCACTGAAAGGTCTTCTCACAGCCATGGAAGCAGCCACTGCACTGTTCCATCATCTGTTCCGGGTGTATGGATTACCAGAGGGCATTGTCGCGGACCGGGGCCCTCAGTTCACGTCAAGGGTATGGCAGGCATTTTGCAAACAGTTGGACATTAATGTCAGTTTAACCTCAGGCTACCACCCACAGGCTAATGGGCAAGTGGAGAGACTGAACCAGGAGATTGGACATTATCTCAGGTCATACTGTAGTTGTGAACAACAGAGGTTGAGTGAATTCCTTCCATGGCAGAATGTAACATCTGCTTCCTCCAACCACCAGAGGGAGCCCTCACCCGAATACTGACCACACTCCATTTTCTTCTACAGTAATTTCCTGTTTGCTATCTATAATGAGCCATGCTTTCCAACAACACAGTGTGAAGTATTGCCAGTCTTACCTGCCTTACTGAGCGTTTTCTCCATTGCCATTGTGACTGCTTCATGTTATGACCTTTTGCCTGTTTATTGGACTTCACGTTTATTGGATTATAGTTTTTGTCTTGTTTGCCCATTTGGACTGTCTATTTTGATCCTCGACCTTTGACTGTATTTTTGACCATCCCTTTGCCTGTTGATTCGGATATATTAAACTTCTGCAAATGGATTCAAACCCACCACCAAGCCTGAGTTCATTACAAATGCCTCCTAACCTGTACGTAAATTTTGTAATAAAAGTATGTATTTTCCTACTATCAGACCAATTAAAGCTGGAAGAACTTGTAACTTAATGCCTTTACAAGCTGTGTCAGTGGGGGGCAGTCAGTGCACCTCAACAGGGCAGTGCAGCCATAGAATGAGATTTGGTCACACAGGACACGTTCTTGACAGCTAAATGAAGAACAACATAATGCAGCAGCCTGCCCGTGTCTGCTCCTCTGTACCTCGCGACACGGTTCAGCACCTGCGGCGTTTCGTATAGGAACCCCTAGTGTCACTACATCGACACAACTTCAAGTGAGTGACAGACAGGTAATGTCTTGGTTACTGGTGTAACCTCTGTTCCCTGATGGTGGGAACGAGACGTTGTGTCCCTCCTGCCGCGATGCTGAACCGACCACTGACATGGCCGGGACACACTCTCGGCTCCTCAGCAGAACTCTGAATGAGTGGTGCACGCCATCTCCTTTTATACCCATATGTCCGGGGCGGAGAGTGGCATGCAATTTCCACTCACCAATTTTCATTGGCCTTTTCTGAATAAAGCAAACATGATTGGGGCTCTCAAGAGCAAACCCCTAGTGTCACTACTTCGACACAACGTCTCGTTCCCTCCATCAGGGAACAGAGGTTACACCAGTAACCAAGATGTTTCATGACCCCTTTAAACACTAACCTGGCCTCCCATTTTAAGTTTATTAAGTTGAGTAAGTAAAACTGAGTTAATTTTTTAAGTGTAGTTTCTTTGGCAGATCAAAAATAACAAAATAGCTGGGTCATATTGTGTCTGAAATGTCCATTTTAAAACCTGGAATTATGCTGTTGTAAAGAATATCAATACGGCTGTGATTACTCACAGCCTCATGCTGATGTTCAGTACAACAGTACTCTTGCTAGTATGAGTTTCTTAAATGCTAATTTATTTTAATATTTTTTTTCTTGAATACTGTTGTTAATCCAAATATAAGTTTACAATTTTTATATCTAGCCAGTAGATAAAGCTATATAAGGAAAAGAAAGGGAAAAAGATTTGAGAAAAGAGAGATAAAGCAATGTTTGAGTTGCAGGGGGCATAAGGTAATGCATCACTTTAGTGGAATCTTGTAATAGATAGAAGTTAATTACTCTAACTCTGTAGGCTAACTGTGGTTAGTTCAACAGGATGGACGCTGCAATTTAATATTCAACATACAAACAAATACCGTAATACATTTTTACTGTATGGCTAATATACTGCATTTTAATATACATCATACAAACAACTACCGTAATTAATTTTACAGTATAGCACATACTGTAAATCATTATACAGAGTGCTGTAAACTACTGTAGATCATTTTACAGTAATTTTACTGTGGTATGGAATAGAGCAGCTTGCTGGCTATTTGTTGCCAGTAAGTTACTGTTGATTTTACATAAAACATTTTTACAGTTAAGCTTTCAGTTTCAAACTACTACCACACCTATCACCGCATATATACACGCACTGTAGTAGCTAGCTGGACCTTCTTTTCTTTATTTACGGACATGATGTAAATACATATGGACGACTGATGGAAGTATTCAATTTCGCTCCAAATCCATCCCGACAGCTCTGAAATATAAATCATTATTATAGGCTTAACATAGTGCATTGGGGTAAGGCAAAAACATGGTTTGGAAGACGAATTGTTGGTGTACTTGATCATTAATGAAATGTTTTTTTCATTTCTAACAAAAAAATATTACATAGTGTAGCTTTAAATTACAAAGATTAAGGTGAATATAGGGGAAGTAGTTCACACCAAGGGCTCAAGGTTTGTCTGGTTTGCTTAACCCAGTTAGCCCCTGCTGATAGATGCCATAACTACACCATCTGGCTGCAAAATACATCTTTCTCCTTTGTTGGCCATTCAAGTAGATTTGTATTCTCACAAAATAACAGATTTTGCACGGATCCTATAAATCGCAAATATTCCATTACAGTATAGTTAAGCAGTAAGCCATCAAAGCTGTGTAACACAGTGATTTTACAGTGGGGGTTCTTTGACACAAGGTGAATCAGAGTAAAATCACTAATACAGACTCGACTGACTTTTATAAAATGGCAGCAGCTCAATATGATAAAAGAACACCAATGTTCGATAAATATCATATTTATTATAAATAATAAGTAATGTTCATTGGCCTAACTGTGGGCTCTTTGCAGTTGCCACACAATTCAGCAACTTGACACATTAAAGGGTTAGTGGTTAACCAAAAATTTAAATTCTCTCATCATTTTCTCTCATAACATCCAAGATGTGAATGACATTCTTTCATCTGGTGAACATAAACAAAGATTTTTAGAAGAATATTTCAGCTCTGTAGGTCCATACAATGCAAGTGAATGGGTGCCAACATTTTGAAAAGTCTGGAGGTATGGATTTAACCACTAGTCATATGGACTACTTTTATGCTCCTTTTTATGTGGATTTTAGAGCTTCATGTTGGCACCCATTCACTTGCATTGTATGGACCTACTGAGCTGAGATATTTTTCTTAAAACATTTTTGTTTGTGTTCTGCTGAAGAAAAAAGTCCTACACCTATGGGATGACATGAGGGTGAGTAAATGATAAGAGAATTTTCATTTTTGGGTAAACTATCCCTTTAATATTGATTTTGTGGTCACAGGTTTCCATTTAGAAATGGATCGCAATAGTCATTTTGCGGAAGTTAAATCCCCATTGTCTCTATATGCAAATTGATTTTTAATGATAACTTATAAACCCTGTTCAGACGTGGTATTAAAATCCATCTTGGGTGATCCTATAACTGGACAGCACTAAATACATTTTTGAACGGGGTCCAAAACATTTTATGATGGGAAAATACTCAGACCACATTGGGAGGTGTTCAGAGGCACAAATGGCAACTTTCCAGTTAATGTAAATGGCCTGATGTGTCTCCGACAATAGACATGGAAATTACATCATCTTTGGTGGACTAATAGCAAGGCTGTGAATAATTGGGCGTTCTTTAAAGGAATGTTCCGGGTTCAATACAAGTTAAGCTCAATCGACAGCATTTGTGGTATACTGTAATATTAATTACCACAAAATGTAATTTTGACTTGCTCCTCCTTTTCTTTAAAAAAAAGCAAAAATGTCTTGGTTACTGATGTTACCTCTGTTCCCTGATAGAGGGAATGAGACGTGTCGATGTAGTGACACTAGGGGTTCGCTCTTGAGAGCCCCAATCACCTTTGCTTTATTCAGAAAAGGCCAATGAAAATTGGCGAGTGGAAATTGCATGCCACTTTCCGCCCAGGACATAAGGGTATAAAAGGAGATGGAGATTGATCCCTACTATCATTCAGAGTTGTGCTGAGGAGCCGAGAGAGAGTCCCGGCTATGTCAGCTGTCAGTTCAGCACCACGGCAAGAGAGACACAACGTCTCATTCCCTCCATCAGTAACCAAGACGTTCCTTGTCTGTCACTCACTCGACGTTGTGTCGATGTAGTAACACTAGTGGTTCCTATACGAAATGCCGCAGGTGCTGAACCAAGTCGCGAGGTACAGAGGAGCGGACACGGGCAGGCTGCTGTGTGCCTCACAGTGAGCGCTTGACCACGTCGTGACCTTCCAGCGAGTTAGGTAAGGCGTCTTCTGGGTCCCAGTAAGGGTGGGAGGAGGCACTTACCTACAGTAGGGAAGTCCAACAGGGGGTATCTGAACAGCCTAAAGTGCAATCTGTGGACACACTTTGTGGACGCTGCACGACGCTCCCAAAATGAATTTTCCCGAAGCGCCGGACAGCCCCAGGGCCTTCAGGGTGGCCCCCTGGCCTCTGGGGCCCCCGGGGGCGGGGCTAAAAATCGCCAAAGTTTGCCTTTCTAAAGCCCGTTTCCTCACAGTTTGTCGGCTTTCCACGGGGTGGTGTCTTCCTACCCAGACAGCCTATCCTTCCCTACTGCCACGTATTTGATGCCCCCAATGTTGGGAGGCCGCCCCCCAGTGTCAACAGACCCCCTTTGATGCCCCCTGACTGCCTATTTTTGGTACTGGCCACCCCTCCAAGGACTTCGATTGGCAGACCATGGGGGCAAGTCCAGGAGGGGGCGGGGCTGTCCATGAACAGCCTATTCTGCCCCCTTACCACCTAAGTGACATCAATGCCCCCCGAGGTCAGAGGACCACCCCCGACCACCCCCCGCATCCACTGACACCCTAAGACACCCCCTTACAACCTATTTTTATAATAACATATTTTTAATAAAATAACACATCTATATGACTCTATGAGTCCCCCTGAACAATATGCAACCTATGTAACCTCAAAATTAGTCTGTCCATGGACAGCCTAAATTTTTTAATGGGATAGGTTGTACATGGGATGTCCAGATCTCAGTTTCTGGATGACATTGGAAGCTGGAACTCACAGTCCTCTGCTTGTCTTGGTGTCCCCATTCCATGGTGTGAATTTAAAAAAGATTGGAGAAACTTGAAAATTCAGCTCAAAAAAATTCAAAGCCCTTTGAGATTTTTGGTCAACATTTTTGACTTTCTCTAATCTTCTTCATGAATCGTGAATGCTGAGACAAGCATAGAAATACAAGTTTCAGCCTCCTATGTTATCCAGAAGCTGAGATCTGGACATCCCATGTACAACCTATCACATGCAAAAATTTAGGCTGTTCATGGACAGAGGAATTTTGAAGTTCTGAAGGTTGCATATAGTTCAGTGGGACTCGTAGAATCATGTTAATATGTTATTTTATACATACCTTGATCATTGACTGTAGTAAACTGATGTCCATAAACTACCTAAATTAGACACATTAAATCGGTTGGAATTGGGAAGATCCCACCTGTAACTCATTTCATAAGCTCTGAATAGGTGGTGTCTGGACAATAATTTTTTAATGCTAGAGTGTTATACAAATGGTTTTATTTAAAAATATGCACCTAAATAATAAATATGTCTTGAAAATGTGCATCAGATAGGTGGTCTCTGGACAGTCCATCAAATAAGTTGTACTTGGGAGACCATAACTAAAAAACTCTGTCCTAAAAAACATCCCACCTGCAACTTATTTAACAGGCTCCACATAGGCTGTCTGTTGACAGATGTTTTTATGCAAGTTGTAGGTGTTTTTGACATTGAAGTTACTGCAAAATGTTTTTGGTGTGTCCAGAGTGTTATACAAATGGTTTTATTTAAAAATCTGCACCTACATAATAAATATGTCTTGAAAATGGATTGTCCAGAGACCACCTATCTGATGCCCATCAAATAAGTTGTACTTGGGAGACCATAGCTAAAAAAACTCTGTCCAAAACAGCATCCCCCTGCAACTTATTTGAAAGGCTCCACATAGGCTGTCTGTTGACAGTTTTTATGCAAGTTTTTGACATTAAAGTTATTGCAAAATGTTCTATGGTGTGTCCAGAGTGTTATACAATCCGTCCACTGACAGCCTACATGGAGCCTGTCAAAGAAGTTGCAGGTGGGATGCTGTTTTGGATAGAGCGTTTTTAGCTATGGTCTCCCAAGTACAACTTATTTGATGGGCCTCAGATAGGTGGTCTCTGGACAATCCATTTTCAAGACATATTTATTATTTAGGTGCATATTTTTAAATAAAACCATTTGTATAACACTCTGGACACACCATTTAACATATGTATGCAATTTAAAACTCATAAAAATGCATATTATTGCATAAAAACGTCTGTCCACTGACAGCCTACGTGGAGCCTGTCAAATAAGTTGCAGGTGGGCACTTCCTGTATGACTAAGCAATAACACAGGAAGTGCCCACCTGTAACTTATTCAATGGGCCCCAGTTAGGTATTATGTGGAAAATGCATTAACAAGTGACATTTAATTCATTTATTCATATTTATTGACAAAACCAGATTTATAATGCTCAGGACACCCCATTTAACATATGTATGCAATTTCAAACTTATAGAAATGCATATTATTGCATAAAAACGTCTGCCCACAGACAGCCTACGTGGAGCCTGTCAAATAAGTTGCAGATGGGCACTTCCTGTATGACTAAGCAATAACACAGGAAGTGCCCACCTGTAACGTATTCAATGGGCCCCAGTTAGGTATTACATGAACAATGCATTAACAAGTGACATTTCATTCATTTATTCATATTTATTGACAAAACCACATTTATAATGCTCAGGACACACCATTTAACTTACAGTATGAATGCTATTTAAAACTCATAAAAATGCATATTATTGCATAAAAACGTCTGTCCACAGACAGCCTATGTGGAGCCTGTCAAATAAGTTGCAGATGGGCATTTCCTGTATGACTAAGCAATAACACAGGAAGTGCCCATCTGTAACTTATTCAATGGGCCCCAGTTAGGTATTACGTGGACAATGCATTAACAAGTGACATTTCATACATTTATTCATATTTATTGACAAAACCACATTTATAATACTCAGGACACATCATTGAACAAATGTATGCAATTTAAAAATCTGTCCACAGACAGCCTACATAGAGCCTGTCAAATAAGTTGCAAGTGGGCACTTCCTGTATGAACTGGTGAAAATAACCTTAAATTTGATGCTAAGACCTAGGGGCTTCGAATACTTCATCTATGGGCACTCATAAACAAAGTATTAAAAATTTGTGTCTCTCATCTATTGGGAAGTACTTAAAAAAAATCAAGAAGAATATTATGTCATTTTAGGTGCACAAGTCAGCCAATTAAGCACTTAACGAACTCATTCAGACTTCAAACTTTGCACACTGTCTAAAGGGCCCATGAGAAGCTATAGATTTAAAATTGGAGTCATTTGGAGCTTTCTGAGGGGTGTCCACGAATTATCTATAGAAATGAATGGAATAAGATGCTTGTGGGATGCGCCCTGGCAGAGTGCCCTTAGGTTCCACGGACCCTAAATTTCACATGCTGACACATCGAGTGCCCCTTATCGACATAGAGGACTAAAGCCTAGGAGGCACAAAAGTATTTTTCATTATTTTCAATAGATCTATCTGCCTGTCATAGAAATCTATGAGACAGACTGCCTGAGAGGCGTAAATGCACCAGTACATTCATCAGATAATTTATAGTTATTTGGATGAGTTTTGGGATTACACCACATGCAAGGCACTCAGGGCTTCCCACTGAACACTTTTATGCAATTTACAATTCATAAACATTTATATTTTGTATAAAAACATCTGTCCATGGACAGCCTACGTGGAGCTTGTCAATTAAGTTGCAGGTGGGCACTTATAGCAAAAACACAGGAAGTGCCCTCTTCTGAGCTAACTAGCTGACTTTTCTAAACTAAACCACTTGTTCTACACCCAGACCGGTCAAATAGTGATATTTATCAAACTTGCAGTTCAATAAAGTGCATAATTTGCAAACAAAACCACTCTGTCCACAGAAAGCCTAATTGAATTAAAAACAGATTGCACGTGGGATGTACCCTGGGATCGTGTCCGGGGGGTCATACAGACCCCAAATTTGACACGGTGACACCTCGAGAGCCCCTCGACAACATACTAAGGGGGGTGGCCTTTTTGGTGCCGTTTTGGTCAAAAGTCAATGAAATGGGTTTAAAGGGCACTGGGCGGGCACAGCAGGCACCCACCATGTGGTCTGGGGCAAAATCGAGTGAAAACCAGCCAAAAAATATTAAGTGCCATAAATGACCAAAAATGCACTTATAACGGCTCTGGGGGATGCCCAGGCACCGCCCGTCACGAACTGTGGCGACGATGGGCATCGGTGGGCATCCCAGGGGCTCTGGCATGCAAAAGTGTTATTTATTAGGTAAGGGGACAAATAGGCATTCTGTGGAAATGAGGAAGACTATGGTGAAGTTGAGGTGGCAAGGGGGCACCGTAGACACTTATGGACGTAATGAAGACCATTGGAAAGACTAGTAGGTAAGGGGACAAAATGACACTCTGTGGACACTTATAATGGAGCTTATGGGGAGTGGACACTAGGAGACTGGTGGACAACCCCCCGTATGCCCGTTCTAACCCCAGAGCACCACTAGTGGTGTCCATACAGTGTCTTTGACCTCTTGGCCCTGCCTTCCAAGAGTAAGGGGGAAGATGCCTACTCATAACTTATATAGCATATATTGTATCCGAATTCAACCTACAAACCATCGCACCTACTATTTGACCAATGGCAGCTTAAACGAATGGGAAAATTTCCAAGAACTACCTAGTTTCCCTTACACAAGCTTCTGTTCAGGATGTTAATGCAGAAGTGCATCCTTGCATCAGTACGACATCAGGATTGGTTCGTGGCCATCAACCTGAAGGACGCGTACTTTCACGTATTGATCCTTCCTCGACACAGACCCTTTCTTCGGTTTGCTTTTGAGGGACGAGCATATCAGTACAAGGTCCTCCCCTTTGGTCTGTCCCTGTCCCCTCACATCTTTACCAAGGTCGCAGAGGCTGCCCTGGCCCTGCTAAGGGAGAAGGGCATACACATTCTCAATTATCTCGAAGACTGGCTAATCCTAGCTCACTCGTGAGATCTATTGTGTGCATACAGGGATCTTGTGCTTCAGCACCTCGACCGACTCGGGCTTCAGGTCAACTGGGATAAGAGCAAGCTCTCCCTTGTGCAGAGCATCTCTTTTCTCGGTATGGAGTTTGACTCGGTCGCTCTCGGGGCGCGTCTTATGACTGAACATGCTCAGTCAGTGTTGACCTGTCATAAGACCTTCAGGCAGAAGGTAGCGGTGCCAGTGAAACAATTTCAGAGGCTCCTGGGGCATATGGCATCCTCGGCAGCAGTTCTCCCCCTTGGGTTGATGCATATGAGACCGCTTCAGCACTGGCTACAGACTCGAGTCCCGAGGTAGGTATGGTGCCACGGCACCCGGTGTGTGACTATCACGCCATAGTGCCGTCAGCCCTTTCAGCCCTTGGTCGGACTAGGCTTCAAGGTCTTAAGGCGTGTCATGGTCATGACGGACACCTCAAACTCAGGCTGGGGTGCCGTGTGCAATGGGCAGGCAGTGTCGGGCCTCTGGACGGCACTCTGACTCCAATGGCACATCAACTGCTTAGAGTTGCTGGCAGTATCGCTGGCCCTGAGGAGGCTCCGGCCGTTGATTCAGGGCAAGCATGTGTTGGTCCAAACCAACAACACGGTGACCATAGCGTACATAAACAGCCAAGGCGGCGTATGCTCAAGTCGCATGTCACAACTCGCCCGCCACCTCCTCCTTTGGAGTCAGCAGACCTTGAAATCTCTGCGATCCACTCACCTTCCTGCAGCGGACACGCTCTCATGGCAGGTAATGCTCCGTGGGGAGTGGAGACTCCACCCCCACATAGTCCAGCTGATTTGGGAGAGATTTGGAGAGGCACAGATGGACCTGTTCACCTCCCAAGACTCCTCTCACTGCCTCCTACTCCCTGTCCGAGGCCCCCCTTGGCATGGATGCCTTGGCGCATAGCTGGCCTCGTTTCCTCCTGTGAGCCTCATTGCACAGACTCTGTGCAAAGTCAGGGAGGACGAGCAGCAAGACCTGTTTGTTGTGCCATACTGGCCCAACTGGACTTGGTTCTCGGATCTGATGCTCCTGACAGTAGCACCTCCCTGGTACATTCCCCTGTGGCAGGACCTTCTCACTCAGGGGCAAATCACGCAGCAGGACCTCTGGATTCTGAGCAGGTCTTCCGCCAGCGGTGCTAGACATGATCTCTGAGGCCAGGGCTCCTTCTACAAGGCGGCTGTATGCCTTGAAGTGGCGTCTTTTCGCTAACTGGTGTTCTTCCCGTGGGAAGACCCACAGAGATATGCCGTCAGGTCTGTGCTGTCTTTTCTTCAGGAAGGGCTGGAGAGATGGCTGTCTCCCTCTACCCTGAAAATGTACATGGCTGCCATAGCAGCTCACCACGATATACTGGACGGCAGTTCCTCACGACAGCACGACCTGATCAACAGGTTCATCAAAGGTGCGAAGAGATTGAATCCTCCTAGACCGCGCCTGATCCCCTCTTGGGATCTTTCTGTGGTCCTACCTGCTCTACAGAGAGCCCCATTTGAGCCCCTGGAGCAGGCCGAGCTCAGAATTCTGTCTCTGAAGACAGCCCTCCTGGTGGCGCTCACTTCCATCAAGAGGGTGGGGGACCTGCAGGCGCTCTCTGTTACCAGTGAATGCCTGGTGTTCGGGCCGGCACACTCTCACTTGATCTTGAGACCCCAGCCCGGTTACGTGCCCAAAGTTCCCACCACTCATTTTTGGGACAAGGTGTGAACCTGCAAGTGCTCCCTTCAGAGGAGGAAGACCCAGCCTTGTCATTACTGTGACCAGTTCACACCCTGCACATCTCTCTGGACCGCACGCAGAGCTTTAGATGCTTGGAGCAGCTCTTTGTCTGTTTTGGAGAACAGCAGAAGGGGAAGCAGTCTCCAAGCAGAGGTTGGCCCATTGGATTGTGGACGCCATTTCTCTTGCATACCAGTCTCAGGACTTGCCGTGCCCCTTGGGGGTCCGGGCGCAATCCACTAGAGGTGTTGCGTCCTCCTGGGCACTGGAAAGGGGGGCCTCTCTAGCAGACATATGCAGAGCTTCGTGTTGGGCTACGCCAAATACCTTTGCGAGGTTTTATAACCTACGCATAGACCAAAGTGTTACGTGATAACAGCAGGTAGACTGGGCGGCCGGTTGGGTGTACTGCTTGCATTGCGCCTTTCCCCTTTTTCAAAGGTGATAATGTGTGCTTTTTGTCCACAAAAGTTCCCCGTATTGGTGAACTCCGGACGCCTCTTTAATTCTTTAGCACTGTCCGGTGACGAACTCGGCGGAGGAGTAACGCCACCAGGCCCAGTACACATGGTAATCCCCTTTTCATGTGAGCCCGTGTGCTTGGGCTCAGTGCTCCATGCGTGGTGATTCCCCTTTGGTAATCCCACTGTTCCACTGTTCGGTTTCCCCCTTAGGTGAAACCTGTGTTTCCTCTCGTCAGAGCTTTCTCTGTCTCGGCCACTGTGCTGCATTCTATATGTGTACTTCCCCATTGGTAATTCCATGTGAGGTATGCTCCACATGTTAACCTCCCTCCGGCAGGATGTGGTCACCGTAGTGCTCTCCTTCCTGGAGAGGGAAGAGCACTTCTCAGAGCTATTCTAGAAAGTGCTCGGCGGGACATTGCTTAACAGCAAATTAAGAAAGGCACCGCCAGTAGCCTCCTTGGGTAAGTGCCATCTCCCCCCTTAACAGGACTAGGAAGATGACTTACCTAACACTGGAAGGTCACGACATGGTTGAGCGCTCGCTGCGCGGCATGCAGCAGCTTGCCCGTGTCCACTCTTCCGTGCTTCGTGACACAGTTCAGTGCCTGTGGCATTTCCTATAGGAACCTCTAGTGTCACTACATTGACACAACGTCGAGTGAGTGACAGACAGGGAACGTCTTGGTTACTGATGTAACCTCTGTTCCCTGATGGAGGGAATGAGACGTTGTGTACCTCCTGCCGTGGTGCTGAACCAGTCGCAGACATGGCCGGGACTCTCTATCGGCTCCTCAGCATAAATCTGAATGAGTGATGCACGCCATCTTCTTTTATATCCGTATGTCCGGGGCGGAGAGTGGCATGCAGATTCCACTTGCTAATGTTCATTGGCCTTTTCTATTTTAAGCAAAGGTGACTGGGGCTCTCAAGATCGAACCCCTAGTGTCACTACATCGACACAACGTCTCGTTCCCTCCATCAGGGAACAGAGATTACATCAGTAACCAAGACGTTTTGTGTCTTATTTACTGCATTCAGAGTGAAGATTAAAATCTAGCTTTGATGTATGTGTGCTGTTTGTGGTCCAGTGAAAGATTAAACAAGGACTTTGATAGTGAACGCAAAACATTAGAGTCTCACTTTAATTTAACATTCGTGTAATGGCAAAATTCCTTGGCCGTTGTGGGTTCATACATGTAGGGTTGATGACACGCATTAACACAGAGGAGGGGTCGAGAAGGAGACGCTTACTCTGTTACTGTGGAGATGATAGAATGGCAGCTGTGCAGTTGTCACGATCATGCCAAGCTCTCCCTCACTCACTCAAACTTCACACTCACTGGAGTACTAATCAGACACACCTGTCACTCATCAACTCTCATCACCAGTACTATAAGAAGAGCACACACACCCTCAGTCATTGTCTGGCCTCGTCAGAAGCAACAAGACTGTCTACCTCAAAACCTTCTACGAACTTCTATGATCTCCAACCAGCATTGTTACCTCGTTCTAGTCATCCCAAGTCAACATCCAGTCATCCAGTCCTCCCAGTTATCATCCAGTCATCTACATCGACATCCTGTCTTCCTTTGTCCCCTTGTCTCCTTCCAAGTGTGTGTATGTGTGCTCTGGAAATCTGTAAGGCAAACCCTCAATCACTGTAAAAGAGGACGCAAGAAGCAGGTTTCCTTTTTCAGGTGACGCTTTATTTTCCCTCTTCCTCGACACCACTTTACAGTTACCTTTATACACTCTTTAAACACTAACACACACACTGTTTCTACAAATAACTTTCACTACTCGGGAATCGTCACTCTGGCTCGGCTCTGTCATATCCAGTCTCTCACACTGAGCGTTGTGTCGCTCTCTTTATGCCGCTCTCCCCGTGCTCACTGAAATTAGAGACAGGTGTTAGACAATTTAGCTCAGGTGTAAGCGCCCTTACCGCTTTCTCTCTCCGGAGAGATGCTTGACCACGCCCCCGCTGCCACAATCACATCCATCATACCCTCCTTTATTCCAAGAACCATGCTACTGATCATCTTACCTGTTTGAACACTGTATTCCAGCCAATTCACTAATAAACTAACCTGTGTTACTTGACCCATCTCCCTTTCGTCATTGAGTCTATGTCAGTCTGTGACAGAAGGCTAAACCATAACGACGAAGCCGGCAATTTCATCTCGGGAGCTCTCTGTCAAAGGATCCAGCTCAAAAAGGAATTCTGCTCATCTGAATACTTCATTCAGTCCATAATCAGAAAACCCCTGGGGAGAGGAGTCATCAAGCACTGTGTCGGACCCTTGCAACTCCAGGTTGGTAGCCAACATGTGGAAACCATCACCCTACTGGTTCTGGAGTGCTCAACAGCTGACGTGATCCTAAGGCGCCCATGGCTCGTCTGGCACAATCCACAAATATCCTGGAGAATGGGCGACATCCTGAAGTGGGGCTCCACCTGTCATGCGACCTGCTTTCCATGCCTGCCTGTGACCAAATGTCTACATTCACCTGTGTTGCAGATAAACACTACCTCCATTGAGAGCACTCCAGTTCAACAGTCAGTGGACATCCTTGCATGCTACACCCACTTCCAGGATGTCTCCTGCCCAAGATGAGCCTCCCAGTTACCACCACACTGACCATGGGATTGTGCTATTGACCTGATTCCTGGTGAACCAGTGCCCAGAGGTCAAATATACCCATTATCTCTCCCAGAGCAACACGCCATGGAGGAGTACTTGACTGAGGCTCTTAAACAGGGTTACATCAGACATTCTACATCCCCTGCTGCTTCCAGCTTCTTTTTGTGGCTAACTACAACTACATCTGTATCGACTACAGAGGTCTAAACATAATCACAGTCAAGTTCTGTTACCCACTTCCCCTCGTCCCTGCTGCACTGGAACAGTTGCATGGAGCTACACTCTTCAGCAAGCTTGACCTGCACAGCGCCTACAATCTAATCCGCATCCGGAGTGGGGACGAATGGAAAACTGCCTTTATGACCCCTACTGGCCACTATGAATACGGTTCATGCCATACAGCATGGTCAGTGCCCCCTCCGTGTTCCAGGGTTTCATGAACGAGGTATTCTGGGAGTATCTCTATCACTTCGTCCTAGTCTACATTGATGACATCCTGGTATACTTAAGGAATGAGGCCGAACATTGCCACCACATTCAATTAGTGCTCACCAAGCTGAGGGAATACCATTTCTACCTCAAGACTGAGAAATGTTCATTCCACTAGAGCTCCACCCAGTTCCTTGGTTACATCATCTGTGCAGAGGGCACCAAGATGGACGAGGGGAAGGTGGGAGCTGTCAAAGCCTGGCCAGAATCCACCACCGTCAAAGAACTTCAATGCTTCCTTGGGTTTGCTAATTTCTATCATCGATTCATACAAAACTACAGCCTCAAGAACAAGCACAAAACTCTATTCTGATCACCTGAAGCCACCCACGCCTTCAACCAGTTAAAGGTAGCCTTCACATCTGCTCCACTGCTCCGCCATCCCGACCCGGAAAAACCTTTCATTGTTGAAGTAGATGCCTCTGCCTCGGGTGTAGGTGCCATCCTCTCACAGCATCAGATGAATCCAGCCCATCTCCTTCCTTGTGCATACTACTCCATAAAACTCAACCCGATGGAGCAAAATTATGACATCGGCAACAGAGAACTCCTAGCCATCAAACTAGCTCTGGAAGAGTGGCGGCACTGGTTGGAGCGGGCCCGTCATCCCTTCCTGGTCCTAACCAATCATCGGAATCTGGAATATCTGAGAGATACCAAGAGACTGAATCCCCGGCAAGCTCGATGGGCCCTCTTCTTCACCCGGTTTAACTTCACCATTACCTATCGCCCAGGGTCCAAGAACCACCAAGCATGCCCTCTTTAGACTCTATGCTCCTGAGGAATGTTCTGACCAACCTGAATCCATCCTGCCACCCAGTCTGGTGGTCAACCCCATCCAGTGGACCCTGGATGATAGGATCGCCGAGGCTGCCACCACTGAGCCAGCTCCACTGGGCTGCCCACCTAACAAAACCTTTGTTGCATCTTCACAACGTATTCCCCTCATTGAATCCATCCATTCCTCTGTTGGCACTGGTCACCCTGGGACCAATCATACCCTCTCGCTCGTCCAGGAACTGTTCTGGTGGCCCAGAATGGCCATAGACATCAGAAGGTTCATCCAGGGTTGTGGAGAATGTGCCATGGCTAGAACACCTCATCACCTTCTGGTTGGAAAACTCCTCCCTTTGCCCATTCCAAGAAGACCGTGGTCACACATAGGGGTGGATTTCATGACAGACTTACCTGCATCTAATTTTCGTCACTGAGTCTATGGCAGTCTGTGACAGCAGTTGGATATGTCTCAACTGCTTTAAGCTTTTCAAGCATTTGTTTTGCCGCTGTCAAACATGGAGGAAAGCTATAGGAATGCCTCAGATTCAAAAATTCCGTAAATTATATAAAATAGCACGCTACCACAAATAATGTGGAGTTTGGTTGAATATGCAAGATTTTTTGCGATCGCAAAAATTCCAGGTATTCCAGGACCAATGGGAACCCTGATTATTATTAGTATTGTTATTGATAAAGTTATTAATATTATTATTATTATTTTTGTAATTAAATTTTTTTATTAAATCTTATAATAACAAGAAACATATATATATATATATATATATATATATATACACAACATTTACAACCTGCCCCATTTCCGGACAAACAAATCTAAATCACCCCGTCTTCTCAATGACACCTCCTCATAAGCCGCTACCCTCCCCATCTCCGTGCACCACTCTGGATATGGGGGCACACCAGCTGACCTCCAACCCCTTGTAGGTGCTACTGGTTGTTTAAATCAGTTTTACTATCAGAAATAATCAATAATGAATTGTTCTTAATAATGTAAATAATTAAATAACAATTAAATAATTAAATATTAATTAAATAGAATTTAACTCATTAAATTCTATTCTCAGGGCACCACTCTTTGAAAAGAGAAAAATGATAGCAAGTTACTGAGTCTCACAAAACAAAATCTACCCTGTAGGTTGAGTATCTTAATTGTTAATCAAAATAATCAAAAAGGGGAAAAACTAGTTAAATTATTGCTATACAAATCTAATAGCAATCTAGTTACAGTTAGTTTCTAACACCAATAAAATAACAGTACTCTGAGGTAACTTGGGAGTTCTTCACGTGGCAGAGGTTGGCTTCAACACAATATTCAAACAAAAACAAACAGGAGTACTTATTATAATATAACAAGATTTATTATAATCAAGCAGTAGTGAACACAGCCAATACTATCCGAATATAATCCAAAAATAAATCAAGGAAATCCTAAACTAACAGTGGAGCTATATGCTAGTGTGTGTGTGTGTGTGTATGAGTGTGTGTGTGTGTTTGTGTCCAGATGTGGTAACAAAGGAATCAAAATGGAGGATCAGGTTCAAAATGGAGGGTTAGATCCAAAATGGAGCTGATACCACGTGAGGGTGGAAATGAGCGGACACACAAAGGAACAACGAAAAAGGTGGGAGAATTTGGTTCACCAGCCAGTGAACACAGCCAATACTATCCGAATATAATCCAAAAATAAATCAAGGAAATCCTAAACTAACAGTGGAGCTATATGCTAGTGTGTGTGTGTATATGAGTGTGTGTGTGTGTTTGTGTCCAGATGTGGTAACAAAGGAATCAAAATGGAGGATCAGGTTCAAAATGGAGGGTTAGATCCAAAATGGAGCTGATACCACGTGAGGGTGGAAATGAGCGGACACACAAAGGAACTGACGAAACAGGCGGGAGAATTTGGTTCACCAGCCAGTGAACACAGCCAATACTATCCGAATATAATCCAAAAATAAATCAAGGAAATCCTAAACTAACAGTGGAGCTATATGCTAGTGTGTGTGTGTGTTTATGAGTGTGTGTGTGTGTTTGTGTCCAGATGCGGTAACAAAGGAATCAAAATGGAGGATCAGGTTTAAAAATGGAGGGTTAGATCCAAATTAGAGCTGATACCACGTGAGGGTGGAAATGAGCGGACACACAAAGGAACTGACGAAACAGGCGGGAGAATTTGGTATACCAGCCTGAGTCGAACACAAACCGTGGCGCTGCTCATTCAATGAATATCAGTGAGAGAGAGAGAATGAGAGCGAGAGAGAGAGGAAAAGAGCATGCAGTTTAACTAAGGGTAACTGCTCGTAACAGCGGGACTGAATTACTAGTTCGGATCACTCAACAAACAGCGAGCAGAGTTTAACATACAAATATACTCAAAACATCAGCATTTAGAATCAAAAATACAATTTAGTTTCACAAGAAAAATCACAGTTTCTAAACTAAATCTGCCCAGATATCAAGCCTTACTTGGGAAATCCTGTGTGATTTCAATAGGGTTGTCCATTGGAATTCCTGTTGCATTGAGCGGTCAGGATGGTCCCTTGTCTTACGCTCGTCAGTGAAAAGACGCGTCTCTGCTTTATTCTTCGGATCCAGCAATGGAGAAGAATGCAGAAAGTAGTCAACGTTGAATGAAAAAGAGAGAGAAGGGAAACTGGTCGCCTTCCCATTTTTCAAAATAAATTCACTGTTGCTTTACAGTGAAACTGAACCGGTTGTTATAAGTATACTATAAGACTTGAACAAAGCTAAGTTAATCTTACTCTACTGTGGCCAAATGGTGAGGTTAGAAAAACGTGGTCTCTTTGTTCTCAGTCCAAAACGGAGGGAAAACTCCTTCAGTACATGTACAGTACAGATGTCCCTTAACAGCCAGGCAGTGCTTAGCACAGAGAGGTCGAACTTCATCTGTCCACTGGTTTTATTGACAAGATGACGTCATCGGTCGTAGGCCGCTTTCGACCAATGGCGTTTGAGACTGGGTCCATGGGCGGGACTTCGCATCCAGTTGTGAATTTGTGAAGGATCCTGGGAAACTGAGTTCAATGTCTCTCCTTTGATTATAGAACAAAGGGCCATGCGGTCTCTGCTGCCATTCTGAGTGGGCCAAGGCCCTACACCCTCAAAATAACCTGCCTGGCGATCATCACACAGGTCAGAACCCAGTTCTCAATATGGCCATCCCCCACATCGATGACCGCCCCATTACCCAGAACACAAAATCTGGGGCAAAACGAAACCTGAGTGCCCACCACGTCGCACACAAAATTCTGAACCTTCGACCAGAATTTCTGGATCTCAACACACCACCAAAAAACATGGGCCATGCCTCCATCCTCCGACTGGCATCTCCAGCAAGTGGGTGTGTCTTTAAGACCAAGCCTATACAGTCTAGAGGGGGTCCAATAAAATTTATGCAAAATTTTGAATTGTATAAGATGCACCCTTGCATCTCTAGATGCAGACTTACTGTTTTTAAGAATCTTAGCCCACACTCCCTCCTCCAATGCCAAGTTGAAATCTTTCTCCCATACTCTCGAGAGAAGTTAAGGCTCCATCCCCCAGACTCTGAATTAACAGGGAGTAGTACACTGATGCCTCATGACCTTTTCCAAAAGCTGCAATCACCTCTCCCAAAGCATCTGCCTCCTTAGGGGTGTGTGTGCTACTCCCAAAAATAGTACAAAGCAGGTGGCGCAGTTGTAAATACCTATAAAACTGAGGTCTGGTGATCCCAAAATGTTGGACCAAGTTTTCAAACGATCACAACACTCCACTTTCATATAGGTCACCGAGTGTAGCAACCCCCCTCACAATCCACGCCAGCAGAAAGGGGACTTGCCAATACACAATCTTGGGTTCTGCCATATGCTTGAGGCAACATTTAAATAAGTGTCCATTTTAAACAATCTGGACACTTTAGTCCATACCGGGTATAAATTCAAAATAACGGGGTGTAACTTAACTTTTCCAATTAGTTTGAAAGAGATGCTTTGTAATGGAGAAATAGGGGCAAGAACTGCCTATTCAATAACAAACCAGGGAGGGGCTCTCTCAGGTGGAAGTGATCAATGAGCCAAATGTCTGAGACTGAACGCATAGTAATAAAACAAAATCTTGGGTAGGCATTGTCCACCTTTGTCTATCGGCCTATGTAACTTATTAAAATGCAATCTGGGACGTTTACCATTTCAAATGAAGGACTTCGCTATGCTATCAAATTGCTTGAAATAAGAGAGGGGGACATCTACAGGGAGAGATTGTAGCAGGTAGTTAAATTTTGGAATACAATTCATTTTAATAACATTAACCTTCCCAATCATCGATAAATGTAATGAAGCCCACCTGCCCACATCGCTCGAAAACCTTTTTATTAAAGGGTCAAAATTAACACTAACTAAATCAGACAAATTTTCTGGGAATAAAATCCCCAAATACTTAATGCCCTGTTTGGGCCACTGGAAGTCGCCCGGCTGGAAAGCCGTTACTGGACAGTACGCTGTCAGTGCCAAAGCTTCGGATTTAGACCATTTGACTTTGTATCCTGAGAACTTGGAAAAGGAATTAATAATTCTGTGGAGGCAAGGCATAGATCTAGTAGGTTCAGAGACAAATAATAAAATATAATCTGCGTAAAGCAGAAGCTTATGCGCCACACCTCCTGCCACAACCCCTGGAAAATCCTCCTCCTTCCTTATCGCAGCTGCTAATGGTTCCAGGGCAAGACAGAACAATAATGTGGAAAGAGGGCAACCCTGCCGAGTGCCCCTATCCAGAGTAAAATAATCTGAAATTAATCATTTGTTTGTACTGCTGCTACAGGGTGTCTATAAAGTAACTTAATCCAACCAATAAATGTACTACCGAACCCATACATTTCCAAAATCTTAAAAATTTAATCCCATTCTACCATATCAAATGCCTTTTCGGCGTCGAGTGAGATGGCAGCGACCGGAGACTGATCATTCGCTACTGACCACATGATATTGATGAGACGCCTGATGTTATCAGAAGAGCTGTGGCCCCGAATAAACCCCACCTGATCTATATGTATAAGAGATGTCATAACCTTACTTAATTGGTTAGCCAAAAGTTTTGACAACATTTTTACATCTAGTTGGATCAGGGAGATTGGACGGTAACTTTTACACTCGCTTGGATCTTTGTCCTTTTTAAGAATCAGACTGATCCAGGCTTGTGTCATGGTTGGAGGAAGCTTTCCATTCTTTAATGATTCAGTATAAACTTCTAACAAAAGTGGAACCAGTTCTGTAGCATAGGATCTAAAAAATTCTGTGGCAAAACCATCTGTCCCCGGAGCCTTGCCAGTAGGTAGGGACTTAATTACCTCGTCAAGCTCCTCCAAGGTTATCTCAGAATCAAGAGAGTTTTTTGCTCAGTCTTCAGTTTAGGAAGATCTAATGGTTCCACAAAGTTTCTAATATCTTCATCAGTAGACAAAGACGTGGAACCATAAAGATCAAGATAGAACTCTTTAAAGGCATTATTAATATCAATGGCTGAGATAAAAATTTCACCACCAGCAGATTTCACTGAGGGAATGATAGAAAGAGACTCTCTCTGCTTTATATATCTAGCCAAAAGCTTCCCTGCTTTGTCCCCCGACTCAAAGTATGACTGTCTGCGACAAAATAGTATTATATCTATATTTCAATCGGGTCAATTCTCTGAGGCCATCAGATGATATACGGCACTTCGGCTCCGCCTCTGCACTTTTAATATTTCCTTCCAACTCCACGAGTTCTCGTGCTTTGGATTTTTTGATGAATGAAGCTTACTGGATGATCCGACCCCTAAAAACCGCCTTAAGTGCCTCCCAAGCCACGCCCACAGAGGATACCGAGGACCAGTTGTTCTCCATATAAATACTGATTTCAGTCTTTAACATTTGTTGGAAATCAGGATTTTGCAAAAGGGATACATTAAGGCGCCAACTATATGATTTCTTTTTCTCTATATCTGGCAACACCTCTAAACTCACCAGGGCATGATCTGAGACTAAAATGTTTCCAACTGAGCAATCAACAATAGATGAAATGAGGGATTTGGATATCAAAAAAAAAAAAAATCTATTCTAGAATAAATCTTATGGACTGATGAAAAAAATGTATAGTCTCTACCAGATGGGTTCAAAAGTCTCCAAATATCTGTAAGACCAAGATTTTTACACATCCTGTGAAGCATCAATGTTGCTCTAGGGGGCTTACACACATTTGCTTCACTATGATCAAGGACTGAGTCCATCAAAAGATTAAAGTCTCCTCCCAAAATTATATCATGAGAGGTGCCAGCGGCTTGCAACATCCCTTCAAGATCTATAAAAAAAGCCCTGATCATCAGTGTTAGGTGCGTAAATATTAGCCAAAATCAGACTTTGGCCCTGAATTTCTGCTAAAACAATAATGACTCTTCCTAATTTATCATTAAATTGTTTGAGACATTTGAATTGTAAATGTTTATTTACCAATATAATGACTCCCTTGCTCTTACTTCAGCCAACACTAAAGAAAATATGTCCACCCCATATCTTCCCAAATTTTTCAGCTTCCTGCAGGGAAAGATGCATTTCTTGAAGAAACACTATATCATATTTCTTACGTTTAAGAAAATAAATAACCGATCTTCTTTTTATGGGGTGCCCCAACCCATTCACATTCCATGTGGAGAGAGATAGTACACTCATATTAACATTTGATATTTTGATATAATAGAAAAAATAAATTGTGTGCCAAAGACAAAATTATGAAGACCACATTTCAACATTAATGCAACAACAACAACAAAAAATTCCCCCCGAACAAAACAAACAGAAAAAAGAAAAACGTGCGCATTAACCCCGTGCACGACAGCGCCAACCGGCATCAATCCCTTTAAACTCAAAGAGTTCATTTACGCCTACGAGAGCCCCCGCGACAACTTTGCCATCGGATTGCTCAATTTTGCCTCACAAATTTGTAAGGCAAAATGACATAACATCAAATATTTTGTAAAACCTGCCAATAGGCAGAATAAACACAAAGAACGTGTTTCACTCATTCACAGAACTGTCTCGAAGGTGTGTTCCTTCACAAAACAAATTCCAGCTGATATAAAGCTGTTCAGTTTCCTTGGTCAGACAAACAAGTGATTCAAGTGTCAGTGAGCCAGCTGATGAGTGCAGCAGATGACATAATCATTCCAGTGTCCCACGAAAATACTCCACAAATCATACTCCAGCCAACAGGAGGCATAAGCACACTGACAGATTCATCCATAACTGTCCCGAAGTAGTGTTATTTAACAAAACAAGCTCCAACCGCTAGGCGGGACCAGCACGAAAGGAAATGAAACACGCATCCCGGTTCCTCGGATGGTCAAGAGTCAATTCACTCGGAAGCCGCATAAAAGTATATCCCATGATTTACACAGTCCGCCAACTTTATAAAAGACATCCTTTATGTGGGCATGTAGATATTTTGCGGTCATCCATAGTGTCTATTCTCAATCTGCCCGGGAACTTCATTGTAAAAGTGATCTTCCGTCAATGCAAACGTTTCTTTAAGGAAAAGTGTTAATCCACAAAACAAAACAAACTCCAACCACTCGGCAGAGCCAACGCAAAAAGAAACAAAAATGGCGCCCAGCTTCCTCCGAAAGCCAGAGCATGTACAGTGAGCCAATCCACTCACAAGAAAAACACCCAATGGTTACTCACCCATTGTTTCAATAAAAGACATAGCCTGATTGGGACATGTAAATACTTTGCTGCCGTCATTGGTGTTTATTCTCAGTCTGGCCGGAAACATCAGAGCAAAAGTGATCTTCCGCTGATGTAAGAGTTTCATGCATTCCTTAAACCGATCGCATTTCTCTCTTGTCGAGTTCGCAAAGTCTGGGAACAAAAAAATATTGTAATTCTTCCAAGAAAGCTTTCCTTTGCTCCTCGCCTGGCGCAACATGAGATCTTTATTGGATGATTTCAACAATTTGGCCAAAATCGATCGGGGTCTGTCTCCCTCAGATCTGCGAGCCAGAACTCTGTGAGCTTGCTCGATTTCCAGCTTGTGGCCTGTTATGTTGAGCAGACTCGGGAAAAGCTCCTCTAGGAATTTCACCATATCTCTGCCCTCCTCATGCTCAGGAATTCCAACAATTCGAATGTTATTCCTGTGGCTTCTATTCTCAAGATCTTCAAGCTTTTCAAGAACACGTTCTAAATCAACTTTGGTCGCAGACGGATTAGCAGCTAATTCCTTCTCTGATGCCTCCAAATAATCGATTCGTTTTTCAACATCTGTCACTCTTGTGACTAGCTCAGAGAATTTTTTTTCCATCGCCGTAATCGATCGACGTATTACAGCGAGATCCTCCAAGTCCGCATGTACCTTCGTCAACATCACCGACATGTTGGACAGTTGACGCTGGATTCCTTCTCCCGCCGCACCATCCAAATCGAGTCCCGGTACACAGGCCTGTCTGGGCTTTCATCTTGAACCCATAAGTGTCTTTTAATGTCTCCAGAGCCTAAGGAATTTGAGTTCTTTGCCATGTTTACCTCAAACAGTTAATGTGTAACTGGGTGTATTGAATTTCACCGGATTATATCATGAAAATAATTAAACAAATTAGTAAAGTGCGCAGAGTTGTCTTTCACACGTCTGCCCTTCGCATGGCGTCACATGGCTCCCCTCTATTATTATTATTATTATTATTATTATTATTATTATTTAAACTGTCCCATTTTTCCATTGTTTTATCAGATCAAGGGTCAAGGTTAGCATTGACCATCGAAAAAGCATGTTTCTCTAATGACAGCCATTAAAAAGTAGACATGTATTGTGCTGTTTTATTTATTTAAGTCTTTGTTTTGTTGTTGTTGGTGGTGGTAGTGGTGTTTTTGCAAGCAACATATAAATCACAAATATTTAAGTATATTGTATTATATAATTTTTTGAAAGGCTCTAAAAAGCATAAAAATTACTTTAACAGCATGTTCTGAATGTTCTGAGTTCCCATGAGCAAGGACTGCAGACTTCTCATGCCAGCCAAGCAACCGCAATTGTAGATGATTAGGGATGCTAACAGACAGCTTTCTGCATACATTATAGACATCCTTGTACCATGCATTCACATCCAATTGTGTTAGGGGGGGTTATTACATGAAACACAGTTCTTGGATATGGAAGATTGCTTTAACTGGAATAGAGCTTCTGAGGATAGGCAGGCGCGACTAAGAAAATGGTGCTTACTAGTAAACAGATACTGCGGGCAAAAGCAGAGAAGAAAACAAGAGATGATTGGATGTCATATAAGGAACAATCGCATGCGAAGCAATGCATTCTTTGGCTCAAGTTGAGGGGTAATTGCCAAATAATCAGCTGCACTTTCAGGCCTCAACAATGGTTACAGATAACACACTCTGGCTACCTAAACCCGCCCTAGGACTTTAGCTCTTCACTTTTTCTTTGTCTCTCTGTGCCTATAGTTTCTTATCCATCCTTTTCTCTTTCATTTTTCAATATAACATCTTAAAATAACATAAAATACAATTGTGTACCTTTTTGCCTCTCACTGATTTGACATCTGTCCAAATAAAATCATCAATCTCAAATCATGAATCCACCTACAACTCTTGAGTTAATTTACTCATTCTGCTCAATGTCGCAAAATAAAGCAACCTCTGACCACAAAGATTTGTCAGTGGTCCTCCAGTGACCACAGACCGATTCTCAAGTGAGAGCTTCTCACTATACCCCTATCGGCAGCATGCCCACCAGGTACTGCCCATGATAGAGTGAATAATGGCTTACCTAAGACTGAATGCTATTTGACTTTATAATTCTGATTTATAGTTTGCCAATGGTCAATTGATGATGTGGACAAAATATATGCACTATAGAGAAAACCATAATCCTAATTTATGGAAATGTAATTTAAATTCCTTATTAACTTAAGAAGATTAAAAGCAGAAGAAAAAAAAAGCCATAGCACATTGCAATTTATTTAATCGTGAGCTGTGTTTGTCCAGCATGTGAGGAAAGTATGATATCACATATGAAACGAGCTAGAGTGCTTAAAAAGAACATTAGATTTGTAAAACATTAAACTAGTAAAATATTGACTTAAACTATAATGTAGCAGTTGCATGTTCCTTTTACACAGCTCTCTTGAATACTTGATTCTGATTGGTCAATGGCGCCATCCAGCGGTCAGATATTGCTCTGTAACAACTGCACATATGGGGATTTAGACATATCAGACTGCTCATCTGGGTTCTGCGAGCCATCTCTCCTGGTTCTCGGATCACTGTGCGATCACTACAAGTAAGCTAATAAAATAATTTCAACTCTAATCAAGTGCATTTATTAATTTATTTGGCAATTAGTCTTGTAATAGACTGAATTGAGGAGTCTGATGGTCATTTTTACAAAGTAAACACCAACAGAACTCCAATGCAAACCAGAGGTGGATTTCAGCTGTTCAGAAATTTATTTCTTCTCACATAATTACATAATTTCAGCACAAATCAATGTCTCATGTCCATTTATTTATTTATGTAGTCTTGTAATAGGCTGAATATTGAGGAGTCAGACGGTCAATTTTACAAAGTAAACAGCAACAGAACTCTGACGCAAACCAGAGGTTGATTTCAGCTGTTCAGCGATTTTTCTTCTCACGTAATTACATAATTTCAGCACAAATCAATGTTTCATGTCCATTTATTTATTTATGTAGTCTTGTAACAGGCTGAATACTGAGGAGTCAGATGGTCATTTTCACAAAATAAACACCAACAGAACTCTGAAGCAAACCGGAGGTTGATTCCAGCTGTTCAGAGATTTCTTTCTTCTCAAATTACATCATTTCAATGCAAATCAATATTTTATGTCCATGTATTTATTTATTTAGTTAGTAGCCAAAATAACCCCCTTCAGGGTGATACAAGACCCCTCCACTTCGTGTCAGGGTCCTGATCACCCTGTCGGGTTTATTGTACGAAAACAACCAGCTGAATGCACATTATCCCTTACCAGTATGGAGGTAGTAAGGCTGGGAGGTCCTCGGAGCGCTTATTTGGTAGCTCCGTGGCTGCTGGTTCGTGGACGCTGCGCGACGCCCCCTAGATGATTTTTGCCGACGCGCAGCGCTACTCCGCGTCGACCGGTGGGTCCCCCAAAGATGACCAGAGGTGTCCCCGAGTGGCTGCGCCCCACAGTGGCCGCGCTATGAGTGTTCAAAAACTAAACATTTTTTCTTGCAGTTCTGCAGTCGACCGCTGGGTGGTGCCACCACATCCCACTGCAGGCTTATTGCAGTGGGCTCCCTATCCATTCAAATAAACCACAGGTGTGCTCTTTTTTTGGGGATGGTGGGGGCTGACCACGAAAACCCTATAAGCCCAAATGCCCACTATATTGCGTCATTTCCTCCTTGGGGTGCCAAGGACCGCCCCCACGACCCATGGAGCCACTAAACGACCTCTTACCAGCTATTTTGGGGAAAAAGCCCATGGAAGCGAGCCTTTGATTGGCCAACCATGAGGGCGTGTCCGGGAGGGGGCGGGGCTGACCAAGAACACACTATTTTTCCACCTTCCCACTATATTACAAGACTTTGTCCCTGGGGGACCATGGACCCCTGGAGTGTATCCAGTAGGGGATGGGGCTGACCACAAAACAAATATTTGTCCATTTACCCACTAAATTGAACAACTTTCTCACTGTTGGTCTGAGGACCCCCTGTGTGTGTCTGGGAGGCAGTGGGTCTGTCCAAGGACAAATTATTTGTCCCCTTTGACCATGTTAAAATATTTATGACTTGCAAGTAGGTGCAGTAGCAATTAAATTCACTTATGATACAATGGTGGTAGATCTAATCACTGACAATGATGAAACAGCCTACAGAGAGGAGGTGCACACTCTGACACGCTGTCACCACCAACATACTAAATGTAATTTCCAATTTATTGTATAAGTGTATTAACCCTAAGTCCACCAACATACTAAATGTCCATTTTCCAATTTATTGTATTGGTGTATTAACCCTAAGTCCACCAACATACTAAATGTCCATTTCCAATTTATCGTATAGGTGTATTGTGTCCACCAACATACTAAATGTCCATTTCCAATTTATCGTATAGGTGTATTGTGTCCACCAACATACTAAATGACCATTTTCAATTTATTGTATAGGTGTATTGTGTCCACCAACATACTAAAGGTCCATTTCCAATTTATTGTATTGGTCTATTGTGTCCACCAACATACTAAATGTCAATTTCCAATTTATTGTATAGGTGTATTACCCCTGTGTCCACCAATACACTAAATGTACATTTTCAATTTATTGTATTGTTGGGCCTCATGTACTCAGATAGAAGACAAAGGCAGGCCTAACACAGTTGTAAAAACCTAACTCAGGCCCCCACATACCAGGTCATAAATTATACTGATAAAAATCACACCAAAATCAAACAAAGGGAGTCAAAACAGACTACAAATCCCATTAAGCCTTGCTCACTAAAGGATCGAACTCTCAACTCCTATTGGATGAGGCACACAACAGAACGTCCCTCAAACCATGACATCATCAGGAGTAGAAATACCTCTGAAATGCTTCCGGGATTTGCTTCCAGAAACTTTGTTCACCGTGTATAGACGTAGCTCTTCGCTGCTCTCAGGTGCAACCTCGTGGCACAAGGAAGTAACATCCAACTTGAAACTGTGGCCATACAATCTCCATCTCGCTGGATGAGTTGAGATTACTCTGTGTTCAACCGAACACTCTAACGGATCCGAAGGAGACTGCTGAGCAATCCGCATCTTCATCCGTTTGCCTGCAGAAGTGAAGAGATTAAAGATTTCTCTTTCATCTTCAATCAAGTCGACATTTCTGAAGTTCTCTGCAAGCCCGCCGAGAATCAACAGCCGTGCCCGCCAACAGAGTGAGGAAACGGCCTCCCGTCATCACACGAGCCTCAAGGAACCGGGTCGGAGTTAAAGGATGGAGGGACACACATTCTACCTGTGTCCTCATGCGATTCAAGTAAGAGGTTTACATCTGGGCAGAGATAGAATATTATAGTGTGTTATTCTTGTGTTTCAAGGCTTTTGCTTGTACAGTTTACGGACCGCCATGTCCGCTCATTATTAATACTCAGGGTATTAATTATCACAAATCTGTTTTGCTGTGTGGTCCAACCAAATTGGACTGTTGTGCATTTTCGCCATCACGGGTGAGACCGGCAAACTGAGTTATCCACTAAAGAGTCAAAGAACGTGGGACTTGTACGAGCCATCCACCATGTCTCTGAGCGATAAACTAACAGCTGCTTTCTCTCCCACGATCGTGAAATCGGCTTTAGGGCTGTCACTTTATTCTCTCTCTCTCTCTCGTACTAACCACACACACACACACACACACCCTCATGTGTTATAGGATTATTTTAATATCCATATCTAATCATATCACTGTTTAGTTTGTAGTTGTATGTCAGAAGTTTATTGACTGCATTGTATTAATTATTAATTGATATTACTGCATAAATAAACTTTGTTATATTACAAAGAGAAGTGTTTTGGTTTGTTTTGCATATGCCTGTGTTATGCTGACGGGATGTCAGTGCTCGGATTCAAGCCTTCATTCATTGTTTTTTTCCCGAAAATCGATATTCTTCGGATGTCGATTTTCCTAAGAAAACAATCTAATATTGAGACTGTTATACTATCTGGTTATTAGTCCCTGATTCCAGAGTGGTGTCCCATCAATGTTAATCCTTATTAATATTCTATTGATTTTTGATAATTGATAATTATCTTTGATGATTGTTGAATTTGAATGATCAATAAGCTAGTGTTAATTTTAATTAATGTTTCATCGATGTTAACAATTAACGATTATCTTTGATAATTGTTGATTTAAAGGATTAGAAAAGCTAACATTGATTCTCATCGATGTTCTATTGATTTTAATAATTGATAATTGTCTTTGATAATTATTAATTATTGCTAATAACCAAACCCGCTCCTAAATGTAGCACACTACATTTACTGGAGCCCCATATGAGGTTTTAATGAGTTAGATTCAATTAATTAATTGAAATATTAATTATTAACTAAAGAAATAATTATTAATTATTTCTGATAGTAACACTGATCTAAACAATCAGTAAAGCCCTACAGTATTGGTCTATTAGCGCTGTGTCCATCAACAGATTAAATGTCTATTTTCAATTTATTGTATTGGTATATTACCCCTGTGTCCAAAACATGCTAAATGTCAATTTCCAATTTATTGTATTGGTGTATTAACCCTAAGTCCACCAACATACTAAATGTTCATTTCCAATTTATTGTATTGGTGTATTAACCCTAAGTCCACGAACATACTAAAGGTCCATTTCCAATTTATTGTATTGGTCTATTACCCCTGTGTCCACCATCATACTTAATGTCCATTTTCAATTTATTGTATTGGTCTATTACCCCTGTGTCCATCAACATACTAAATGTCCATTTTCAATTTATTGTATTGGTCTACTGTGTCCACCAACATATTAAATGTCCATATTCAATTTATTGTATTGGTCTATTACACCTTAGTCCACCAACATACTAAATGTCCATTTCCAATTTATTTTATATGTGTATTAACCCTGAGACACAATATTTGACTTTCTCCTCTCAAAATTCACACCAAAGATAGATGAGCACAGAAGTACCAGTTTCAACTTCCTAGCTAAACCCAGAGCTGAGATATGCAGATCCCACTTGCAATTTATCCAATTCAAAATGTTAGGTTGTTCATGGACAGTAAAACTTTGAGGTTTTGAAGGGTGCATCATAGAGTCACCTAAATGTGATTTTGAGTCATATGTGTGGACTAATGTGTGGGATAGATTAATTCACTGAATATCACATTTAGGTGACTGTATGACACCCCCTGAACAATATACACCCTTCAAAACCTAAAAATTTGACTGTCCACAAACCACCTAAAATTTTTAATGGGATAAATTGTACATGGGATCACCATGTCTCAGCTCTAGATTGAGCTAGCAAGTTGAAACTGGTACTTCTGTGCTCATCTCAACCTCCTCTATCTATGGTGTGAATTTCAAGAAGATTGGAGAAAGTCAAAAATGTAGTGCAAAAAAACTCCAAGCCCCTTTTGTTTTTTTCGGATGAAATTTTGGACTTTCTCTGATTCTCTCAAAATTCAAACCATAGATAGAAGAGACTGAGATGAGCACAGGAGTGCAGGTTTGAAATGTCTAAGTTGTCCCAGTCTGGAGTTATGGAGATCCCATGTACAATTTATCCCATTCAAAATATTAGGTGGTTCGTGGACAGTAAAATTTTGAAGGGTGTATGTTGTTCAGGGGGCATCACAGAGTCATCTAAATGTGATTTTGAGTCATAAATTTTATCTTGGAGTTATAAAAATGATGTCTACCAAACACCTATTTTAGCCCATTAGATTGTAAGTGTGACGGCCCTGACAGTCAAGGATCTCAAATTTCAAGGTCCTGTGGCCTTTGGAACACCCTTTTCTAGACAGCCCACTTGCCCATTAAACCAATGCAATTCCATAGGTGTTTCGTGGACCGCCTTAAATTAGGTGCTAAGACCTGGGGGCTTCAAAGGATTCATCGTTCGGCCCTTAGAAACAGCATATTAAAAAGCCGTGTCCCTCAGAGTTTGGGAAGTACTTTAAAAAAAATCAAGAAAAATATTATAGAAAAAATAACTGTCACTTTTCATGCACAAGTCAGCCAATTAAGCACTTAACAAAGTCATTCAGACTTCAAACTTTGCACACTTACTAAGGGCCCCCTGAGAAACTAAAGATTTCAAATTGGAGTCATTTGGAGCTTTCTGAGGGGTGTCCACAAAACACCAATAGAAATGAACGGAATAAATTGCTCGAGGGATGCGCCCTGGCAGCGTGCCCAGAGGTCCCAGAGACCCCAAATTTCACACGCTGACACATCGACATACTAAGGGGACTAAAGCCTAGGATGAAAATTGTTTTTTTTTTTTATTTTCAATAGACCTCCCTGCTTTTCATAGGAATCAATGAGACAGCCTGCTCAACATATCCCTTAGCCGCTCTGCTGTCGAGGGTAGTCAGAGTGTTCGAGCCCGTGAAGCATGTACAGGCAAAAAAAGATGCCTTACATGACTTCGTTAGCTCCTCGTGCACTTCTGGGAAAAAAGGCACCGGGGGGGGGGGGGGGGGCGCAGCTGTGAGTCGCGCTCTGAGCCCAGAAACCAATCATCCAGCCTCGAACGCTCAGGGCAGGGTGGAGGGTTCCACTTCAGCCCGATGTTCGCAGCCGCCCAGGCAAGCACGGCTGCCATCTCAGCATCCACCACATCCTGTGCTCTACCGCCCATGGGCAGGAGCTCAGAAGATTCGTCCACTTCTGATAGCAGAAGCCCACCCACCGATGCTGCGACCAAAAGCTCATCCTCGCCGCGAACGACACATTAAACCCACCCTGAGGCAGACCGCCTGCATTGCATGACAGCTCGTCCGGACAGAACGAGCGTGCTGGGAGGTCCGCGGGGGCTGAGCCGGCGGAATGCTCCCATATCTACATCCAGATCACCTGCGGTGCTTGCTGACCTGGCCGGCTGAGCGTCAGCCCAGGACGGACCAGGTTGGGGAGCAGCAGTGATGGCTCCTTGCTTCACGAAGAAGGAAGTAAACCATGACCGCAATGTTCTCATTGGCACATTCTCGTAATGAGAACACAACCCTTCCACGAAAGCCGCCTCGGCATGCTGGTGCCCCAGACACTCGAGGCAGATTTCATGGGTATCCAGAGGGGAGAGATAACGGCCACATCCAGTAGCGCAAACGCGGAAGTACATCTTTAAAAAGACGCCAAGCGTTTGCGCAAGCTCGTTTAGAAGGAAAATTGACTCTTTCTTGAATATACTCTTTTAGCACCTGCAGACTCAGGCTGCCGGAGGGCCCAGGGGAAGCACAGCACTCAACCGTGCGAGGGTGACCGCTGATATGCACCGTAAAAATCCAGCAGCGTAGCAAGAGGTGAGAGGACGAACACTCACACACATGCATTCGGCTCCAAAGAAATAATCTGAATGAGTGATGCACGCCATCTCCTTTTATACCCATATGTCCGGGGCGGAGAGTGGCACGCAAATTCCACTCGCCAGTTTTCATTGGCCTTTTCTATTTTAAGCAAAGGTGATTGAGGCCCTCAAGATCAAACCCCTAGTGTCACTACATCGACACAACGTCGAGTGAGTGACAGACAGGGAACAAATAATACACATTATGAGTTTATTAAATACACATCATCATCCTTACAAAAAATTTTAATGAATGTTTTTTTTTTTTTTTCTGCACTAACTAGCAACTTGTATAGATTCATATTTAGTCTATTAGATTGCATCTATTAGACTTTTATTATTATTACAACTGAAAAAGTTGTAATTAAAGGTTTCTAAATGTGTTTGGTCTATCAGTGTTTTTATTATTATTATTATTATTATTATTATTTTAAATAATATTTTTTTTTTTATATAACAAATACTATAGTTTCTTTTTTAGAAAAGATTATCTACATTAGCCTAACAGTAATGAGGAGCCATCCATGGTCTTACCTGTGGTAATGGCCTTTTTATTACAAATGCCACTGTTAAGGGTAGAACAATGGTAAACCTTCATATAGGAAAGTACAATTTAGAATGAAGAGACTAAAATTTCCATAAATTATGGACAAATTATTGAGATTTTCCTCCTGTTATAACTGTCCATGACATAGATATTCTAAAGGTGACTTAAATCATTACGCCTGTGTCTTGTTATCTAATATCATTAGTTAATATCATTAATTTTATCCAAACAAATGCATGCAGTTACAGTCTCCAGTTACCTTTATCACTTTTTGCGAGGCAGGGGATTTTGGATGGTGAAAATGTTGAGTGGCTAGTGACCTTGGAAACTACACAGTGGTTGGTGTGCCAAAAAGTTAATTTCAAACCCTGCCTGGAAGTATGCAACCTGCATGTCGTCACTGTTGAATGTGCCACAGTTTTGAATGTGTCCGATGTGATGAGCACAGACGAAAGAAAACAGGCCTATGCTGTGGTGCTGTGCTCTTGTCATGATTCACTATAGCTCAGACTCTGCCATGTTTATTGTGTTGTAATTCATTGCATGATCAATGCATTATAGAATCCCTCCAATGCTAATTACCATGACCTTAGCCCTGTCTTGTTTATTAAGACCCTAAGTTTTGAAGGACTAATGTGATTCAGACACACAGAGAAAATACACAGGAAAGACAGTAAGCCCTTAGTTACTTAAGTTTATCCACAATCTGTGAAAAGCAAAATCCTTAACCAAAACCTAAACCTAATCGATAGCATTTTAAAATACAAATGCGACATGAAAAGCACATTTTCTGAAGCAACCATATCATTTTGTGGTGCTTCTATGACATTTCATCTCACATTCAGCGGTCTGCTCGTTCAAAGTCCATCACTCTATGAGGTAAGCTACTGCACAAGCTAATCTTTGTAAATGTAGGTGGGTCTGTCCTACAAGTGTTAAAATGTATCGTTTTCAAATGATGCATTACGGTAACAGTGTATTGACATTCCAACATACTGCAACAGTGTGTGAGTAAAACAGCAAAAAATAAGGGTTTATAAAGTCATAATCAGCCGCTTTACTCATGATTTTTGTGACAGTGAATAAAACACACAGTTGTTGTAGTGCCTCTAGTGTTCATTTCACCAGGAATCTGCGGCCAAACATAAAATGGGGCACGTACAAATTTTGTTATAGTAACGTTTATTTTATGAGACTAGGTTGGCTAAAACCATACTACTTTAAAAGACTGAAGCTGAATGCATCACAGCTCATTCTCATGAGAAGAAGATTGCTACTGCTACTAGGAAACAATAACAGGGAAATAACCACAATACACATTGAGGGGGTTATGTTTCCCCCAATAATTAGATATGGCCAAAGTGCACACCCCAATAACTGATATACTTGTTGCTGTTCTGCTGCAGTCCATTATGCACTGCTCTATATTTCTTTCATAAATTAGTTGCAAGGATTACATTAAGGTTTATTTTTAGTGTGCTCAGTGGACACCGCTCATCAGTGTCGTTTGAGATCAAATCAAAGAAGGCGGGACTCATTCAAGCTAAGTGTGAATCTAGTTATTCCAGGGCCATGCATCAGCAAGCGGTTCAGGTTAAGTGTGTTAGTGCCATGCAAGTATCTAACTAAACATAAGATATTTGTCCAATATTTTATGATTGAAATGTTGTACAGATCGACAGTAATTTCCAAGGATGCAAACTACCCACCTTTTGACGAAATTCTGTGTTTTCAATTAAAAACATATCATACAGTACATGATTTGTAATGTCATTCGTAATTGTAACTGTGATAACATCAACAGAGCAGATTTCAGCATATCAGGCACTTGACCTTGTCTTAGAAAATGATCCATAAAACACAAAGTAGGAGCATTATTGCCCTCAGATTAGAACTAGAACATTGTAAGACTTGTGACTTGTGGTTTATTGTGTTTTTAGTTCCCTATCTGTCACTCACTTGACGTTGTGTCGATGTAGTGACACTAGGGGTCACTCTTGGGAGCCCGAGACATCTCTGGTCTTTGATAAAAGGACAATGAAAATTGGCGAGTGGTATTTGCATGCCACTTCCCTGGACATACAGGTATAAAAGGAGCTGGTATGCAACCACTCATTCAGATTTTCTCTTCGGAGCCGAACGGTCATACTCACTGAGCTGAATACTACTGTTCATTCACCTCTGCTGGATCTGACGGCGCATTTCAGCGGCTTCTCCCCCCTCTGCACTGGTGCACTGCAGAGAATGCCCCTGGGCGCTTCGGCAGAAATAAAAGAGTATATTTCTCTAAAAGAGTATATTTCTCTAAAAGAGCGGCACACACGGAACGTCTTTTTAAAGACGCGTCTTTCTAAAGATGCTTTTCCGATTGTGTGTTATTCCTGGTTGCGCTCATTATCTCTCGCCTTCTGACAGTCACGATCACTGTCTTTCGTGTCTGGGCACTGCTCACGCGGAGACAGCGTTCGTGGATGGCCATGTTCTCATTGCGAGGATATGTCCATGGCAACGTTGCGGTCGCGGCTCGCCTTTGTAAGAAAGCAAGCCACCCCAGAGGCTCCCCACCTCGGTCCTTTTACCCACGGATATGAGGCCAGCGTGGCTAGCACTGGGGGCAATTTGGGGACCCCAATGGGACCGCCTCCGCCAGGTATCCCCCGCGGACCTCCCATTCCACAGCACGTTCATCTTCCCTGATCGGGCTTCCGGATGAGTCCGCCAGCTCATCTCACGGCGAGTTCGACCTCTTATTCGGGCTCATCCAGTCGGAAGCCTCAGCTGGGCTCCTCCCTTCGGGGAAAATTGCCCAGTCACAGGCTGACGCGGAGATGATGACATGCTTTCCCGGGCAGCCGCGCGCGTCGGCTAGAGTGGAACTCACTGCTCTTCCCTGAACCCTCGCAGCTCAGTGATTGGTTCCTGGGCTTGCGGTGCCGCTCAAAGCCACGCCCCACCCCTGTTCCTTTCTTCCCAGAAGTGCATGAAGAGCTGACAAGGTCGTGGGAGGTACATTTTACTGCCCGGTCCCGATCTTTTCAGCTTCCCCGCTGAAACCCGCTGCTCTGGAGCTGATAAGCAGATCTCCATCTTTTTGTTACCTTTTGCATTTAATTGTGCTGCATGCCCAAGTGGCTGCAGTACTCAAGAGCTCAGCAAGAGAGGTTTCCTTGTTCCCTGGGTCACGTATCCGGTGTGCACTGCCGTCATCACGACCACCGTCCACCACTCTATTTGGCAAGTTTGGCGCTCCAACGGCGGTCTCCCACACCTGAGCGCCCAGCTGTGGCACAAATCTGCCCCCAATGTGACAGTCTCCACGGGTGATGAGGACAGGCCTCTTCCTCCCCCATCCCAGGCTGTTCCGGGGGTGGTCACAAGGAGCCAGGTAAGTGTGTCGATGTCCTTAGATGATGTCCACACAACGTGGTGTGGCACCTCGAGCTCCGCCCCGCCGCGAGGCCCCACTTGCCGGTACGTCCGATGACTTTGTCCCTTTGGTCCCCCTTGTGCGGAACTTGGACGCATGGCTTGCGCTTTCCAATCTGTCACGAGGGCTGGTCCGGACCGTCCGACTCGGCTGCGCGATTCACTTCGCCGGGTGTCCACCCAGGTTCAGCGGTGTCCACTTCACCAAGGTGAAAGACGAAAACACTGCTACCTTGCGCGGAGATTGCTACCCTCCTATGGAAGGGCGTGATAGAACCTGTCCCTCCAGCCGAGATGAAGGGGTTTTTCAGCCCCTACTTCATCGTACCGAAAAAAGGCGGTGGGTTGTGGCCAATCTTGGACCTGTGAGTTCTGAACTAGGCTTTACTCCCGTTCAAGATGCTGATGCAAAAACGCTCGCGACAGCACTCCCCTGGCGAATTCCCCTGAGGAAGGACCTTCTTTCTCAGGGATGGGGCACCATCTGGCACCCACGCCCAGACCTCTGGAATTTCCATGTCTGGCCCCTGGACGGGATGCGGAAGACCTAAGCGGTCTACCACCCATGGTGGTAGACACAATCACTCAGGCTAGGGCCTCCTCTATGAGGCGCCTGTATGCCTTTAAGTGGCATCTGTTCGCTAAGTGGTATTCTTCCCGAAGCGGAGACCCCCAGAGATGCGCAGTCGGATCAGTGCTTTCCTTCATGCAGGAGAGGCTGGAAGGGAGGCTGTCCCCTTCCACCTTGAAGGTGTACGTTACCACCATAGCAGCACACCACGACGCAGTCGACGGTAAGCCCCCTTTGAGCCTTTGCAGTCAGCTGAGCTTAAGGCACTCTCCTTGAAGACTGCCCTCCTGACTGTGCTCACTTCCATCAAGAGGGTAGGTGACCTGCAAGTGTTCTCTGTCAGTGAAATGTGCCTGGAGTTCGGTCCGGGATACTCTCACGTGATCCTGAGACCCCGACCAGGCTATGTGCCCAAGGTTCCCACCACCCCTTTTAGGGACCAGGTGGTGAACCTGCAAGCACTGCCCCAGGAGGAGGCAAACCCAGCCCTGTCGTTGCTGTGTCCGGTGCGCGCTTTACGCATCTATTTGGATCGCACGCAGAGCTTTAGAATCTCTGAGCAGCTCCTTGTCTGCTTTGGTGCACAGCAGAAAGGAAGCGCTGTCTCCAAGCAGAGGATCACCCACTGGCTCATTGACGCCATAACTATGGCATATGTCGCCTAGGACATGCCGCCCCCGGTAGGGCTACAAGCCCATTCTACCAGGGGTATAGCGGCTCCCTGGGCCCTGGCCAGGGGTGCCTCTCTAACAGACATTTGCAGAGCAGCGGGCTGGGCAACACCCAACACCTGTGCAAGGTTCTACAACCTCCGGATGGAACTGGTTTCGTCCCAGGTAGTGGCACGCAACACAAGCAAAAAGCCCGGGATAGCTGGCCGGGTGTATCGCTTGCACATAGCGCTTTCCACCTCCCTTGGAGCTGAAGACGTGCGCCATTAATTCCCAGTAGTGTTCACAAACTTTGTTCCCTGGTTGACTTCCTCCGAGCTCTGTGGCAGTCAAGTTGTTGGAGAGACTCGCTGCCGGCCCAGTACACGCGCTAACTAAGAGCCCTGTTCTGGGGTAGGTGCTCTGCATGTGGTGGTTCCCTGTAAGGCTAACCCCATGCAATTTATATATCTTCCGCTAATTCGTTTCCCTGTTGGCAAACTGCGTTTTCCTTGGGCAGAGCCCCTCTGTCCCTGTCTCCATGTTTGTAGTAACTCTTCCCCCATTGGGCAGGATCTAACTTGAAGACTCTCCACATGGTTGGAAAGACCATGTGACATATTTTTCCACTTAAATACCCCCCCCCCCACCTCTTTGGGCGAGGTGTGGTCTCCGCGGTGTCTTCACCTTGGGAGGGACACCCCCCCGACTAGATCTGGCGGCCCAGTCGGATAATCCCCCTTCTTTTTTAGGGAGTGGAAAAAAAGAAAGGGAAAAGAGGCCATGACTGGGTTAAGCCTTTCTCTATCTTTTGGGTAGTCAACTTATCCCCAAAAAGGGCCGTTCGACACTCAAAAAATATGTTGGGGGAGGTTACGTGTTGCCCTGGTGTGCTGGCTATGAGGCACACAGTAGTCTGCCCACCACACACCACCAGTTCATGTAACACAGTTCAGCCAATTGTGGCGTTTCATATAGGGACCCCTAGTGTCACTACATCGACACAACGTCGAGTGAGTGACAGACAGGGAACGTCATGGTTACTGATGGAGGGAATGAGACGTTGTGTCCCTCCTGCTAAAACACTGAACTACCCGCTGAAATGGCCGGACCTTATATCGGCTCCTCAGCATAAAACCTGAATGAGTGGTTGCATACCAGCTCCTTTTACACCCGTATGTCCGGGGGAGTGGCATGCAAATACCACTCGCCAATTTTCATTGGCCTTTTATCAAAGACCAGAGGTGTCTCGGGCTCCCAAGAGTGACCCCTAGTGTCACTACATCGACACAACGTCTCGTTCCCTCCATCAAGGAACGGAGGTTACACAAGTAACCATGACGGTTTTGGCAAGGACAGTGTCATATATATTTTTTTATGTAAATATAAATTTTAAATAATTTATAATCAATTCGAGCTTGATTCTAACTAATTTCTTTATGACTTTAATTAATTGTGACGTTTGGACAGCATCTTTAAAACTTTAAATCTTTTTATCTTTTTAAAAAACATTAAATCTTTGCATGTTGTTTGCTTTTAAAGAATGCAACTGAAAATAAAGAAGTTGTGGGTGAAGCCCTGGTTCGTGCAGTGTGAGAGACAAGTAGCTTATGTACTGTATATGCAATTAATAAAATATGTTTAAAACTGCTGGTTTTACAGAGTGACTATGTGCACTAAATGTAAATAGCACTGATTGCCTACACAATCTGACTATTGTGCTACAAATCATAAGGAGCCAGACAAAAATATAGAAAGCCTGTATTAAGTCAAAGTGGCATGAATAGTAGAGCATTTTAAGTTTGCTTTTAATGTTAGTGTCCAATATGTAAATAAACCTTAGCATTAAATGCCTAACAGAGTGAAAAACCCTGCAATGTTAGGACCTAAACCAAAAGAATGTCTGAAAGAAAGGGAACTTTTCATTTAGATTTGAAGTGAACATTGTTGTCATTTCACTAATACAATGTTATTATAGTTTTGAACACTGAATTTAGTTTATATATTAGTTTTGTTTTCTTTATTAGTTTTCATGCTATGACTGTTGGTTTTAGATTGTCAGTACATTTAGTCATTATTTATGTAAGTTCAAGTGTTAGTATATTATGGCTGCCAAATGTAATGTCATTACTGATATCATTTAAATATGTTTAACATGGTCAGATTTGTCAGGGCCATCTTGTGTAGTCACTACTTAAGCTGTATTGTTTGTATTTCATGGGTGCCAAATTAAATGTGAATACACTTTTGTATATATTTAACTGTGAAATTTCCCAGGGCAGTCCTGTGTTATTGTTATCTAGTGGCATTTTTATGTTTAATGAAGGTAGCTTGTAAAGGTTTCAAAAGTTATTTTTGAGTCATGAAATTGTATTTTTATGTGGTCTTTCCACCCCACCAGCTGTGCTTCTTTTCAATTTTATTATAGTTAATGAAAATGTTTTCATTCTGCTTTGTTCTGGTTTCCATTGACCATAATAGCACTGCTCTAAAGACTAAACATAATGCTTCTCTTTACACTCTGGTGCTGAGTTAATAAAATTACTGTGCTTTTCAAATCTGGCAGTACGATTTATATTGATAGGATCTCTGCCGTTAGGCAGATTAGACAGATCATGCCACTATTAAAGATCAGTACATGGCAGAAATAGGTTGGTGGTGTTGACTGACAATAAGAGTGATAATTCCTCTGTACAATATCATCATGTGCCTGAAGATCAATAACAGTGTGTATTTGCGTGTGTGTGTTCCTGTGCACAGGTTATTTATTTCTATGTAAACAGTAAAAATGTGTAAGGGGGACTTGAGACACCAGAGCATATTTCAACCAATGAGTTTCCGATAATTAAATCAAAGATAGTGGCAGCATGGGAAGAGACCTTTTCACACAAGAGCCACTGCCTATTTACTGCCTGTTAGTATCCATACATCACCCAGAGCCACACATGCATTAACACACACACATTCGCACTATATTTATTGCCCAATAAACAATACTGCAGATTGGAAGAATGCCAGACCCGATATTCTGCTTTCTTCAGATGGTTAACAAGTCACAACCATCAGTGCTGTTTTTATCTCTCTGAAAATATGCGTGCTTCCCTTATTGTGATGAAACTTTATTTCCAAACACCTTCCTGTGCTCTGTGTACTGTTGCACTGCTTGTACGGTGTTCCCATTGCCAATCTACTCTTCTCAGAGATATGCTACAAAAGAGAGAGAGAGAGAGAGAGAAAGATGCTGTATGGCTTTACTGGTTGTTTAGATCAGTGTTACTATCAGAAATAATTGGTAATTATTCATTTAGTTATTAATTAATATTTAAATTAATTAATTTAATCTAACTCATTAAAACCTCATATGGGGCTCCAGTAAATGTAGTGCGCTACGTTTAGGAGCGGGTTTGGTTATCAGCAATAATTAATAATTATCAAAGATAATTATTAATGATATAAATTAATAGAACATTGATGAGAATCAATGTTAGCTTTTCCTAATCCTTTAAATCAACAATTATCAAAGATAATCGTTAATTGTTAACATCGATGAAACATTAATTAAAATTAACACTAGCTTATTGATCATTCAAATTCAACAATCATCAAAGATAATTATCAATTATCAAAAATCAATAGAATATTAATAAGGATTAACATTGACGGGGCACCCCCCTTGAATCAGGGACTAATAACCAGATAGTATAACAGTCTCAATATTAGATTGTTTTCTTAGGAAAATCGACATCCGAAGAATATCGATTTTCGGGAAAAAAAAAAACAATGAATGAAGGCTTGAATCCGAGCACTGACATCCCGTCAGCATGACACAGGTGTATGCAAAACAAACCAAAACACTTCTCTTTGTAATATAACAGTTTATTTATGCAGTAATATCAATTAATAATTAATACAATGCAGTCAATAAACTTCCGACATCCAAATACAAACTAAACAGTGATATGATTAGATATGGAAATCAAAATAATCCTATAACACATGAGGGTGTGTGTGTGTGTGTGTGTGTAAGGAGGGACACGCACAAAATTGCAGACGTGACTCTCATGGAGAGTATGTCACGTGAGACTTCCGGCCAGGGAATATGACTGTGAATGTGGGCGGAGAGAAACCAGTCAATGGTAGCTTAGGGACAAAGCTGAGCTTTATCACGAAGCTATCTACTAGCCAAAAATGTGTGCCAGAATGTTTGTGAGGGGTCGCGTGTGTGTGTGGTTAGTATGAGAGAGAGAGAGAGAGAATTAAGTGACGGCCCCAAAGCCGATTTCGCGATTGTGGGAGAGAAAGCAGCTGTTAGTTTATCACTCAGAGACACGGTGGACGGCTCGTAAACAGTCCCGGATTCTTTGATTCTTTAATGGATAAACTCAGTTTGCCAGTCTCACCCATGATGGCGGAAATGCACAACAGCCCAATGTGGTTGGACCACAAAACAGCAAATCAAATTTGTGATAATTAATACCCTGAGTATTAATAATGAGCGGACATGGCGGTCCGTAAACTGTACAAGCAAAAACCTAGGTACAGAAGAATAACACACTATAATATTCTATCTCTGCCCAGACGTAATCCTCTTACTTGAATTGCATGAGGATGCAGGTGGAATGTGTGTTCATCCGTCCTTTAACTCAGACTCAGTTCCTCAAGGCTTGGGTGATGACGGGAGGCCGTTTCCTCGCACTGTCGGCGGGCGGTACAGCTGCTGATTCTCGGCGGGCTGGCAGAGAAATCAGAAACGTCGACTTGATTGAAGATGGAAGAGAAATCTTTAATCTCTTCACTTCTGCAGGCAAACGGATGAAGATGCGGATTGCTCGGCAGTCTCCTTCGGATCCGTTAGAGTGTTCGGTTGAACACAGCGTAATCTCAACTCGTCCAGCGAGATGGAGATTGTATGGCCACAGTTTCAAGTCGGACGTTACTTACTTGTGCCACGAGACTGCACCTGAGAGCAGCGATGAGCTGCGTCTACACACGGCGAGCAAAGTTGCTGGAAGCAAATCCCGGAAGCATTTCAGATGTATTTCTACTCCTGATTATGTCATGGTTGAGGAACGTTCTGTTGTGTGCCTCATCCAGTAGGAGTTGAGAGTTCGATCCTTTAGTGAGCAAGGCTTCATGGGATTTGTAGTCTGTTTTGGAATCCCTTTGTTTGATTTTGGCGCGGTTTTATCAGTAAGATTTACGAATTGTTATGTGGGGGCCTGAGTTAGGTTTTACAACTGTGTTAGGCCTGCCTTTGTCTTCTATCTGAATACATGAGGCACAACAATGCATTTTATGTGACTGGGCCTCCATCACTCTCTTCTTAATTTCTTTCTCATTATTTACAGTCCACAGTAATGACACACTTCCCCTGTTGTAATATAGGACTATTGTTGTGTTATTTCCCTTGACATTTATAATGCCAGTTTTCTTTCATTCTCTCCATTGCAAAAGCCTGACTCCAACTGATCTCCCCTCATGATGCATTACAATTCGAAGAATAAGAACAAAATAGTTCAGATTATTGCTGTCAATTGATAAAAAATAAATTACTATAAATAATAAAAATGCATGTTTTGTAAATAAATAATGATATCCTTTTTAGTTAATCACAATAAATCACATTAATATGAATATTTGCTGAGAAAAAGCTCAGAGACATTGCATTATTGTAGCAGATGAAAGCACTGAATGAATATTACAAAAAGTGGCTATAGAAGTCAATATCTTGTATATTTCATTCCCAAATCATTAAACAACCCTATAACTGAACCAATAACTGAAAGTCAATTTACATTAAAAAATAATAAGCATTTGAAATAATGTAGTAATTGTGTACATACCTACTATAAAGTGGAACCGAAATCTGATGGAAGTTAGGGGTCGTCTAGACAAAGTTCTTGTGTTCTATCTGCATATTCAAAAAAAAAAAAAAAAAAAAAAAAAAAAACATGATGGTACTACTTAAAGCTTTAATTTGTTTGATGGTTGGAAAATCACTTAAGTGATTATCTTAAAATATAATTTAACACTACATTAATGTGTTAAAATGACAACCATAGTCTAAATAGCACTCTGGTTCTAAAAACAATCTACATCTGTTCTGTAACCAGAAATAACTCCTGCCAAGAAATTTTCAACTGTGTCAAAGCATCTCATCTAGATTTGTGGATTTGTGATGTTTTTGTTCATGTAAATGTGACCTATATCACAGTATACAGTATGTGCTCAGCTGCCAGCTGCTATAAACTCCCATAGTTCTCCCACACCTCCCTGTGTTAAATTCCTCACACTTACAGTACACACACTCTTATCAAATGTATCACAGTAAGAAGCTCTTTACCCAGCAATTTTCCCAAACACGACTCCATCGCCTAATAGCACAATTTTAACTTCACCCACAGTACAATCAAAGCTACACATCTTAAAATCTGTCTTAAATTCTAGAGTTATTGATTGGAAAAGTTAAGATTACAGTAGGGATTTTACAGATGCAATCAGTCAGGTTTATCTTATAGCACAATGTTAGTGGTGTTCACACCAGGAGCACGTAATTTAATTATACTCATTCAGTTTTGAGGGCCAGACAGCCTCTCTGCTATGGGATGAATATAGTATCAAAATTATTCACAAATGCATAAACACTTATCCATCAATTTGATAAATGTCATATATGCATCTTACTATCCATACACAAATGCCTTTCAACTTGTGTCTGTGAAATTCAGAATTAAATGAATGTGCAGCGATTTGTACAAATAGAAACATATTTGTGTTTCTATTTGTTTTGTTTTTTCTTCTATTTTTGTGTTTAAATTTTTTTTCAATAACGACGTGTGATATTGAATCACTTCCATTTTGATGGAAGTGATTCAAAAAACATATGAAAAATAATTTCCTTTTTTATTTAAAAAGATGACCAATGTAGCCTAATAGAAGGCCTGTCATGTCCATTACAATGAAAAACTTTATCAATAAATAAATATTAAAAATAATATTTGATCTGCTCTACATCATTTTTCAATACAAGCACAAATAGGCTTTTCTATTTGAATATAAGCATTTGCTTTGATTCTGAAGCAAAGCCCTCAATCACTGTTTTGTTTTGGATTTTGTCTTCCATTAGATACTGGAAACCGTTTTGGTAACTATTTAGTCTACTTGATATAAATGCACTGTTGACAAAGGTGTTATTTATTAATTACTGATGTAATTGCGATCGCTTCTCTCTCCGTGCTTGCAGGAGAACAGTGGGTAGGAAAGCTTGCAGTTGTCAATGGTAATTAATTAACAGCAGCTGAGGCGCACGCTGTGTACATGAGTATCATAAACAGGGCTCACATCCAATAATGTGAGACCGCACCTTTTAATGCAAAAATATATTCCTCCTCCTGCGTTTGACTTGTTTCGGAGTCGTCCTGCATTCGTCTCTCTCACTATCAGTCTAACCTTCAGCTAAGTGGAGCATTGCATGCACAGATATTTGCATACCACGATATAGAAACATTTCTACCGATTGATACTTTATTCCAAACGGAAACGGTCAATACGTTCGCTCAGAGTTTCAGCTGGTATGTATGTGTGTGTGTGTGTATGTGTGTGTGTGTGCGTGTGTGTGTGAAGTTAACTAGATGCTAAAGTTTGTGAACAAATATTGATGTTGGCTTGAAGTCTTAAATAGTATAACAATATGAATTGACTTTATGACTTTAATACGACTTCTCAAAGCCTACATAATTAAATATGTTAAAAAACATTATTTTATCTTTTTCCTAATTCATATATCATCCCTAACAATTTCTTTTTTTCAGAGTTGGTTGTGGATGACCATGCGGTACCGATGTAAATGATGTTCGGAGCTGGGGCGATGGGGCGATGGACTGATAGAATCGTGGGATGCCTGTGCATTTTCCCAGGTACCTAAAGAAACACAACGGGATGATCAGTCCAATGAATGCGTGGTGTCTGTGGCAGATTCTGACCCTGAGGCTCTGCCTTCAAATCAGGAGACTTACAGATGGGGATCACATCCCGTTATAGACAATCAACACATAATCGGACTGATACAGGATGGTTTCAAGACCATTGAGAGACGTTTTAATGCCATTGAGAGGCGCTTTAACATCGTTGAGGAGTGCTTGGATACCTTTGAGAAGAAGCAGGGTTATTATCAGAAACAGTCTGTGACGGCCACATTACAACAACAAGGTATCTGGATTAAACAAATGATAGCGATGCAGCGTTTGCATGGTGGGGTGAGCCAACAAGCAGCCCGCGATCAAAACCTGACAACGGACTTGTTAAAGCAGGTCGTACTCATGCTTAAAAAGAAACTCGGGTGAGTTGTAAAAAAGTTATTTTTTAACTGTGTATTTTTTATACCATCTATTGTTTCAACATTTATTCCCACTATATGTCGTTTTAGGTTGGTTGTAATAGTTGATGTTTCAGTACTGTTTTTGTTTTTACTGTATGGGGCTAGTTTTATTTCCTTAGTTGTTTCCTTAGTTATTTTAAGTGTACACCCCTACGTGTGGTTTAAATAAAAAAAGATCTGATTCAAAATGGCAAAACGTTGTCAGGAGTCGGATGGTTGTGATCAGGGGCCAGCAGCTAGGTTTAGACGATGCGACGACAGTGAAATCCCTCTTGAACAGTGCAGCAACACAGAAACATTGCACTACTTAATTCAGACAATGGAGGAGATGAATAGATCTACAACTGGTACATTGCTAGAATTATTAAACATTGTGAGATCAATGTCAGACGATCAACCAGAACCAGATCCAAATTTAGCATTAGACAGTGTTTTCAATTCTCACCAGATGGGCGAGGGTACAGATAACCATCCGTATCATTCATTTGATCCTACAGCACCAAACATGGGATTAACCCCCACTTATATTGACATGCTTGTAAGAGAGGGTGGTGATATTGGTGGTTATACTGTGGTCCCGAGACTCAGATTCAATAGTTTGGAGATATGTCAGCGTATAAATCTGCGTGTGATTTCTGCCACAGACTTGGCAGCCTACGCTATATTTTTACACAATATTTTGTCCGGAATAGTGTCGTTTTCCAGACTGTTGGCTGGGGATGGCGGGTTAATTAACATAACATTGAGAGGGCCTAGTCTAACCACTGATTTTAACACTGTCTTGTCACCTAGCAATAATTACAGTGTGGATGTCTTCACAAATCAGATTGAAAAGTTAATGTAAAGTAACTCTGATGTGAGGGTTGATGATAGTACGGATCTAAATGTGACTATAGCTAGGTGTAAACAAGGGGGTGTGTATCCATTAAAGAATCAAAAACCGCGGGACGGTTTACTAACACACACACACACACACACACACACACGACCCCTCACAAACATTCTCACACACATTTTTGGCTAGTAGATAGCTTCGTGATAAAGCTCAGCTTTGTCCCTAAGCTACCATTGACTGGTTTCTCTCCGCCCACATTCGCGGCCATATTCTCTGGCTGGAAGTCTCGCGTGATATACTCTCCACGAGAGTCACATCCACCATTTTGTGCGTGTCCCTCCTTACACACACACACACACACACACACACACTCTCACACTCACATACTCTCAGGTGTTGTAGGATTATTTTGGTTTCCATATCTAATCATATCACTGTTTATTTTGTAGTTGGAAGTTGGAAGTTTATTGACTGCATTGTATTAATTATTAATTGATATTACTGCATAAATAAACTTTGTTATATTACAAAGAGAAGTGTTTTGGTTTGTTTTGCATACACCTGTGTCATGCTGACGGGATATCAGTGCTCGGATTCAAGCCTTCATTCACTGTTTTTTTTTTCCCGAAAATCGATATTCTTCGGATGTCGATTTTCCTAAGAAAACAATCTAATATTGAGACTGTTATACTATCTGGTTATTATTCCCTTATTCCAGGGTGGTGCCCCACCAATATTAATCCTTATTAATATTCTGTTGATTTTTGATCATTGATAATTATCTTTGATGTTTGTTGAATTTGAATGATCAATAAGCTAGTGTTAATTTTAAGTTATGTTACATCGATGTTAATGATTGGTGATTATCTTTGATAATTGTTGATTTAAAGGATAAAAAAGCTAACATTGATTCTCATCAATGTTCTATTGATTTTAATCATTAATAATTATCTTTGATAATTATTAATTATTGCTAATAACCAAACCCACTCCTAAAAGTAGCACACTACATTTACTGGAGCCCCATATGAGGTTCTAATGAGTTAGATTAAATTAATTAATTAAAATATTAATTAATAACTAAAGAAATAATTATCAGTTATTTCTGATAGTAACACTGATCTAAACAACCAGTAAAGCCCTACAGCAGCGGCGATGCAGAAGATGGAGGGTATTCAGAACAGCATAAGATAGGGTTTAATGATATCACATGGTTTGAACAGATGTTACACATTAAAATAGTGGTCTTCCATAGGTCATGCACTGGTGTGTTGGAGAAATATACGTCCAATGATGCACAACATCACAAAACAGCGTTCTTGTACCTGCACAATGGCCACTCTTTTATGATTAAGAAGTTGAATGCTTTCATAGGCACTCCATATGTGTGTGACTACTGCTACCAGGGTTTTACTAACTGTAGAGATCATCGTTGCAAATACGTCTGCGATATCTGCAATGGTCCTGATTTTTATAAGTACCCCATCAAAACAAAGCAATGCAGCGACTGTTTGCAGTACTGCAAATCTGACTATTGTTATGACATGCATAAGCAACCGCCATTAGGTCAACATTTTGCACAGTGTGCTGTTATAAAATACTGCCAAAAATGTAATAGACGTTATCATGTCAGTGCTACCAATCCCAAATCACACAAGTGTGCAGCTGAACGGTGTATCCATTGTGGTGAGGAATTGATTAATGACAGTGTACATCAATGCATTATACAACCAATAAAGCTCAAGGCACCTAGCGACAAGTACATATTCTATGATTTTGAGACACAATACGTAAATGGTAAACACGTTGCAAACTTCGTTTGCGCCATTACATTTAAAGGGGTGGAGTTCACAGCCACTGGTCCAGACTGTATAGAACAACTTGTTAAAAGGTTTAGTCATCCACGTTATCAGAATTTCGCGTGGATTGCCCACAATGCTTCCGGTTTTGATAACTTTATACTTCTGGAATATTTCACAAAAGCAGGACTCACACTTAAAATCACTATGCAAGGATGTCGGATCATTTTAATGTATGACAACACATTCAAGCAGCGCTTTATTGACAGTTATTCATTCATCCCTATGCGTATGGCCATGACATCTGCTGCATTAAATCTAACCTGCGCAGAGAAAGGTTATTTTCCACACAATTTCAACAGATTAGAAAATGAGAATTACATAGGACCCTACCGGGACAGGCATTTGTACGGCTATGAGACAATGTTTGACAAAGAGAGGGCTCTGTTTAATGAGTGGTATGTTACAGTATCAGGTAAAGTGTTTGATTTAAAAAAAAAAAAAAAATTGCTATGTATGGTAAGAATGATGTCGTTTTGCTCAGGGAGGCTTGCATGAAGTACCGCGATGAATTCATACAGTGTACCAAATTTGATCCATTTAGATACACCACTTTAGCAGCATGTTGTATGGCAGTTGTATAGGGGTGTGTACAAGGAGGTACAAGGGTACAAGGAAACAGCTCTTGCTGAACTCTTGAGTACTGCAGCCACTTGGGCATGCAGCGCAATTAAATGCAAAGGTAACAAAAATATTCTCCTCCCGGCCATTGACTGGGGAAGGGAGAGGTCTGCTTACCAGCTCCAGAACAGCGGGTTTCATCGTCACTGGGTCGCCCGTCTCAAGGGCGCTTTGAAGCCTTTCACGGGTTCTTGGCAGCCACGAGACGGGTGGCGTCTGCTTCCTGTGGTGGGCTCCAAGCTGGGACCTGGCAGAAGGGGCGGGCTGCGGCGGAGCCGATGCAGTCACTGAAGGGGGACGCCCTTGGCGATGAGCAGACGGGGTGCGGGATCTTGAGCCGCGCCGGGGCAGGATATGCCGGATAGCCTCCATCTACTGATCCACCGTCGAGAACTGCTGGGCAAAGTCCTTGATGGTGTCGCTGAATAGGCCAGCCTGGGAGATGGGGGCAGCAAGGAACCGTGTCCTGTCGGCCTCACCCATCTCGACCAGGATGAGCCAAAGGTGGCACTCCTGGACCACTAATGTGGACATCATCCACCCGAGAGACTGCGCCATGACCTCCATCACTCGGAGAGCGAGGTCGGTCACCGAGCGCAGTTCCTGCATCAATCCCGGGGCAGCACTACCCTCGTGCAGTTCCTTTAGCGCATTGGCGGACTTGCAGGAAAGCTATGGCATGCAGGGCCGAGGTGGTTTGTCCAGCGGCAACGTAGGCCTTGGCTATCAGAGATGACGTAAACCTACAGGCCTTGGATGGGGGCTTCGGGCACCCGCGCCAGGTGGCGGCGCTCTGCGGGCATAGGTGCACCACGAGCGCCTTTATCCACCGGCGGATTGCTGAATAGCCCTTGGCCGCCCCACCAATGAGGGTAGTGAGGGCAGGGAAGATGAAAAGATCGGGCTATTCGGGTATCTTGATATTATCTGTATTGTTGAATGTGATGTATGTATAATAAAGAGTCAAAAGAAAACATTTCTGTTCTTTAGTTGTTTATTGAAAATATTAAGCATAAGACATAAACATTTCACCAGTCTGAACACATTGAACACTCCTGAAAACATTTTAATTACAATGAGATTGTTTTAGTTTTTTCACAAAAGCTGACACTTTTTGTCATTTTTAATAAAGTCATTGGTATACAGCTTCAACACATTAGCATAATCATACCCCTTTGCCATGTGGTAGAGAAAGAACACACAATGTTGACCATGTCTCTGATGAATAATCTTGGACTTGCACTGATGAATGCTGTACCACACTAGAATTGCGGATTAGAACGTTTTTGATAATCGACGGAAAGCGGGGGTAATCTGGTTTATTACCAAAACTGTCAAAAAAAACACCCCACACCATCCTCATTTATGTAGATGGCTAACCAGTGTTCACCTGGGAGTCCTGAATGATTTGTGTTGATTATAACCATTGATGGTAATTTTCTTAAAGGGTCTTTTGGTAGATAGTCACATGGGAGTACACAGAGAAAATGGATGTTGCATGAGATCTTATCCATGATAGTCGTAAACTGGACAGTGTCCATTTTTACATATTAATAGTAATCAACCAGGATCTGTCAGCGATTTGACACTTCGATGATACTGTCGAATATGGCATAAACAATTAAGTTGATCATTCGGGGTAGCGGTTGTCTAAAATGAGCTTCTAGTCTAATATTTCCAGACTTGATAAGCAATATGTGCTGACTGCACTCCTCATCTGGTGTGAAATTGAATGCATAAAGGATATAGCCTTGCAGAAAGTCCTCCCTATCAATAGATAGAGCCTGATTTTTAAGATGATTTCCAGAAGCCAATGCTAACTGGTAAAATTCCTGCACTGCAGAACCACTTTCAAATTCAGGCTGCAGAGGCTTTGCTGGGTGCTGTTGTCCGTCCAGATAAATGGCCAAAAATTTCAGGTCATAGTTTTTAAATGCAAATGGATTTTTTTTATAGGATCCTGTAAACGCATCATTATCAGTCATCACTAGAACAACAGATTTTGGTAGAGTTCCTAAGAATAAGTTTTCTTGATTGCAGACACGTGAGCCTGCAGGAATTGAGAAGTTTTTCAGGCACACTCTGTTGATGGGGTACTTGGCAGTTTTTGAGAGCAGTGCTTGTGCATGCCCCAATCTCACAGCTGGTGATACAGACACTTTTTTCACAAATAGCGAGGCTGACAGGATGTTTAGTTTACAGGCTACAGTGTCGCTCCTCATCAAGCAGAATTCATCTTTACCTCTCATCATGCAAATTTGAATGTCCACCCCGTTAAGCATCAGTTTTTCTTGAAAGAAAATATCACTGTGAATGGGTACGAGACTGTGATTACCCCCAGCGGGGTCTGCCACATCCATACGACCAGCCGTGTCTTTGTAAAAGAGCCCTGCAGAGAAAAGCGTTTCAAGGGCATCTTTACCATAATTGGTAAGACATTCTATTATGCAGTGATAAGGATGTGTGCTAGAACTCTGTGATATAAGACGGTCTCCAAGCGGCACATCCACTTGTGAAAATATTGTTGCCCCTGCATAGTTAATAAGACCCACTGGGGCTCCATCTGCAATATCTGTGCCATCAGCATTAGAGATTTTGAGATGCAAAAACACCAATGTGTTGTTTAGGTCTACATAATCCTCTCCAGTCCCCGCGATAAAAAACTCCAAAAGTGATGAGTCCGATATCGCTGATAATGGTGGTACTTCTATATAAGTATTTTTTTTCAATAGCAGTTTGAGTCAATGGCACTGTGAACAGATCCAGTTCGGTTTTTAAACACTCTTCTGACATGTTGTGTAGCAAAGCCATGATCTAAAATATTGTTTTAACAGAGCTCTTTTTGATGTAGCATGTTTTGTTGTCTCCTTGCGCATGCATTTAATGACTGACACTTTCTTAGGTGTATGTTTTGTTTTCTTCCGCATTTGGCCACTCCTCCGCGCCCCTGGTGGCCTAGATGCTCTTTTGCGAGCCATCACCATTAGCCCGGATCCGTCTTGAGTACTGTTGTCATTAAAAGACCATGATAATGTGTTGCTAACAACGTCACTTAGTAAGTTTTTTGCAGCTGATTTAAGATGTGGCTTGGCTATGCTAAATCCTCATTTTAGCAATGGTATAGCCATTCTAAAGAGTCCTCTAAACATCCCCCCCAGACCAGCTCCATACATAACCCCACATAACCCCGTTATGTGGCCTTTTACCAGAATCAGTCCATTGCTGGTCTGATTCTGGTAATAGGCCACATAACGCATGGGATCGGCATTGTGATTGTTGAAATATGCCATTTTTAAACAAATTGTTTCACAGGTCTGAAGTGTAGCTTATCACACACCTTCCCGTAACTGAAACGTACGTCTTGATTTTGATCGTCTTTCACCTGTATGGTTATCTCGGTGATGGATGATTTATTAACTGATACGTAATGTGGTCTGTCATATCTAACACTAACAATCTTGTTATTCTCACCGTCTATATGTACACACCTTAGTAGCGGAACATGATGATCACCAACTGATTGATATTCTATAATATCCGTGTAGATATACATGGTGTAGAACCCCCCATTTATGTCTGCTTGATAGGGTGCATACATCACAGGCTTGTACCCAACACTATGATTTTCATGAGTTTGGTTACTAGTTTCTATAGCAACCCCCTGGTTTTAATCCTAAAATATTAGCCAAATTTCCATAAAATGTCAGTGATGTCTTCGGAGGGGCTTTCAGAAACACTTTGTTTTTAACATGGTCATAACCAAGACTCACCCGCGATGGCAGGTTTGCATTGATCTCCCTGATCAAAAAAAGGATGTCATCATAATATCCAGTCTTTAACCTGTAAGGTATATTTGATATCTTTTGATTGCTGCTGATGAAAATCTCTATCTCTTTGCCTTCAACAGGATAGTCGGTGATGTGTTTCTCACTATCTGTCACCGTTGTTTCACCATAGTTGAGAATGAACGCAGCATCTTCCTCATTAAATGTATACCATGACACAGCATATTCAAATTCGATCAATCCAACTTGCCATTCTCCTTTTAGGTTTATAGTTCTCGCTAACCTGGTTGTATAACTAGATATGCGGTTTTCCAGATAAACAGATAACGAGGCATTGCAGGGCAGCATGACATAAAAATCACCCTCAGTCATGGTTGGTTTTTACATGAACGTGTGCTACCTATGTAGGTCTTTTTTTTTATGGCTTCTGTACATCAACCAATTCTTTCTGGTCGATCCATGATGCGAATTTTGTAGGCCATCCGAGCCAGCGAACCAACACTAACGTTTTCCGGCCTTGTTTCTTCTTGTCTAAAATTTTTTCCACTTTAAATGTCTTGTTTTTGTTCACAAATATTTTTTGTAATTCCTCCTCATAAAAAACGCCGTCGATGACATCACCGTCATAATCACACAATCTGTAGACAGGTGGGTCGTGTGGGATGCACACTGTTATAGTGAAAAACTCCTGCGTATAGTTTTCCTCATACCTTTTTGTGAATGGGCCTCTTACTTTAGAAATTCTTATGTCACCAACTTTATATTTAAATTTTGGGGTGACACCGTGACTCCCACTAGACCCATATAGATTATGAAACACCACAGATTCAATTTCTTTGTTCACATCAACCAGTCTCATCTTGATGCTTCTGTGATAGCTGACGTTGTATCCAGCCGTGATGTCTTGAAGTATATCGATGTAGCGTTTGGAGTTTGTAGCTGTTAAATACCTCCACATCCTACCTTTTATGGTTCTATTAAACCGTTCAATGACACAGGCTTTTAATTCTGTGGCGGGTGCAAAATGGGTGATGTTGTACTTTTTTGTCATGCTTTGAAAATGCTTGTTAAAAAACTCCTTTCCTTTGTCTGTCTGTAATTTGTGTGGCACACGTCCCTCTTTCAGTATAGATTCTAAAGCTTTAGTCACCTTGGCGCCGCTCTTGTTCTTAACACACGCCTCCATGCATATTTACTAAACAGATCTATGCACATCAACAGAAAATGATTGTTGTCATTTTCCTTGGCGTATGATGACATATCAACTAGATCGGCCTGGAACTGCATATCAATACCATAGACAAAAACCCGATTCCTTTTGTATTTTAGAGGGGCAGTTCTGTGTAGTGTGTAAGAATCCTCGCCGGCGAGCCAGTCCGAAACTTGTTTATTGTTTAAACGAACACCTGTTTCTTTTAAAACACCATCTTTTAAACGTTTTTTACCTCCTAAAGATCCTGGGTTAGATGGTGTGTAATAAATATTTTTCATTTCTTCTGACATATTGTCACTTCAGTATCCACAAAAGAATAACTCAGTTGGTTTAAGTGTTTTGGGTTTTGATTTCAGTAAAAGAGAACATTGGCATCATACAGCATCATGGTATTGTAGAAATGTATACACATCACAATGTTTTTCTGTAATCAACTAGTGTTTCAATAATTTCACAAACATCAGTCTGGTCATTTCTTGACACTGTGATTACACATAAATCAGTCACATACGTACACATACAGATTATGTCAGCAATTCTAATACAACTGCCACATTCAGTCACCATGTCTAGTATTTTTTTGATAGTTGCACAAATTGGTTCGCCCGCATTAATACACATACGCATCATATCTGTCCACTCATTTGACATGCCTCTTACAACAGACATTTGCTTCTTGAGATTTGTTAAACGTTTGGGATCAACACCAAATTCGTTTACAGCAACAGGTACATCACCACAGTCATTAATGATCTTGTACATTAAGTTGGTCAACTCACATCTAATACGACGTTCAAGTAGACACTTTGCCAGTCCTGTTGGACAGCATGTGTTCCCCATTTCAGTATCACACACAGGCAACTTGTGCGGAGCCTTTCCAGCTGTCCACGGTGTCATAGACAATCTGTTCGCTGCTGACATCCACAACTTTCTCTCTGACTTCACGAAGCTTTTCCACAATGTAAACTTCGTCACGCAGTTCATGCATAATAGTGTCCACCACCCCCTGAATCCTCTGGGGGTGAATCCTCAAACCACACCGGGTCAATGCTTGAGCTATGATGTGTTTAAGTCCTGGTTTAACCAGATTACGTGACAGTTCCTCAAAGTACGCGTCAAAGAAATAGGTGTCAGTTTCAAACAAGCAGGAATGTCTATCTGACTCGGATGGTCCACCTCGCAACCCAAACAGAGTTCTTTCAGCTTTTTGTTGATGAGATGTTCCAGAAGGACCACGACAGTTGCCTTTGTGATTTTGAAACCGTCAGAGCGGATACAACTGTCTGTGTCATCAATCCCAGCATAGGCCGCAGCTCCAGCTATTGCTCCAGCGTTGCCATATGGCGTTTTAAGGAAGGTCAAGTTGTGATACCCCAGATCCTTGCAAAATGTATCCAACCAGTTGTTGTCACAAATTTGTGGGTGGGGCTCCAGCGGTGTTGCATTGTCATCAGGCATTGTCGGTGCAGTCTCAGGAGCGTTGGTGTAGCAGTAGACAGTCATAGATTCTTGAGTCATGGTGAATGTATGTAGCGAATGTACCAAACTGCTGGTGTTTTTAATGGCTGTAATATGGGGGCGGACTTAAGAGGCGGTCTTCGGGGTTGTTGATGCCCTGCTCAGGGTGAAACAATATCGTCTTTACAGAACTGTAGTGATCATTCATGTCACACCATCTAAACATCTTGTCAATACAGGTAAAAATGTCGTCAAGCATACAAACATCTTTCCGCTGAAACAAAAATTTCATGTCATAGTACATGTGATGCTCAGACTCAGGAATAGGCCATGCACTTTCGCAGAGCTTTGTCTTGTCATTGCAGCAAAAAATATAAGGAGTCATGGCGTCCCACTCACCGATGTACAGTGGCTCATCGCCACAGTCATTCAAATCTCTCCAAATGTAATTGTAAAACACAAACCAGTCTTTGGCAGGGAAAATCAGGCAGGGTTCCTGTGATCAATCATCTCCAATATCCACAGTATAGAGTTTCACAGTCCGCATCACCTTATCAAACACATATCTTCCTACACGATTACCAGACAATGAGAAATCACGTTTTGCAAAATCCACATCTTCATGAAGAAACTTTGTCAAACTAAAATTTAGTTTTTTCCTTGGCGCAAAAGTCAGTTTCTCTCTCATTTCAACAGGTCCTCTTGTTGGTGAAATACACATCACTCTTCTAGGTGTTTTAGGAGTTCTCGGAGCAGCCATTGTAACAAAAAGTTGCAGAGTGTCTTCTGTGTTTTAACTATGGCATCTTAAACCATTATTTAAACAACAAATTCAGGATGTAGGTAGTGATGTAGGTGTGAAAAGCATACCAGGAAGGAACAATGATGAGAGGTAAGCCATCATTAACATAAACACATCATAAACAATCATTGACATCCGACGACTGGTCAATACACTCCAGGAAGAACATGTCCAAACATGTTTTTTAACATGTCCGGACTATCTTCTGCCTGACAATCAGGGGTGACAGGGGGTCATAAATTACATTACACATACCTGTCAATCAAGGGTGACAGGGGGGTCATAAATCACATGTCATAAATCAATCAATTTGACACATAGTATAGGTTATAACTACTCACATTCAGTGCTTCACAAGGCCATTTTGTGTTTAATTTGAAACATCTTCATAAGGTTGCATACACAAATTGTGATTTATTTGTACAAAAGGGAACATTTATATTCACAAATATGTCTCTATTTGTACAAATAGGTGCGCATTCATGTAATAATAAATTACACAGACACAAGTAAAAAGACATTTGTATATAGCTAATAACACGAATTTGTCCCAAATTGGTGGGTAGATGTGCCCACACTTTTGGATGAATTTAGGACTTATTCATTGGTAGTTGTTTGTGTGTGGGTCGGCCATGGTAAAAACAGCGAAACAAAAGTCTCGAAATTCAAATAAATAAAACAGAATAGACACAAAAACATGTCAATGAATGCACGCGTGTCACTTGATCCACAAATGCACGTTCAATGCTTCACAAGGCCATTTTGTGTTTAATTTGGAATGTCTTCCTTTGGTTAGACATGCAAATTGTGTTACATTTATAATAAAAGGAACATTTGTATTCACAAATATGTCTCTATTTGTACAAATCGCTGCACATTCATTTAATTCTGAATTTCACAGACACAAGTTGAATGGCATTTGTTTGTGGATAGTAAGATGCATGTATGACATTTATAAAATTTATAGATAAGTGTTTATGCATTTGTGAATAACTTTGATGCTAGATTCATCCCATACTCTGCAGCCATAACCACAGACACAGAGAAAAGGGATTGAGAAATTAAGATAAGACAAAGAGAGGGGATGACTCCTGCATACTCTAAAAAAATAAAGGTTCTGATTACATTTAAAAAGGGTTTTACATTTATGCATTTGGCTGACACTTTTATCCAAAGCAGCTTACAGTGCCTTGATTACAGGGATAATCCCCCTGGAGCAACCTGGAGTTAAGTGCTGTGCTCAAGGACACAATGGTGGTGGCTGTGGGGATTGAACCAACAACCTTCCACTTGCCACTTCAGTGCTTTAGTCCACTACACCACCACACTTTTACCTGATGTCATAGGTGAAACTTTTTCTACAAAGAACTTCTATATTTCTTCAGATGGCTTATTTTATTAAACAGATATGACTTGCTCTAAAATCCTATAGGATGTTTCACATTCAAAGCCATAATGTAGATGATAAAAGCATATGGTGATCCGAAATTACATCCTGAAGTGCTGCAAAGAACCACTTAAGAAACTATTTCTAAGACTGTGTAACAGACCCTTTTCACAGACTGTAATGACACATTTTCTGCTTAATTTAGCAATGTAAATCTAACATATTTTTTGTATGTCCTTTTTCCATATATATTTAATGTAAATTTATAGAGGTTACCCTGCTATAGTTATTTATAGTTTACAATAACTTACTTAAACATTTATTTTGCCACTCTATTTTTGAGAATTCATTCAATGTTGTTTTCAGTTGTAAAAGAATTGATGATCATTCAGTATGTGAAGCACTTTTGCTCAGCATATTCCACTACTCAAAAGTTTAGATGGGAAGTGAAGTTCATGAGATTTTGGTCTCCATCACAGTCAGAGACAGCAGAGAGATCTGAAATGCTGATCAGTGAATGAGACTTAATGCGAATGATCAAAGGCAACATAAAGGACTAATCCTCTTTGGGAAAACCCCCAATCTAGAAATAAAACAGACACAACTCAGACTAAAGACACAAAGCCATTGGATCAAACATAAGGGCATATAGACTTTCAGGGTAAACAATGATAATGCTAAAACTTATTCAGAACTTAAAGGGACAGTTCACCCCCCCCCCCCCAAAAAAACAGTCATCATTTACCCACCCTCACGTTGTTCCAAACTAATGTTTTCATTAGGGATGCACTGATATGGAATTTCTTGGCCGATACGATAACCGATAATTCACAGCTCATTGTGGCCAACGCCGATAACCAGTATTTCAGTCAGGACCACTCTGTTTGATTGGAATTTATTTGTACAAGCTCTTGACAATAGTTTTGGCAGAAAGTCTCCACTCTGAGGGGGTTCAGCTTCCATGCTGAACACATGGTAAACCTCGCTGAGGCTCAAATCTCCCCAACGAAGCCTATAACAATTAACCAGATAATTTACAAGCAAATTAAAAACTGATTGATGACAGATCCAATATATGGTAATAATTCAATACAAATAGTGATACAGTACAATGGTTGAGTTCAGAACAAGGGATCAGGAAGACGATGATAAGTCTATGGCGCTGAATGATGAGGTAATCTCCGTATGGACAGAAGATGCATGCAGAAAGGCTCAAGACTGGCTTGAGCGTGAATGGGAGCTGGTCTGTGCGACAGACTAGAGCAGGTGTGTATTCTGAATGGTGAGTTTATATGTACTGACTAATTGGTAGGAGGTGGAGTTCATAGATCAGCAAAGCATCAGCTGATGAGCCGGCTGGCACTCCGTGGTCTGCCTGAAATACACTTAAGCTCCATTTCAGTTGCTAAATTTTGAAAAAACATTGTAATTTAAAGGCTTGGAATTTGGACTTGCTGCTATTTAAGGTTTGGCAGATGTATTACAAAAAAAAAATAAAAAAAATTACAGATGTATGCTGATTTGAATGAGAAATAAATTACAATTAACTTGCATAAATTGTATGGTGCCCATTTATATGAGTGTTTATGGTAATCCTGATGACAGATATAGAATAATGATTTTCTAACAGATGTAATAATGCAGTAAACCAAAATGAGGCAATAAACTACATATAACATAAAAAAAAAAAAAAAAAAAAAAAAAAAAAGAAAATACAATACAAACCCTAATCCCTGTATATATGGTGTAATATTTATGATAGCAGCCAGAATGTGAGTGCAGTGGTAGTTTGTGTGTATGCACATTGTGCTTATTGTGCTAATTCACAGAGACTTGTTACAGTGATCATCTGCGACAGTTCAACTGAATAACTTATATGTGAACACAACAGTCTTAATGAGAATAGATGATGTCATACAGATCGAATAGTCATGACTCATAACGTTAGAAAAGTCTCAACTCATAAAATACAAGCACATTCATTTCACTCACAAACTAGTGTTTTTAGCCATCTCCTATCACTCTGTGAGAATTATTTCAAGATAAATGTACTATTCTAGATTGTGTTCGTAATACATTATCAAATAAAACATCGGCACAAAAATAATCATTTGATTTTCCTGTTTATCGGCCAATAATATATCGACCGCAGATACATTGTGCATCCCTAGTTTCCATGAAACACAAGGAGATGTTAAGCAGATTGTAAGGAAGTGTTAGCCTCGGTTACCATTTACTTTCACCATTTGTTTATTTATTTGTATTTATTTATTCATGCCATAAAAAGTTAATGATGACTGAGACTGAGCCCTGTGCAAAACATCACATTGCAAAAGAAAGAAAGTAATTTGGGTTTGGAACAACATGTGGCTAAATGATAACAGAATTGTCATTTTAGGGTGAAATATCCCTTTAATATAACAAAGCCAAAAAAATAAATAAATAAATAATAAAAAAAAATAAATAAAAAAAAATAGTAATAAAAAAATAAGAAGAAATTACTAACATAGAGATACAATTTCTTCTTTTTCATTGCAAAAAGTGGAATTGCTATTTTGGTGACTGCAATACCATATGCAATTATTACAGTCTGCTACACAGTAACAACTGAAATACACTGAGGTATGAAAGCAACCAAATACAAACAACTCTACTTCTCCAAACAGCACAGCATACAAACACATCCTTACACACAAACTAACACTTTCACATGATCAACAGACGCGAAACAGCGTATTAACATCATGCTTACCTTCTCTCTACTCTCGCAGGCAGAACAGATTTTTCTCTGGCTGATGCACTCATGGAAACAAATAAATTGGCTTTTTATTTGCATTTTATAACTAGCCACATAAGGCAGAAATTTGCTTTTGAGTGCTACCGCCAAGGACAGCATAGAGTTTCGTGAGCACCTTGATCAAAACATGATAAAAGTTAATAAAAGAAGAATTTCATTAAACCTGCCCTTTTTTCACCAAGAATAAAAAAGAGCAAAAATAAAAAGTGAGCATTGAGAGAGTGCTCTTATATATATATAAAAAAAAAAAAAACATTTAAACTACAGGATTGTATTTGTGTATCTTGATTTGTCCTTTCAATTCTCCTCTTTTAAAGATGTTGAAGAGTCACTTGAAGAGTCAAGTGACGAGCAAGCCAGAGCACTTTTGTTTCATTTCCCAAACAGTACTGCCTCCAAAATGATTTCAGTTGCTAAATCTGCTATGATATGCACTCAGAGGAAATAAATGGGTTTTTAATCTATTTATGTATTTTTGAGACAGACTCTGAAGAGCTATGTTAGCGTCTGCTGATGAAATGGCAGAGCTGCTGTGATACTGCTGTTTAGCTGGACAGAAAAAAAAAAAAAATGAGTGGAACACTCTTTGCAATGGGGGGAGATACTGGTGGCCAGGGCTGGGCAGAGATTGATATTGAAATTATTTAAACAGTAAGATACACTGATCAGCCACATCATTAAAACCACTGACAGGTGAAGTGAATAACATTTATTATCTCGTTACAATGGCACCTGTCAAGGGGTGGGATATATTAGGCAGCAAGTGAACAGTCAGTTCTTGAATTTCATGTGTTGGCGTGAGGTGCAAGGGCCAAATTGTGATGCCTAGATGACTGGGTCAGAGCATCTCCAAAACGGCAGGTCTTGTGGGGTGTTCCCGGTATGCAATGGTTAGAACCTACCAAAAGTGTCCCAAAGAAGGACAACAGGGTCATGGGTGCCCAAGGCTCATGCTGACCCACGTCCACCACCGAAAGAGCCTACAATGGGCATGTAGCGTCAGAACTGGACCATGGAGCAATGGAAGAAGGTAGCCTGTCTGATGAATCACATTTTCTTTTAGATCATGTGGATGGCCAAGTGCGTGTGCGTCGTTTACCTGGGGAAGAGATTGCAGCAGGATGCACAATGGGAAGGCGGCAGGTCAGCGGAGGCAGTGTGATGCTCTGGGCAATGTTCTGCTGGGAAATCTTGGGTCCTGGCAATCATGTGGATTTTACTTTGACACGTACCACCTACCTAAAGATTGCTGCAGACCACATGCACCCCTTCGTGGCAACAGTATTTCCTGATAGCAGTGGCCTCTTTCAGCAGGATAATGCACCCTGCCACAAAATTGTTCAGGAATGGTTTGAAGAACATGACAAAGAGTTCAAGGTGTTGACTTGGCCTCCAAATTCCCCAGTCCGATTGAGCATTTATGGGATGTGCTGGACCAACAAGTCAGATCAATGGAGGGCCCACCTCACAACTTATAGGACTTAAAAAGGATCTGCTGCTAACATCTTGGTGCCAGATACCACAGGACACCTTCAGAGGTCTTGTGGAGTCCATGCCTCAACGGATCAGAGCTGTTTTGTCAGCACGAGGGGGACCTACACGATATTAGGCAGGTGGTTTTAATGCTGTGGCTGATCGGTGTATATGACCTGCACTTAAGAAATTAATCCATCTCTTTCATCTGAAATGCAAATGAGGGCAGTGCAATCAATGTAAAATGAGAAGCAGAAAGAACCTAACACTGTGTTCTCATTGGCTTTGTTTACACTGCAAGGGAAATCCTACTTTATAGACTAACTGTTGCAATTACAAGTTATGTGACCAGATCAGATTAGTTTTTTTTCCTGTTCAAACTGCAGTTGCTTTTGCTACCAAGTCTATATTAGTTGTCATAGTAATGATGCAAAGTTACCTTTTCACTATGCATGAGAGTTTAGCAATGGATGTTTTCCCATTGACTATGTTTTTCATGAGGGCAATATCCAAATATGAGCACATTCGCCACAGACAACAGCTTAAAAAAAAAATGGGAGAGGTGGCATACGAATGTTTGTTGCTGCTAGAGTTGACAACTGTCTCCTAGTTTGGCTAAAATTATAGGGTCCCATACGAGATGCATAATGTCCAGTATTTTAGCATGCAGGCTTTGTGTCCTGGTACTGAAGCATGTTAAAAGGTTTGGACGGTGAGATGTTTGAAGGGTACCCCCATCCTGTATTGAAGCACTCAAAAAGCTCAAGCGTCCCTTGTTTGCGTGAGACATTCAAGACCATATCTTGTTGTGGTAGCTCACAACCGGTGTGGCTTACCACACCATAGCTCATCTCTTTGTTTGGGTAAAGCCATTGTTTGTATTAGAGATAAACCGATAATCAGATTTTCCTATATTTTTTCCGATATTCAGGCATTTTTCTTTAATATGATACCGTTTTTTTAATATCGGATCCGCCGATAACTGGCATCATCTGGCAGGAGTTTCTGAAATTGCAAGCAAGACGGCCATTGCAGCAGTGCGTGTGAGAGGAAACAATGCTGGGGGTTGTCCACAGGTAAATGAACTTGCTTTTGCAACATATTGCTTGAATTAATACATTTTATTAAACCTAACAGCCATTCATGCTCTAGTGAGATTTGTTACACAAATGCTTGGTGTGTTTTTTTAAGCTCTAAGAAACAGAGACAAACTCACATAAAGACAAATCCAGCAAAGTACAAAAGACGTAACATTACTTCACATTAATCAACTCGAAGAGCCTTGGATGAGTGCATGTTGAAAATATGACGGTTTAATTTAATTCTCAGTTGCCTGTGTTTATTTTGTAAAGTTGCGGTTCAGGTTGATGCTCATGTTCCAGCGGAATGACTGGCTGTATGCCAGAATGGCCACCGTATGCCAGTGCAGCTTTTAACAAGATCCACCAATTTCCCTAAATTATATTAACATTTACTACTAAACTTTATTTTGCTATGAATCATCATCTACATACGGATGACTAGATAAAATAGTTTTGCTTGCCCTCGCAATAAGTTTTGCATGCCCTCTGTTACAAACCAACCGGTTCAAGGCAGAGTAACATGAAGGCGAGGCCACATGAGGAAAATATTTAAACAAAAAATATTATTTATTTTAAAGACAAAGTAACAAAATCAAAATATTAAAAAAAAAAAAATCAATGGAAACAAATCAAAGTGCTAGTGAGGGGAGGCATACACTGGGGAGAAGGTCCTTTTTATGGGCTGCTCATTCCAGCTCTCATCTCAGGTAATTCAGAACACCTGCTCCTAAACTCCACCCTTGAAGAGACAACGCCATCTGGTGGACAAAAAACAGAGGCTCCTCGAAGAGGGACTCTGTAACCTTGGATACATACCCAAAAAAAAACAACAACATTTAATTCTAAATGTTTTACATTTAATTAATAAGGCTACTTATAAATAAAAGATGTTTGTACAGTCACCAGAACACTCAACCAGCTGACGTCAACACAACTCTAACCGCTCACCAATCCACAGCCCCATCATCCAGCAATTTTCTGGCACCTTGAAAAATACAGAACAAATAGAACATGGGAAAGCAAGGAAAGAGAGAGGGAGAGATAGAGAGAGAGAGAAGACTATAAAACGGCAACATTATTCAGTCAGGGAACGGAACAACGTATCGGCCATAACATTGTCCACCCCCCGAATATGACGGATCTCCAGACTATATGGCTATAAAAACAAATCCCAGCAAATAAGACGCTGATTTGGGCTATGTAAAGAATGTCAAAATGTGAGTGGATTGTGATCAGAAAACAGGTACCAGAGGTACTGAACCTCACATACACGTCAAAATGTTGAAGTGCCAAATAAATGCAAATGCTTCTCTTTCAGTTATAGGATCATTAAATTGGTATGTTTTAAATTTCATTGAGACATTCACTACATAGTTTACCTTCGACAAATGCCCGAACATTTTCCAACTCTGCCAATTTTTTCTGAATTACAAAGCTGAGGCTGGACACCACAGTCATCAGGAACATTCCCCTCCTCAGCGCAAGCTTCAACCATATGCGAGGAAGAGGTAGGCACATTTCCTGTGACCAGCGTGACAGACTTCACTTCAGCACCTTGGACAGCTGCTTCTGACCTGGATGCACAACTGTAATAAGGTTTCAATAGATTTACATGACAGAGCTGAGTAGATCTTTTATGGTCAGGGGTTGGCAGCACATCATTTTGTTCGGACACCTGACGAACAGCTGTATAATTGCCCACAAATTTCACTAAAAGGGGTGAACCTGTAATGGGGAGCAATGCAAGCACTTCATCACCAGGGCTAAATTCTCTACGCTCAGCCCTGCAATCAAAGCAGGTTTTAATTTATGATTTGGCCTTACCCAAATTTTCACTGTCCAACTTACCTGCGTCGAAACTCATTAACATACTCCAACAGGTTCACTGGCGACTCAGGTTTTACCAACTCATCTTGCAGAGTTGTTAAAGGACCGCTTACTCTATGCCCAAACATTGGGGCTAAAGTCTGTGCTCTAATGGATAACTTCTCGCATGGCCAACATCAACCACGGAGTCCCTCTTCCCAGTCTTTGTTAAGCTCAGTGCAATAAGCCCTCAATAACTGCTTCAGGGTTTGGCGAAAACACTCGAGAGCTCCCTGACTCTGTGGATGATAAGCGCTACTTTTCTGATGTTTAACAAGTACTGTAACTGCTGCAATATTTGAGCGAACATTCTAGATGTGAATTTAGACCCACTATCACTTTGGATAGTTTTTGGAATACCAAAGATTGAAATGATTTGGGTTAACACTTTCACAACTGACTTAGTGTTAAAGGATTGTAACGGATACGCAGCTGGATAACGTGTCACCTGACACATGACTGTCAAAAGGTATGTGGGACCCAACTTAGACTCAGTGGACCAACACAATCAGTAATCAAATGTAAAAAATATTGCTCAAGTGGGAACAGAATATAATGGTGCATGCCAGTTAGTTGACAGGTATGACATATTTTCAGAAAACTAGCCACATCTCTCTTCAAGAGAGGCCAAAAGAAATAGCGCATCACTCTATCATAGGTTTTCTTAACCCCTAAATATCTGGCTACATCACCATGAGCGGTTTGTAATACCAAGTCACGCAAGTCAACTGGCATGACTATCTGAAACACGAGTTCACCCACAACAGCTGATGATTTTTTACCAGAAATGCCTACAGATGTACGTGACTGCACGCAGGCCGGAAAACAAGAACTACCGGTCTTGCGATAGCAGACTTACGCTTACCTTTAAGCACTGGACATTCTTTCTTTCAATGCCCCTTTTCCAGACAGTAGTTACAAGTAGAGTTTGGATCTATTTTTCGACTCTGATCTAACTTTGGTGAAGCTGACCTCCCTCCCGCCCTCATATTTGTGATATTTCCTGCAATTATAGTCACTATTACCTCTGTGAGTCAACACGAACTCATCCACGAGAACTGCAGCTTCAGCTGCTATATTTACCTTGTATTCATTAACATGTGGCAATTTGGTCGGGGGCAATGTTTTTAAATTGTTCCAGCACTATTAGATTGCAAAGACTTCCAAAAGAATTTACACCAACAGACAAACACCAATGGGAAAAATGGCCAGTAAGCTCTCTAGCCACCTCGACATGAGTTTGTTTTTCCCCCTTTTTCCAACCCCTAAAAAGCTGTTGGTAAGTTTCAGGGACGAGCTCATATGCTTTTAAAACAGCATCTTTTACAGATATACCTTTCTATCTGCCACTGACAGTGCAATAAAAGCCTCTTGTGCTTTACCCTCAAAAAACTTTGCAATAAGAGAATGCGCTCAGAATCATCCCATGCTCTATCATCAGTCATATTCTCAAATAAAGAAAAAACAGGTCTGGATCTTTTTTCGTTAAATTTGGGCAACAATTTAATCATACTCATGATAGTCGATAATCAGACAACATTTGAACTTGACTGGTCACCTGAGGAATCAGCACCCCCGCTTGGCATTTTCCCCTCAATCAATCAATCAATCAATCAATCAATCAATCAATCTCAAACGTTCCAATTCTTGTGCAAATGTAATATTTTCAATTCTTTGCTGAGATTTAAACTTTTCAAACTCTAGCTCACACTCTCGTTCCCATTCTCGAGTTCTTACCTTTTCTAATTGCCGATCTAATTTATGTCCCTGACTTTGAATTTTCATGAGTTCCTTTTGCTGCTCAAAAAGTTAACCCACCAGTTTCAATGCCCGCAACCGTATGCGGAGCTGAGGAGCCCTACGGTGACAGCCCTTCCTCAGACTGCATATCTGGAGTCGATACTAACATTTCAACTGTCTTTACCACTTTCCTGAGTTGTTTTAATTTAGTTCTTTTAGTTAAAGATACCTCAAATTTTTAATGTTCAATAACACTCCACAGCTGATCCTTTGTAAGTCCTCCGTAGGCACAACAAAAAACTTCTACAACCTATCCATTTTTGTAAAAAAAAAACAAAAAAAAACAACACACACACACACACACACACACAACTCCAAATTTCTACTGAGCCAACCAAATTACCTACTAATTAGAATCAATTGAAAAAGTGTAATGTTGGATACAAATAATTTATTTGATAGGGTGAAGTTAAATGTATAAATGTTATAGCCATTTTGCTCCATTTTTTGCTTTATATTTTCTTTTCTTTTTTTATCTTATGAGTTGTAAATAGGACTGTACAGGGGAATGTTTAAAGAGAGAATCTAAAACTAGAGGTAAAGAGGGTAGGCATACTAAGGTTTGGCTTCAGCTTATTCCTTTTTGGACATTTAAAAAAAAAAAGATGTTATAATACATTAATAAATAAATACAAAATTATTATTATAATTATTATGGGTGATGTTAAACTTATAAATGCTATATAGCCATTTTGCTTTTATTTTTGTCTTTTTGATTCAGCCTATTCCTTCATGGACATTAAAAAAAAAAAAAAAAAACATGTTATAATAAATAAATAGATAATACAGTATACTGTATTAAAACCATGGTTTCCGCAAAAAAATTTTGCTTAACATACTTTTCATTGTCACTACAATATTACTATAGTAAAAGCATGGTTTTCACCAAAAAAACATAACATGGTTAGCCTACAACAGTCATGGTTACTATAATATTACTATAGAAAAAATATTTTAGCCAAAAAACTATGGTTACAGTCTACAATGTTACTTTAGTTAAACCATAGTTCAACTATGGTATTTGTATAGTAAAACCATAATAACCACAACATTATGGTTTTTATTACCATAGCTTTACTCATACAACTGTTGGGCATTCAACGGAACACTATTTAAAAAATAAATAAATAAATAAAAATCAAAAAGGGGAAATCATTCACACAAAATAAATACACATTAAAGCTGACCAATGAATCGCAACGCTTCTAATACAAACACAACAGTACAGGGCTGAGGGACACTTAGAAGAGGCCCTCTGTCAGAAGGTGGCCAAGAAAGTACACACTCAATATTCACAACCCCACCACACACCACTCACCCCACCAGGTAAGGACAAAACACTCCCACCCCACCACCCCACCACCAGGACACCCACTCCAGTGGCCCTCAGCTCCTGTATATAAAACAAAAATGAATTAATCATACACACTAATACTCTTACGACACAAAACATACATATTCAACACAAATACAGAATACTCAAAGGCCTAGCCTTTGTTACACATAAAAAATAAATAAATAATAATAAAAAAAAAAAAGAAAATAATAAACTCAATCTAATATATCATCGCATAAGCGGAGGTTGTCCAAATCCCTCAAACAAGTTGGATAAAGGGAGCAGGCATCCCGAATTATATATACACAGAGGGGTACTAAGTGATTAAAAGGAGAACACAACTCATCTCGCTCCCTTTTCCGTGGTGCAGTGGGATTAATAAACAGAATACACCAGACAAGAAAAGCAAAACAAAACCAACTATTTAACACCACAACAGTTACAGCCCAAAATAACAAAACACAATGCCACTTTCAAACAAACAAACAAGACAAACCAAATATATCACAAGATAACAAAAAAAAACAAAAAAAAAGAAAAAAAAAAAAGCACTGGCAGGGCGAAGCGACGAAAATGAACACCCAGAAGCAAAGCAAACAGCGCTGTCTGGAACGGCACACTTATCGGATCATGTTGCACTGGATTATTGTCCTTTCAAAAAGAAAGGAGGTTCCCACACATTAGATATCCACAACTGGTATGCTGATGCCACAAAACGCTGTAACACACACACACACACACACACACACACACACCATAAACACCCGCTCGCCAAAAACTAAAATTAACATACGCGCCACTTACCTGAAATTAATAACCAATCAACCTCAATCTACTCTGCATTTAATGGTCCTCACTCACACAAAAACTCCCCATATGCAACGTTAGAAGCAATAGGCAGCATTAATTTGAGCCGAAGCTCAAAGCAATAAACAAAACGCTTTGCCAACGCATATCTCTCTTGCAGCACGTCAAGCCAAACAAAGGAACAGGGCGGGTCTTACAAACAGTCGCACACCATACGGCGTACGCACCCCGATTAAATACCCCCTGCTACACCTCTCATAGGCCCGGCCTAAACACATCACGGAAATACATCAATTACGTCATTCACCTCACACTACGTTCTACCCACCCTTTTTGTGTCATCTGCCTGACGATGAAAAAGAGCAAATCAGTTAGTTCCAAGGTCTAAACAGGGCAGAAATACTGCTTCAGGTGGTACCAAGAGCAACGAAGGCCCCATCCCCAACTTACACTGCCCTCGGGAGGTGGTGGGGATTTGAATGTTGTCCAGCTGTAGTTCATGTGGAGCGTCGCACTACACCCCTGCCTGTACTCGAGTGACTCGGCGACACAGTCGCCAAAACAGCTAAAGAACCTGACTGAGGCATCAAGGGCCACACTAACTACTGCAGAGGTTGACCCTCCCCCACCGTAATTGGTACCTCCAGTGTGGGAGAAGAGTTCACCCCTGCGGCAGGAAGTTCGACATTAAAACCCACAAATCTTCCATCTCCTCCCTGGGTAACTCCTCCTGCCTCGTCAGGGCACTATCGGGAGATACACCAGGGGAGGAGTCCTCCAAAGAAGGGTTCCTACCCCAGCGAGTCTTCAACGATGAACGATGCACCCATCTTACCTTCCCAAGGTCATCTCTTGGTGCGATGGTATACAATGTGCCCCCACCCGTAGGAGCCCGCACAACCCGATAAACCACTGTGCTCCACAGGTCTTTGATCTTCTGTTGGCCCCATCGATTATAATCCCAGAGGTACACCAGTTGGCCCTCCTCCAGTGGTGCATCATGGATGTGCTGATCATACTGAGCCTTTCGTCTATCTGCTACGACCCTTAAATGCTTGCGGGCCCCTTCGAAGGCCACCTGAAACCTGGTCTGGTGTTCCATAACCCACTCGTGTACCTCACCTCCCACAAATTCAGGGACCCTACCCAACAAAAAATACCTCAACCTCAAAATCGAAGGAAGCCAACTGAGCAGCCCAACACTGCTCTGTTGCCCCCAGCTTAGCAGATGTCAGGTGACTGAGGGGATTGTTGTCAGTAAACACCACACACTGGTTGCCCAGCAGAGGATGAAAACACCACCACATCATCAAGGTACATGATCAATGATTGATACTGCTGGTCCCCAAACAACCTCTCCATCAAATGTTGGAAAGTGCTTGGGGCATTACAAAGGCCAAAGGGCATATGGTTCCACTCAAACAATCCGAACGGAGTACAAAAGGCAGTCTTAGGGTGATCCCGTTCCACGACATGGACCTGGTTGTACCCACTGGCCAAATCCATCATGGAGAACCAACAGGCCCCTGTCAGAGAATCCAGGGTCTCCTCAATGCACGGCAAAGGGAAAGCATCCTTCCTGGTCTTTGCATTTAATTGGCGGTAGTCAATGTACATGCAGAGACTACCGTCCTTTTTCTTAACCAATACATTAGGTGATGCATACGGGCTACAACTTTCCCTTATAACATGCACTTCCAATAACTGGTTAATATGCGCCTTGACTATCTCGTACTCTGTCAGGGGTATACACCAATGGTGCTGCCGAACCAGAACATCATCGGCGAGAGGTATTTCATGCGAGATCAGGTTCGTACAACCTAGATCTCCTTCGTGGCTGGAGAACACGGAGCTAAAACAGTGAAGTACCTGCCCCTGTTCTGTTACTGACAAGCTGGCCAAGTCAACTGCATCAACCTGCTCCTGTATCCCTAGGCCCTCCTAGGCACCTTGGGAGTTAACCGTCGCCAAAACTGATGGCACCTCTGTAACCCCAGAAGGCAAACTCACAACATAGACATTATTCAATGTACCTATAATAGAACAGGGGTAAAGCGTTATGTCAGTAACCCCAACGTTCACGATCGGCACATACACCATTCCCCTTACGACCTGTACCAGGGCTGTGGAAGCCAATAGCCTATCAGGTAGCCCAGACTCTGGAGGTTAAAAAAAATACTACCTGATTAACATATTGATCTGAACAGGTGGCCGGAAACAAAGTTCATCGTACCCCCTGGAATGCGACACGACAGACGGCCCTGCAATCTCACCCTACCTCCGAAAAGTTCTGTAGATGAAGAGACGGCTGCTTGGCAATCTTGCAACGCTTGTGACACGAAGCGAAGGGCTTTAGACACTTCGGGCAACTTGAAAAGGGCAGGGCCATGTTGACCAAAGAGCCCCTGATAGCACTGGCTAAGGACATTCATCCCTAAAACACCCGGCACCTGATTACGTAACACATCAGGAGGATCTCGGACAACAAGCACCCTGCAACTTGGAACTAAATGGAGGAGTAGGTGGCGCAGCAGGGCCCCCTGCAATAGCAGCACTAGGCCCTGCCCCTGCCATTCGCTCCTGTCGTAATTTCTCGTTATCTGCTCTAAGTTGGGCAACAATCCCGAGTAATTCTTCTTCCATCATTAACTACATGAACCACTACTTACCAAAGAGGGAGGCACAACACAAATGCAAGGGCAGAGAGACAAATATCCACTCTGCATACCACTAGCCCATACAATGCTGCTGCTTCGCTCCTGTCAGAAAAGAGAAAAACCAAGAACAAAAAAAAAAAGGAACACATCCCTCGCTCTGTATCACAAAACACAAAAAGGGCCCACCAAAACTTCCGATATCCTGCTGACTATGCCAGATTGTTGCCACCGTAGCGGTCTGACGGGCAGAGAATATAAAACTAGACTAGAAAACAAAAGTTTCCTACATTGACTACGCCACCCAGGGACTTACACCCTGGGAACACACTGTAAGCCACAGGCTTCTATCCAATTGAAAGCTCACAGGTTCATTATCAGTATACAGAGATGGTTGGAAGCATGGATTCCCATAAAAAGATATACACTTTTATTGACAATTAAAAACACTTTAAATCTATCCAATCAAATGGAAAGACCCAACCCAACATTAAGCATTTGGCAATAAAGGAAAATAACTAACGCAAGAAAGAATATAAACACACACACACCAAAAAAAAAAAAAAAAAAAAAAAAAAAGACTGTTGGGAGGTAGTCAAGAAAGTACACACTCAGTACTCACAACCCCACCACACGCCATCAATATTCACAACCCCACCACACGCCATCAATACTCACCCCACCAGGTAAGGACACAACACTCAGTGAATAGGAACCCCACCACCAGGACACCCACTCCAGTGGCCCTCAGCTCCTGTATATAAAACAAAAATGAATCATACACACTAATACTCTTACGACACAAAACATACATTTTCAACACAAATACAGAATAAAAAAAATAAATAAATCAGAAAATAATAAACTCAATCTAATATATCACCACACCGCCCAGAGGTCGGCTGCATAAGCAAGTTGGATAAAGGGAGCAGGCACCCCAAATTATATATACAGCAGGGTACTAAGTGATTAGAAAGGGGGAAACAACTCACCTCACTCCCTTCTCCATGGTGCGGTGGGAATATAAACAAACAGAATACACCAGAAATAACAAAATAACAAAACACAATGCCACTTTCACAAAACCAAACAAGACAAACCAAAATTTCACAAGATAACGAGAAAAAAAACAAAAACAAAAAACAGAGCAGCTGCAGAACAAAGCACTGGCGGTGCGAAATGACGAAAATGAACACCCAGGAGCGAAGCAAACAGCGCTGTCCAGAACAGCACACTTATCAGATCACGTTGCATGGGATTATTGTCCCAGCAATTAATGCACAGCCGATAAGAAAGGAGGTTCCCTCACATTAGGTATCCACAACTAGTACGCCGATGCTACAAAATGCTGTAACACACACACACACATCGTAAACACCCACTCGCCGAAAACTCTAAAATTAACATGCGCGCCACTTACTTGAAATGAATAACCAGTCAACTTCAATCTACTCTGCATTTAATAGTCCTCACTCGCACACTGTATACTCCCTTGTTGTTTTTTTATGTTCTCCATTTAAAATCAAATGTTTTCATATTAGTTTGCTGCTTATTGTTGTTGTTGCTGTAGTTATTATATAAAAAACATGGTGTGTAATTATTATTGTAATATAAACTTTTTGCACTTTTTTCCTCTGTTGAATATTTTCTCTGTAAAATAAAAATGAATTAAAAAAGAAATAAAATTTATTAAAAAAATCTGTTCTGCATATCGGTTATCGGATATGTAAACATACAAATAATCGGTATTGTATCAGTTTTAAAAAATCTATATCGGTCGATCTCTAGTTTGTATTACTGTAAAAGAGGTTTGCACTGCTTTGACTGCCCTTTAACATATACATGACGTAAGTAAGTCGTAAGTGATCAACCCAATACCCTATTACCCTCAAAGACTCCACTGTGTCAGTTTCGGAGAACTAAAAGGTGTAGTAAAATAGTCATTATGACCTCGCTTTTTAAGTCATTTTGATTGAAAATTCAGTTTGTAATGATCCTGCATCGTGGCCATTGATATTGTTTGCCTCATTTTTGCCGTTTGGAACTCAGTAAGTCTTCTTATCACAAAACCTGATGTAACAACCCATCGCGCACAACAAATAATGAAAAACAAAAAGCCCACATGAAATCTGATCTGACCATTCAGGCTAAAATGCATGAACAAAAATCTGATTTTAATTGTTTTAATTTTAAACCACCTGAAAAATGGGTTTGGATCAGTCTTGTAAAAAACTGGATTTTATACATTTTTGTCCTGCTCAGACTACAAAAACATAAACAGATTTGAGTAAGACAAAGATTTTTTTCTTGCTGTGCGAACACAGCCAATGTATTTTCTCTATTGCTATTTGTCTGTTATCTTTTGGGAAAATCAACATAATAATAGCTTACTGAAAGTTGTCTCTGTTTTTTAAGCTGTGATGGGAGAAAGTATTTTAACATTCAATAAAAAAAAAAAATAATAATAATAATAAAAAACAACAATAATAATAATAATTACTCCAAATACTCTGACTGAGTACAGCCTAAGTGGGAAAAAAAAAACTGAATCACAATGTACCTTAAGCAATTGTGCCAGAGCAGTATTGTCTTGTGGCATTTGCATTCATGTCTGCACAATACACAAATTGTCTACAAAACATGAAAAAGACAAGATAAAGTACCCAAAGAATGGGTATAAACATTCTGCATAAAAACCTAAGAATTTAGTATAGTTTATGGATAATACACTGTAAAAAAAAATAAAAAAAATAAATGACAATGTGCAGTTGTTACCTTACTTTAAAATTTACTTGGGTAGTCAGGTTGGTTTAGTCATAATATTATGGAAGTGGGAAAAAGCAGTTAATTTAGATGTTGCAAAAAGCAGCAAATTGTTAGATTGCCTGACAGAACTTTTTTATAGTATAATCACTTCACTTATAAAACCATATATTTAAAAACTATCCTGAGAGTACATCGGAGACCATGCAATTACAGTGAGTATTTCAGCACAAGAAATAACCTGTGGCTGCCCATTATTCACTCTCACAGGAGACTCAGACTGCAAACTCTGCAAATAAATGCTTCCCTAGCATCATACACAGTTGAAACGATACCACGAAGTGTTTGTTGCTTCAATTAAAAACTACTGTGGAAGCAATTGTTGTTGTTTTTTTCAACTTGATCATGAAAAAACAACTTCAAAGTATCTGAAATTCTTAAACAGTCTCCAAGATTAACAATTGTATGAATTATTCATTTAAACATACACAATACCCAATTTGGTAGTGTGGGAGTAAATCTAATAATTTTACACAAGTGTCCACTTTCATTCTAAACAAAACATGGGCAGTAAATGTAGAATGCAGTCGTAAACACACATGCGCACAATATACACTCAGAGTGAAGTTGAAATTTGTCTAGATTCCCAAAAAAACTAAAGTTAGGGTAGAAAGTAGAAACTTTTGAATGAGAAAATAAACTAACCTTCATAGACGGAAACTCAAACACACCTGCAAAAAAAACAGACTTTTAAAATCTCAGAGGGGCAAATCTCACATAAAATTTGTCAATAAATAAATAAATAAAAAATATCTGGAATTGCAGTGAAGGAAAAAAAAAAAAAAAAAACATACCAATCCTATCATATGGTGTTTCCTCTCCTAAAGCTAAGAGGCATGCTAACATTCTTAAATGAATGACTGATTAGCATCAACAGTATGCAAATGGGCAGAAGCTGTTCTGAGACTAGACTGGGCCAGTAGGCAGATGTTCCATGGAATCAACCAATTCCTCTACAACTCCCCTGCAAGGAGACCAAAATACAAGTGCAAAGGCCTGATCTGTGGTTCTGAACTGGACTGTGATATTTTTTTCAAATTTTTTCACTGTGATTTTTTTTTCCTTCAGGCATGCAGCTGATTTTGAGGATTTATCTAGTTTTTTGGATTGGCTAATCAATTTCTTGTATAAAGTACATGTATAAAGTACTGTTAATATGTATTTTGCACTATTTATTTATTTATGACTCAAAGCCTGTCCTAAAATCTGTTCCTAAGTAGATATTTGATGTTTCCATACTGTGTCAGTTATTAAACAAATGCTTGTGTGTGTGTGTGTGTGTGTGTATATATATATATATATATATATATATATATATATATATATATATATATATATATATATAAACACTTCTTGAAGTTTAGATTTTAAATGAAGCAAAGCATTTGTACTGCAGTGAGTTTTCAGTTCAAATGTATGGAATAGCGTACTAATAAACTTATCTTACCATATATGCAGTATGTAGCATACATACTGTGCAGAGTATGCACATTTTCTTTACACATAAAGCCCCCATATGACCTACTACATTTGCCAAAATGTGCATATACAACAGAGGATATTGCAAGACTGTATCCCACAATGCAATGTGCTCGACTTGATCTTCCATTTCCAGCCTGATCTCTTTTTTTCCCTCATTTGATCGGCCTGCAAAAAGACATTTTAAACAAAAATAAATAAAAAAAATTAAAACGTGACAAAAACAAAGTGTTTGAAGTATATATTCCATTCTGAACATACAGTAGCTCATCTTTCTGTACTTTTACTCTGCTTAGATATTTAAGTGTGTATACTGTGTGTGTTTAGATGTTTAGCAGCCATTCATTACAGTTATTTCCACTGAAGCCAGTTACTCACCTAAGAAACTGTATTCAATAAAAATAGCATGTGAACAGCTAGACCTCAATTTCATAAACATCTGCCAAATGGCAACATTGTGAACGGATCATCATTAAAGAAAAAAATAGCTCTAATTCAGCCATACATATAAAAGGAAATGGACTAGCTATAAGCATATGATGTGACTTCAGAAATAACCTGATTTCTTTTTCCAAGTGAAACCCTCTGTTAGGCCTCATGTATTCAGATATAAGACAAAGGCAAGTCTACATACAGTCATAAAGCCTGACTGAGGCCTACATACAGTCATAAAACAACTGCACCAAAATCAAACAAAGGGAGTCCAAAACAGTCTACAAATCCCATGAAGCCTTGTTCACTTTACACCTATGTGTGAAATTCTGAAGGATCGAACTCTCAACTCCTATTGGATGAGCCATGACGTCATCAGGAGTATAACAACCTCGGAGATCTTTCTGGGTGTTGCTTCCTGCGACATTACGTGCCATGTCTAGACGCAGTTCTGCTGCTCTCAGGTATAGCCTTGTTGCACAAGGAAGTAACGTACGACTTGAAACTTTGGTCATACAATGTCCATCGAGATGGACGAGTTGAGATTTCTCTGTGTTCCACTGAACACGCTAACGGATCCAATGGAGACCGCCGAGCAATCCTCGTCTTCACCCGTTTGCCTGCAGAAGTGAAGAAAGAAGATTTATCTTCCTTCTTCAACCGAGTCGACTTCGCTGTTGGATGGTTTACGAGCCGTTTACCGCATCTCTGAGTGATAAACTAACAGTTGCCTTCCCCCACAACCGTGAAAACCGGCTTTGGTGCTGTCACTCTTTTCTTTCTCTCTCTCGTACTAACCACAGACACACGCGACCCCTCACAAACATACCCGCACGCACATTTGGCAAGTAGATAACTTGGCCATAAAGCTCAGCTTTGTCCCTAAGTTATCGTACAAGCGGAGACACACGCTAAACAGGCCATTAACCAGCCTCTCTCCGCCCACAATCGCGGCCATATTCTCTGGCTGGAAACCTTGCATGACCTACTCTCCAGGAGAGCCACATCTGCCATTTTGTGCACGTCACTCCTTATACACACACGCACACACCCATTCACACACACACACACACACATACCTTCCTCTCATGTATTATAGGCTTATTTTGTTACCATATCTAATCATGTTACTGTTTTGTTTGTAATTAATTGATATTACTGCATCAACAAACTTTGTTATAGTTTAAAGAGAAGTGTTTTGATTTGTTTTGCATACACCTGTGTCAAGGGCTGGCAGGGGATGTCAGTGCTCGGATTCAAAGCCTTCATTGTTTTCCTTTTGAATGTGGAGGTCGACTTTCCTAAGAGAACAATCCTCTATTGAAACTGTTGGAATTCCCGCGGGCGGGCCGTCGCATGTTAAGTATAAAAACTATGCGATGCACACAACTGTTGTGTGTACGTTAGTACACATGAAACATAACTTTGGAAAGCTAAGATTCTTGTGATTCTATTGATGTAAACCATTTCAAGATATAATCACAACAGCAGGTACAATCAATGTCTTTGTCAGACCCCAACATATAAACAAACAATAACAAAATTGAGGCAACTCACCTATGAAGCCTCATAGTAGTTCACTGATTCATAACATCCCCACAAAAAGGTCTTGTTGGCAAAGGTCCAAAAAATCAAAATGGCTGCTGCATGCTGACCTTTCGATTGACACCTCATTTGACCCAATAGGAGCTTCCATGTCCTGTCCATAGCCTTCAATAGCCAATGAGAGTCCGCATCAAAAGGAAGTGCCTGCCCCTTTTCCTTGGTGTAAAGATCGAGCCAGTTGCATCTGATTGTATGGATGACTGGCACATCGTATAGCCAATGAAATTCTGAAAACAATGATATGCAGCTTTAGTAGGAAGTTTCAAAGCTACAACTAAGAAGTCCGTGCGTAAAGCTAGATAACCATTGCAAAGTGTTTTGTGCGTCCGTGCGCAAAAGGTGAAAAGTGTAGTTTTGTGACTGTTGACGCTTCTGGAAGGTGAATTATGGTGAAACAGACAAGGAAAACAAAATATTCGCTCCAAGATGTGCTGGAAGAATGTACTTGGTGTGAAAGAGACAAGTCTGGGGATGAAATTTCAAAATAAATAGTGATGAATCATATATTGACTCCGAGGCAGAGGCATTGTTTCTGGAGGGAGGAGACATTACTCTCGACAAGTAAGTATTTTCTTATATTATATAACATATATTACTGTATATTCCACATAAATAAGTTTTAGTTTGAATTATGAATACACATTTTGTAGATTACCTTTTGTCGTGAGTTTCCCCAGTGAGTCTGTTGAACTGTTTGCGGGAGGTGTTTGTATTTGTTTGTGCGTGTGCGAAGTTTTATTACCCCTTTGTTTCACTGTTTGTTTCAGATTCATATAGCTCTATTGGCATGGTATAAATATTTTTTACATTGCTAAAGCATACAGTATTTACAGTGAATATACATACATGCATACATATTTACACACACGAAAATAAAATATATAAGTTGAATATAAGAATATAAGTTGTGTGTGTGTGTGTCTTGAGGTGTTACTGCTGACCTGTGGGGGAGGTGTGTGTGACTCTTTGTTTCATTGTGTGAACTGTTGAGATGTGAGGCAGCGAGCTGTAAAAAAGGGTCAAAGGTGCAGCACTGGGCATTGAAGGACATCCCAGTTCCACCAGCGGTAAAGGAGTACAACCAGTATGTACTATATATTCAACTATGTTTTATGCTCTTTGAAATGTAATAATGTGTGTGGTTGATATATTTATGTTTTGGTATATTTTTCTCAATGTTGTTTTCTTTCTGTCAATTTCCACTGATTAATTTCCATTTCCAGCAGCATAAAGTTGGCATAAACAAATCAGCTTAATCCCTGGATAAACACGCCAGTAAGTTTGACAATATTAAAGATATTCTTAGATATAAAATCAAAGACCTCTACTTCACTATGAAGAGTTCTGAAAGTGTCTGATGGTGCAGTTTATTCCTCTTTCACCAGAAAAAGCAAAACAGTACACATATCAGCAGAAGCACAATGTGATTTAAAGGTAAAATGGAATATTTGAATAATACGTTTGTGGTAATTTCTTTACCTTCCTAGATTCTCTGAGAGACAACACATTTCACACTGGGAGGTAATCTTAGGAAGTTGTACAAGACCTAGAGTGGTATAGAAAGATTATAAAAACAAAATCAGATAATACCAAAATGCTATAATGATCTAAGAAGCTTTAGATACGTGATTCCCATCCAGGTGTACGCTCACCCCAGGTGGTATTTAAGAAGGTTCCAGGAGGTAATTTAAAATATTTTGATGTTGCTTTGTTAGTCCTCCTACACAGGAAATTAAAACTCATAAAACTTACTTAAAATTTAATTTAAATCAATAATGATCCCTCTTTCTTGTAGTTAACACACATTCAGTTTCTTTTAAAGAAATAAAACATGTAAATGTTAGGTTCACCAAAATATACAGTATGTACATGATAACATGTACTCTATAATATTATAATAATCCGGCACAGGCGGAGGTGCAGCAAGCAGTAATGACCAGCAGGTTTAGACATTAACTGCATCTGAGTAATATTCTGGGAGACCAGCGACTACTGTGAATGGGGCAGTTGGAGTTCAGGGAAGACTGGAAGACTGTCAGGAAAGACTGACTAACTGCAGGAAAGTCTACACAGGGGTTAGCAGGCTAGTTACCTTACCCACAGGTCCTCATACAGTGGACACCCTAACTAACTATGAGCACTATACAAGAAAACAGACTGGTGGTCCTGTGAGAGGTGTGATGGAAGATGGACCAATTAGAATGGACTCTACGGACACAACTGGAACGGCCATGGATAATGAGCAAAGGATCTTTAGGAAATGCAGCTGTGGGTGGATGAGGGAAACGACTTAAAAGGGGCTGCGGATTCATCAAGGAAGGAGGAAATGTGGCAGGAACAGCCAGTCACAACCTTGCACTGCAGCAGCAGGTTAGACTAGAAGGATACAGAGCCTGGTTGAGCACTACAGCATTACTGAATCCACTGTTGTGGAGGGTCACCAAGAAGACCAGTACCGCCAGCAGGACGTCATGCCCGTGGGGTGAGCTGCAGGAGGATTAACCCACAGACAAGAGAGGGAAGGCAAGACAATGAAAAGGAGCCAGGGAGAAGGAAACTAATTAATTGGCCAAGATCTAATGATAATGAAGCCTGGAGCAGACCTGTGCTCCACCTTGGAGACTGCACACAGCGGAAAGGTGGAGGCCAAGCTTAATATGTTAAGTGGCATTGTTTATTAAGAATGTGTTGGTAAATTTAGGGAAATGTCAATAAAGAAGCGTGGTTCCAAGGTGATGGGTAGGAGAGAAAAGGAAATACTTCAGCTGGTGAAAGAGTGGAGGTAGCTTCGAAAGGCATGGAGAAGAGCAGATGAACATGAAAATGAGGGCTTGAAGGTATTATGAGATGGTATAAGGGCTAGGTTGTCAGTTTTGAGGAGGGCAGAGAGAATTCGACAGCGGAGAAAGAAGGAGCATGAGAGGATGAAATTCATCAAGGATCATTTTAAATTAGCCAGAAATCTTCTTGAAGAGAAGAGAAGTGGAAAGCTAGTGATGCCAAAGCAAGATATAGAAGATCACATGTAAGAACAACTAGGGGATCCCCATAAAGACAGCTTGCTAGGCTCAACTGGATATGTCCCACAACCAGCAGAGCCAGTAGTGGGATTTGATGTAGCTCCACCCAAGCTGAGTGAGATCAGGCAAGTGGTAAATAAAGCCAGGGAAACTTCAGCCCCGTGTCCGAACGGGATGCCTTATAGGTTGTGTAAGCGTTGTTCAACAGTTCTTAAACTGTTAAGGAGACTACTTAGAGTTGCCTGAAAGAAGCAGCGCATACCCCTGGAAAGGCGAAGGGAAGTGGCCATCTTTATATCCAAAGAACTGGAATCCACCAACATAAGTCAGTTTACAAGTATTGCTCTACTGAATGTGGAGGGAAAGATTTTATTTTCAGTGGTAGCAAGGAGGATGTCTGATTACCTCCCGAAGAATGGATACATAGACACAAGCTGCCAGAAGACAGGTGTACCAGGTTTTCCTGGATATGTGGAGCATGTGTCAGTAATATGGGAGCAGACCCAGTTTACCAAGAAAGACAAGAAATGCAATCTGTAATCTTTCCCGACCTGTAAAATGCCTATGGATCGGTTCCATACCAGCACGTCAGTTATGTAATGGAGTTTTTCTATGTACCAGAGTGTATTAAGAGCTTGGTAGATAGTTACTATGGGGACCTGAAAATATGTCATGCAACACATGAGTACATGACTGGATGGCAGCAACTGGAAAAGGGATTGCGAGGGGATGTTCATCTCTCCCATCCACAGCTGCATTCTAGATCATCCTAATTGGTGCCAGACAGATGGCCCGAGGAATATGTGCACAATCTGGGTTGAGATTGCCAGCATTGCGCAACTATCTGGATGTTGTCACAAGTATCCTCCAGACTGCTGCACGTACAAACAGACTCTTAAAAAGGCGGGAAGAGATTTTGGCATGGGCCAGGATGAAGATCAAGCCAGCAAAGTCATGTAGCCTTTCTGTTCGTAAGGCGATTAGAAGCGACCAGATATCGTTTGAGGTGGATGGTGAAAGAATTCCGGTGCTGGCAAAGCAGCCCGTTCAAAGTTTAGGGAGAGAATACACAGCAGATCTGTCAGATAAACACATGGCTGGGTTGGTTCTGAAGCAGCTGAAAAAGGGCTTGGATAAGATAGACAATTGCCATCTCCAGGCAAATACAAGGTCTGGTGTTACAGATTTACATTGAATCATCACCTGATGTGGCTGCTAAAGGTGTGTGAGATCACTGCAGCAGCAGCTGCAAGAATGGACACCAAGGCCAACAGTTACATCAGGATGTGGCTGGGCTTTCCGCGTTGTCTTTCAGACACAGAATTGTTTGGAAGAAATGCCTTACAATTGCCATTTAAAGTCCATCACCCTGAGTTACAAGCAGGAGAAGACCTGGCTGTTCTCAGAACTAAGGGAATTAAAAGATCAGTCAGTGAGGGCTTGTCAAGCTTAGTCCAAACAGGCTGCGCTTGGAAGGCAGAGGAGGTTATAAACGGGGGTTTCAAGACTGAATTAGCAAGAGATTTCTGGAAGAACCCAATCAGGTAGGCCTTGGATGGGGGATGGCTCCCAAACTGTGGTCAGCAGCCTTTAAAAACAGAAGAAAGTAATGGTAGTGACAGATGTAACTAAGATAGAAGAGGGAGGGTATGTGATTCTAGCAGTTAGCCAACAGCAGCAGCAAGGGTGCTGGAAAGTATGGGAAGGTGCATCTAATAGAGTTTTAGGATGGGCTGACCCATGGAAGCTATTTTTGTCTAATTGATCCACCTATGACACTCTTCCAAGCCCTGGAAATTTGTCAGTGTGGTATGGTAAAGAGATGAGTTGTCCCCAATGCGAGGCCCCAAGAGCAAATCTGCAGCACATGTTGGCTGGGTGCAAGACCACCTTGGCACAAGGACAATGCAGGTGGTGGCATGATCAGGTTCTGCAAAAGCTGGCAGAGATCATTGAGATGTGTAGAATAAAGGCCAACAAAGGCCATCATGCTCCTCAGAGGAAGTACCTTGAGTTTGTTAAAAAGTGAGGCAATGCACAGAGGGAGGAAAGGTCAATCCTTGCACATTGAAGTGATTGGTTAATGGTGGTCGACCTTGGCCAGCAGCTAAAATTTCCTTCTGAGATTGCCATTACCTCCTTGAGGCTGGACATAGTGTAATGGTCAGCATCAGCTGGGAAAGTCATAATGATTGAACCTACTGTCCCATGGGAAGAGGGACTGGAGGCAGCCTATTAGAGGAAGAAGCTAAAATATGCTGATCTGGCTGCAGGGAAAATGGATAGAGGTTGCCACTTACCCTGTCGAGGTAGAGTGTCGAGAGTTTATTGAAACATTGGTGTTTTTGGATCAGTGTTAAAGAAGTCTCTGAAGGAAATGGCAGAGGAATCAGAAAAAAAGGAGTTTCTGGCTTTGGTTAAGAAGGAAAGATGAAGGGGGCCTGTGTAGCTCAGCGAGTAAAGATGCTCACTACCACACCTTGAGTCACGAGTTTGAATCCAGGGCGTGCTGAGTGACTCCAGCCAGGTCTCCTAAGCAACCAAATTGGCCACGTTGCTAGGGAGGGTAGAGTCACATGGGGTAACCTCCTCATGGTCGCTATAATGTGGTTCTCACTCTCGGTGGGGCGTGTGGCGAGTTGTGCGTGGATGCCGCGGAGAATAGCGTGACGCCTCCACACGCGCTATGTCTCCGCAGTAATGCTTTCAACAAGCCACGTGATAAGATACACGAATTGACGGTCTCAGACGCAGAGGCAACTGAGATTCATCCTCCACCACCTGGATTGAGGGGAGTCACTACACCACCACGAGGACTTGGAGTGCATTGGGCATTCCAAATTGGGGAGAAAAGGGGAGAAAAAAGAGAAAAAGTGTGGTGGGCCGACGTGAGAAAGTAGGAATAGCGAACAATTGCGATATGTGGTGAGGTAGCATGTAGAAGAGGAAAGGGGTGGGGAGAAATTATTTATGCTGATCCACTCTGTCCTTATCCAGGGCTTTTTGGAAGGGGGGTGCTGATGCAGTCTCGTGGCTTGCCTCTCTAGTGGTGTGTCCAGGATTCTTTGCCAGGGGTGGGAAGGGTCGAGAAAGGGGTGGCATCCAATAAGCTTGTCTGAAGGGGGGTGGGGTTGTTGGAGGATTGTTTTAAGGGTAGACACTGGACAGGTGGTAGGCAGAGATTGATAGCCTAGGCCTTGGACGTAGGGTAGGTCTGGGGGGTGGGGGGTATATTGAACCCTGGTTGTATGGTATGTCTCGGCGGAAAGGAGGAATTTCTTGGTGCGAAAGCAAGAATGAGAGGCAATCGAATGGATCTGGTGCCCTTGAAGGCCCTAAACAAGACATGTTCTATGAACCAAGAAAAAATAATCAACATGATGGATTGATTGGATGATGATTTAAATTCTTTAAACAACTATTTGAATAACTGCAAAACTAATTTGTTTAGACCATTTAAATTTGTTTTAAACCAAGTTCAAAATTTTCAGCTAATAAAAATTTGTAGGAAACTAAAGACTTCTTTCAGCAAATTTTCTATTAGCAACGCAATAAATTTTAATCTGCTTTCTTGTTTGATTTTATACAGTATGACATGTGACGTTAAGTAAAATGAGGGAGACATTATCTAGCAATACAAAAATACATTCACAATAGTTTTTAGTTGCACATAGACTTAACCCATAAAGCTCAGTTAATAATAATTTCCTAGTATTTGTGACTCGACAGTTCCCTTATCCTGTGTAAAATAAAAATAAAAATTTTGTTTTGTTTTTTGTACATTACCTTTTAGATGTTTATTTTAATGTACTTGTAATATTTTACTATAAGTCATTTTAAACCTCTTATTTGGCTTAGTCAAAGGTTCTGAGCGTGTTGTAGTCAAGACCACCTAAACCGAGACAAAGTCAAGACCAAGAACAGAGTGTATCGAGACCAAGGCAAGACCAAGACTTTGAGGGGTTGAGACCAAGTCGATACCAAGACCAAGGCAGGGCGAGACCGAGTCAAGACCAAGACCAGACCAGTGCAAGTCCCAAACTGCATGACACACTTACGATAAAATGTGGAACATGCAAACCATAGGCACTCCTCAAATTGATCTAAAAGATCCACATTCCCATAAAAACACCCACAGAATTTTTTTTTTTTTTTATTGCCGTGTGTGTGTGTGTGTATCAGTGTACCATGAGAAATGTCTTGATAAAAAAATCAAAAGGCATTGCAAAGGTGAATTTTACTTTGTTTTCTATGAGCAAACAAACACTGAGGAGCAGAAATCAACTTAATCATCTTTATTCAACACTCATTTTCCAAGTTTTATCATCCACCTGTAGGGCTTTACTGGTTGTTTAGATCAGTGTTACTATCAGAAATAATTAATAATTATTTCTGTAGTTATTAATTAATATTTAAATTAATCAATTGAATCTAACTAATTAAAACCTCATATGGGGCTCAAGTAAATGTAGTGTGCTACGTTTAGGAGCAAGTTTGGTTATTAGCAATAATTATTAATTATTAAAATCAATAGAACATTGATGAGAATCAATGTTAGCTTTTTTTTAATCCTTTAAATCAACAATTATCAAAGATAATCGTTAATTGTTAACATCGATGAAACATTAATTAAAATTAACACTAGCTTATTGATCATTCAAATTCAACAATCATCAAAGATAATTATCAATTATCAAAAATCAATAGAATATTAATAAGGATTAACATTGACGGGGCACCACCCTGGAATTAGGGACTAATAACCAGATAGTAAAACAGTCTCAATATTAGATTGTTTTTTTTTCCCGAAAATCGATATTCTTCGGATGTCGATTTTCCTAAGAAAACAATGAATGAAGGTTTGAATCCGAGCACTGACATCCCGTCAGCATGACACAGGCGTATGCAAAACAAACCAAAACACTTTTCTTTGTAATATAAACAAAGTCAATTAATAATTAATACAATGCAGTCAATAAACTTCCGACTTCCAACTACAAACTAAACAGTGATATGATTAGATATGGAAATAAAATAATCCTATAACACACAAGGTGTGTGTGTGTGTGTGTGTAAGGAGGGACATGCACAAAATGGCGGACGTGACTCTCGTGGAAAGTATGTCATGCGAGACTTCCGGCCAGGGAATATGACCGCGAATGGGGGCGGAGATGGCGTCTACCAGTTACTGCGTGTATCCGCTTGTACGATAGCTTAGGGACAAAGCTGCGCTTTAGCATTTAAGCTATCTACGAGCCAAAAATGTGTGCCAGAATGTTTGTGAGGGGTTGCGTGCGTGTATGTGTGTGGTTGGTACGAGAGAGAGAAGTGACGGCCCTAAAGCCGATTTCGCGATCGTGGGAGAGAAAGCAGCTGTTAGTTCATCGCTCAGAGACATGGTGGACGGCTCGTAAACAGTCCCACGTACTTTGACTATTTAATGGATGAACTCAGTTTACCTGTCTCACCCGCGATGGCGAAATTGCACAACAGTCCAATTTGGTTGGACCACAATACAGCTAAACAAATTCGAGATAATTAAAACCCTGAGTATTAATAATGAGCGGACATGGTGGTCCGTAAACTGTACAAGCAAAAACCTTGAAACACAAGAATAGCACACTATAATATTCTATCTCTGCCCAGACGTAAACCTCTTACTTGAATCGCATGAGGACACAGGTAGAATGTGTTTTCCTCTGTCCTTTAACTCTGACCCGGTTCCTTGAGGCTCGGGTGATGACGGGAGGCCGTTTCCTCACTCTGTTGGCGGGCGGAACGGCTGTTGATTCACGGCGGGCTGGCGGAGAACTCAGAAATGTCGACTTGATTGAAGATGGAAGAGAAATCTTTAATCTCTTCACTTCTGTAGGCAAACGGATGAAGATGCGAATTGCTCGGCGGTCTCCTTCGGATCCGTTAGTGTTCGGTTGAACACAGAGTAATCTCAACTTGTCCAGCGAGATGGAGATTGTATGGCCACAGTTTCAAGTCGGACGTTACTTCCTTGTGCCACGAGGTTGCACCTGAGAGCAGCAAAGAGCTACGTCTATATTCGGTGAACAAAGTCACTGGAAGTCACTCTGGAAGCATTTCAGAGGTATTTCAACTCCTGATGATGTCATGTTTGAGGGACGTTCTGTTGTGTGCCTCATCCAATAGGAGTTGAGAGTTCGATCCTTTAGTGAGCAAGGCTTCATGGGATTTGTAGTCTGTTTTGGACTCCCTTTGTTTGATTTTGGCGCGATTTTTATCAGTATAATTTACGACTTGGAATGTGGGGGCTTGAGTTAGGTTTTTAGGACTGTGTTAGGCCTGGCTTTGTCTTCTGTCTGAATACATGAGGCCCAACACACCTAAAACAGTAAAATTTTTGTGCAAGCATCACACCAGGTTTTCTGGATGACTCTTCCCTAGAAACCATCATAAGTACAGAATATATCAAACAATTATTCAATACTCAAATCTTCACTTTTCTCTGTCTTTTATTAAACAATATAGTAACTTTCCGATTTGAGTGGAATGCAGCAAGAGACAGATTGCTAACGTTAGCTAGCTAGCTTTGCTAGCATCACGTACGCTTAGCTTACTTTTCATTATGCTTCCTTTCTAAGTGCCGATAAAAGTTTGACGTGGTCCCAGCCGTCTCGGTAAGCATTTACATCCTGCTGTGTATCCCAACCTTTTTACGATTAAAAAAATCCCTTGGCACACCACTATCCCACATAACCATCATCGATAGTTTTCCTTTTCAAGAAGGTGTCCATGTTTTCTGTTTGTCTTAGTAGCGTGAACTCATAATGTTTGAAATTCGGCTATGCAAAAAACGCAAGTAACATAGGTATGCTGCGTATGGCATATACAGATTCCAAAAGCGCTAATTGGAACATGAAAAAACAACAAATTTGTGTCTTTTCTAATTTGTAGATTTGTTCTTGCAAATGAATTCTTGCAATGGCACAGCAAATAATTGTTTTAATTATTTATTTATTTACTGTATTTTCCGGAAATAAAATTGCACCTGACTATAAGTCGCACCAGGTCATAATCACGTTGTTGATAGAGAGGGAAAAAATACATAAGTCGCACTGACAGAGGTTGGACCCCTCAGGCACTAGGACCCGGGAGCAGCTGCCCGGCCTCCATTCACCGGTTCAGATGTCAAACGCGCTCCGTTAAGATTATATTCTACAGTACCTCAGAATATTCACATCAAATCACGGTGTTTTTGGACTTTTTTAAAACAGAAGAATTTGCTTTTAGTAATCGTATGTAACAGTTTCTCATGTTTATTTTATGTTTCATGAGAGAAACGTGACAAGTAAGCCATATCTGTTCATAACATCTGTAACTCTATGCTGTGCACAAATAAACAGCTTTTAGTCTGTGAGTAAAACAATACACCTGTTGTATGCTATTCATTCATTCGGTTCACTGACTGAATGTTTTTACTACAAGTGTGATGATGAAGCAACATTTTGTGGCAGGGGCGGACTGGCCATAGGGAGAACTGGGACTTTTCCTGGTGGGCCGGCCGCGAAACGGGGCCAAACGGGCGGCGATAAGCTGAAACGGGCTGCCGCATTATGCGGACGTGCCGCAACTGGCTGAAGAGGGCCGCAAAACGGCGCTGCGATATGCAGAAAAGGACAAACTTATTTGTTTTGAGGGATTTGATAATTTTCCATGGCACACCTGACAATCTTTCATGGCATACTAGTGGGCACAGTGGTTGGGAAACACTGGTAGCCAAATTGTATTACAGAAGATTTGGCTGACATCTCTCAGACAGCTACAGTTTCACTTTGTTGGAGTGTGTGATGGGGGATGGGGAGGGGTGACAGCCATTAACAGTAACAAAAATGTCTAATTAGAAATGAGTCAAGTTATTGCTCGTATTTGAAGCAGGAAGTTGTACAACCAATCACAGTAATGATGTTAACAAATAAATCAGACAACGCACAGGCAATTTAGTGATATCCCCGCAGTTGTGGTCTTGACCGGTCTTGAAATAAAATCCTGAATCCTCTTTGTCTGAGACCAAGATAAGACCGAGTAAAAATGCGGTTGATTCCGAGATGAGACCGAGATCTTCAAAACAAGACTGATCTCGAGTACTACAACCTGGTTCTGAGACATTATTTCACATATTGTAGGTTGGTTTGTTACATCTGTTGGTCTGAGTTGGTCTCTTGGTCAGAGCTTAGCAGTGCTGTACCGAGCTTTTGATAACATTTTACATTTACTTTTATAGTATTAAGAGACAATATCTTCCAATTGCTTTTTGTTTTGATTATTGCCTCAAAATAGCAACATAAATAGACATACTGTAAATCATACTTGGAAACTAAATAAAAGTCTTTAGGGCTTTGGCTACAGAGTTTTTAAGTGAACCTCATCTCAAGCTCTTCTTTCTCAGCACAATGTATGTCTAAGGAGGTGTTGAAAAAAAAAAACTTGTCAAGGAGCAACCTGTGAAAGACGACACGGCTGAAAATAAACACAAGATACGTGGGTGTTAACACATGCTCAAAGGTGGAAAAACTGTTGGCTCCTGTGAACATGCAGTATAGCAATGCACTGCATCAAAAAGCAAACACACATACACTGCCTATATAGATGCCAATTACTGTATATGCTTATCAGTAAAGCATTATCAATCTCTTAGAAGACAAAGTGCTTTTTCTTTAGCTATTACTGTCACAATTAAATATGAATTAAACTGTGCATGTGAGGCCCCATGTTAAGTCATACTCCAAAGTCAATTAAAGAAAAGCATTGCCATAGCAACCTTTTTTGTTGGCCATAGGTTAATCTACTAAACACACACACAAATGCACACACACACATACAAAAAAAGAGAGAAAAAAAAACAGGAAAATAATAATAATAATAATAATAATAATAATGTGTTTGCCAAATTCCTACAAAAAAAAAACTACACTACCCACAATCCTGAAGCGAGATCCACCAATCAGAGAACTTGATGTTACCATGGAAACAATAGAAAATCACCAAGAATGTGAGGTTTAGTAGGCAAGCTTGTTGCTTTATGACAGAACAATACTTTACAAAGATGCAAAAGATGATTCTGATTCAAATGCATAATTCGTAATGCTTTATTGGATGACTGGCTCATTTGTTCCCTCAAAAGACATCAAAACCTTTTTATTTTTTTTTAATTTTTTTTATTATTTATCAAAAGTTGTAATGTGATTCTTCACGGAGCTGGTTGGTTTTGAAACCAGGCTGCTGAAACACGTGTGGTTATTATTGAGCTATGCTGTTGTGTTTTTGTTTTTGGAAGGAAAGAAACTGCTGTGCCTGTGCTGCTCATCTCTAAGGTAACTCTCTAGAGGGAATGGTGACTCTTATCAGTGAAGATCCTATGGATAGAATGTTGTAGGAAAAGGCAGATCCCTGTTGTTATGAGGTTGCATCTGTATTGCACTGTGATTATATTTAATGTGCTACAATGACCTTGCCTGCAGTGAGCGCAACACAGCACATTAAATGGATATAAAGAGATAAAAATAAAAAGACTGTTTTCTGTTACCATGGAGGTAATGCCAGAAGAAATGTATGTAATCTATACACAACTGCAATGATAGAAAGGCAGAGATAGACACAGTGAGGCAGATAGAGAGACACACACAATAAAAGAAGGACAGAAAAACAGCAATAAAGAGCTTGAAGTGTCTTAGACATTGAGATGTCTGAGTCGTGCTTAACTTCCTTGCCATTTCTCCGCTCAGACAGAAATACTCCAATTGCAGGATTACAGAACGACACCTAGAAAAGCCCTTGGCACTCATCAAAGCCATTGAATGTGTATGTTTTTTAAGAAAAGAGTGTTTGTTTGTGTGTTTAAATTTCTGACTCTGAGTTCTCCAATGTTGTTTACAAACAGCACCATAAAGACAGAGACATATGTTAATTTCCTGTCTAAACCAAGGATGACTTTAAACTCATGCGACACAGCGTCCACATGTGTGGACATTGTATTTTGGCTTTGCTATATGCAACACATAATTTAACTTCATTTAAACTGAATGATCTCAGTTCAGGAAACTCTGGGCTGTCATTAAAGGGTTAAACTTTCTCTTCATGTGACAAAACATGGCACCTTTCACAGCAGAGTTTGTTTTTGGGAGAAACGGCAACAAAACCACATCTAGTAAGAAACCTAATTGAGTTTTTACATTGAAACCTGTTTGAGTCAAAAGACTAGAGTCTCTAGATTTATCCAATGTGCCGTTTTTAAAATATGAGCGATTTATCAAGAAATGCCACAATGCTAAACACAATGTACACTATAGTGTTTAAAAGTGCTGTTTTTCCTTAGAAATCCTATATTTAATGTGCATTATCACATTGAGAATCAATAGGTTCATCCAAAAGCTGAAAAATGTTGCTTTCAGAGGCTTTATATGGATTTAGGATGAAAATAAGGTGCATTTCAAACTGTTCTGAGACCAGTGCTGACAGGCAGCACACTAGAGTTTAAGTCATTCACTTAATAGGGAGCAAGGGAGCATCCTATAGCTTTCCTATGGAGCCAAATGCATTCACTCCTAACATACGGCTAAGTTTCAGGCTGCAGTTGATGTTTGCACCACTCAACGTGTTTGGAAGACATGGGTCAATGGTAATCAGTACAATTAAGAATTTATCATGCTAAATTTTATTTTAACATGGTTGGCAGTGATTAGATGATGCTGGTCATTACTTTGAATCTGAATTATTTAAGATATTATGGTTTACTGGTAAAATGCTTCAGTACTGGCTATATTTTTATTATTTTATTTTTTTGACAGTGCAAAGAGAGAACATTAGAATTTTGTTGCGAAGCAAGTGCTTTTCCCAATACACATTGTTCCGCAGCAGCTTTAACAGAAAATCAGCTGTTATGTCTGTAACGTCTCAAAAACATGAATAACCAACACTTTTGGAAACATAATGAACAATTTGATTAAAAAAAAAAAACTGGCTTTCTATAGCTTGGTATTATTTAAAATTTCACAAATTAGTACCGCTTTCCACATATGTGGACATCCATTTTTAGGAAAACTATTTGCTCTAGAATTTTATTTTATTTATTTATTTATTTATTTATTTATTTATTTTTTTTGCAAGTTTATTAGATGCTACTAGTTACAAATCAAAAATGGAAATGGAAAATTTATACAGCAGTCACGCTCAGGTCTCAGGAGGATAATACCTGGAGAAAGCTATCGGTTAGCATTCCTATTCATCTAAATTGTAGTTGCTCGCCTGGCAGATGACCCCCCCATAAGTACGCAATTTGAAACCTGACATCTTTGCTCATGGCCACCAAGTTCTGGGACTAGGTTTTTTAAGGCCCTAGGAAACTGATGTCATGGCAGTGCTGACTGGCTGATGGCACCACAAGAACACACACAGTCCTCAACCCTTCAGTAGCGACTATCCTGAGCTATTCCTCAATGGTTAGTTCTGACTCTAATTTCTGATTGGATGCGCTAAATTCAAAGCTGTAATTAAAAGTGCCATCTACTTTTTCAGCAGTCTTATTTCCAAAGTATTTTCCCCATTATGTATTTATTTATTTGTATTCATAGGGATTTCATATTCTTTTATAAAAGTGTTCAAGCAATGAACCAAACCAACCAGCCCCAAATCACAACATAACAATTTAAATAAAAGCAAAAAAGCAAAAATTGGACAAAAAGGCAAAGGTACAAGACGGAGTACTTGTGTCTCCCATGAAGTAACTACAGCAACAATCCCATATCATTGCGAGTGAAGTAATCAAATTAAAATCATAATATAAAATTACTGATTTAAATGTGTTGATAAGTATAGAATCAACATATTGTAATTTTAATGCAAAATCCTCATATACACTGGCGGCCAAAAGTTTGGAATAATGTACATATTTTGCTCTTATGGAAAGAAATTGGTACTTTTATTCACCAAAGTGGCATTCAACTGATCACAATGTATAGTCTGGACATTAATAACGTAAAAAATTACTATTACAATTTGAAAAAAACAAAAATATGTTCAGAACTTCTTAAACTACTTTAAAGAGTTCTCATCAAAAAATCCTCCATGTGCAGCAATGACAGCTTTGCAGATCCTTTGTATTCTATCTGTCAGTTTGTCCAGATACTCAGGTGACATTTCACCCCACACTTCCTGTAGCACTTGCCATAGATGTGGCTGTCTTGTCGGGCACTTCTCACACACCTTACAGTCTAGCTGATCCCACAAAAGCTCAATGGGGTTAAGATCCATAACTCTCTTTTCCAGTTATCTGTTGTCCAATGTATGTGTGTTTTTTGTTTTTTTTTGCCCACTCTAACCTTTTCTTTTTGTTTTTCTGTTTCAAAAGTGGCTTTTTCTTTGCAATTCTTCCCATAAGGCCTGCACCCCTGAGTCTTCTTTTTTCTTTTGTACATGAAACTGGTGTTGAGCGGGTAGAATTCAATGAAGCTGTCAGCTGAGGACATGTGAGACGTCTATTTCTCAAACTAGAGACTCTGTTGTACTTATCCTCTTGTTTAGTTGTACATCTGGCTTTCCACATCTCTTTCTGTCCTTGTTAGAGTCATTTGTCCTTTGTCTTTGAAGACTGTAGTGTACACCTTTGTATGAAATCTTCAGTTTTTTGGCAATTTCAAGCATTGTATAGCCTTCATTGCTCAAAACAATGATTGACTGATGAGTTTCTAGAGAAATCTGTTTCTTTTTTTTGCCATTTTTGACCTAATATTTACCTTAAGACATGCCAGTCTATTGCATACAGTGGCAACTCAGAAACAAACACAAAGGCAATGTTAAGCTTCATTTAACGAACCAAGTAGCTTTCAACTGTGTTTGATATAATGGCAAGTGATTTGCTAGCACCAAATTAGCAATTTATCATGATTACTCAAGGATAAGGTGTTGGAGTTGTAGGGCTTTACTGGTTGTTTAGATCAGTGTTAACTTTGAAGTAATGATTCAAGTTATTACTTTGGATTCTTATGCATACATACTGTGACAGAACTGGCATGTAGGATTCCTCATACGGGGCACCAATTATTATGTAGGGCTTTACTGGTTGTTTAGATCAGTGTTACTATCAGAAATAATTAATTATTTCTTTAGTTATTAATTAATATTTAAATTAATTGAATCTAACTTATTAAAACCTCATATGGGGCTCCAGCAAATGTAGTGTGCTACGTTTAGGAGCAGGTTTGGTTATTAGCAATAATTAATAATTATCAAAGATAATTATTAATTATTAAAATCAAAAGAACATTGATGAGAATCAATGTTAGCTTTTTTAATCCTAAAAATCAACAATTATCAAAGATAATCATTAATTGTTAACATCGATGAAACATTAATTAAAATTAACACTAGCTTATTGATCATTCAAATTCAACAATCATCAAAGATAATTATCAATTATCAAAAATCAGTAGAATATTAATATGTATTAACATTGACGGGGCACCACCCTGGAATCAGGGACTAATAACCAGATAGTAAAACAGTCTCAATATTAGATTGTTTTCTTAGGAAAATCGACATCCGATTTTCGGGAAAAAACAATGAATGAAGGCTTGAATCCGAGCACTGACATCCCGTCAGCATGACACCAGGCATATGCAAAACAAACCAAAACACTTATCTTTGTAATATAAACAGTTTATTTATGCAGTAATATCAATTAATAATTAATACAATGCAGTCAATAAACTTCCGACTTACAACTACAAACTAAACAATGATATGATTAGATATGGAAATAAAAATAATCCTATAACACATAAGGTGTGTGTGTGTGTGTGTGTGTGTGTGTGTGTGTGTGTGTGTGTGTGTGTGTGTGTAAGGAGGGACGTGCACAAAATGGCGGACATGACTCTCGTGGAGAGTATGTCACGTGAGACTTCCGGCCAGGGAATATGACCGCGAATGGGAGCGGCGAGAAACCAGTCAATGGCGTCTACCAGTTACTGCGTGTATCCGCTTGTACGATAGCTTAGGTTCAAAGCTGGGCTTTAGCATTAAGCTATCTAGGAGCCAAAAATGTGTGCCAGAATGTTTGTGAGGGGTCGCGTGCGTGTGCGTGTGTGTGTGTGTGTGTGTCTGGTTAGTACGAGAGAGAGAGAAGTGACGGCCCTAAAGCCGATTTCGCAATCGTGGGAGAGAAAGCAGCTGTTAGTTCATCGCTCAGAGACGCGGTGGACGGCTCGTAAACAATCCCGCGTTCTTTGACTCTTTAATGGATGAACTCAGTTTACCTGTCTCACCCGCGATGGCGAAATTGCACAACAGTCCAATTTGGTTGGACCACAATACATCAAAACAAATTCGTGATAATTAATACCCTGAGTATTAATAATGAATGGACATGGCAGTCCGTAAACTGTACAAGCAAAAACCTTGAAACACAAGAATAACACTATAATATTCTATCTCTGCCCAGACGTATACCTCTTACTTGAATCGCATGAGGACACAGGTAGAATGTGTTTTCCTCTGTCCTTTAACTCTGACCCAGTTCCTTGAGGCTCGGGTGATGACGGGAGGCTGTTTCCTCGCTCTGTTGGTGGGCGGTATGGCTGTTGATTCTCGGCGGGCTGGCGGAGAACTCAGAAATGTCGACTTGATTGAAGATGGAAGAGAAATCTTTAATCTCTTCACTTCTGCAGGCAAACGGATGAAAATGCGGATTGCTCAGCGGTCTCCTGCAGATCTGTTGGAGAGTGTTCGGTTGAACACAGAGTAATCTCAACTCGTCCAGCGAGATGGAGATTGTATGGCCACAGTTTCAAGTCGGACATTACTTCCTTGTGCCACGAGGTTGCACATGAGAGCAGCGATGAGCTGCATCTACACACTGCAAACGAAGTTGCTGGAAGAAAATCCCGGAAGCATTACAGAGGTATTTCAACTCCTGATGATGTCATGGTTTGAGGTGCGTTCTGTTGTGTGCCTCATCCAATAGGAGTTGAGAGTTCGATCCTTTAGTGAGCAAGGTTTCATGGGATTTGTATTCCGTTTTGGACTCCCTTTGTTTGATTTTGGCATGATTTTTATCAGTATAATTTACGACTTGGAATGTGGGGGCTTGAGTTAGGTTTTTACGACTGTGTTAGGCCTGCCTTTGTCTTCTATCTGAATACATGAGGCCCAACAGAGTGATGGCTGTTGGAAATGGGGCCTGTCTAGATTTGATCAAAAATGAGTTTTTCAAATAGTGATGGTGCTGTTTTTTACATCAGTAATGTCCTGACTATACTTTGTGATCAGTTGAATGCCACTTTGGTGAATTAAAGTACTAATTTCCTTCTGAAACAGCAAAATCTTTACATTATACCAAACTTTTGGCCGCCAGTGTATAAATACACATACCCAATTAGTTTGAGAGTGTAGGGAGACAGATTCAATTACATAATTTGCAGTGCTATATGGAAGTGGAAGTTTGCTGCAGTTATTGTTTGATGCGCTTTGTTGGCCACGATTATCTGACTGGTAAGCACTGGCTCTTCAGGATCATGGGTGGTTTAGTTTTTCACCTGGAATTTAGCTATTAAATACAAAAATTTTTTTTTTGAATTAACGCACAGAAGTATGTATCATCGATAAATAACCTTGAAGCACACAGTAGGACTGTCTTATGTTTATGGCCCTGTTCAGACCTATAACATTGGTCTTGGGTGATCCGATCACCGGTGGACAGCTGTGACAGATTGCCATTTGCATCTAGCATTCCCATGTGTCTCCGATGCATTTTCAATAACCACTTGTGTCCGAATCAAGAGACCCTCCCCCTCGAAGTCTCTATCTGCCACACACAAAATTGGCCCCCATTCACTTCCATTATAAGTGCCCCACTGTAAGCCAGTTCCGTCTGTCACTCACTTGACGTTGTGTCGATGTAGTGACACTAGGGGTTCGCTCTTGAGAGCCCCAATCACCTTTGCTTTATTCAGAAAATGCCAATGAAAATTGGCGAGTGGAATTTGTATGCCACTTTTCCCCTTGGACATACGGGTATAAAAGGAGATGGCGTGCACCACTCAATCAGACTTGTTATTCGGAGCCGAGCGCATGTGTGTTTGTCCCGTCACCTTACCTTCTGCTGCTGGAATTTATGGTGCATATCAGCGGTCACCCTCGCACGATCAAGTGTTGTGCTTCCCCTGGGCGCTTCGGCGGCTGAGTCCACAGGTGTTAAAAGAGTATATCCCAAAAGAGTACATTTTCTCTAAAAGAGCTCGCACAAACGATTGCCGTCTTTTTAAAGATGTTCTTTCGCCTTTGTGCTACTGGGTGTGGCCGTTATCTCTCCCCACCGGATGGCCATGAGATCTGTCTCGAGTGTTTGGGTCGCCAGCACGCCGAGGCAGCTTTCATGGAGGGGTCATGTTCTCATTGCGAGAACATGCCCATGAGAATGTTGCGGTCACGGCTCTCTTCTTTCTTCGTGAAGCAGAGAGCCACTGTGGCTGCTTCCCGACCCAGTCTGTCCTGGGTTGAGACTCAGGCGGCTGAGTCGGCGAGCGCCGTGAGCAAGGTGTGCAAGATTTCTTCGTCGCTCATGGCAAAGGCTTACAACGCCATAGGTCAGGCCGCCTCCGCCCTGCACGCCATGGCCATTCTGCAGGTCCACTAGGCCAAGGTGCTCAAAGATCTGCACGAGGGTAGGACCGACTCAGGGCTTATGCAGGGACTGCGTACCGTGACTGACCTCGCTCTACGGGCGACGAAAGTCACGGCGTGCGCCCTGGGCCAGATGATGTCCACCTTGGTGGTCCAAGAGCGGCACCCGTGGCTCAACCTTTCGGAGATATGTGACGCCGAGAAGGTCCACTTTCTTGATGCGCCAATCTCCCAACGGGGGCTCTTTGGCAACACTGTTGAGGATTTCACCCATCAGTTCTCGACGGTGAAGAAGCAGACGGAGGCCATAAAACATCCTACCGTGGCGTGACTCGGCCGCCTATAGGCCTCCGAAGTCCTGTGCCCCATCTGCCTCTCACCAGGGCCATCCTCCTGCGGTGCCAGCCCCGGCTCCCCCACCATCGGAGCCCGTACGCCGGACTTTGAGAAGAAGATCCTCCCGCAGGAAGGATCGACACAACGTTGAGTGAGTGACAGATAGGGAACTACATGCAAACGGCAAAGCATGGGAGATCTGGCTTACAGATTCCCCGAGTTCCTCTGCCATCTTTCTTTAAGTACCAAACGATTCTATTGTTATTTCAGATGTGTGTGTGTATGATGTTATTCAGGTTTTGGTTTACAATTTAGGGGTTTGAAGGTAGACCTTTTCAAACTTGTGACTGAGTGTTTGATGTTTAAAAAGAATGCACTTAATCTGCATTATAGCATCTGGTCCCTGGGGGGGCATTCTCTGATAGAATACAGTATTTTACTAAGTTCTTAAATCTTACTTGCAATTTGACTTTGCTGAAAGGGAATGAGACCGTTTTACCAGTTGCATTGTTACCTCTTGAATGATAACAAACATGTATGATCAAAAACCTTCTTACATTACAGTACATGATAAGTCATAACTTAGTTTTTGGTGTCCTTAAAGTGACCTGAGGTGAGAGAGAGAGAGCAGATGTGAGTGTGATGTGCATTTTATGGTCCCTAATCAATGGGGTATGTCTTCTCAGGGGGTACCACTTCGGTGTAGCTGTCCCTTTTGTGTGTGAGTTTTATGACAATGTTATCTCACAAGTTCTTAACTTTCCCAGAAGTGATGCAGACAATTCTTTGCCAGTCTTACAACAGTCACCACGCTCCTTGACTCCGGGGCCATGGGGAACTTCATCGCAGACGACCTCTGCTGCAAGCTCCTACTCTAAAAGGTCCCCTTTGACACAACCTCCCCATACACTCTGTGACTGGTCACCCGCTGGGTAAGGGGTACATCCGTTACCATACCACCCCGGTAACGTTACAGGTGGGTTTTATGCATATGGAGGACATTGAGTTTATGGTTCTGGAGGGCTCAACCGCAGATATCATTCTGGGCCGTCCTTGGTTGTGTGAGCATTCCCTGGTCCTGTCCTGGAAGTTTGGTGAAATCCTACAATGGGGACAGAAATGTTTTAAAATCTGTATACACTCAGTACTTCATCCTCACAGGAGAGAGGAGGAAATCTCATCCATTGTCAAGCCTGTGAATGTCTTCTCTATGACCATCGAGAGCCCAGCCAGCGACGGTCCCTGGATATCCCTGATTGTTATCAGCCATATCTTGACGTGTTCTGCCCCAAGAAAGCTTCCCAGCTTCCTCCACATTGACCATGGGACTGTGCCATCGAACTTCTACCGGGCGCACCACTGCCCAGAGGAAGGATATATCCCTTGTCACTCCCAGAGCAGAAGTCAATGGAAGGCTACATTGAGGAAGCTTTAGCCCAAGGTTACATTCGCCCATCCACTTCCCCTGCCGCCTCAAGCTTCTTCTTCGTTCAAAAGAAGGATGGAGGTCTGAGACCATGCATTGACTACCGGGGCTTAAACAACATCATAGTCAAGTACTGGTATCCCCTTCCCCTCGTCCCTGCTGCCCTGGAACTGCTGAGAGGAGCAACTGTATTCACTAAGCTTGACCTCCGCAGTGCTTACAACCTTGTTTGTATACAGGAGGGGGATGAGTGGAAGATGGCCTTTGTGACACCAACAGGACACTATGAGTACCGAGTTATGCAGTATGGCCTGGTCAACGCCCCCTCCGTATTCCAGGGCTTTATGAACGAGGTGTTCCGGGAGTACCTCCACCATTTTGTCCTTGTCTATATAGATGACATCTCGATTTACTCCCGGAACCTGACCGACCATCATCAGCATGTGGCCCTGGTGCTAGAGCGTCTGTGCAAGTTCCAGTTGTTCTTCAAGGCCGAAAAGTGCTCTTTCCATCTGAGCCATGTCCAGTTCCTGGGTTACAACATCAGCCCGCAAGGAATCCAGATGGTTCAGGGAAAGGTGGAGGCTGTAAAATCATGGCCAACTCCTAAAACTTTCAAGGATCTTCAATGCTTCCTGGGATTCGCAAACTTCTATCGAAGATTATTCCGTGATTACAGCTCCATTGCTGCTCCTCTGACCTCCCTACTCAAAAAGGGACCCAAGAACCTATCCTGGACCCCAGAAGCCTCTCACGCCTTCCTCAAATTGAAGAAAATTTCACTGCCCCTGTACTAGTCCACCCAGATCCTGAACTCCTCTTTGTGGTTGAGGTCGATGCTTCCTCCATGGGAGTTGGCGCAGTACTATCTCAGCAGCAAGGGAACCCAGCAAAATTGCACCCATGTGCTTTCTATTCCCAGAAGTTATCTCAAGCAGAGCAGAACTACAATATTGGGAATAGAGAACTACTCGCCATAAAGTTGGCCTTGGACGAGTGGCGCAATTGGCTTGAGGGTTCCCATCATCCCTTCTTAGTAATCACCGACCACAGGAACCTGGAATACCTCCAGAAGGCACACAGGCTGAACCCACATCAGGCCCGATGGGTCTTGTTCTTCACCCGCTTCCAGTTCACGATCTCCTACCGCCCCAGATCCAAGAACACCAAGGCAGATGCATTGTCTCACAGACATTCTCCCGACACCAACCCCATGAAAACAGAGACTATCCTGACATCGGAGATTTTCATGTGCCCTATGCAATGGGCTTTGGATGACCGGATCACTCAAGCCTCCGCCACAGATCCTGCTCCGCCTGAGTGTCCCGAGGGTAAACTCTACATTCCTGTCAAACTTCGAGCCACCCTTCTTGAATCAATTCTCTCCTCTCTGGTCACTGGTCACCCTGGTATCCAACAAACCCTCTCGCTCCTCCGGTCCAGACATTGGTGGCCACGCATGTCTCAGGACATACGCCCAAGGATGTCCTGAATGTGCTATCACCAAATCTCCTCGCCACTTACCAGCTGGCAAACTCCTCCCACTGCCCGTACCACAACGTCCATGGTCACACTTGGGATCTGACATCATCACCAACCTACCTGAGTCCGAAGGTAACACTTGTGTTTTAGTTGCGGTGGATAGATTCTCCAAGGCCTGCCATTTGATCCCCCTTAAATAACTACCCACTGCCATGGAAACAGCCAAATTGCTATTCCACCATGTATTCAGAAACTTTGGAATACCTGAGGATATAGTTTCGGACAGGGGTCTGCAATTCATCTCACAGGCATGGGGCAGTTTCTTCAATCTCCTAAGTGTGACTGTGAGTCTGTCTTCTGGTTACCATCCACATAGCGGGCAGGTGGAGAGGAAGATCCAGGAAATTGGTCGCTTCCTGAGGACGTATTGTCACGCCAATCAGCATAGCTGGAGCTGGTTTCTACCTTGGGCCGAATACGCACAGAACTCCCTGCGGCAGGCAGCTACTGGTCTAACACCCTTTCAGTGCGTGCTCGGCTTTCGGCTACCCATGTTTCCCTGGACAAGAGATCCATCGGAGGTTCCAGCTGTGGACCACTGGTTCAAGGAGAGCAAGAAGGTATGGAATGTGGCTCACGTCCACCTGAGCAGGGCAGTACAGTGCCAGAAGAGCCAGGCCAATGTCAGGAGATCAACACCACCTCAGTACCAACCTGGGCAGAAGGTCTGGCTCTCAACCAGGGATATCCGGCTACGTCTACCCTGCAAGAAGTTAAGTCCCCGATTTATTGGCCCATTCCCTATAGTCAAACAAATCAACCCCAACACTTATCGTATTCACCCCAGTTTCCATGTTTCACTCTTAAAGCCTCACTGACCTTCTTTGTCTGATTCCCCAACAGAGTCCAGTGCTGCTGATGGTCCTCCACTGCCGCTTCTCCTGGATGATGGACCAGCCTATTTGGTCAATGACATCCTTGATTCCTGACGTCGTGATAGGCGCCTCGAATACCTGGTCGATTGGGAAGATTACAGCCCCGAGGAAAGGTTGTGGGTTGTTAGAGATGATATCCTTGATCCCGCTCTACTCACCAGATTCCACGCCCTACACCCTAACTGCCCAGCGCCTCGGGGAAGAGGTTGACCCCGATGTCTGGATCGTTGGTCCGCAGGAGCGGCCCGTGGAGGAGGGGGTACTGTCATGATGGCACCGGGCACTCCCTCACCGTCAGTCATTCGGTCTCACTCACCTGCGTTTTAATCACTCACACCTGCAGCTCATCTTCACCTCATTTGGACACGCACTTAAGCTAACCCTCAGCTCAACTCTGCAATTCACCTACCTGTGCTTCGATGCCCTGTTCAGTTTCTCAAGATAAGTGACTTTGTATATTCTGAGTGTATGGCATGCCGGCTTTACTAGTATTCGCCCCACTCGTGTGTTGATGAACTGCTTGCTCTTACAAGATTAATGACTAACATGAAGCCTGAGTGATTCCTACACATTGACATTTATGAATGACTCCTTGCCTGAGTGTTACTTCCTGGTTTCACTTCACCCCGCTGTGTCTATGCTGGATATGTGACTTTGTTTACATTGTGTGAACCTCAAGCCTTGTAATTTATACCAACCTCCCTGTTGAAAGAAGTAACTCACCTTTATGCCAGCTTGAAGCTTAAGTTATCTGTTTTCGGCAAGTGCCGTGTTTTGTGTTTCCTCTTATGGATCCGTGCCTACTACCATTGCCCTGTGTTTGACCTAAGTCTATTGTCAAAGACTTTATTCCTATCCTGTGATTCCCTGTATACACAACTTACCTGTTTCTCCTGAGTTTCCTTTAAATAAACTCCCACATTTGGGTTCATCACAACTCCCGTGTTGGTGTCTTTACATATGCCACAAATGCTGTCGATTGAGCTTAACTTGTATTAACCGGAACATTCCTTTAAGGACAGTGATTCACAAGTGCTTTTGTTTCAAGACCCAGATTTTACATTGGACACCAAGTGTCAACCCAACACTGTACCAAAACTGTTAATTGTTCAAAAAGTAAACATAAATATTACAGTATTAAAACTTATGTTCAGGTTATTAAAATTACCATGAACTGCATAGGCCCAACACGATGCAAAATTATTAACATGACATAGGCTGTAAGGCTGTACAATTAATAAAAAAAGTGTTTGATATTATTATTACGGCTCCAACAATTGATTTGTGAAACACATTTAAGTCTTCTGTTGCATTGTTTTTGCAGCGGTTGAGTAGTCTAACCATTCACAGACATATCTGTTGAGCAATGAAACGGCAATGGCAAATCATCTATTGAGAATCACTGCAAACAAGCAATGCAACAAAACTAGAATGCTTCCACAAGGCATGGGCACAGTAATAAAGCATTTATAACGAGTGTATTCATGACAGTGTGTGCGGAGCATCACTGCATTCACGCTTACTCTTGGTCTCAAAGGGTGTAAACCTGCAGTGAGTGACTAATTATTATGGGGGTGTTCAGATATTGTTGCATTGTTCAATTAGTGTACATTTTTATAAAAATAAATAAAAGTTTAGTTTTGTCATGCTACTAAGTGGACCAATGTGAAGTTTATTTACTGATGTATAAAGTAATTCAGCTCAACAGTTCTCAGCTTGTTTTGGCTGTGTAGCCTTCATGAATATGAAAAAAAAAAATAAGTATTACATTTTACTTCTATTTATTGACATTAAAAATCACAATTACAAAATCAAGGGAAATAATTGGCTATAATATATATATATATATATATATATATATATATATATATATACACACATATATATATATATATATATATATATATATATATATATATATATATATATATATATATATATATATTTATAGTTGTGCAGCCCTAATTGCCTGAATAAGAAAAGATACAAGTTTGTAAATATATAAACTAAAGCAGAAGTGTGTTTTATTAGCCTTAGGCATGGGAAAAACACTGTGCTAAATATTGTATTGGTATTAGCTATATCACCAAGTGACAGATACATTTGCACCAAAATATCGCAGAGTTTGATTGGACGCATGCCTTTGACATCGACAACAAAGGGTATGGGAAGATTTTTCTTCTCCCTTTTTAAGTTGACAAGCCCATTTACAATATTTTGCTTTCCAACAAAGCACAATTACATGGTTAGTTGGATTTAGCATTTTTTTCCTGCAGTTCACAACCCTATCAGAATAGACCTTTGGGTCACAACCCACCAGTTGAGAATCACTGCTTTAGGACATAGTCTGAGAAAATCAGGGTTAGTTCTCTCAGTTCCATAGCCAAAAAACATAAACATATGAAATGAATTAGTCTGTGTTTTAGTATGTAAAGGAGAGAGACATTATTTGGGTTGAAAGGCAGGAAAGGGATCCGACAGCCTTAAATTGGTTTCGACAACCTTTACATTTTTATGGAAGCATTTATGGGACAGATTCTTTCTGACTATGATGCAGTGCCTAGCAAATAAAAAAGTGGTGATAAAATGAATCCAAGTTTTGGGTTGTGTCCCAACTATTTGTATAAGGGTTTGTTGTCTGTGTGAGAGTTTGTATTTGTGTGTTCTGTAGGATTGGAGCATCCTGGCAGAAGGAAATTAAGAGGAATTAAAAACAGAATTAAACCAAGATGGCCTATAACACCAGAAATTCCTATAAGCATTAAGAAGCTAAGAAAATTCAGACTGGAGCCGGCAAGTCTAAGGTTGCAGCATCTGTTGAGTGTCAACTGTCTTGAGAATAATGAGAGTTCTGTGGACGCACCAAGTCCTTTACTCATACATGTTGTAAATCAGGGAATACCCCTATGACATGTCCAGCTCAACAAAGAGACCCTAAGGGCAGAGGTGATGGTCAGCATAAAACCTTATTCAAGACACAGAGATTGAACAGATTTACTGGATCTGAACTGTTGAACTTCTCTTTAGCAGGACACAACTAATGATCTGATCATAATTTCAAAAATAGAAATGAACTTTTCAAGTGTATACACACATTGGGATATATCAATGTAATCCATGAACATTTCACACAGTTACAGTACTTGTGATTTAACCCTCTAAAATGCACAGAATCTAGAAGCCTTGCTGAATAATTCTGAAGATGATCTGTGATCACATTTTTAACTGACAAATTGATGATTACAATCTTTAATCAGTTTTTTTATTTTTATTATTATTCATGTCATATGACTAGAATGGTAACCGTTCAGGATGAGAACATCATCTTTACTATCATTGAGAATCTTTCTGCATTTCAGGAATTTCTGATATATTCAGTTGTATCCAAGATATATAAAAGTTCATGATTAAATATTTCCCTATTTTGAGCGGGAAATGGGAGTTTTCACAGACAAAGACTCATCAATCACCCCAGAAGGAGGAACAGAAAAGGCACTTCTGACTGGCTCAGGACACCTTTGGGGTGCGGCCAATCTCAACTCAAAACTCTCCTACCAAGAAAGAACTGTGGCTCTCTTGCTTCCTCTCTTGCCTTTCCTCTGCAGCTTCTTATCCTCCACGCTCTGTTTGTAGCCTCCCTCCGGTGCCCCTCAAGTTCCGTACCATGTAGAGTCCAAGAAAGTTGGAACACGAAGTTCTGAGGAAGCCTTTCTCCCTCTCTGCTCTATGATTCACACAAGAGACGGGAGTCATGAGTCCTCCCTGCAGAAGGCCTCGCTTCAAAGCCCACCTCATCATCCATCGACGCAACAGACAAAGAACAATCTACGATCATTAACAGAGGTCCAAAACATCGATGGAACAACATAACTTTCTACTGACACAGCTAAAGAACCAAAGCAATGCAAGGAAACGCAACGACTTGCAAGTACATCTCCAGACTTTTGCTGAAGGTGCTGGAGTATTATTTAAAAACTTTGGGTAATCTAATTGCAAATCAAGGTACACTCAAACAATTATCGAATGGTTCTCAAGGCATTGTCTCTAGACTCCATAAAGTTTATTTTATCTGTACAGATCATTTCTTTCACCTTCTGTTACAATTTACTCACCAACTTGTTTTTCATGTTTGTATGTGTTGGATTAGTTTTTATATTTAGATTAGCAATAAAGTCTTGTTTGTATTCAAAGATGAATTGACTGTGGTATATTTTGATAAATAATCTTGTCACTTGATTTTCAAAGATCTTCCTCCAAAGCTCAGAACTATATCTAAAATATTTGTGCTATTATTTTCAATAAGCCATGAGAATAGTATTACTCCAATAAGTGAATTTATCATAATTCCCTTATTAAAGCTAATTCCTTACAATAGAAATTGTGAGTGGATACAACGAGCCGTTGTATTACGATTTTATTGGTGGAGAATTTTATTCAGATAAATAATCCAATTATTTGTCATTTATCCTTCTTATAATGATGGTCGAATGTGGCTAATTTCATTATAAAATTCCTTACATAATTATGGAGGTACGCAGGCACTTTATACCATACCATGTACATTTATACTACCAAATAATTCACTAAGGTTTTGTCAGTGAGGGCAGCTCTGTGACCTTGTGGAATCTGAAAATCTCTTGGGGCTGCGTACAGAGAATTGAAAATGTCAGAGTCATTCTCTGTCCACCTTGATAAGCCTCTATTAATTTTTTTTTTTCCTGGGATCACTGGGAAGCCGATAAAGCCAACCTGCATATTGAAGGAGACTGCACAAGTGAAGGCCCAGAGACTGTAAGTAGCAATTTCCCTGTCAGTGTTGGGTGAGAGTTATTTGATTTTGAGCCCAACAATAACGGATCCATGTATACAGATTGAGTCGGTGTTCTTGAGCTGAGCTGAAGGTTACCTGCAGAGCGTTTGTCTGATTTTCACCGCCGTTTGCCAGAATCACTGCTCGCCTGGCCACAGCCAGAGACCCTCTCTTCCATATGTCTGACTTTGGTCATAGAGAGAAGGAACAATAAGAGAGAGAGAGAGAAAGGTGGGCTATGATGGCAGTGCTGGTGAGTTGTGGGTTCATTAGCATTGCTTTCAGGGCCAGCAGGTGTACTGTGCAGATGGGCCTGTGAACTCCCAGCCACTCCTGAGTAAATTTGTCCAGAGGCCTTTTGACCTCTGACAGCACCCTGTGGGTCCCTCCCTTCATTTGAATGTAGAGGAAGTTATGAGCTTGCTCTCTATGCCAGGCCCTATGTGAGCTGGAATAGGTTGGTGTGATGTCATCTTTAATAAATGGTATAAAGTCTGATTTACATCTACACATACTTCTATGTCCCTAACAAAAATGTGTTGTGGTAACACCATGGTACTTTGAGAAACCATGGTACTATATGATTGCTATATCTATATATACATTGGATTTTATGTGCTAATCCAAGAATACGATGGTGATACCATGCTACCATGTTCAAAAAACCTGCATTGCACTTTCTGATTTGTCAAAATGGGGCGGCAGCATATCTAATGCTCCTTTTAAAATGCAATCTACCAGAATGGTTGCTAATGCTCTGGCGTCATTTGGAGCTATTTTCATTAGTGAAACAGAGACAAAATAACAGGTAATGTTGTGTCTAAAATAGAAGTTACTCGATATCAACTTCATTTATTACAGTACTTTTAAAAGCATAATCACACAAGTATTCATGCTGTTGTACTGTTCAATTCAACAGCACTCTTGCTAGTGTGGTATTGCTTAAGTATGTGTTGCTAAAATAGCTCTGGAAGTCAATATGTTATCTGATTCCATCACTCCTATAAATAAAATAGATATTGTGAAATCATGAAATTCATTTGTGGTGACTCCTCCCATATGTTTCAAAAACAAAGCTAATCTCTATCATGCTAGTGGCATTTCCCCAACAATTACAGAACAAATCTTTAGCAAGTAAACATTTACTCTTTTGCTTTAATGTGCATTCTTTGACAGTTAATATCCATGACTTATCACTGAACCTAGTCCAGATGAGAGTGTATTTCCTGTCCTCACTGACATTGCCTCACTAGACAAAGATGTTTCTCAACTAATCTGCTTTTCTTTCAATATGGACTGTTCACAGAGTGGAGGCTAAATGCCAGCCAGGCCCTGAAGGGTATCCTCTGTCTTAAATAGACAGTCTAGACTGCAGAATAAATCATGCACGTAATTACCACATCACCATACTGCATATTAGCAGCAGTCATTTGTTAACTGTCCCGCAAATAATGAAACCTCAGTACGCATGTCAACATTTCGGCTTCCTGGTTTGCTCTGGAGCTTGAAGAACATACTTCAGAGGCCAAATGGAAGCCATTTTAACACAAAGATGCAGAACTTAGGACATACTTTAATCAACAATAACTACAGAACAACATTGAGAACAGAAAAAAAATATGTGTAAGTAAAGAAGAGCAACACAAACTATGGTTCCCTCTGTTGGAATCTAATATTAGTTAATCATTGTCACATAAGTTAAAAAAAAAAAAAAACCTTATTCACTGTTTGGAGCCTATTATTTTCTTTAAGTATTATTTAGGGGAAGGACCAATTCCAACTATAGGATGTAAGGTGGCTCAAATAACTGAGGATGAGAGCCTTACAGTTGGGAGTTGATTACCAGGGTGGGCCAAGCTCATAATTGAATGGGTCAGGCCCACCATGGTCTCCATGTGGAGTCGGGTCCAGTTTGGAAGATATTGTTCAACAAATGTGGTGGATCCTTGACTAACTCTCACACTCTGGGATGCAATTTACTGATTTTACTATAACAATAATGTCATACACAGGAATGTTTTTCTCCTTGCGTGTCTCTCAAATATCACTAACACTTTCAGTATGACTCAATTAGAGAGAAAGCTTGTGTTTCTTCAGAAAAAGAAAGGCTGTCTTGGCTCATTACCTCACTTTGATACAAAGATAAACACTGTATGGAGAAAGAAAATGAAGAATTAGATGAAGAAGGAATGAATGATTCATTAAATCAATGATATGAAAATTCAGATGAAAAATTCAAATATTATAAATAAAAAAGAATCTATTAAGCAAGCAAACACAATAAAAGAGCCTTAAAAAACAACCTTTAAAAACAGGCAATGCAAATAGCTTTCCTAAATCAAACAACCCCATTTATTTAGTTTATTCTAAAAGCTTTTCTTATGATGTACACTGGTGGCCAAAAGTTTGGAATAATGTACAGATTTGGCTCTTATGGAAATAAATTGGTACTTTTATACACTAAAGTGGCATTCAACTGATCACAATGTATAGTCAGGACATTAATAACGTGAAAAATTACTATTACAATTTGAAAAAAAAAAAAATTCAGAACTTCTTAAACTACTTCAAAGAGTTCTTATCAAAAAATCCTCCACATGCAGCAATGACAGCTTTGCAGATCCTTGGCATTCTAGCTGTCAGTTTGTCCAGAAACTCAGGCGACATTTCACCCCACGCTTCCAGTCTTGTAGGGCAATTCTCATGCACTTTACAGTCTAGCTGATCCCACTCAAAATCTCAATGGGGTTAAGATCCATAGCGCTCTTTTCCAATTATCTGTTGTCCAATGTCTGTGTTTCATTGCCCACTAACCTTTTCTTTTTGTTTTTCTGTTTCAAATGTGGCTTTTTCTTTGCAATTCTTCCCATAAGGCCTGTACCCCTGAGTCTTCTCTTTACTGTTGTACGTGAAACTGGTGTTGAGCGGGCAGAATTCAAGCTGTCAGCTGAGGACATGTGAGCATCTATTTATCAAACTAGAGACTCTGATGTACTTATCCTCTTGTTTAGTATCTTGCCTTCCACATCTCTTTCTGTCCTTGTTAGAGCCAGTTGTCCTTTGTCTTTGAAGACTGTAGTGCACACCTTTGTATGAAATCTTCAGTTTTTTGGCAATTTCAAGAATTGTATAACCTTCATTCCTCAAAACAATGATTGACTGATGAGTTTCTAGAGAAAGCGGGGTTTTTTTTGGTTTTTTTTACCTAATATTGACTTTAAGACATGCCAGTGTATTGCATACTGTGGCAGCTCAAAAACAAACACAAAGACAATGTTAAGCTTCATTTAATGAACCAAATATCTTTCAACTGTGTTTGATATAATGGCAAGTGTTTTTCTAGTAAATTAGCAGTAGTTCAAGATGGCGCCGAGTATGGCTGCTACGTTGCGAGCTCCGACCCAATATTGCAGTTTTTTTGATTGTTTTGTTTACAATTCTTATGTTTTTTGTCTTGCATGTTGTCTGCCTTATTGTCTACGATGGACAAACACTTTTGGACATTGGTTCTGCAACAGCACACCGAAAAACCGGACTTTAAATACCTCAATGCCGACCTGCTGTTTTCACATACGCCAGCGGAGCACTTTGTCTGGGCAGCTCGGCCGCGGAAACGCAGCCGGAAAAGGGGAAGGAAAGCCGGCGTTCTCGTCAGACTAAGACGGCATGCAAATCGACCCCCGCTACCCAGTATTCTACTGGCAAATGTTCAGTCTCTGGACAACAAGCTCTGTGAGCTGAGAGTGTGGATCTCTTTCCAACAAGGGACGACGGACTGCTGCATTATCTGCCTTACAGAAACTTGGATGTCTGCAGAGATTTCAGACTCAGCCATCGAACCCGTGGGGTTCTCTGTGCACTGCTTACAAGCAGAAACTGAAACAGGAAGCACCCGCCCTCAGAACGATCCAGTGCTGGTCGGACCAATCAGATTCTATGCTACAAGACTGTTTTGATCACGCAGACTGGGAGATGTTCTGGTCTGCCTCTGATGATGACATCAGGGTCTACACTGATACCATAACGTGTTTCATCAGGAAGTGCAAAGATGATGTAGTACTGACCAAAACTATACAGATCTACCCCAATCAGAAACCATGGATTAATAGCGATGTTCGTGTGGCACTTAATGCGCAGACCTCCGCTTTTAATTCCGGGAACGCGGAGGAGTATAAACAAGCCAGTTATGCCCTCTGCAAAACTATCAGAGCAGCCAAATGCCAGTACAGGGACAAGATTGTAGGACAGTTCAACACCACTGACTCTAGAAGCATGTGGCAGGGAATTAATATCATCACAGACTTCAAAGGGAATAAAAACTCCGCTGTGAACACCACTGCCTCTCTCCCGGATGAGCTTAATACTTTTTTGCTCGTTTCGAGGGAAATAACACTGCCCTCATGGAGAGAGCTCTCATGGCCGAAGCTACAGAGGTAGGTTCACTCTCCATCTCTGTAGCAGATGTAACCTGATCCTTCCGATGGGTGAATATCCATAAAGCCGTGGGTCCAGACGGCATTCCGGGCCACGTCATCAGAGCGTGCGTGAACCAACTGGCTGGTATTTTTACGGATATTTTCAACCTTTCCCTCTCCTTGTCTGTGGTCCCCACATGCTTTAAAACGTCCACCATTGTGCCTGTACCAGAGCAATCCAAAATCACCTGTTTAAATGACTTCCTGTTGCTCTGACCCCCATCATCAGCAAATGCTTTCAGAGACTAATCAGAGATTACATCTGCTCAGTGCTGCCTGCCTCACTGAACTCACTGCAGTTTTCGTACCGCAACAATCGCTCCACTGATGATGCCATTGCATCTACACTACACACTGCTCTCTCCCACCTGGAAAAAAAGAACACTTATGTGAGAATGCTGTTTGTAGACTGCAGCTCAGCATTCAACACCATAGTGCCCTCCAAGCTTGATGTGAAACTCTGGGCTCTGGGCTTAAACAGCTCACTGTGCAGCTGGATCCTGGACTTCCTGTCAAGCAGACGCCAGGTGGTTAGAATGGGCAGCAACATCTCCTCATCACTGACCCTCAAAACAGGAGCCCTGCAGAGCTGTGTTCTCAGCCCACTCCTGTATTCCCAGTACACACATGACTGTGTGGCAACACATAGCTCCAATGCCATCAAGTTTGCTGATGATACGAAGGTGGTAGGTCAGAACACTGACAATGATGAAACAGCCTACAGAGAGGAGGTGCACACTCTGACACACTGATGTCAGGAGCACAACCTCTCCCTCAATGTCAGTAAGGAGCTTGTGGTGGACTTCAGAAGAAAAGACAGAGAACACAGCTCCATTACCATCAATGGAGCACCAGTGGAGAGAGTCAGCAGCTTCAAATTCCTCGGTGTCCACATCACAGAGGAACTCACATGGTCCATCTACACTGAGGCCGTTGTGAAGAAGGCTCACCAGCGCCTCTTCTTCCTAAGACGGCTAAGGAAGTTTGGAATGAACCACCACATCCTCACATGGTTCTACATCAGCACTGTAGAGAGCATCCTGACTGGATGCATCACCGCCTGGTGCGGCAACAGCACTGCCCTCAACTGCAAAGCCCTGCAAAGGGTGGTGCGAACTGCCAGACACATCATTGGAGGTGAGCTTCCCTCCCTCCAGGACATCTACACCAGGCAGTGTGTAAAAAAAGCTCAGAGGATCATCAGAGACTCCAGCCACCCAAGCCATGGGCTGCTCTCACTGCTACCATCAGGCAGGCGGTATCGCAGCATCAGGACCCGCACCAGCCAACTTCATAACAGCTTCTTCCCCCAAGCAATCAGACTTTTGAACTCTTGATCTCTCATGATCAATATACATCAGCACTGCGCTTTATTAATCTTATTAATCTCACACTGGACTGTCATAATTATATTCTCTCTTAACAACACACTAGCAACTGACTATGAACCGACAGCCTGAATATCAATACAGCACAATACAACTTACTGTATATTTTATATATACTATTTTTATTGTATACTGTGTATTCTATATTGTGTGTATTGTATACTGTACATTGTATATTATTATTTGTATATTGTGTTGTGTGTAATATGTGTATATTAGATATGTAAATTGTATGTAAATCTGATGTTTATTGTAAATTGGTATATGTCTCATCACTGTCATGACTGCTTTGTTGCTCAGAACTGCACCCAAGACTTTCACCCACTGTTGCACTTGTGTATATGGCTGAGTGACAATAAAGTGATTTGATTTAGCATGATTACTCAAGGATAAGGTGTTGGAGTGATGGCTGTGGAAATGGGGCCTGTCTAGATTTGATCAAAAATGACTTTTTTCAAATAGTGATGGTGCTGTTTTTTACATTGGTAATGTCCTGACTATATTTTGTGATCAGTTGAATGCCACTTTGGTGAATTAAAGCCAATTTCCTTCCGAAACAGCAAAATCGGTACATTACTCCAAACTTTTGGCCGCCAGTGTAAATATGTGTTAACAGTTTAAACATATCAGTAAATCATTAAAAAAGTAGTTCATACTTTTTGAAGTATGAAGACAAAATAAGTTAAAAAAAAATAAAAAAATGACCGGGCTGGTGTAGACCATTTCAAGGGCTCAAGGTAGTGAAGTCTTTGTCCCTTGAACATTTCCAGCGAGTTGTCAAACTTATTCAAAACAACAACAGTGGCGCTTCATTCATAGTGACTTTAACACTATTAACATTACTAACACGATTGTCATCTAATATCATCATTAATATGTGGACCACGTTGTTTGGTGGCTGTATCATCTGTGGATGCCTGGAACTAATGGAAGTTAAAGTGTTTAGATTGCAGAAAGAGCAACCATAAATGGATGCTTGAATCGCTGTAATGAAGCGAGATGGCTGGATACGTGCAGTACTAACAACTGTAGCACACATCTTATTTCTGGTAGGTGAACAACATTTATGCCAACTAATAGTACATTTGAAAGGTAGAGTTTAGCTGGCTAGTTAAGTCAGAGTATTTCATTATAGGCTCTAAAAGTGACTGTAGACTGCACCTATTATAATGAATGAAGCTGCTCAAGAAATGTACTTTTACATTTAGTCATTTACCAGACACATTTATCCAAAACGACAAATTCAGAAAATAACAAACAATTTGTCAAACAAAAGTCAACAATATCTGCAGTATGGAACTGCTAAGTTCTCAGAGTAGCTGGTGTAGTATAGAAGCTAGTGCAGAGAAAGAGACACAAAAAAAATATATATATATTTAAAAAAGAAACCTTACCTCATCCACAGGTCACACAGACAGGTTTATTGAACGGCTTCATTGATCATAACAGGAGTGATCCAATTCCTGACTTTTTTGCTGAGGAAATCTTTGTAAGCATCTAAACTATGATACAGTTTCATTGCTTCTCTTGTGTAGACGCTCAGTATCAACAACACGTCTGGATAAGTCGCTTCAGGTAAACGTTTGATGTTCTTTGAAAATATATGTTAACTCAGAGCCTTATTTAAAGGATCCAATAATGATACAAGATATGTTTCTGGGTCAGTAGCATTCTAATTCCTTTGTTTTTGTTTACATCCTTGAAATGGTCTACAGGATAGCTGTAGTGCTGTACACCCAGTTACTGTACATTGGTAAGACAAACAGACAGTCCTGCCTCAAAAGCACTCATCTTGTATGCATCTCAAATGACCTACTGAGATGGTCTGGGGTGATCAGATTGCTGTCCGTCTCAAATGCATCTGGTAGGGCATTTACACTTGGTCTTTTCATGATCGGATAGCTATGTGTTCAGTGAAAATGTATGAAGTGATCAAGTGTAAGTTCCCCCTTATTTATAGTTTTCTGCATATAAAGGTAGAAGTATTTAAAAAAAAAAAACAAAAAAAAAAAACATACAATCACCTTACGTTTTGCGTTTTTTCAGTGGTACAGAACAGTAACATTTATACACACACAGTAGCAAAGACACACACACACACACACACACACACACACAAAAGATGCTTTTGGAACACACAAGCCTTGGGCACAACACTAAAGAAATTAACAAAACTTATTTGACCTGATGTCTGAAAAACAAACAAATTTAGGACATCACCAGAGAGACAAAGTGTTTGAAGAAATGGATCAGAACTGTTCTTTGGTGCCAACTGCAATATTTAGATCTAAGAGACAAAAATGACAGTTTGTTGACATTTTTAATAAATCAGCAAAAACAGAGAGATTAAGTGTTGCAGACTCCCAAACTGGCTTGAATGAGGCTTGAGGCAAACAGAAACAGACCCAGCTGCAGAGATTATGCTTAATTAATGCCTTATTTCCATTTTAAAATAGGTCTTAGCATTGTGCAGGCATTAGCAACAGGACTAGGTGATCTCTGAATAGGAGGCAAAGCTAAAGACAGATAAACAAATCTGCACTGCATGTTTGCAGTTACAGTACATTGATGTCAAGTCAAGTCATTTTTATTTGTATAGCACTTTTCACAAAATTCATAGTTTAAAAGCAGCTTTACAGAAAATCATGCTTTAACAGAAAATGAAACTGTAATATCTATAAAGTCTTAGAGTCGTCATTGTGTAATTTGATAAAAATATGATTATAAATTGTGTATAAATATAAATAATTAAGTAAATAATAATTGTATTTAGGACCCCAGTGAGCAAGCCGAAGGTGATGTGACAAAGAACACAAAACTCCATAAGATGTTGATTAATGGAGAAAAATAACCTTGGGAGAAACCAGGCTCACTGTGGGGGCCAATTCCCCTCCGGCTAAACAGCATGAATATAATGCCAATATTTGTTTTTTGTGTGTAGTGCAAGTCATGGTTTAAAATTAGTAAACTAAAAACGTATTAAGGCCCAGTGTTTAAATTGATATTTTGTATGAACTTTAAGATTAATGACAAAATCCATGATATTTGAGGTACATTTAACAGGCCAGAATTTTGCGATCGTAATAAGCGTGATGGAATATAGCATGGTAGAAGGTCCCTTAAGTACTACGGAGCTAGACCATTCATAGCTTTGTCCGTGGTTAACAGAATTTTAAAATTAATGCGAAATTTAACAGGTAGCCAATGTAATGACAATAAAATGGGGCTAATATGATCATATTTCTTGGTTCTAGTCAGCACTCTGGCTGCTGCATTTTTAACCGATTGAAGTTTATTTATTGAACTTGCAGGACATCCTCCCAGTAATGCATTACAATAATCTAGTCTTGAGGTCATGAACGCATGAATTAGGTTTTCAGCATCAGCAACAGAGAGCATGTGTCCTAGTTTAGCAATCTTTCTGAGGTGGAAGAATGCTGTTCTACAAACAATGGAAATTAGATATTCAAAGGACAGATTGGTATCAAGTATAACACATAAGATGTATATCCATCAAGAGTCAAATTATATTTTAGCATCTTATTTTTAGAGGTTTTTGGTCCAATAATTAGTACCTCTGTTTTGAATTGAGTAGAAGGAAATATCTGGCCATTCAATCTTTGATTTCATTGATACATTCTGCTAATTTTCAAAGAAATATAAAGTTTATAAGAAATATAAAAGTATTATTGGCATAGCAGTGGAAACTTATTCCACGATTCCTGATAATATCTCCCAGGGGAAGAATATATAAGGAGAGAAGCAGAGGCCCTAAAACTGTTCCCTGTGGCACTCCATACTTAACTTTTTTTTGATCTGACAATTCTTCATTTACACAGGCAAAGTGGTAGCGGTCTGATAAATAGGACCTAAACCATGCTATGCAAGTCCACAAATGCCAACATAATTCTCAAGCCTATCCAATAAAATGCTGTGATCTACGGTGTCGAAGGCAGTACTAAGATCTAAAAGCACTAGAAGAGAAATACAGCCACGATCAGATGTTAAGATATTTGTCATTTGTAACTCTGATAAGTGCTGTTTCTGTACTGTGATGGGGCCTAAATCCTGACTGAAATTGTTCTTGTATACCATTTCTCTTTAGAAATGAACATAGTTGGGAGGACACTACCTCTTCTAGTATTTTCGACATAAACAGGAGATTTGAAATCGGTCTATAATTAGCCAATTCTCCAGGATCAAGCTGTGGCTTCTTAATAAGCGGTTTGATGACTGCCATTTGAAAGTTTCTTGGGACATATCCTATGGATAGCAAGGAGTTAATAATATTAAGAAGTGGCTCTGAGATTACAGGGAACACCCTTTTTAAGAGTTTAGTTGGTATTGGATCTAACATACATGTTGTTGCTTTTGATGTTTTGATAAGTTTTGGGTAACACTTTATTTTAGGGATCAGAAATTAGTCACTAATTAATGACTAATAATTGGACTTGTAAGGGACTGGTTAAGTCAATTAGGCCTTTGTTCATTGATTTCTTACCCTTGCCTAATAGCGTCTTTACTTTTGTTTTGTTTTTTCTTAACAATTAACTTATTAGATCAAAACAAAAGATACCAATTGCAAAATACATCCTTTATAGGTTCTCATTACACTATGTGAATCTGCAATGTATAAATATAAAATAAATGTAGAAGGCAGAGACTTTTGTTGCTTAGTGTAAATAGCAACAAAAAGCATCATCTTTGCACTAAGGGCAAATAGTGTTAGATGCTATTTTCACCCCTAATGAAATACTATCATACAGTATAGGGGCCTCACCTCAGAATGTTCATTGTAATTATTTAGAGTCCCACAAACACCCTACACTAACCCCAACCCCTACCCCTAAACTAAACCTAACCTTCCCTGCTTTGTTTAAATACTATATGCATTCTACATGTATCTCATACTTTTAAGCCGCACATTCACACAGAGTACTGAGAACCTATAAAGGCTGTAGTTTGCATCATATTAGCTATTGATATGTTTTGTTTTTAGGTAATAAATTCATTGTTATGACAAAAGCAAATATGAAGGGGCTATAAAGCAAGAATAATAAATCAGCCAATAAAGGCTTAATACATACTTTATAATGCCAAACAGTCTAACATAACTAGTCACTTACAAATGTAATTATTAGTCATGAATTACTGTCTAATTTCTGATCCCTAAACTAAAGTGCTACAAAGTTTTGTTAGCTCTTCGTGATCTATGACAGCGAAAGACTGAAGTTGCTCGTGAGGAAAATTATAGACACTGTTTTCGGAAGTGCTGTCACAGATGATTGCATAATTTAAATTTTATTTCTGATGATTTCAATTTGATCAGAAAAGAAATTCATGAAGTCCTTACTATTGTGCTGCGACAAAATATCTGGTTCAGTCTAGGCTTTATTCCTAACCGATTTAGCCACAGTACTGAATTAACATCTAGTTTGTTGTGGTTATTTTCTATGAGTTTGCTAAAATATGCTGACCTGCATGTTTTCAGTGCCTGTCTGTAGCTACAGACACCATCCTTCCATGCAATGCAAAATACCTCTAATTTTGTATTCTTCCACTTGCTCTCCATTTTCCAAGCTGCGTTCTTTAGAGCATGAGTGTGATCATTGTACCATGGTGTGGGGTTTTTTTCTTAATTTTCTTTAATCGAAGGGGGCGACACTATCAAGAGCGCTATAGAAGACTGTATTAATATTTTTTGTGATTACTTCAAGTTCTTCTAGACTTTTGGGCTTACTGAGTATTTGAGACAAATCTGGAAGATTATTAGTGAAGCTATTTTTAGTGGTCGAAAGTTCTACCTGAACAATAACATTGTGTAGATTGAGTGACATTAGCTAATCACAGCACACAAGAGACGAAGTGATGATCTGAGATGCCATCGCCCTGCGGAAGATTTACTATAGTATCAACATCAACACAATATGACAGAATTAAATCTAGTGTATGATTATGGCGATGAGTTGGTCCTGTCACATTTTGTCTGACTCCAAGAGAGTTGAGAATATCGATAAATGCTAATCCCAATGCGTCATTTTCATTATCTATGTGAATGTTGAAGTCAGCAACAATTGAAGCTCTATCCACAGTAACTACTAGATATAATAGAAAATCTGTAAATACACCAAGGAAATCAGAATACAGCCCAGGTGATCTATATACTGTAACAAAGGCAAAAGATGACAGATTTTTTTATTTATATCTGACAATGTCACATTAAGCATTATTAGTTCAAAAGACTTAAACTTGTATCCTGTCCTCTGAGTAACAAAAAAAAAACTTCACTCTAAATTGTAGCAACACCTCCTCTTCGACCCTTCAGACGAGGCTCATGTTTATAACAATAATCTTGGGGAGTAGACTCATTTAAACTAATATATTCATCCAGTTTAAGCCAGGTTTCAGTCAAGAAGAGCACATCCAAACTATGATCTGTAATAATTTCATTTACAATTAGTGCTTTGGTTGAAAGAGATCTAATGTTTAGTAGCCCTACCTTTATATGATGTTTACTTTCAATGTTTTTGTTATTTTCTATTTGGACCTCAATCAAATTTTTTCTAAATGATTTAGTGAGTGGTTTGTGTTTGGTAGTTCGGGGAACAGACACAGTCTCTATTTGATATCTGGGTGATACAGTCTCTATGTGTTTTAGTTTATATGACTTGTGTGACATTTCAATGCAGCTTGCAGATGGATGGTTACGCCATTCTGTCTGCTTCCTGACCTGGGCCCCAGTTAGTCAAATATTATCATTATTAAGACTATGAACCATGTTGTTAGATAGGAGAGCGGCACCTTCCCTGAAGGGATGGAGTCCATCTCTCTTTAACTGGTCAGGTCTACCCCAAAAACTCTTCCAATTGTCTATAAATTCTGTGCTATTCTCCGGACACCACTCAGACATCCAGCCATTCAGTGACACTAATCTACTATAAACCTCATCACCACGACGAGCAGGGAGGTGGCCAGAGCATATTACAGTGTCTGACATTGTTTTTGCAAGTTCACACACCTCTTTAACATTCGATTGGAAATCATAACAGGAATGGGAGAGTGGTTTTGCTTTGCTGAGCGAGTATGCTGCCGAAATGTCACCCAATTGCCCTGCTGCGGGGGCTCTACAGCCGGAACCAAAGTGTGTTGTTTGCTGTACTACCCGCATCCAAATCAGTATCTACCGGCTTATCTTTCTCACTGACTTCCACTAGTGTTCGGATGTGTGTCTTTAACTCATTAACCTTCTTTGTCAGTCTGACTAATTCCTTAAACTTATCACACGTAAATCCCTCACTGCTGTAGGGCTTTACTAGTTGTTTAGATCAGTGTTACTATCAGAAATAATTAATAATTATTTCTTTAATTATTAATTAATATTTAAATTAATTAATTGAATCTAACTCATTAAAACCTCATATGGGGCTCCAGTAAATGTAGTCTGCTACGTTTAGGAGCAAGTTTGGTTATTAGCAATAATTAATAATTATTAAAATCAAAAGAACATTGATGAGAATCAATATTAGCTTTTTTAATCCTTTAAATCAACAATTATCAAAGATAATCGTTAATTGTTAACATCGATGAAACATTAATTAAAATTAACACTAACTTATTGATCATTCAAATTCAACAATCAGCAAAGATAATTATCAATTATCAAAAATCAACAGAATATTAATAAGGATTAACATTGACGGGGCACCACCCTGGAATCAGGGACTAATAACCAGATAGTAAAACAGTCTCAATATTAGATTGTTTTCTTAGGAAAATCGACATCCGAAGAATATCTATTTTGGGAAAATCCGAGCACTGACATCCCGTCAGCATGACACAGGTGTATGCAAAACAAACCAAAACACTTCTCTTTGTAATATAAACAAAGTTTATTTATGCAGTAATATCAATTAATAATTAATACAGTGCAGTCAATAAACTTCCGACTTACAACTACAAACTAAACAGTGATATGATTAGATATGGAAATAAAAATAATTCTATAACACATAAGGTGTGTGTGTGACAGTGTGTGTGTGTGTGTGTAAGGAGGGACGCGCACAAAATGGCGGACGTGACTCTCGTGGAGAGTATGTCACGTGAGACTTCCGGCCAGGGAATATGACCGCGAATGGGGGCGGCGAGAAACCAGTCAATGGCGTCTACCAGTTACCGCGTGTATCCACTGGTACGATAGCTTAGGGACGAAGCTGGGCTTTAGCAATAAGCCATCTAGGAGCCAAAAATGTGTGCCAGAATGTTTGTGAGGGGTTGCGTGCGTGTGTGTGTGTGTGTGTGTGTGTGGTTAGTACGAGAGAGAGAGAAAAGTGACAGCCCTAAAGCCGATTTCACAATCGTGGGAGAGAAAGCAGCTGTTAGTTCATCGCTCAGAGATGCGGTGGATGGCTTGTAAACAGTCCCGCATACTTTGACTCTTTAATGGATGAACTCAGTTTACCTGTCTCACCCACGATGGTGAAATTGCACAACAGTCCAATTTGATTGGACCACAATACAGCAAAACAAATTTGTGATAATTAATACCCTGAGTATTAATAATGAGCGGACATGGCGGTCCGTAAACTGTACAAGCAAAAACCTTGAAACACAAGAATAACACACTATAATATTCTATCTCTGCCCAGACGTAAACCTCTTACTTGAATTGCATGAGGACACAGGTAGAATGTGTTTTCCTCCGTCCTTTAACTCTGACTCGGTTCCTTGAGGTTCGGGTGATGACGGGAGGCCGTTTCCTCGCTCTGTTGGTGGGCGGTACGGCTGTTGATTCTCGGCGGGCTGGCGGAGAACTCAGAAATGTCAACTTGATTGAAGATGGAAGTGAAATTTTAATCTCTTTACTTCTGTAGGCAAACGGATGAAGATGCAGATTGCTCGGCAGTCTCCTTCGGATCCGTTAGAGTGTTCGGTTGAACACAGAGTAATCTCAACCCGTCCAGCAAGATGGAGATTGTATGGCCACAGTTTCAAGTCAGACGTTACATCCTTGTGCCACGAGGTTGCACCTGAGAGCAGCGATGAGCTGCATCTATACCCGGTGAACAAAGTTACTGGAAGCAAATCCCATAAGCATTTCAGAGGTATTTCAACTCCTGATGATGTCATGTTTGAGGGACGTTCTGTTGTGTGCCTCATCCAATAGGAGTTGAGAATTCGATTCTTTTGTGAGCAAGGCTTCATGGGATTTTTAATCTGTTTTGGACTCCCTTTGTTTGATTTTGGCGTGATTTTTATCAGTATAATTTACGACTTGGAATGTGGGGCTTGAGTTAGGTTTTTATGACTGTGTTAGGCCTGCCTTTGTCTTCTATCTGAATACATGAAGCCCAACACTGCTGACAGAAGAAGCTATAGTAAACATGGAATGCATAGCAATAACATGAGTGGATGCCATGACTTACCACAGTTGTTTGTTGTTGCTGTGGTGGTTCCTGATCAGCAGAGGTTTGAGATTGATGCAATAATCTGTGTAAAACACAGAGGAGAAATGTATGCATGCAGTCGAAAAGCGAGATGTAGACACGTGAGAATGTGCTGGCCCAAACTCCAGGCATTCGCTGGTAACAGAGAGCACCTGCAGGTCCCCCACCCTCTTGATGGAAGTGAGCACCACCAGGAGGGCCATCTTCAGAGACAAAGTGCTGAGCTTGGCCTGCTCCAGGGGCTCAAAGGGGGCTCTCTGTAGGGCAGGTAGGACCACAGAGAGATCCCAAGAGGGAATCAGGCGCGGTTTAGGAGGACTCAACCTCCTCGTGCCCTTGAGGAACCTGATGATCAGGTCGCGCTGTCATGAGGGCCTCCCGTCCAGTGTGTCATGGTAAGCTGCTATGGCAGCCACGTACCCGCTAGGACCTGCTAGATCTTCCGCGTCCCGTCTAGGAGCCAGACATGGAGAATCCAGAGGTCCGGCTGCGGGTGCTGGAGTGTGCCCTTCCCCTGAGTGAGAAGGTTCTGCCTCAGGGGAATGTGCCAGGGAGGTGCTACTACCATGAGCATTAGATCCGAGAATCAAGTCCGGTTGGGCCAGGACTTGCTGTTCATCCTACCTGACTTTGCACAGAGTCTGTCCAATGAGACTCACTGGAGGAGGCGTATACTTGCACGGCCCCCTGAGCCCAGCTGTGTGCCAAGGCACCTGTGCCATGGGGAGCCTTGGACAGGGAGTACCAAAGGGGGCAGTGAGAGAACTTTTGGGAGGCGAACAGGTCTACCTGCGCCTCCCCGAATCTCTCCCAAATCAGCTGGACTACCTGGGGGTGGAGTCCCCACTCCCCACAAAGCGTTAAGGGCCATGAGAGCACACCCGCTGCACGGTTGAGGACGCCCGGAAGGTGAGTGGCTCGCAGCGACATTGAGACCTGCTGTAGGTGAACACATGCCCGTAGAAACGCCAGGTCCAACCAAGGGCTGAAAGTCTGATGGCACTGTGGCGTGATGGTCACACGCCGGGTGCCGTGGCACCATGCCCACCTCGGGACTCAAGTCTGTAGCCAGTGCTGAAGCGGTCTCATATGCGTCAACCCGAGGGGGAGAACCGCCGCCGAGGATGGCATATGTCCCAGGAGCCTCTGAAATTGTTTCACTGGCACCGCTACCTTCTGGCTGAAGGTCTTCAGGCAGGTCAGCACTGACTGAGCACGTTTGGTCGTAAGACATGCCTTGAGAGTGACTGAGTCCAACTCCATACTGAGAAAAGAGATGCTCTGCACAGGGGAGAGCTTGCTCTTCTCCCAGTTGACCTGAAGCCCGAGTCGGTCAAGGTGCTGAAGCACAATAGATCTCGCGAGTGAGCCAGGATTAGCCAGTCGTCGAGATAATTGAGAATGCGAATGCTCTTCTCCCCCAGCAGGGCCAGGGCAGCCTCTGTGACCTTGGTAAAGATGTGAGGGGACAGACCAAAGGGGAGGACCTTGTACTGGTATGCTCGTCCCTCAAAGGCAAATCAAAGAAAGGGACTGTGTTGAGGAAGGATCGATAAGTGAAAGTACGTGTCCTTCAGGTCGATGGCCATGAACCAATCCTGATGTCGTACTGACGCATCTTGAACGGAAGCCTGTATAGAATGTGCGTGACCCTCCCCCTCTCTTGGGCATGATAAAATAAGGGCTGTAAAAGCCCTTGCGCAACTCGGCTATGGGGACGGGCTCTATTGCTCCCTTTGCCAGAAGGGTGGCAACCTCCGCCATAAGGACGGACACACCCCCGCCCCACACCATAGTGGAGAGGATGCCACTGAACCTGGACAGGTGTCTGGTGAACTGGATCGTGTAGCCAAGGCGAATTGTCCTGATGAGCCACAGCAAGGGGCTGGAGAGCACTAACCAGGCCTCCAGACTCTGCGCCAGCGGCACCTAGGGGACGACTGGACTTACCATGCCTGGGCAGGGTGGTTCGTGGCAAGGCAGAGCAGGCGCCCCACCTGGAAGACAGCCCAGGGGGGACGTGCTGCTCCACAAGCCCGCAACGGTGGCCAGTGACTGCAGCGGGCGAGCGACCCCAGAGACCAGCACACTTACCTGTTCGCCGGCTGTCTCTTGACAGAGAATGAGGGAACGGGAGGTACTCGCGTTCACCTGATTGACCGGAAAGACTTCCAGCGCCTGGCCGTCGCAAGTGTGCTGACCCAGGGAATGAGGAAACTGCTGTTTTACCAACCATGTGGATGCCGAGGCCCAGAGGGCACCCAGCGATATAATACTTACCATGCGCTGGCCCAGGGGCGATGGTGGTGCTGGAGAGTTCACCTGGGCCAGACCGGTCGGAGTCAGTCGCCTCATCCCCGGGTTGCCTGTGCCAGGGCCACCTTGAAGCCTGTCCGGGGCTCTTGGGGGCCAGCTGATGGGCAGGTGGAGCCGACTTCCTGCGGGAGGATGTTCTTCTCTGAGGCCGGCATACGGGCTCCGATGGTACGGGAGCCGGGGCCGGCACCGCAGGGGAATGGCTCTGGCGAGAAGCAGATGGGGCATGGGACTTTGGAGGCCTGAAGGCGGCCAAGTTGTGCAGTGGCAAGATATGCTTAATCGCCTCGGTCTGCTTCCTCACCGTCGAGAACTGATGGGCGAAATCCTCAACGGTGTTGCCAAAATGCCCCCCTTGGGAGATGGGCGCATCAAAAGCGAAAGGTGAGAGGACGAACACAATACATGCATTCGGCTCCGAAGAAAAAATCTGAATGAGTGGTGCACACCATCTCCTTTTATACCTGTATGTCCGGGGGCGGAGAGTGGCATGCAAGTTCCACTCGCCAATTCTCATTGGTCTTTTCTATTTTATGTGAAAATGATTGGGGCTCTCAAGATCGAACCCCAGGTGTCACTACATCGACACAACGTTGAGTGAGTGACAGACAGGAAACTTTTACATGCTTAAAGCAACAAGAGACATTTTTTTCCCTCAGCATTCCACATCAAAGCTAACAAGGTTCCCAAAGCACAATCAGTGGGTGCTGGGATGGACCATGTTCTGAGACCAGAAGCTAATCATGGTTGTATTGACTCTAGAAGAACAATCCTCTGTCAAGCTAAATAAATCATTTGCATTACATCAGGCTGAGTCTTACACACAGACCAAAAGCTAGTGTGCCATCCTGTAGCGTGTGTGGCAGCATTAATGTGCTAGAGCAGTATGGGAGTTTAGACAGAGTAATGTCTTGATGAAGAGTTCTCTCTAATAATAACATTCCTTTTGCTGCATACTATTGTATTATTCTCTGTGTGTAGCAAGGACGCCGAGGCACTAGTGTTAAGATCCATATGCAATTTTAATAACAGTATAAATAGTAAAACAAAGTAACAAAACAACAGAGAAAAGAGGCAGGCAGTGGTTCGGTACACAGGCAGACAGTCCAGGAAGGCTAACCAAGTAAATCCGATTGGCAGAAGGATAATCCAGTAAACAGACAATAGTTCGATACACAGGTAAACAGTACAGCAAGGCAAACCAAGTAAATCCGTTAGGCAGAAGGGTAATCCAGTAAACAGGCAATAAATCCACAAAACTCACAAGCAGACTGGGAAATACGAGAAACAGGCAGGAGTCAAAACACAGGGAAAACAGGATGGGTAAATAACGCTCAGAAATGTTGACAAGGCAAACAAGACTTCGCACTGAATGCGATAAAACAGGGAACTTGAATAACCAGATGTGAGAGTAATCAGTCTGAGCGGAGGATTATGGGAAATGTAGCTCGTGAGAAGTTAGTACTCTGGAGATGGTGACCTCTGGTGGCGTACAGGAGAGATAGCAGGCGCTGCTGGTGTAACACTGTGAATGTGCATAAAAGCTCATGAGATTTCTTCAGCGGCCCTGTGCTATATTACTCTGAGAAATGATACAATTCTCAGAGTTAAGCGGTAATTGCGAAGATAAGTTTAACACTTCTCTCCCAAGACACTCGGTTCAGCCAAGAGATGAAAAGGCCCGAAAATATTAATGAGGGAAGAGGGAGAGCGAGCCTTGACTCGCTGGTGCTTTAATGTCCTTATCTGTTTAGCACAGGGGCTGCTCTATGCAAGAAGGCCTTCCAGAGTATGCAAATGTATTTCCAATTGGACAGGCTGTGAATTGGTCTAATGCTAATTTCATCCCTCAACGTGGGCTGCTTAATGTATATTATTAGTGTGTCTGCTGGGAAGTTGGGACAGAACAGTTCTAATTGATGGCATGGCAGATGGAGACTTTATTTGAATGCCAAAGTGTTGCCTCGTAAACGAACAGGTGCAAGTAAATGTGCTCTTCATCACTATGGCCCTGTTTACGCCTGGTATTAACATCCGTCTTGGGGGATCTGGGCACTGGTAAGGGTATGATGCGATCCAGTCACTTAAGCGACATTCTGAGGTAGTCGGAAACGGATATTGGTAGTTGATATAAAAATACTTTTAGGAAGCTGACATGTCCTGCGGTCCACGCTATACTCTAAGACTTTTAAACAGCATATTGCTAATTCTTTTATAATTATTAAGCATTTTATGACCTGATTAATTGAGAGACTATATGCTATGTTTGTACTTTTAAAAAAGCATATGTCATAAAGCAGGGCTATTTAAAATTAACTAATGAAAAACCCTCTATAGACACGTTGTGCATCAGTTACATTACCCATATGCAGCAGATGCATTTGTACTGTGAATGCTAATGTGTCCTGATGCATCTTGGTCAGAGTGGAAAAAGTGCCTACTCACTTATTAATCAACCACTCCACTAGAAAAAGGCTTTCAAACTTTGCTTTAAAAGGAAACATCCGAAATCTGAAAAATAAAAATAAATAAATAAATAAAATTTTATATATATATATATATATATATATATATATATATATATATATATATATATATATATATATATATATACACTGCTCTACTATGCATGAACTATACTATAAGACTTCACAGACCTTCTCCAGTTTGCCTGACATCAACATGCAAAAAGTTTTTGCCTCTGGAGGACTGGCATGCACAAAAAGAGCCAGAGGAAGCATAGACACTCTCAGACAGACATGGAGGTGTGAAATGAGAGAGAGACAGAGCTAGAGTGGAACGAGTGTGTGTGTGTCTTTGTGGTAGAATAGGAAGAGGTTGCCCTAGTGCAGTTATCCTAATCATGCTCTGTAGACTAATCCTTTTGTCTGGGGGAAATGAGGTGTGTGTGTTTTAAGGAATGAGACAGAACTTTATAACAGTGGTTCTCAACTGGTGGGTCGTGACCAGAGTTGGGCGTAATCAGACTACAAAGAAATTAGTTCCTCTAATCTGAATTTTTTTAGTCAAAAGTAGTGTAACACATAACATTTTAAATTCTTATGATCAGATTATATTTACTGTCCTAAAACTATGCTAAAGGCAAATAATACAATGCAATTAACCATATACCATAATTGTGTATAGTTAGTATAGCAAAATAATAAATAAATAAATTAGATCAAACCTTTAACTTTTGATGTTATCTTCAAAGGACTTGCTTATAATCAGCAGATCATGTGAGCGAAGCGGAGCGGTGTGACACTCCGCTCAATAACCCGCTCCATGCGTATGCGCTCCACTCAGCCGCTCACAGCCCAAGCAGACGCTCCGCTCAAGTACCGCTCACGCTTACCGGTAAAAAAGCATTTGCTCAAATCCCGCTCCGACATTAAATTTCTCTGTAGTATACTTGGTTCCAAACATGTACACAGGGGGTAGCTACTGTGGCCCAAGCAACTGCCCCTTTGCCCACATGGGCTGAGGTGCCCCTCTGGGTGAAATATAGACTATAGGCTGACATTTATTAAATTATCAAATGCTTAGTAACATACACATCTGAAATTATGTGATTGTATTGTTGTGTTTTTGTATATAAAATTTCACTGTTTTTGTATTTCTTTGGACTGGTTTACAGCTGCTGTTAGATAATCGGGTCTACCAGACCTTCCTTATCATTTGTAATCAGTCAAATATTTCTCTGTTAGCACATATGTCATTGAACATATTCAAATAATGCCTTTAAAAATTCCAGTTCTAAATGACCTGTATTTACTTTAAACAAGTCATCAAACTTGCCTCTACAAGTGATAAAACATATGTGCAGTGGCGCAGAATCTCGCATACACGCAAATTTGCGCTTTTCAGTTTAAACTGGACCTGAGTGATACTATGGAATATTTTCAATATTAATCATACAAATAGAAGTATTAACAAGCATTATATAAGTTAGAGATATGTACATGTGACATAACCAGTTTTAATGAGAAAAGCACATGTGTGGAACATGCCAACATACAGAGCAAAAACAGACACTCATGATGTGCAGTATAGTCATGAAGCGAGAGGCTCATTATGGTTAATGACAAGAGACTAATTGTGTTGTTATAACATTATTTTGTTTGTTTGAAATGTACACTTTCTACAAATAAATATTATTTTTAAAAATTAGATAAGTTGCTAGGTTTCCACCATTAGAAAGGAGTCAGATGGTCTAAGAAATAATGGTGGCATGCTGAAATGATGTAAGATGCAAGTTCATTGGTTGGAGATAATCAGGTTTTCCGATTTATGGACTCAGAAGAGATAGCAGAAGTGTATAAAGTTGGAAGTGTGGAACAGTGAAGCCAGAATGGACAGCTAGCCTTCTCAGGTTTATTGGTTGCTCGATAAACTATTACCTTTGGCATCTGGAACCCCTGACTCTGAGACATTTCTTGCAAAGAGGGAAAGAATCTTCAACATTTTTCCACAACATATTCTTGGTGATAACGAAGGGACCAGAATCAAGGCCAGGAGGGTGGAGGAACCACGGAGGGTCTACTGGCATGGATTGCACAAAATCACTGGCGCCAAAACTGAGGTAAGCACTTTGCTTGTGTTTTTGTGTGATCTGATGTAAGTCTGACCTAGTAAGTGGTTGCTCTAAAAAGCCTTGCTGGTCCGAGCCTAACTGAATTACTAATTGGCTAAAATAGAAAGTGGGTTCCAGATTTGAAACATTGTGCATGCAAATGTAAATAGATATTGTAAAATAATTTGAAGTGCACAAAAATTCTGTGGATGTTGCTCTCAGCGGGGCCCCAGTGATGAGAGGGAGCCTGCACTAAGATAGAGGCCCTTGAACTGGCTGAGGGGTAGTGAGCCCGCAAATTGATGGTGGCACTGCGTCTCAAAGCAGCACCGCTGAGAGAACGGGCATTAACAGACCATGCAGAAGTAGCATGAGTACCCAGAAGTGGGTCCTCCCAGAAGTGGGATGTGAAAATCCTATATAGTTTTGAAGTATTTAACCCTCTGGGGTCGACGGACACGCTGGCGCGTCCTGCTGGATTTTTTCCGCATAACAGCGGAAACAACTTAAAATACTCCATCATTTTTGGGCATACAGATAAGTGTAAAGCATCATTTGAAACTATAAAGGGTCTACTTTTATTTGTGTACACTCACAATAACAACAAAACCTTGTGCTTTTGTAAAATAAAGAAAATAAACAGGGTGCGCTCTCAGCCGTCTCTGTCTCCGCGAGCATCTTTCTGAAACACGTCACAAAAATGAAGTGAAACTCCGCGAATACTTATCACACAAACATGAAACATACACTATATTGCCAAAAGTATTCGCTCATCTGCCTTTAGACGCATCTGAACTTAAGTGACATCCCATTCTTAATCCATAGGGTTTAATATGACGTCGGCCCACCCTTTGCAGCTATAACAGCTTCAACTCTTCTGGGAAGGCTTTCCACAAGGTTTAGGAGTGTGTTTATGGGAATTTTTGACCATTCTTCCAGAAGCGCATTTGTGAGGTCAGACACTGATGTTGGACGAGAAGGCCTGGCTCGCAGTCTTCGCACTAATTCATCCCAAAGGTGCTCTATCGGGTTGAGGTCAGGACTATGTGCAGGCCAGTCAAGTTCTTCCACACCAAACTCGCTCATCCATGTCTTTATGGACCTTGCTTTGTGCACTGGTGCGCAGTCATGTTGGAACAGGAAGGGGCCATCCCCAAACTGTTCCCACAAAGTTGGGAGCATGGAATTGTCCAAAATCTCTTGGTATGCTGAAGCATTCAGAGTTCCTTTCACTGGAACTAAGGGTCAAGCCCAGCTCCTGAAAAACAACCCCACACCATAATCCCCCCTCCACCAAACTTCACAGTTGGCACAATGCAGTCAGACAAGTACCGTTCTCCTGGCAACCGCCAAACCCTGACTCGTCCATCAGATTGCCAGATGGAGAAGCGTGATTTGTCACTCCAGAGAACGCGTCTCCACTGCTCTAGAGTCCAGAAGGCCACATGAACTTTGGAGGTCTGTAGCGATTGACTCTGCAGAAAGTTGGTGACCTCTGCGCACTATGCGCCTCAGCATCCACTGACCCCACTCTGTCATTTTACGTGGCCTACCACTTCGTGGCTGAGTTGCTGTCATTCCCAATCGCTTCCACTTTGTTATAATACCACTGACAGTTGACTGTGGAATATTTAGTAGCGAGGAAATTTCACGACTGGACTTGTTGCACAGGTGGCATCCTATCACAGTACCACGCTGAAATTCACTGAGCTCCTGAGAGTGGCCCATTCTTTCACAAATGTTTGTAGAAGCAGTCTGCATGCCTAGGTGGTTCATTTTATACACCTGTGGCCATGGAAGTGATTGGAACACCTGAATTCAATTATTTGGATGGGTGAGCGAATACTTTTGGCAATATATTGTATGTCTAAAGAAAGCTTAAAATGTCTACTTTTAAATAAAACAATTCAAATTTAAAACAAATATTCTCCTGCAATGTAATCTGTATGAAACAAAGCGATGTACAGTTTCTCCTGGCTCAGCTCATTATCGCTGATGTGATCCCACCCACCAACAGAGCGCGCTATTCATACGGTAATGTGCTGAGGCGATCAATGCAAATGGTAAATGCCCCCAGCAATGCCTTAAAAAACATCAAGTTCATCATCAGATTCATTCACTTTCCTGCGCGTTTGGAAGATGGCACGCTACACAGGTGAGGAATCTTTACAGATGGTACTGGATAGTGATGAAGAGTTCACATTTTCCTCAGAAGAAGAGCGGGACTCCGACGATGAATGTTTACATTTTGAAGAGCGATTTGATCCAGCCGAGGATACAATTTCGGATGAGTAAGTAATTTAGTTTTACTTACATTAGTTGACATGCTATTTTATATAAACATGTACATATTTTACTAGCTGGACTATTTCCAGACTTGCCAGCCAGTATTCAGAGTATTGACATTTGAAATATGTCCCAATAGGCAAGTTTTAGTTACATTTAAATGTTGTTTTGGCTAAAGCAGGTATTTAAATTGTATGCTGTATGATATGTTGTTGAATGTATGAATGTTTAGATTATATTTTAACTAGTGTGTATGCTGCCTCATTATCATCAACGAAGCTTGTGCTTGCAAATATCTGTTCGGGTGTAAATGTGTAAAATGTGCTGTAAATATGCCCATATTAGAAAATCAGCATATTAGAATGATTTCTGAAAGATCATGTGACACTGAAGACTGCAGTAATGATGCTGAAAATTCAGATTTGATCACAGGAATAAATTGCATTTTACAGTATATTCAAATAGAAAACAGTTATTTTAAATTGTACAAATATTTCACAATATCACTGTTTTTGCTGTATTTTGGATAAAATAAATGCAGCCTTGGTGAGCAGAAGAGACTTCTTTTAAAAACATTAAAAAATCTAACAGATCTATAAACTTTTAAACGGTAGTGTAGGTCTAAAGTTTTTAAGTAAAGTCTTTATGTAAAGAAAATGAATAGTCAGATAATACATTCAATCATTAAGTCTCCTCAAATTCATTCTCTCTCAGGGGAGGGGTCTTTGTCTCCTCAGGTGTGAATCACATCAATATTCATGATCATCCACGCCTCCTCGCATATGGCCTTTCTAACACTAAAAGTGTCTTACAAAAGTTAAATGAATATATTGTTTTGTATGAATGAGTGATCAGGATGGTTTCACATAATATTTGTAGCAAAAACTCTAGCCTACAAGATCCAGTTCTCAAAAGTCTTGTGAACAAATGTTTAGTATGTGATATATGGCCTTATTTCAGTGACTTACAAATTTTGATTTTTCAAAAACCACGCATAAACGTTATTTTCTCAAAAATACAAACATGTACATACATGTTGTTCATATATTATTGTAGCCCAGTTTGTGCTGAATACAGTGTTATCAGACTTTAGCCATTTATATGTTTTTAAGCAACTGAAAAAATCACAAATGTCAAGGTATGTCAAAACTTCTCCAGGGCCCAAAACACCCTCAGACCCCAGAGGGTTAAAGCCAGGGCTGAGTAGAGTGTAGAGGTTTATTGAGAAATGTATATATGTGTTGTGTTGAAATATGTGTGGAATTGACTGCATTGTCTGTTTATATATGCTGCTGGTTTTAATTATACTGTGCTTGTGTTGGCTGGGCTGCGTGCTTTTGCTGATTGCATTACATTGTGTTGTGTATGTAAGTGTGCAGTTGAGTGTGCTGTAATATAAAGAAACAGGTATATTAGACCCTGTGTTCATTAAATGAAAAATGGGTAATGGATAAATTGAGAAAAAGTTAGAAAAATTATCCCAAGAACTAAAAATGTTCCAAGAAATTGGCTCTGTCGACTATTTGGACATCATCCAAATTGTAGCTGGTGTGATCCAGACAAAGAAATACGATTATTGATAAAGAAATAAAAACGGCTGTTGCTTGATCTCTCTTTCTCTCTCAAAACTAATTAGGTGATGTGCTGTCCCTGAGAGAGAGACCGAGAGAGGGGTTTGAACAAGCTGAGAGGAAAGAGCAGAGAGACTAATTAGTGTGTGTGTGTGTGTGTGTGCAGGGAAAATTATAGCTAAATAGATAAGGACAGAGAAGAATTTTCTTTTCTTTCCAGTGTCCCCCAACTAAGGAAAATGCAGAGACTAAAAGGTTATGAAAGAGAAGTTTCCCAAAGACAAGATGAAGCAGAAGAAGAATTAGAAAAAACATTAATAGAAACAAGAGGGATTAGCAGTCATTTTTTGAGAGAATCTGAATATGTAGATTACGCAGGAGAAAGAAAAGAATTAACAGAACAGAAGGAGAAAGAGCTACTGAGAAAATTGACCAGAATCACAAATCTGAAGGAGATAGAATATGCATGGCCGTGGGTTGACTGGCCAGCCATTGTGAATCGACATCTAACAGTTGAGCCATTGGTAAAACAGCTGGAGGGACTTTACATGTTAAGCCCAACCCAACTGGGACAAATGAGGGTAGAGACGAGAATACCATTCAACTTAGTGTATATTCCTTATCTCAAAAGTGAAATTCCCTATTACAGAATCCACCCAACAGAAAAACCAGGAGAGGGAGGAGCATCTGTCCTGAAGAACATTTTCCTTAATGTCAGCTCAGACATAAGACCAGTGCAGTGGAAAATCAGGGTGTTGTTTAGCAAAGACAATGCGTCTAAACAACGAATGGGACAATAGGGAGAGTGGATATAGAAATTGGCATGAGAAATCCAGAACAGATACGACACGTGTGAGTAGAAATATACGGAGGAAGGAGAAGATAAACAAAAAAAAACAAAATACTTAGCAAATACTTTTTGTAAATAATAAGTGATGTTTAGAAACCACTGTTGTAAATGATGAATGATTTAAGCAAAAATAAAAGAGGAAGAAAAAGGGGGAAAAGAGGGAGGGGGATATTAAATGAAGAAGAAAGGGAAGCCCTAATTAACTTCCTTGAACTTTTCATCTAGCATAATGTGATAGAAGTTAACTAAATGTTTCTGTGGAACCATGGGGAGGGTGTGAAGTAGAATTAACCCCGTTTCTCACTTTTATGCATTGGGCAGGTGGAATAACTGCCACAGGCCACTGGTTTGCTGTAGAAGAGCCTTGGAGTTTTTATATAATTACCTTAAGAAGAGACATTATCTGGATGCAGAATAGTTCACACTGGTTAGGAGCAGAGGAATTACCTGTGAAACCATAGAATAGAAAACAAATAAATTCTGTTTTGAAATACCTAAGAAAAACTAATAAAATTAATTAAGAACAATAACAAGTCCTCAACCCAGCAAAAGCCCAGGGGAAGTCAGTGGTTGGATACTTTTAGTGGTCCTCATCTGACCAACCTGGTGAAGACTAGGCTAATAGTGAGAACAAGCTGGGGTTAAAGAGGTTTAATAAAGACATAAAGCACATTTTAATAATAGACAATAATGGCATTAACACCTGTGGAACAGATATGCACAGACATTCCGGTATGCAGAGAAATCATAAGGAAGGTTTCTAAAAAGTGGGAAAACAGAACAAAAGGTTTGAACACCAAATGGCCAGCAGAGGGAACATTTGATGTGGCTATATGTAGAGAAATGGAGACATTAATAAAAAAATAACAAAGCTAAAAACGAGCAAAACAAGAGAAGACAAAAGAGAAAAAGAACAAGAAGTGTTGCATTTATTTAAAAATCAGACAAAAAAATCAGGCAAAAAGACCATTAGATGTTAAAACTGAAAAAAATGGAGAGACCACCTCCCTATGCACCACCTCTTGAACAACCTGCAAAGCAAATGCCTGCCATATCAGGAACAGTAGAAATAACAGGGAATATAGACATAAAAGATGAAAGCAGTGAAAGGAAAAGTGAAGGGGAAGGTGACAAAGAAGAGGCAGGAAACATAACATCAGAAGATGCGGAAATTATGATTGCATATCAGCATGTGACATCAGCATTAGCAGGGATGAGAGAAAAACAAGAAAAAGAACAGGATATGTCACAAAGACAAGACGGACTGAGAAATGAACATGAAATAGAAGAGGAAGACAGACCACAAGAAAAATCTACACCTAAGAGAAACCTAAAAAAAAAAAGCTAAAATATTTGGAACAAGAGATAATAGAGACTGCAATTAGCAATTAGCTAAAGAGAAGCCAGTAAAAAGAAGAAACTGGACAAGATTGGAATCTGAAGAAAAACACAGACTGTTAACTCCAAGCCCTAAAAGAGAATATAAATATGTTACAGGCAAACTGGTTCTTGAGGATGTTCTAAAAGAGAAGACATGCTGGACAAGAGGACTACAAAAGAGATTGGTAAGAACAACAAGCATGCATCTACCAAGTGAAAATCCAAGCAATGTGCACTTAACCAGCGAATGTGTAAACAGCCTGGGTCTACCTGAGGAACAATCAAGACACATAAACATACCTGATGAAGATACAGACCATATGTATCAACCCGGAAGATATCCCAGCGATATGCAACCATACAGTGAAGAGCAACAACAATATCCCAGTGATGCAGAGAAACCCAGCAAATATCTGACAAAACAGTGTCCAATTCTAATCAAAGGAACACAAGGAGAGTATATACCATGGGCCAGTCAGGACCTTGATGGACTGATAGCCCGCCTTCCAGACATCCATGAGGGGGCCAGAAAATGGATCAGAGTAGTTGAAGAAGAAACAACAGGAAAAATCCTAGCTACTGGAGATATCAAAGCCCTACTAGCTAAATATCTGGGGGGATCTAAGATGAATGATATTCTCGATGCAGCGGGTCTAAAGCAAGCAATAGACAACACAGGACTAGATGGAGTTCCTTTTGACAAAAGCTGCAATAAGATATGGACAGCCCTATGAAAAGACTACCCAGCACAAATTCATCCTAAACTACTGAAAAGAGAACCAATAGATGACACAGAAAACCCCACTGCCTACATTTGCCAAGTATGGCTGCTGCGATGGCACCGAGTATGGCTGCTGCGTTGCGAGCTCCGACACAACATAGTAGTGTTTTGTTTGTTTTGTTTACAATTCTTATGTTTTTTGTCTTGGATGTTGTCTGCCTTATTGTCTACGACAGACAAACACTTTTGGACATTGGTTCAGCAATTTCACACCGTAAACTGGACTTCAAATTCCTCAATGCTGACCCGCTGTTTACAAACACGCAAGCGGAGCCCTTTGTCTGGGCAGTCCAGATGCGGAAACGCAAAAGGAAAAGGGGAAACAGAGCCGGCGTTCTCATCAGAGTAAGACGCCGTGCAAATCAACCCCCGCTACCCACTATTCTACTGGCAAATGTTCAGTCTCTGGATAACAAGCTCTGCGAGCTGAAAGCGCGGATCTCTTTCCAATGAGAGACAAGGGACTGCTGCATTATCTGCCTTACGGAAACTTGGATGTCTGCGGAGATTCCAGACTCAGCCATTGAACCCGCGGGGTTCTCCGTGCACTGAGCGGACAGAGCAAAAGACCTGTCAGGTAAAAGCAGAGGTGGTGGTGTATGTTTTATGATCAACAAATCCTGGTGTGATCAGAGGAACGTACATTCTATCAAGTCTTTCTGCTCTCCTGATCTGGAATTTCTCATGCTTCTGTGTCGACCATTCTGGCTACCAAGGGAATTCATAGCAGTCATTATCACAGCTGTGTACGTCCCACCACAAGCCGACACAGACCGGGCAATCAAGGAACTGTATGGTATTATAAGTGAGCAGGAAACCGCGCACCCTGAGGCTGTGTTCATTGTGACCGGGGACTTTAATAAGTCAGTTTCAAATCAGTCGCACCAAAATACCACCAGCACATTAGTTTCAACACACGAGGGGACCGGGTTTTGGACCATTGCTACTCTCCCTTCCGGGATGGCTAGAAATTCCTCCCCCGCCCACCATTTGGCAAATCGGACCACTCTTCCATTCTGCTTCTGCCCACTTACAGGCAGAAACTGAAACAGGAAGCACCTACCCTCAGAACGATCCAGTGCTGGTCGGACCAATCAGACTCTACGCTACAGAACTGTTTTGATCACACAGACTGGGAGATGTTCCAGTCCGCCTCTGATGACGACATCGAGCTTTACGCTGATAGCGTAATGTGTTTCATCAAAAAGTGCGTGGAGGACGTGGTTCCGACCAGAACAATACGGATCTATTCGAACCAGACACCATGGATAAATAGCGATGTTCACGCGGCACTTAATTTGCGGTTTCTCCGCTTTTAATTCCGGGAACGCGGAGGAGCATAAACAAGCCAGTTAAGCCCTCCGAAAAACTATCAGAACAGCAAAACGCTAGTACAGGAGCAAGATTGAAGGACAGTTTAACACCACCAACTCTAGAAGCATGTGGCAGGGAATTAACATCATCACGGACTTTAAAGGGAATAAAAACTCCACCATGAACACCACTGCCTCTCTCACGGATGAGCTAAATACTTTTTATGCTCGTTTTGAGGGAAATAACACCGCCCTCGTGGAGAGAGCTCTCGCGGCCGAAGCTACAGAGGTTAGTTCACTCTCCGTCTCTGCAGCGGATGTAACCTGATCCTTCCGACGGGTGAATATCCGCAAAGCCGTGGGCCCAGACGGCATTCCGGGCCGCATCACCAGAGCATGCGCGAACCAACTGGCTGGTGTTTTTACAGACATTTTCAACCTTTCCCTCTCTTTGTCTGTAGTCCCCACATGCTTTAAAACATCCACCATTGTGCCTGTTCCAAAGCAATCAAAAATAACTTGCTTAAATGACTGCCGTCCTCTTGCTCTGACCCCCATCATCAGCAAATGCTTTGAGAGACTAATCAGAGATTACATCTGCTCTGTGCTGCCTCTCTCTCTTGACCCATTGCAGTTTGCTTACCGCAACAACCGCTCCACTGATGATGCCATTGCATCTACAATACACACTGCTCTCTCCCACCTGGAAAAAAAGAACACTTATGTGAGAATGCTGTTTGTAGACTACAGCTCAGCATTCAACACCATAGTGCCCTCCAAGCTAGATGAGAAACTCCAGGCTCTGGGCTTAAACAGCTCGCTGTGCAGCTGGATCCTGGACTTCCTGTCAAGCAGACGCCAGGTGGTAAGAATAGGCAGCAACATCTCCTCATCACTGACCCTCAACACTGGAGCCCCACAGGGCTGTGTTCTCAGCCCACTCTTGTATTCCTTGTACACACATGACTGTGTGGCAACACATAGCTCCAATGCCATCTTTAAATTTGCTGATGACACGACGGTGGTAGGTCTGATCACTGACAATGATGAAACAGCCTACAGAGAGGAGGTGCACACCCTGACACACTGGTGTCAGGAGCACAACCTCTCCCTCAATGTCACTAAGACAAAGGAGCTTGTGGTGGACTTCAGAAGAAAAGACAGAGAACACAGTCCCATCACCATCAATGGAGCACCAGTGGAAAGAGTCAGCAGCTTCAAGTTCCTGGGTGTCCACATCACTGAGGAACTCACATGGTCCATCCACACTGAAGTCGTTGTGAAGAAGGCTCATCAGCGCCTCTTCTTCCTGAGACGGCTGAGGAAGTTTAGAATGAACCGCCACATCCTCACACGGTTCTACACCTGCACTGTAGAGAGCATCCTGACTGGCTGCATCTCCGCCTGGTACGGCAATAGCACCGCCCACAACCGCAAAGCACTGCAAAGGGTGATGCGAACTGCCAGACACATCATCGGAGGTGAGCTTCCCTCCCTCCAGGAAATATATACCAGGCGGTGTGTGAAAAAAGCTCGGAGGATCATAAGAGACTCCAGCCACCCGAGCCATGGGCTGTTCTCACTGCTACCAACAGGCAGGCGGTATCGCAGCATCAGAACCCGCACCAGCTGACTCCATGACAGCTTCTTCCCCCAAGCAATCAGACTTTTGAACTCTTGATCTCCCACGATCAAAATACATCAGTACTGCACTTTATTACCCTTACTCTTATATCTCACACCGGACTGTCATAAATTATATTATTATTATATTATATTCTCTCTTAACAACTTACTATCATCCGACAGCCTGAATGTCAATACAGTACAATACAACCTACTGTACATTCTATATATACTACTATATATACTTTTTTATATATTTTTTATTATTATTGAATAATGTGTATCTATATAGTGCGTATTGTATACTGTACAGTGTATGTTATTATTTGTATATTGTTGTGTGTAATTATGTGTATATCAGACTTTAAGTTGTGCTGTGTTAATTTGATGTTATTGTAAATTGGTATATGTCTCATCACTGTCATGACTGCTATGTTGATCGGAACTGCACCCAAGAATTTCACACACCATTGCACTCGTGTATATGGCTGTGTGACAATAAAGTGATTTGATTTGATTTGATTTTTGATTCAAAGACAACTGAGAATATGGAAGCAAGACCTGGATAAAGACCCACAGAAAGATGAAGTGATGTCAACACTATTCAGAACTGCTATAGTGGATGATATGCCAGCACCAGTAAAGGACAAATTGGAGGATGTAGTTGGACTGAACTCCAAAACACACAGAGAGTTCTGTGAACATGTGACTCATGCTGTGGAACAACACAGGAAGAATGAAGCAAAGTTGAGACATCAAGAAAAAGAACTACATAGGAAACGGACACAACTGCAGCTCGAAGAATTAACAGGGAAAAAGAAAAAGATTCAAGCTGCTATGAAAGAGAAAGGAGAAGAACAATCAGCAGTGATGGCCCCTGTAAATGTGTCTACACCTGCTGCCCAGACTGTATCAATGCCCCCTGTGCCTGTCACTCAGAATGCAATACCAACCCCTAGAATTGCATCACAGCCACCAGCACCAGTGGTAATCTACGTAAAACCAGAAAGCCAAATAATAGAAACTGGAACAGACCGCCCCAAGGAGGAAGGGGAAGAGGATGACAGAACAGCGGCCCAAGAAATTATGGGCCACCAGGAGTATGTTGGGGATGCAATCAGCCAGCACACAGCAAAAAAGACTGCCCTGTTAATCCATGGCTAAATGGACAACCACCAAGCCCAAGCAGTAATCCATGGCTAAATGGCCAGCCACCAAGCCCAAGCGGTAATCCTTGGTAGCAAGAATACCAAGCTCAAGCACAAGGTACCTCAACCCATGGCGTGGACCACAACAGGGCTACTAGGGGTGCCCAAAGGGTCCTACGGGGAGGGGTCAGCTTCCAATGATATCATCTGATGCTGATCAAGAACCTATGCTGCAGGTTAAAGTAGAGGGCAAGATAACACCAGTTATGCTAGACACTGGAGCCATGTTCACGTGTATAAATCCAAATTATGCCTCTCACCTCCCCAAGTCTGGAAAATATGTAAAGACAGTAGGATTCTCGAGAAAAAACGCAGCTAATTCCAATGACGGCTCCAGTAAGTATAAGTGTAAAAGATACAGAAATAAAAATTTCCATTCTAATATCAGAACAGACACCTGTCAACCTGTTGGTAAGAGATGCTATATGTAAAATGAACTTACAAATATGGTGCTCTTCAGAGGGAATATTCATAGACAGTAGGGGAATCAAACAACTGACTGTCACAAAACCCCAAGAACTCCAAGAGCCACAAGACAACATATACTGGTTAGGAGACTTAGGAAAAGAGGTAGTGGATACAGTAAACAATTGGGGAAGATACATTGAAGTGCAGCTCTGTGAATCTGTGTACATTTCATTGTACCATAATATATGATCAGAGCAGGGACCCAGAGCTTGAAAAGAAGTGGCTAAATGACACAAAAGAAAAAAGTTCCATTGAATTAGCAGTACATAATTGTAGGGCCAGAGGGAGCTGCACTGCAAATTGAAAAATTTAGCTTCATTGAAAAATGGTTCCAAGTGTCAGACTCAACTACACGTTACCTTATATGTAAGTAAGGGAAGTCAGCCAAAAGAATTAGGACCAATGATGTAGAGAGCAGAGAAGATAAAATGGAAAGGAAAAGATAATCCTCTGATTTTTGAATCACCAAACAAAACATACTTAAAAATCTTGTGTGCTACTGTCATGACAGGTACTCCAAGGGTTGTGGTTACTACTAAAGAAAAAGAAAAGCCAGATTCAAAAACAGCTGAATTAATGTTGGAAATGGAAAAGCAAGTACCAGTTGAAGTGTGGTCTCAACATGACACAGATGTAGGTTTATTGAAATCTGCTAATCCAATTAGAATCAAAATCAAACCAGGAACACAACCACCAAGAAAACAGCAGTATCCATTATAACAAGAGGCTGTAGAAGGTATTAAAAAGACTATTGAGGGATTAATTAAGGCAGGGGTACTGATTGAAACATCAAGCTGTTGTAATACACCCATACTGCCAGTTGCTAAAGCAGATAGATCAAAATGGCATTTAGTGCATGATCTGAGAGCAGTTAATGAGGTAGTAGAAGACTGGCCTGCAGAAGTTCCAAATCCACATACGCTGTTGACTAATGTTCCTCCTGCTCCCAATTAGTTTACTGTGATTGATCTGTGTTCTGCCATTTTCAGCATTCCTCTAGCAGAAGAAAGCAGACATCTTTTTTCATTCACCTATCAAGGTAAACAGTATACTTATACCAGAATGCCCCAGGGATTCAAGCACTCACCACATGTGTTTAACCAAGTGTTAAAAACTGATCTGGAGGATCTCAGACTTGATAGTACATTAATACAGTATGTAAATGATCTGCTGATTTGCTTATCAACATTAGAACAATGCCACTAAGATTCCATCAAGGTACTTACTAAATTGGCTGAGGGAGGCCACAAGGTCTCTAAAAAGAAATTGCAATACTGTTTGCTGCAGGTAGAATATTTAGGGTGAATTATTGCACACAAAACTAAGGCTATATCACCCAGTCAATTGGAAGGAATTAGTAAAGCACCTCAACCACGGACAGATGATGACCTTTTTAGGAATGACAGGGTTTAGTGCTGATTGGATAGAAGACTATGCTATCAAAACAGCCCCTTTGAGGGCATTGATGAAACAAACAGTGCATCAGAATCTTCGAGCTCGACTAACATGGGATACTGATGCATTGATAGCCTTTGAGTCATTGAAAAAAGAGCTTCAGACAGCGCCTGCTCTGGCAACCCCAGATTATACCAAACCTTTCCATTTGTATGTAGCAGATAGAAGGGATGGATATGCATCAGCTGTTTTAATGCAGGAAATCTGTAGTGGAAGGAAAAAGCAACCAATATCTTAATATAGCACCAAACTGGACAATGTGGCACAAGGCTACCCACCATGTTATCAGGGGCTCGCTGCAGTATACTATGCCTATTACAAAGCCTCTTCTGTGACAGTGGGGTACCCAGTAGTGATTTACACTCACCATAAAGTTACAGAATTACTGGAACAAGGAAGATTTGTTTTATTTCAAGCTAGGTGTTTGACATACTCAACACTGCTAACTTACCCAGACGTTACCATAAGGCGATGCACAACAGTAAATCCAGCCAATTACATTCCTCTAGAAGGAGAAGGAACACCTCATGAATGTGTAATTGAATCCCTAGGTTTTACTCGTTTAAGACCAGACCTAGAATCAACACCAATCAATGATGCAGAAATAGACTATTTTGTTGATGGGTCATGCTTTAGAGACCATTTGGGGAATCATGCTGGGTATGCCATTGTCAAGAGAGAAGACAAAAATGTTGTTCCAGTTGTGGTCCAGCATTGTGAACAACCATGCTTAGCACAACTGGTTGAACTAAAAGCACTCACTGAGGCTTGTCTGCTAGCTAAAAACAAAACTGTAAACATTTACACAGATTCAGCCTATGCACATGGAGTGTGCCATCTATTTGGGGCAGTCTGGAAACAAAGGGGGTTTAAAAAGAGTAATGGGACTCCAATTCAGCATTTTGATCAGATAACTAAGCTAATTTCAGCAATGATGCATCCAAAGAGATTGGCCATCATTAAATGCCAAGCACATAAGAAAGGCAATGATTTCGTCATCCAATGTAATAATGCTGCTGACTTATATGCCAAAAAAGCCTCAGGATGCCAAGTAGCAGTAATTGCACCTGTATCAATTTTGATTCAGCCCCAACCTCAATTGGATGATATTGCACGAATGCAATATCAAGCTGGCCCTTATGAACACACAGTCTGGCAACAAAGAGGTGCAAGTAGAGATGTAAATGTCATATGGTGGTCCCATGAAGGACACATGGTTTCTCCAACAGCACCTCTTACTATTCTAATCTCAGATGTGCATGGTTTTGACCATTGCGCAAGGGGGGTAGGTGATTAGAAAAATAAAACGACAAGGATATTGGTCCCCATATCTACAGGCAATGGTAGATGAATTTTTAGCTGAATGTGAAATCTACGCAAAACATAATGTCAGGAAGGGCACATCTGCACCAACAGATCACATACCAGTTCCAGAAGGACCATTTAAACATCAGGTAATGGATTATGTAGACATGTTAAAATCAGTAAGAGGCAAACGATACATGTTGGTGATAATAGACAGATTCAGCAGATGGGTAGAAGCAGTACCATTAGCAGACCAGGGAGCTCAAACTGTGATCAAATTTCTGACCAGGGAAGTCATTCCAAGATTTGGCATACCATCTCAAATTAGTTCTGACAATGGCTCAGCATTTATTAAAAAAACAGTGAAAACAGTGATACAACACCTAAGGATAAAACAAAGATTGGGATGCATCTATCACCCACAATCACAGGGAATGGTAGAAAGGGTAAATGGAACTCTTAAAGCTAAGATTCTCAAGATCTGTGCTGACACTCAACTAAATTAGGTTGATGCTTTACCTCTTGCATTGATGTAGTACCGCATGCAGACCAATAGAATCACTAATTTAACACCGCATGAAATGCTAACAGGAAGACCCATGCCAGTACCATACCTGAGAGGTCCCTATGAAGGCCCACCTCTAGAACAGTTGCAGATGGAATTAAGGGCTTACATGAGACAACTAATTGCTATACATGAAGCCATTTATTCTCATGAACAGAACAGGGGACCCAGACAAGAAGAAGAAGCACCCTGTCCAATAGTGCCCGGAGACCAAGTGTACCTGAGAGTTTTAGGAGGAGATGGAATGAACCCAGAAAGGAAGGACCTTTTAAAGTAGTAAGAGCAACCCCAACAGCAGTACAGGTAGAAGGTAACACAATGTGGTATCATTTAAATCACTGCACCAGAGCGCATATGCCAACACTACCACAAGGCCAGGTACATAGAGCAGAAGAGGAACAGGAACACTCAGACGTGACTTCCCCTGAGGTTGAAAGAGAAGCTGAAGTTCATGACCAAAAAAGGGAAGAACAAGGGGAAGGAGAAGGTAGTAATATTGTTACACCTCATTCTAGGGCAACTGAAGATGCTGAGACAGGAGATGAAGGGCAGATGCAGGAGGATGTACCACAGGCAGTGGAGACAGGACAGGAAGGTGAGAGAAATCCTGACACTGATAGTAATGCTGGTACACCTGATGCAGCAGTTACCCCAGACCCAAGGCCGTCCAGAGAACAATCTCCAGAAGACCCATGGAATGTTGAGTTTCCCATGCTCAACCCTGCTGACCTAGAATGGTTCCCTTCACAAATCCAGTGGTCCCCATAATGGCACTGAATCAACACAAGGTACTCAATTAAATAAATCTATTAAAAAGAGGTCATTTGACCCCTCATATGATGACTATGATTATGAGGAACAGCCAACAGAATCAAAGACTTAAGCATACAGAAAACTATCAGACCACAAGAGTGCAACATCAGGCTTCTAAACCACAACCTTCCTCATTCCAGCCTATACAACCGCCATTAACAATGATTTATGAAGATACAGATTATGATGCTGACCTACCTATGAGAAAGGAAAGACTGTTAGAAAATGCACACCAAAATGACTGGTTTAGATGGGCTGAATACACAGTAAAACAATCAGGAATGTCTGGTTGTGTGTTATGTTCACCATCAACAATGAAGAAGCTCACTGTAGTCTCCAACCATTATGATTATATGCATTGTGCACAATATTATTCACAAAGATGTGTTGAATGGGAAAAATCATCCTTTTGTCCCGCTGAATGTCTGGCATTCCTAGGAAATCCAGACTTTGAAAAATACTACAACAAGGAAGGATGGGGGGATGACTGTAAACGTTTAGATATTCGAATAGATACAAGAAAAAGGGAAATTCCTTTAACATATGTAATAAATCGAGAACTAGAATATGAGTGTTTTAATAAATCCAAAGGAGAGGTAGATATGGTAGAATTTCAAGGAAACTGTGTGGTACTTTGGCATCTAGATGAAAAAATGTATGATCAAGGAGAAGTGTTAAAGTTTAGTAGAACATTGTTTGTAACGGCCGATAAAGGAGAATTTTACACTAATACTGCCGTGCAAAGGCAAAAGGCTTTAACTTGTTATTGAGTTATTGATATTTTTGAGACTTTCAAGACCTCCTTTATCATGTGGATAAGTATCTTGAGTCAATTCCGTAGTTTTTTTTCAAGAAAATAATATGTTGTCTTAACAGTAACTTCCAAAAGCCCAAGAGAAACCAAGGCAGAACTCTGTAACTCCAATTACTGCTCTTTGACTTTGTTTTGGAATGCTCAAATTGAGTTAGGGTACTCTGCCTTTGTTTTGCCGTACATCAAAATGAAGTTACTGTGCCGGCATGGAGTTACTGTACTCTGCCTTTGTTTTTACATTAAAGTTTATCACGTTTAAATTACGGTGTAGCCTGTGTACTGTCATACATCTGTCATTGAAGCAATCTGACACACACGATACCTGAATAAAAGTGTAGTAAACAAATATTGTTGAGTGTTTTTCTATAGCGTTTAAGGGAAAATGATGGTTGAGATGGCTTTGAAATGCCGACATAAAGGTCAAGGTAAGAAAGTGTGTAATACAAAAGATGCATTAGACAAACTAATTAAATAGATAGTTCGCAATCTACTTCATTTAGCTAGCTAGCAGCCTATAGCATAAATAGGCTGCTCGGCTATCCAATGAATAGGCTACCAAACTGCTCCATATAACAAAGCACTGTAAACAAGCAAAGACTGGATAACTTGCCAGCAATAAGTAATCGTAAATATTCTCAAAGTTTTTTTTTTTTTTTTTCATAATGCAGATTATTCAGTCAGTGCCAGCCTATCAGTGACTGCTGTCAACATCAGTGTCAGTGAGTCTGGGGCTGCTCACTAGTTGCACGAGTGTGGACTCGAATGCCATGACAGCGTAGCATGATCACACATAAAATCAGTAGTAACAGTTCACAATTAAATCTGTCCTACCTTTTCTAGTAACCCGATAAAATCCATGGCAATGAATGCCATCGCAGATGTTTAATCCACAACAATCCACAAGCATTCTGATTTCTGAGCATTATTCCTACTTGCTGGCATTCACATCAATCCACAAGTCGATCTTTTAGACTAGACTACTGTCATTCAATTTGATGTAAAAGCACTTAGGCTAACTTATGTCTTGTATCCTTTTATGTTAGTGAACACTGCAATAAATAAATTGGTTTCAAAACGGTATCCAACCACATGTATAACTTTTTGTCTGGATGTCAGTTACGGTCAGATTCAGAAAAACAATAAATATAGTCACATACTCTATATTATAGCCTTTGAGATTGGCCAGTCCAGTCCACCAGTCAGAGAGCTGTGCATTAGAGTATGGTAGCTAAATTTAACCCTTGATTAACCAGCTGTGGCACTAACTTGTAGGCCTGTGGCTGTATTTATTATCTCATATTCCAATCCATGCATTTTAAATTTGTACATGATTTGTTATATCTTTGCATTCCATTATTAATTAAATTATTATATTTACTCATTAGAAATATGCTTATCTTGTATTTATTCATGTAATTAAGTGTCACCTATCTGCAGTCAACCTGTTAGTTTTGCTGCACACCAATTGAAGATATTCTTTACCGCTATGGAGGTATGTGTCATGTCTAATGTATTAAAAATGCCATCAGAATACAACCAAAGCACAGGATAGCAATAAGTACATGGCTATAAATAATTGTAAATCATCCAAAATAAATGCCATGATCACTAGATTTTATACAGATGTTACTATAATGATTTTGTAAATGGTGATCAGCAACAAAATATTGATAATGTGGAAGTTACTGCCTTTTGCCTTGGAGTGAATTCTCACTGTTTGCAGACAATACAAAGGCAGAGTACAGTAACTTCAAAATAGGGGTCAAAAGTAAAGTTTGAGCTCAAGATTTTTTTATGTAGATAAATTACTTTACTAAAACATCTAATTGCCAGATTTTCAGTGTCCTACCTATAATACATTTGGCTGGACAACTAAAAAACTTTAAAGTCATTTTTCTCAGTTCCACACTCTAGCGAGTTAAGGTCTTTTGCCTTTGTAGGGCAGAATAGAGTGTCCAAGATGTGCGGGTAAGCTCACAAGAACTTGCCTTGTAAACTGTGAAAACCAAACTTTTGTTGCCCCTCTCATGAAAATCTATGAGGAACAAACAGTAGCTATAGCAGATTATTTTTGGATTTGCGGAGGAAGACGGTTGAGAGCTATATTACCAAGAAATTGGAAAGGAATATGCACCAGAGTGAGACTAGTGCGATAAGTAACCTTGTTAACGTGGGACCCCCAAGAATCTGAAGCCCAGACTGAACCAAGACAAATTGTCCAGAACAAACGTAGAGTAAAGAGAGCATACAAACCAGACCCTAATGTTTACTTAGATGCAATTGGACAACCCAGAGGTATACCACAGGAATTTAAAGCCAGATATGAAATAAAATCAGGCTTTGAATCTATATTTGTGTGGATAACGCCCAATAAGAATGCAGAATGGATCAATTACATTTATTATAATCAGCAAAGATTCATAAATTACACTGATGAAGCTTTAAAAGCCTTAGGAGAACAGTTAGCTGCTACAAGCAAAATGGCATGGCAAAATAGACAAGCTCTGAATTGGCTATTGGCAGAAAAGGGAGGTGTCTGTATAATGTTTGGAGCTGACTGTTGTACTTATATCCCAAACAATACAGCTCCTGATGGCTCTTTTACAGCAGCAATGAAGAAGTTGAAAAATTTAAGAGAGGAAGTGACTATGAATGCAGGAAGAGACCAATAATTTGGAATTTGGTTTGATAACCTATTTGGGTCATGGAGACAATGGCTAATTCAGTGGGAATAATGATAGCCACAGCATTTGCTATTTTTGTGTTGCTGTTCTGTTGTATTGTGCCTCTTCTCAAATCAATGATGGCTAATGTGGCAGCCAAACAGATGGTCAATGTGTCTGTGAGACATTCTGGGATTGACATTGCAGCCACTATGCATCCCATAACCATAGGTCCTGGACTGGATGAGCTGGATGAATTTTAAGACTAGTAGGGAAGGGGAGCCTTTTTTATTTTTGACTCTTTATTTTTACTTTTCTATTGTTTCTGACAGTAAGGGAGTCATATTCATTGTATTTTCTTTTATCATAAAATTAGGTAGAACTCTAGATTGGATAGAGTAGGCAGGAAGATAGAGGGTGTTATGTTTGTTATTTTGGCATATACCCCTTGCTGAAGTTATTATTCATTTACTATTTTAATTTTACTCATTAAGTTCAGTTATCATTTCTTTTAACTATAATGTTTAATTTTTAATCAAGTAGAGTTTGAATCATTTTAGAATGTATAATGATTGAGTAAATTACTTTACACTGAAACATATACATGTATAAGTTTTGATAAACACTGAGACACATTATAGTGCCAAGAGGAAAAGAAGAAAGGATCAACGAGCATCTCAGTGCTTAGCAGCAAGCGTAAGACTCTACTTGTGGTTTAAAAACACACTGTCTACTCCAACACCACCAGATAGCACTCCAGGCTACCAGGAATGTCTGTGAGCTCCTCTGGCACTGTGGGATGTACCATCATTCTGAGTAATCTACTAATATTGTTTAAACACTGAAGTATGTTAATCTACTAACATAAATGTAATCACTGAGGTATTCTACATAACGCAAGCCTAAAATTGCATGCACATGCTTGTATACACAAAGCTGATTGTTTTTGATTAAGGTAACCCCCAAGAAAGAATTTAGGTAGGGAGATTAGATCTTGTACTTCCTCCTAGTCAAATGTGGAGGGAGATGTTTGGTCTTATTTCTCCTCCGGAGTGCAGTCTCATAAGAGCAGTCATTGGTAGAGGAATGTGTGACTTATATTGGTCACTTGGCAAGAATGAAGGAGACTGACTTGTGAGGTTGCACTCTGGGAAAGGGCAATAGGGGTGAGACTGTGAGAAAATCTCAGAGGGGGGATATATATGGTATATTTTCAGTATTAATCATAGAAATAGAAGTATTAACAAGCATTATATAAGTTAGAGATATGTACATGTGACATAACCAATTGTAATGAGAAAAGCACGTGTGTGGAACATGCTCAGCCAACATACAGAGCAAAAACATACACTCATGATGTGCAGTATAGTCATTAAGCGAGAAGCTCATTATGGTTAATGACAAGAGACTAATTGTGTTGTTATTAAATTATTTTGTCTGTTTGAAATGTACACTTTCTAAAAATAAATATTATTTTTAAAAATTAGATAAGTTGCTAGGTTTCCACCATTAGAAAGAAGTCAGATGGTCTAAGAAATAATGGTGGCGTGCTGAAATGATGTAAGATGCAAGTTCATTGGTTGGAGATAATCAGGTTGAGTGATTTATGGACTCAGAAGAGATAGCAGAAGTGTATAAAGTTGGAAGTGTGGAACAGTGAAGCCAGAACGGACAGCTGGCCTTCTCAGGTTTATTGGTTGCTCAGTAAACTATTACCTTTGGCATCTGGAACCCCTGACTCTGAGAGATGTCTTGCAAAGAGGGAAAGAATCTTAAAATTTTTTCCACAACAATACAAGCGACCCAGAAAACCACAATCTTTTTAACTTTAAAGTTTGTTCGAGTCATTTATGCCAATAATGAAAACATGGACTGGTACCAGGAAAAATATTGCAGGTAAAAGTGAAATTCATAATTGTTTTTCAGTTGTCTCCACGGAATGATTATAGATTTGATACATTAATAGGTTTCTGATTTAATGCTATCAAACTTTGGCTCTGTAAATTAAATTTCTCATCCTAATTTTGTTTTCAGTTTTAAAGGGTTTATTAAGTTATCCAGAAAAGAGCAGTGAATGTTTTTCTCTTTTTCAGTGTTGTTGCTTTATTAATATTCCCTATAATTTTATATGTACATATCATATGCAATCTAAAGGACTGGTTATTTATATAATAATTATTATAGTAGAAGATACCATGTGCCCCCTTTGTTTTTCCTTGATATTTTTAAAGCATTATAAAGTGAATCTCGACTTTATATGCATCAAACGATCATGTCTTGTGCATGCACTCTTTATATGTACAGCAGGGTTTAACCATGGATTTAACAAAGAAAAAATATTTGTCCTGCAAAAAGTGAGATTTTGTCCAATATATATATATATATATATATATATATGCCCAGTCACAGGCTGACGCGGAGATGACGACATGCTTTCCCAGGCAGCCACGAGCGTCGGCTAGAGTGGAACCCTCTGCTCTTCCCTGAACCCTCGCGGCTCCGCAGGGAGCAGACGCCACCCGTCTCGTGGCCGCCTAGAACCCATGAAAGGCTTCAAAGTGCCCTTGAGACGGGCGACCCAGGGACAACGAAACCTGCTGCTCTGGAGCTGATAAGCAGATCTCTCCATTGGTGCTGGCCTGTTTGAAGGCATTCAAACAGAAAACAGTGGTTCCACTGAAACATTTTCAGAGGCTCCTGGGGCATATGGCATTCTTGGCGGTGGCCACCCCGCTCGGGTTGATGCATATGAGGCCACTTCAGCACTGGCTCCAGACTCGAGTCCCGAGATGGGCATGGCACCATGGGACGCGTCGCGTGGTCATCACGCTGGTCTGTCACCGTCTTTTCAGCCCTTGGACCGACCTCTCATTTCTACGGGCAGGCGTTCCTCTAGAACTGGTCTCCAGGCGTGTCGTGGTCACGATAGACGCCTCCAAAATGGGCTGTGGTGCTGTTTGCAATGGTCACGCAGCCGCCGGCCACTGGACGGGTCCGCGACTGCATTGGCACATCAACTGCCTCGAGTTGTTGGCAATTCTGCTCGACCTGCGGAGGTTTCGGCCATTGATCCAGGGCAAGCACGTGTTAGTTCAGACAGACAGCACGACAATGGTAGCATATGTCAACCGCCAAGGCGGTCTGCGCTCTTGTTGTATGTCACAACTCGCCCGCCGTCTCCTCCTCTAGAGTCAGCAGCACTTTAAGTCGCTGCAAGCCACTCACATCCCGGGCAACCTCAACACTACAGTGGACGCGCTGTCATGACAAGTTACCCTCAGGGGAGTGTGGAGACTCCACCCTCAGGTGGTCCAGCAGACTTGGAGTCGATTCGACAGGCACAGGTGCACCTGTTCGACTCCCAAGAATCCTCCCCACTGCCCGCTCTGGTACGCCTTGACCGAGACCCCCTCGGCATAAACGCGCTGGCACACAGCTGGCCCCCTGGCATGCGCAAATATGCGTTTTCCCCCAGTGAGCCTACTTGCACAGACCCTGTGCAAGATCAGGGAGGACGAGGAGCAGGTCATCCTGGTAGCACCCTACTGGCCCACCCAGGCCTGGTTCTTGGACCTCACGCTCCTCGCGACAGCCCCCCCCCCCCCCCCCGGAGAATTCCCCTGAGGAAGAATCTTATTTCTCAGGGACAGGGCACCATCTGGCACCTGCGCCCAGACCTCTGGAATCTCCATGTCTGGCCCCTGGACGGGACGCAGAAAACCTAAGCGGTCTAGACATGGTAGACATGATCACTCAGGCTAGGGCCCCCTCTACGAGGCGCCTGTATGCCTTTAAGTGGCGTCTGTTCGCTAAGTGGTGTTCTTCCCATCGGGAAGACCCCCAGAGATGTGCAGTCAGATCAGTGCTTTCCTTCCTGCAGGAGAGGTTGGAAGGGAGGATGTCCCCTTCCACCTTGAAGGTGTACGTTGCTGCAATAGCAGCACACCACGACGCAGTCGACGGTAAGTCCTTAGGGAAGCACGACATGATCATCAGGTTCCTAAGAGGTGCCAGGAGGCTGAATCCCACCAGACCGCACCTCGTTCCCTCATCGGACCTCTCTGTAGTTCTTCAGGGTCTACAGAGACCCCCCTTTGAGCCTTTGCAGTCAGCCGAGCTTAAGGCACTCTTCTTGAAGACTGCCCTCCTGACTGCGCTCACTTCCATCAAGAAGGTAGGTGACCTGCAAGCGTTCTCTGTTAGCGAAACGTGCCTGGAGTTTGGTCTGGGTTACTCTCATGTGATCCTGAGACCCTGACCGGGCTATGTGCCCAAGGTTCCAACCACCCCTTTAGGGACCGGGTGGTGAACCTGCAAGCGCTGCCCCAGGAGGAGGCAGACCCAGCCCTGTCGTCGCTGTGTCCGCTGTGTTTACACATCTATTTGGATCACACGCAGAGCTTTAGAATTTCTGAGCAGCTCTTTGTCTGCTTTGGTGCACAGCGGAAAGGAAGCGCTGTCTCCAAGCAGAGGATCGCCCACTGGCTCAATGACACCATAACTATGGCATATGTTGCCCAGGACATGCCGCCCCCGGTAGGGCAACAAGCCCATTCTACCAGGGGTGTAGCGGCTCCCTGGGACCTGGCCAAGGGTGCCTCTCTAACAGACATTTGCAGAGCAGTGGGCTGGTCAACACCCAACACCTGTGCAAGGTTCTACAACCTCTGGGTGGAACCGGTTTCGTCCCAGGTAGTGGCACGCAACACAAGCGGATAAGCCCGGGATAGCTGGCCGGGTGTATCGCTTGCACATAGCGCTTTTCACCTCCCTTGGAGCTTAAGATGTGTGCCATTAATTCCCAGTAGTGTTCACAAACGTTGTTCCATGGTTGACTTCCTCCGAGCCCTGTGGCAGTCAAGTTTTCGGAGAGATTCGCTGCCGGCCCAGTACACGCGCTAACTAAGAGCCCTGTTCTGTGGTAGGTGCTCTCTGCATGTGGCGGTTCCCTGTAAGGCTTACCCCATGCAATTACATATCTTCCGCTAATTCGTTTCCCTGTTGGCAAACTGCGTCTTCCTTGGGCAGAGCCCCTCTACCCCAGTCTCCATGTTTGTAGTAACTCCTCCCCCATTGGGCAGGATCTACCTTGAAGACTCTCCACATGGTTGGAAAGACCATGTGACGTATTTTTCCACTTAAATATCCCCCCTCTCTTTGGGCAAGGTGTGGTCTCTGCTGTGTCTTCCCCTTGGGAGGGACACCCCCCAACTAGACCTGGTGGCCCAGTCGGATAATCCCCCTTCTTTTTTAGGGAGTGGAAAAAAAGAAGGGGAAAAGAGGCCACGACTGGGTTAAGCCTGTCTCTATCTTTTGGGTAGTCGAGTCCCCAAAAAGGGCCGTTCGACACTCATAACTATGTTGGGGGAGGTTACGTGTTGACCTGGTGTGCTGGCTATGAGGCACACAGTAGTCTGCCCACCACACACTGCCAGTTCACGTAACACAGTTCAGCCAATTGTGGCGTTTCGTATAGGGACCCCTAATGTCACTACATCGACACAACGTCGAGTGAGTGACAGATGGGAACGTCATGGTTACTTGTGTAACCTCCATTCCCTGATGGAGGGAACGAGACGTTGTGTCCCTCCTGCCACAACGCTGAACTACCCGCTGAAATGGCCGGACCTTATATCGGTTCCTCAGCATAAAACCTGAATGAGTGGTTGCATACCAGCTCCTTTTATACCCGTATGTCTGGGGGAGTGGCAGCAAATACCACTCGCCAATTTTCATTGGCCTTTTATCAAAGACCAGAGGTGTCTCGGGTTCCCAAGTGTGACCCCTAGTGTCACTACATCGACACAAAGTCTCGTTCCCTCCATCAGGGAACGTAGGTTACACAAGTAACCATGATGTTTATACAACCCTCACTGTATGAAATGCTTAATTCCAAATATGATTTTTTTCTTCATTTCACGCAAAGCTGGTACTAATGAATGATATATCAGCAGGAAGGAAGCAAGGAAATTGATGTATGTGATATGACCTGTTAGTTACAAATGAAGAATTACAACTTACAGTAATGGAAAAAGGACATGTTTACTTTTGTATTGGATCACTTCCAATGTTCTATTTTTCACTGTCTCTTCCCTGTAAGAGGTCTGTCTTTATACCTCAGGTTCCTCAGGCACTCCACTGTGAGGGACAGTGTATTCAAGACCCCCTTTAGGACACCTGCTTTTCTCATTCCTTTTTGCTTGTACTCCCGTGGGGAGTGTGGGAGAAGAGTGTGACTGTACTCGTTTCTGAGCTGATTGCAAATAGCAGCCAGAGATGTGTTGCTTGTTCCACCTCCCAATCATTGCAGCCAGACTGTGATCTTTAATTACCTCTCAAATCATTTTCTGCTCATCAAGGTTGCTTTAGAAGCAATTATTTAATATATAATATATTTATGTACAGTTGATTTCATAAGTGTAGGGCGGGGCTGGGAGGAATGACAGACGCCTGGATCCCAATCAGCCTGATGAGGTGAGCGAGGGATAGGACTCCCCGACCGCCTGGAGCAATGGAGTCGCTGCCAGGGGTGGAGGAGTGTCCCCATGTGCCGCCAGAAAAGCGGAGGGGCATTCTGTCCACTGGGGGTCGGAGGTTTGACTCCGGTCCGACCAGGGAGGAGAGGGTGGAGGAGTGATTGGGGACCACGCGACGGCGCATCAGAGAACCAGTGAGTGAGCTTTTTCTCTCTCTCCTCTCTCTCTCACGCTGTCACTCTGTGTTGGCCTTTCCCTCGCCTTTTTTTTGTTTGTTTTGTTTTTGTTTTGTTTTCCCCTCTTGTCTCCTCCCAGGTCGAGGAAGGCAGGGATGACCTGCCAGCAGGCGGGGCGCAAGGCACACCCCTCACCCCGGAAAGCTGGGGGGGGATGTACATCATGCCGGGGGCTCCCCGGCCTGAGGCAATGCAGGGAGGAGTGAAGCGTGGAGGATTGCGGGGCTGGGTGGAATGACGGATGCCTGGACCCTAATCAGCCTGATGAGGCGAGCGAGGGATAAAGGCGACCGAAGACGGCAGTTATGGGCAGCTGCCCTGTATGTGTTTGTGTGTCTTTTTATTTAATTAAATATTATTTATATTATCAAGCTGGTTCTCGCCTCCTTTCCATTGATGTGTTACAATAAGTTTGCATCCTCCTTGCAAAATCTGCAAGATGTTTTTCATTGGGAAAAAAAGAGAGGGCTCACACAAATTGCATTTTGTTTTTTATTTTGTACTGCCCTGATGAAGCTATTTGACTAACAGTTATTTACATATGGTCCACAAGACACAATAATAACAAAATTTCCACAAATGATCCTGTTAAAAAGTTTGCATTCCCTTGGTTCTTAATATGGTGTGTTGCTTCGTCATTGATCAATTACTGTTCGTGTCTTTTGTGATAGTTGTGCATGAGTACCAGTTTTGTCCTGAGCAGCACACTTACAACAATTCACTCAAATGCATCCTGTATTTATAAATTCTGAAAGCAATTTTTAAACTTTGGGACAAAATGGGATGCAAACTCATGCATTCAGATATATATTTACACACACACAGGCCACTTTATTAGGTACACCTGTACATCTTCTTATTCATGTGATTATCTAATCAGCCAATCATGTGGAAGCAGTGTAATGTATAAAATCATGCAGATATGGGTCAGGAGCTTCATTTAATGTTCATATCAACCATCAGAATGGGGAAGGGGAAAATGTGATCTTAGTGATTTAGACCGTGGCATGATTGTTGGTGCCAGACAGGCTGGTTTGTGTATTTTAGTAACTGATGATCTCCTGGGATTTTCATGCACAACAGTCTCAAGAGTGTAAAGAGAAACAAAAAAACATCTAGCGAGCAGAAGTTCTGTGGGCAAAAATGGCTTGTTAATGACAGAGGTCAGAGGAGAATGGCCAGACTGGTCCAAGCTGACAGGAAGGTGACAGTAACCCAAATAAACATGCGTTTACAACAGTGCTATGCAGAAAAGCATTTCTGAACACACAACACGTCAAACATTTAGGTGGTTGGGCTACAGCAGCAGAAGACCCCTCCGGGTACCAATACTGTCAGCTAAGAACAGGAAACGTCCTGGTTACTTGCTTAATCTCCATTCAGAGAACATCAGCACTTGGACGCTTCACTGTTTGTATCACTCCACTTGTGTTCATGCCATTCTAAACTAAAGTGTAAGAGCAGATGTGTAAAAAGCTAGGTGTGTCTCTTTACATTTATTTTTGTGACATTGCAGATTTTAGCCAGCAGGTGGCAGCAAAAGACCATTTTTGCGTGTAAATGAATCAGCTGAGGTGACGTGCTTCGCCAGTCAGTCAGTATTTTTATTCATCAAAACTCTGTGGTTTCTCGGATTACTACTACACTACTAAAGCTGAGAAATAGCTTTAAACAGCTTTAAACTAAAACTGCAGCATTAAGGCTCATCACAGCTGATAGACACAAAAGACTGATTAATTACACAAACTCAAGATACTTACCTCTTACCAGAGTTTCCACACTGGAGAGGACATTCTCTTCAAAATGGCAGAGGAAATTGCGGTTTCTATAGTGAATGACTCTTGCCTACTGGCTACCGCGAAATAGGGAGGAATACCCCTGCTCAACGGCTATATTTCCACAGAAAAAATAGGATGCCTTTGACCAAAATTACATTATCTTCAGAAAGTTTACAAACACACTACAGCTTCTCTGCTTGGGAACAGTGGCAACAGCAGGTGATCGCACACACTCTCTCTTTCTCTCTCTCTCTCTCTCTCTCAATTCAATTCAATTAAATTGAAATTAGCTTTATTGGCATGACCGTATACAATGTACAATGTTGTCTAAGCATTGAGTTATAAACATATTACAAACATAAAAAAACATATGTTTATACAATAAATAAATAATAATGATAATAAAATAAAATACAAACAAATGACAAAGTAAAACACAGAGAGCAATGAGAAAGGGAAGAAAAAAGAAATTAAAATAGCAGTTTCAATAGAGCTCTAATATCATGAGGGGTCAGCCTCTCTCTGTCATATGATGACAGGAAGACACATACTGCACTGCCAGCTGAATACACTCTACTTTCCCATAAGATACAAGAGTTTGTCTAAATCATTTCAGGTAGAATATGAGCTATTTGTGTAAAGTAAGTGTTTCTAATTGTCTCATATTTAGGGCAGTGTGTGAGGAAGTGCATCTCGGTATGTATGTATTCTTCCTAGGTTGTTCTTTCTGTCTGTTTCAGGTTTGCCAGTCTGAACTGGATGGATGAATTTAGTTTATATTTTTTCCACTAAATAGTGTATAGGGTCAGCCTGGGTGTCCTGCCCTGTGTGTAAAGGAACACTGAAGATAGTTATCTGGAGGTGTGTCTGACAAATGGAACCAGAACTTAGCTGCTCTCTTCTGGATTTCAGTGAGGAGAGGGAACCGGCCCAGTTCTGCTCCACAACCCAGACTTGGAGCATTTCTGTGAATTCCCAGGATGTTTTTTGCAGAATTCTGGCTGAAGAATTTCAACAGGGCTTTTATCCCAGGATTCATAATTTAATTTATATTTGGGGCCCCAGATTTCACAGCCATATAGAAGTACAGGTTTGATGATGCTATCGAAGATTTTCAGATTGTAAAAATATATTAATTGTACATAATGCAATTTATTTCTGAAAAATCATGACTTTGGATTTCTCCATGATTGTTGGTAAGGCCCAAACACTGCTATATTTTTCTAAAATCGAGAGGCTTTCATGTAGTCCTTCTTCATTAGGTGACAGCAGCAGGAGGTCGTCAGCATAAAGGAGGCATTTGATTTCTCTGCCATCTAAGATCAGTCCAGGGCAAGGTGACTTTTGAAGGGTTGCGGCCAATTCATTTATATAAATAAAAAATAGAGTTAATAAATCTCTCTCTCTCTCTCTCTCTCTCTCTGACACACACACACACACACACACACACACACACACACACACATCCTTGTTTCTCCAATAACTTGTTAGAAACAGCCCAAGCCATGATACTGGTTCTAAAGTGACATTTTTTGGGAGGCTTGGATGCATCATTTGGTTTGAACCAGCAATGGCAGATTCTGATCCGTCGTGTAAGAAAGTAGTTCCATGCACAAATGTGTTTTGTGACTGTACTTTAAATTTACTTGTTCATTGAATATCACATTCGCAGTCGTGCTACATGGCTCTAAATCAGCACTGCTGTGATTCGGCCGCATGCACAAGGCTGCAGGCCGAGTGCCGTAGGTAATGATGTAGGGCCATATCGCACTCGTGTGATATTGCTTAAAAATATATGTATGTGTGTGTGTGTGTGTGTATATATACACATACATACATAAATATATATATTTATATTTATATATAAATGGTGTGTTTATGACTAGAGTGGAAGGTCTGAGTTGTGTGAGTTACAGAATGTTTTCATCGTACAGTGAACTCCTTTATCTCAAAAGATCAAAGTAAATTTGATTCCTCATGATATGACCCCCCTGTAAGGACGTCTGCCCAGAGATTTGACCCTAGATCACATCAGTACAGTTTATCTAATAAAAAACACATATTCCACTGTGCCTTTTGGTGGAAACATACATCTCAACTACACTATTATCAGAGTCAAGCTCTGGGGCACTGGGCCGAAAAACAGTTCAAAGGATGTTCAAAGTAACTAAATCCTCTGGAACTGCTTCAGCAGTGTAACCCCCCCCCCCCTCCCCGGCTTCTTTATGTTTCTGTGCTCAATAATTACCTATAATGACTTTGTATAATGGGTGAAATATAAAGTGGTCCCCAAAAGTATTTGAACACTTAAAAATGTGTGAATGTCTTTGTATTATGTAACCAAATGTCAAACCATGTGGCATTAAAGTAAATCACTTCACATAAAGAAGACTGTTAAGGTTTTAAATGATGAAACGTTAGAAATACTGTTCAAAATCAAGACAAAACATTGTTGGGATACTTTCTGGGTGCACACTTAGTTTAACATGTCCATAGTTAATGTGATGAACTGCACCTGCAATCTCTGTTAGAACACCTGTCATACATCCACTGAAAATTGCCATGGGACCAATTCATTGCAAATAATAAAAAATAAAATAAAATAAAAACTACAGAGAAAAGGTCTTGCATCATTTACAGATGCCACTTGGTTTGATATTGAAATTCATACATTAAATGTGACTTAAGTGTTCAAAAGTATTTTGTGCATGCCCACAAAACTTTTCTGTCACCAGAGGCCAACTCAGCACTGCCTAAGACCAGTCAAGGACAAAATACAGTCCAGACTAGACCATAGATACTGTTATTATAAGGTAAAGCAACAACTCTGCATTTGTCTCTATAACCCTTACTCGGTTTGTCTCCGGGCTGCGGTAACAGTGCTGGATTAATATGTCTAGATTTGAGTGGAAACAATCGACTCTGGTGGTTGTGTTGTATATGTGCCTGAGTGGAAAATCATCACTTTTGTTGTGGCAACCCTCAGATCGATTAGTCTGAGAATTAGTCTGAATCGAAAATCATTCACACAGACAAAATGGAGGGGCTTTGCTCGAGTACTGGGTATCAGGTTTTATTTGTGTTCATCTCTTCCAGGACATCCGTCTGAATTTGAGTGGAACAGAAAAAAACTCTGCAGAGAGGTCTTTTATTTATTTTTTGAGCCCTGTTTGTGAAGACAGGATGAAAAAAAACACCCTCTGCTACCAATTTTCTGATCTAGCACTGCCTGAGCTCTTGCTTGACTGCAGAACACTGGACCTTATATTGCATCAAGTAGAGCTGATGAAGATTAAATAATTTTTATGTTCCATGGCTTCATGGAATCCATCTATTTTTTTTCATTTTGTTGTAAGATTAATTTGTTTTCTGCCTGCCATGGTCATGCGTATTTCATAAAATCTGTGCATTTCAGAAAACTGCATGAAGAAGGTTAAGCAGCTCTTTGGTACTTTGTCAGATTAGCTGTGGCCTCAGCTTTGTTCTAAATGCTTTTTAATCAGAGTTGGTTTTAACTGGTAAGTCAAATCAGTGCACACTAGCTAGACTTAGAAAAAACTGGTGAAAGGGGACAGAGATCATTATCCTTTTCATTTGGAGTCACCATGTGCTATGGCTGAAACACTGCCTCTCAGTGCTAACAGGGACCATCTGAAGTGTGATACAAGTCAGAGTCTGTTTTTTTTTTCCTTCTAAGGGCCTTCTGTAAATTACCACCAACAATATGTAATGTTTAGAGAGAATAACAGTAAAACGTCCTGGTTACTTGCGTAACCTCTGTTCCCTGATGGAGGGAATGAGACATGTCGATGTGTGACATTAGGGGTCACTCTTGGGAGCCCGAAACACCTCTGGTCTTTGAAAAAAGACCAGTGAAAATTGGCGAGTGGTATTTGCATACCATTCCCCAAAACATACGGGTATAAAAGGAGCTGGTATGCAACCACTCATTCAGGTTTTGTGCTGAGGACCCGAGACAAGGTCCCGGCCATTTCAGCGGGTAGTCCAGCATTGTAGCAGGAGGGACACAACGTCTCGTTCCCTCCATCAAGGAACGGAGGTTACGCAAGTAACCAGGACGTTCCCTATCTGTCACTCACTCGACGTTGTGTCGATGTAGTGACACTAGGGGTCCCTATACGAAATGCCACAACTGGCTGAACTGTGTTACATGAACTGCCGGTGTGTGACGTGCAGACCACTGTGTGCCTCGTAGCCAGCGCACCAGGCCGACATGTAACCTCCCCCAACACTGTTATGAGTGTTGAATGGCCCTTCGGGGACAAGTCGACTGCCCAAAGGATAGAGACAGGCTAGCCCAATCATGGCCTCTTATCTTCTCTTTTTTTTCTCTCCCCAAAAAAAGAGGGGAAGACACTGCGGAGACCACACCCTGCCCAGAGGGGGGGGGGGGGGGTATTTTGAGTGGAAATACATCACATGGTCTTGTTGAGCTTTGTCGGAAGTATGTCATGTGGAGAAGTCCCATGGTAGGTCCTACCCTACGGGGGAGGAGTTTCTACAAACATGGTGACTGGGGCAGAGGGGCCTCTGCCCAAGGAAGATGCAGTTTACCAACAGGGAAAGGAATTAGCAGAAGATATATGTCGCATGGGGTTACCTATGGGGAACCAACACATGCGGAGCACCTACCCCAGTACAGGGCTTAGTTAGCACATGTACTGAGCGAGAGCGAGTTTCTCCACAAACTGGTCTGCCACAGGGCTCGGAGGAAGTCATCCAGGGAAAACAGTTTGTGAACACTACTGGGAGTCAACAGCGCATGTCTTCAGCTCAGGGGAGGTGAAAGGCACTATGCGCATGCGATACACCCGGCCAGCTGTCCCGGACTTATCTGCTTGTGCCTGCCACTACACGGGATGAAACCGGTTCCACACGGAGATTGTAGAACCTCGCGAAGGTGTTGGGTGTTGCCCAGCCCGCTGCTCTGCAAATGTCTGTTAGAGAGGCACCACTGGTCAAGGCCCAGGAGGCTGCCATACTCCTGGTAGAATGGGCTTGTAGCCCTGCCGGGGGCGGCACGTCCTGAGCATGATATGCCATTGCTATGCCGTCAATGAGCCAGTGGGCGATCCTCTGCTTGGAGACAGCGCTTCCTTTCCGCTGTCCACCAAAGCAGACAAAGATAAATGCGTAAAAATAGATGTGTAAAGCGCTCACCGGACACAGCAACGTCAGGGCTGGGTCTGCCTCCTCCTGGGGCAGCGCTTGCAGATTCACCACCTGATCCCTAAAAGGGGTCATGGGAACCTTGGTCACATAGCCCTGTCGGGGTCTCAGGATCATGTGAGAGTAGCCCGGACTGAACTCCAGACACATTTCGCTGACAGAGAATGCTTGCAGGTCTCCTACCCTCTTGATGGAAGTGAGCACAGTCAGGAGGGCAGTTTTCAAGGAGAGTGCCTTAGGCTCAGCTGACTGCAGGGGCTCAAAGGGGGCTCTCCGTAGACCCTGAAGGACTACAGAGAGGTCCCATGAGGGAACGAGGCGCGGTCTGAAGGGATTGAACCTCTTGGCGCCTCTCAGGAACCTGATGATCAGGTCATGCTTCCCTAAGGACTTACCATCCACTGTGTCGTGGTGTGCCGCTATAGTGGCTACATACACCTTCAAGGTGGAGGGGGACAGCCGCCCTTCCAACCTCTCCTGCAGGAAGGAAAGCACCAAACTGACTGTGCATCTCTGGGGGTCTTCGCATCGGGAAGAACACCACTTAGCGAACAGATGCCACTTAAGGGCATACAGGCGCCTCGTAGAGGGGGCCCTAGCCTGAGTGATCGTGTCTACCACCTCGGGTGGTAGGCCGCTTAAGTCTTCCACGTCCCGTCCAGGGGCCAGACATGGAGATTCCAGAAGTCTGGTCGCTGGTGCCAGATGATGCCCCGTCCCTGAGAAAGAAGGTCCTTCCTCAGGGGAATTCGCCGGGGGGGGGGGTCTGTTGCGAGAAGCCTGAGGTCTGAGAACCACGTCTGGGTGAGCCAGTAGGGTGCTACCAGGAAGACCTGCTCCTCATCCTCCCTGACCTTGCGCAGGGTCTGTGCAAGTAGGCTCACTGGGGGAAATGCATATTTGCGAAGTCCAGGGGGCCAGCTGTGTGCCAGCGCGTCTATACCGAGAGGAGCCTCGGTCAGGGCGTACCAGAGCCTGCAGTGGGAGGATTCTTGGGAGGCGAACAGGTCTACCTGTGCCTGCCCAAATCAACTCCAAATCAGCTGGACCACCTGAGGATGGAGTCTCCACTCTCCCCTGAGGGTAACCTGCCGTGACAGCGCGTCCACTGCAGTGTTGAGGTCGCCCGGAATGTGAGTGGCTTGCAGCGACTTGAGGTGCTGCTGACTCTAGAGGAGGAGACGGTGGGCAAGTTGTGATATACAATGGAAGCGCAGACTGCCTTGACGGTTGACATATGCTTAAGTTGCCATGTTGTCTGTCCGAACTAACACATGCTTGCCCTGGATCAACGGCTGAAACCTCCGCAGGGCGAGCAGAATTGCCAGCAACTCGAGGCAGTTGATACACCAACGCAGCCGCTGGCCCGTCCATGAGCCGGCGGCTACATGCCCAGTGCATACAGCGCCCCAGCCCGTTTTGGAGGCATCTGTCGTAACCGCGATGTGCCTGGAGACCTGCTCTAGGGGAACGCCTGCCCTTAGAAATGTGAGGTCGGTCCAAGGGCTGAAGAGGCGGTGACAGATCGGCATGATAGCCATGCAATGTGTCCCGCGGTGCCATGCCCATCTCAGGACTTGAGTCTAAAGCCAGTGCTGAAGCGGTCTCATATGCATCAACACGAGTGGAATGGCCACCGCTGAGGATGCCATATGCCCCAGGAGCCTCTGAAACAGTTTCAGTGGAACTGCTGTCTTCTGTCTGAATGCCTTCAAACAGGTCAGCACTGACTGTGCGCGCTCGCGAGATGTGCTGTTAACGAGACTGAGTCCAACTCCAAGCCTTGAAAAGAGATGCTCTGAACCATGAGGAGCTTGCTCTTTTCCCAGTTGACCTGAAGCCCTAGTCGGCTGAGGTGCGAGAGGATGGCACCAGGTCCCTGTGTGCACACAACACATCCCAGGAGTGAGCTAGGATTAGCCAGTCGTCGAGATAGCTGAGGATGCGAATGCCCACTTCCCTTAACAAGGGCTGCCTCTGCGACCTTCTTGAAGACACGAGGGGACAAGGACAGGCCGGAAGGGAGGACCTTGTACTGATACGCCCGACCCTCGAATGCAAACTGCAGGAAGGGTCTGTGTTGAGGTAGAATCGAGATGTGGAAGTACGCATCCTTCAGGTCCACTGCCGCGAACCAATCTTGATGCCGGATGCTTGCTTGAATGCGTCTTTGCATCAGCATCTTGAACGGGAGTCTGTGTAATGCCCAGTTCAGTACTCACAGGTCCAAGATTAGCTGCAACCCACCTCCTTTTTTCGGTACAATGAAGTAGGGGCTGTAAAACCCCTTCTACATCTTGGCCAGAGGGACAGGCTCTATTGCATCCTTCCGTAGGAGGGTAGCGATCTCCGCGCGTAAGGTAGCAGCGTTCTCACCCTTCATCGAGGTGAAGTGGGTGCCACTGAACCTGGGCGGACACCTGGTGAACTGAATCGTGTAGCCGAGTTGGACGGTCTGGACCAACCATTGCGACGGGTTGGAAAGCGCAAGCCACGCGTCCAAGCTCCGGGCGAGGGGAACCAAGGGGACAATCTCGTTGGACGTACCGGCGGGTGGGCCCTCACAGCAGGGCGGAGCCTGAGGTGCCACACTGTGTCATGGCCATGCTGAGTTCAGAGACATTGAAGTACTTACATGGCTCCCAAGAGTGACCCCTAGTGTCACTACATCGACACAACGTTGAGTGAGTTACAGATAGGGAATCAAATGTATGTAATTGTTATGAAAAAACAAACAAACAAATCAAATGTAAACAGTGCATTTACAATAGATGCAGTATGTGCAATGTTTCTACTTTACATTCGACCACATACATACTCTGTGTGTATGTATGTATATATATATATATATATATATATATATATACATACACAAAAAAGAAGCGGATTGCTCGGCAGTCTCCTTCGGATCCGTTAGAGTGTTCGGTGGAACACAGAGTAATCTCAACTCATCCAGTGAGATGGAGATTGTATGGCCACAGTTTCAAGTCAGACGTTACTTCCTTGTGCCACGGGTCTTGTTCTGCTTTTAGCAGTGACGTTTCCAATATAAAGATAATTTATCTGAACTGTCTGGTGATCCTTAGCTGACACTTAAAAAGCTAAGGCCCCACCTTCTAACAGTGTTTATAACTCACACTGAGCTGAATAAAATGGCAGAATCTAATGTCAAATCGGTACATGCCTTAATCGCGTTTAAGAAAAATGTACGCGTTAAACATTTTAAATTAATTGCATGCGATAATGCATTAACGCTGACAGCACTAATATATATATGTGTGTATATATATATATAAATATATATATATATATATATATATATCCTCCTGAGACCCCTGTGTGACTGCTGTGTGCATTTTCCTCATATGAGGACAGTGGGTCTAAGTTGCAAAATTTTAAATAATACCAAGCTATAGAAAGTCCAATTTGTTTTTTTACATATAGTTTATTATGTGTCCAGGGGTGTTGGTTATTCACGTTTTTGAGATGTTATAGACATTACAGCTGATTTTCTATAAAGCTGAATTAATCATTCTTATTAAAAGTAATGGCCAGCATCATCAAATCACTGCCAACCATGTTAAAATAAAATATTGCATTATAAAATTCTGAATCTCTGTACTTATTACCATTGTCCCATGTCTGCCAAACATGTTGAGTGGTCCAAAAATCGTCTGCAGCCTGAAACTGAACTGTTGGTCGGATTTTAGGAGTGAATGCACTTGGCTGCACAGAAATCTTTAGGATTCACCCTTGCTCCCTTGCTCCCTATTTAGTGAATGACTTAACCTCCAGTGTGCTGTCTGTCTGCACTGGTCTCAGAACAGTTCGAAAAGCACCTTATTTTCATCCTAACTCCATCTAAAGCACCTGAAAGCAAAATTTTTCAGCTTTTGCATGAATACATTTATTCTCAATGTAAAAATGTATAGTAAATATATAGGAATGAATTTAATAATGTTAATGAATAGAACCATATTGTACAGTGATAACAAAATAAAGTATAACAAAATTTATATTAAAATGAAGTGAAATGACCCACAGATTTGTTACTATGTTTTTGGAACATCTGTCAGAAAACCACTCCACAGCACTCATCCGAGTACTTCATGTTTATCAGCGCGTCAAAGTGTGAAAAATGAACTAAATATTTAAAACATCATATCAAACGAAACTAGAGATGCTACTCTTTACAACCAAACAGGTTTCAGTGAAAAAAATTTAAAATGGTTTCTAACCAGAGGCACTTTTGTTGGCACTGCACCCATAGATACAGTTCACGGAAGTTGATGCCATGGTGTTTTGTCATGTGACTCAGTGCGTCAGAAGTTTAACCCTTAAATGACTCCTTAGAGTGTCCTGAACAGCATGCTGTAGGTTTCAATAAATGTAAATTATGCATTGTGTATAGCGAATCCAAAATAGCGAGTCCTCGCATGAGGCCGCAGGGTCGCACAAGGATATATATATATATATATATATATATATATATATATATATATATATATATATATATATATATATATATATACACAGTATATACATAGGAGTTATTTTTATATTTAATATATAATATATTTTAACAACATTGGAGTTATTTTTTATTATTATTTTATTATATTATTTTATTCAGAGCATCACAGTCTAAATGAAAGCATTGATGAAACCTTATTCAGTAAAACAACACTCTTGCTTGTAAGATATTGCTTAAATATAATGCAAGTATTATTATATATTATTGGTATTGTTATAATTTTTTATTATTTATTACTACATTGAATATTAATATTTTACTATACAGGAGTAATGTATTTCTGTCACGATTTCTTTAATTTCACGTGTCTAGTTAAAATGAGCTTTTATTTTGCCAGAAAAAATGAATGATGCACTTTCATTTTGCATAATTTTGATGACAGCTTCTCAACCCTGGATAAGCAGTTTAATTAATGGCCTAATATGTGTATCAAATCGCAAATTTTATTAAATAAATAAATAGATTGCAAGTGCTGCACACTTCAAGATTAATGAACGATTTTCTCTTCGTCATCTACTACACACAAAGCACGCATGATGCTCATGATGTGGTGTTGTTGGTGTATGAGCAGCCAGCTTTACATATTCACTCTGATGTGCACAGCACATGCAGACTGTATATTTAATTAATTAAATCACAGCACATCGCAGAAATCATAGGGATACATTTAAGTAGTCTGGTCCCTTGACACTTTCCTGCTCACAAAGAGCTGAGAAAGCAATTTTAAAGTACACTATGTTCCAGAACCTGTTAGTTAAGTGTTTGTAACTCATGATTAAATTGTTTGGACACATATGATTACTTTCCGAACAGCTAGCTGTAATTTGTGAGTGTTTTGTGTTCAGTTATGTAAACCAGAATCCCCTGGCCTGTCAACTTTATGTTCTTGCTGACATAGTTACTTATGTTTGCTGTAGTTAAGCTCCTTGGCCAGTTTCATTAGAAGTTGGAGAAGAGAGCATCCCTTGGTGGTTGCTGATGTGTTTAATATCCTGCTTGGCAGTGGTCCAAAATAGCTTTTTGGGACAACAAACTCCCAGCTCTTTGAAGGTACACTAATTATCTGAAGTTTTTGGTCAATTAGATGGTTATACCACATTTTGTAATTACTGATGTTTTAACATGTTGCACAATCATTTAGGTAATATAATAGAGCTCAGATTGTAATGCCATTCAATTAAATCATCTCAATATGTTGAATAAATGCAACATTTGACACAGAAAGGCACCATACTGATCTCACAGTGAAATCGGAAACAGTAGGTTGATTTTTCTTTAAAATCAGTCTGTGCTTACAGAAATGCGAAACACTGCCCCCAGTTGCCAAAGCGGTAAGTGTTGCTGGGTGTATGGGCACGTGTGAGCTGCATTGTCCAGGTGTAATGTCCAAGGAGGGATGCCAATGGCAAGTTGTGAAGTGAGTTGTTTTGAGCTGTACAGGCGGTAGTACCGTGAAGAGGAATGCATATTTTACCTCCCAACCCAAAATCCTGAACTGAAACCTAACCATCAGTCGAGTAAAAATGTAATGTTAGAGGGAAAGGGGGTTGTTGTCATGTCACATGATTCATGTCTTTTATTTTGACATTATAGTATTATTTTCTTTCTTCCATGAAACACAAAAGGAGATATTGTTCAAATTGTTCAAATTGTCCAAAATACTCTTTTCCTTAAATTTTCCTTTCTTTCACAATGGGGTCAGTCCATCTGAAGAAGTCCAATAATTTTAAATTTGGTTGCTTGACCATTTTTAATTGTCCTATTTTTTCATTTATTTATTTATTTTTATTTTTTTTTTTGATTACCTCTATGTATTCGCATGGCAAAACTGATGTTTTAGTAAAATTCTTCCACCCACCTGGACCAAGAATATCATTCAATATATCTACTGAGGACAAAGCGTGGGTTCCCATGAACAATCTTCTCAGAAAACTGACACCTGCCAAGTTGACAACAGCCACTGGACGCTCCCACAATATTTCCGAGAGACTGAGTGAGGATATCTCACAGCTTCTAATCAAACATGTAGCTTGAAATTGTGGTATGCCAATCATAAACATAATTACTGTAAAATACTGTTCATTTTTTGTTATGCTTATATTACATCTGTTTAATATAATAATATATAATATTTATATATTTTTCAAAATGCATGAATAAAGTAGGCTTTTCCCAAGATTTCTACTAGCCCTAGCTCTGTAACCAGTGGAGGCTTAATCTCAACATTTTTACAGCTGAATGCAACCATAGATGACTTATATATGTGAAAATATTAGGTTCCTATCTGGTCCCCCTCCAGAGATAATCAACCTGAAAGTGAGGGGAAATGTTAAAAAAAATTGCACTTTCTCGCCCTCATAAAATAAAAGTAAAAAACCAATTAAGAGAAGTCTCAAACCTGAAATGTTCTGCATGCATTCTATACTTACCTAGGTATCCCCTAAACATTTTTAGGACTGAGACTCGAACCCTTCCCATTATAAATTGACCCTAAAAGTGGAACTTTCAGCAATCTTGATCATTACATTAGGACTTAAGTTCTAAGTCTAAGGAACAAGAATGTGCAAAATTTATATATGTTTATAAACAATTATTTTTTTTTTTTTTGTTTTTTTTTTTTTCAGATTTCCAAATAATTGTTTGCCTCAAAACAAAGTTTGTAATGTTGTGATTCACCTCGTAGCTGGTTGATTTGGTTCATGGCTTACAACTCTTTTATGGAGTATTTAATGAAAAGTCTTTGCAAAAAATGCTTCCGTGTCCCAGATGGCTGAAAAGGTGGGCGGGCACTGTTGTGCTCTATAGAGTTTACATTAGCTAACTTGTGATTCTCTAATAAGCAAAAGAGAAAGAAATTACAAAATTAAAACAGTGCAGACAAATGTGCTAAATAATGCATTTTTACTACACTAAACAATTTTATTTATACTTTTTTAGTACTAAATCAAATATACGTTTATTTATAATCTACATTTATCTCACTTCCTCTGCTAACTTTCTGGGATTGTATTCTTCGTGAAGGATACATGTGATGCTGCCTTAGAATTTGGTTTAAAGAAAGTATCTGACTGTATATACCCTATAGCTTATATATGTTATATTTACTACTTTAGAAACAGCCTTTGCTTCAGGAGCAAGCCTAAGAAGCAATTCAAATGCTTCCTCCTTTAGGATCACTCGGTTTGGAACGGTTTGGAACAGAGCATACTGTATGTACATCTTAAACATACCCTGTCTGTAAGGTGTGTATGTGTGTGTGTGTGTATGCAGTAATTAATTTCTCTCCAAATTCAAAGAGCTAGAAACAAGCATGCTTCCCATGGAGATCCTTGAAGTGTTGTCGGAGGAGGGTCATAGTACCTCACAAACACAGTTATACACAGCAAATACAAGTATACACATAGACAAGACATCACCAACACTATATTTAAACATCAATGCTTTAGGTTTATATAATAACTCTCAATCATTGTGCAACACAGGACTTGTCTCTCTGAGCTGTGCTTTTTACCACATTTTAGAAGCAATCCAAAATGGCTTATTGCAACAATAGACATACAAATCCATTGAAATCCATTTACTTGTCCTTCACAACCTACTTGTGTTTAAGGGCAAAAGGCATGTTCTGTTCTTAAGCAGTACATCAGATTTCTGTCCCATCTCATTTGGTCTGAGCACATAATTCAATATCTTGGTGTCTGGTCATTCTCCATCTTTGTCTTAATCAGGTCACAGTTTAGACCTATAACAGAGCTCAAGAGATACAGAACAAGATGACTCACAAGGATCCAAAATCTCTCTGGAACTCATGCATGCCCATATATTTATCAACACTACCATCTTTGGCCTCTGGTGACAGTGGTAAAAAAAACGGGACGTTGTGTCGATGTAGTGACACTAGAGGTCACTCTTGGGAGCCTGAAACACCTCTGGTCTTTGAAAAAAGGCCAATGAAAATTGGCGAGTGGTATTTGCATACCACTCCCCCGAACATACGGGTATAAAAGGAGATAGTATGCAACCACTCATTCAGGTTTTGTGCTGAGGAGCCGAGACAAGGTCCCAGCCATTTCAGTGGGTAGTCCAGCATTGTGGCAGGAGGGACACCACGTCTCGTTCCCTCCATCAGGGAATGGAGGTTACACAAGTAACCAGGACATTCCCTATCTGTCACTCACTTGACGTTGTGTCGATGTAGTGACACTAGGGGTCCCTATACGAAATGCCACAACTGGCTGAACTGTGTTACATGAACTGCCGGTGTGTGACGTGCAGACCACTGTAGGCTTCGTAGCCAGCGCACCAGGCCGACACGTAACCTCCCCCAATGCTGTTATGAGTGTCGAACGGCCCTTCGGTGACAAGTAAACTGCCCAAAAGATAGAAACGGGCTAGCCCAGTCGTGGCCTCTTATCCTCTCTTGTTTTTGTGAAATTTGTTAACCGACTAGGGCCACCAGGTCTACATCGGGGGAAGACACTGTGGAGAACACACCCCGCCCGGGGGGGGGGGTATTTTGAGTGGAAATACATCACATGGTCTTGCCGAGTTTTGTCGGAAGTATGTCATGTGGAGAAGTCCCATGGTAGGTCCTACACTACGGGGGAGGAGTTTCTACAAACATGGTGACTGGGGCAGAGGGGCCTCTGCCCAAGGAAGACGCAGTTTACCAAAAGGGAAAGGAATTATCGGAAGATATATGTCGCATGGGGTTACCTATGGGGAACCAACACATGCGGAGCACCTACCCCAGTACAGGGCTTAGTTAGCACATGTACTGAGCCGGCAGCGAGTTTCTCCGCAAACTCGTCTGCCACAGGGCTCGGAGGAAGTCATCCAGGGAAAACAGTTTGTGAACACTACTGGGAGTCAACAGCACACATCTTCAGCTCAGGGGAGTTGAAAGGTGCTATGCGTAAGCGATACATCCGGCCAGCTGTCCCGGACTTACCTGCTTGTGCCTGCTACTACACAGGACGAAACTGGTTCCACTCGGAGATTGTAGAACCTCGCAAAGGTGTTGGGTGTTGCCCAGCCCACTGCTCTGCAAATGTCTGTTAGAGAGGCGCCACTGGTCAAGGTCCAGGAGGCTGCCACACTTCTGGTAGAATGGGCTTGTAGCCCTGCCGGGGGTGGCACGTCCTGAGCTTAATATGCCATTGCTATGGCTTCAATGAGCCAGTGGGCGATCCTCTGCTTGGCAACAGCGCTTCCTTTCCGCTGTCCACCAAAGCAGACAAAGAGCTGTTCAGAGACTCTAAAGCTCTGCATGTGATCCAAATAGATGCATAAAGTGCGCACCGGACACAGCAACATCAGGGCCGGGTCTGCCTCCTCCTGGGGAAGCGCTTGCAGGTTCACCACCTGATCCCTAAAAGGGGTCGTGGGAACCTTGGGCACATAGCCGGTCGGGGTCTCAGGATCACATGAGAGTAGTGAGAGAATTCCAGGCATGTTTTGCTGACAGAGAACACTTGCAGGTCTTGAGAAGCATGAGGTCCGAGAACCACGTCTGGGTGGGCCAGTAGGGTGATACCAGGATGACCTGCTCCTCATCCTCCCTGACCTTCCACAGGGTCTGTGCAAGGAGGCTCACTGGGGGAAATGCATATTTACGTAGTCCAGGGGGCCAGCTGTGTGCCAGCGCGCCTATACCGAGAGGAGCCTCGGTCAGGGCGTACCAGAGCGGGCAGTGGGAGGATTCTTGGGAAGTGAACAGGTCTACTTGTGCCTGCCCGAATCGACTCCAAATCAGCTGGACCACCTGAGGGTGGAGTCTCCATTCTCCCATGAGGGTAACCTGTCGTGACAGCGCATCCACTGCAGTGTTGAGGTCACCCAGGATGTGAGTGGCTCGCAGTGACTTGAGGTGCTGCTGACTCCAGAGGAGGAGACAGTGGGCGAGTTGTGACATACAACGGGAGCGTAAACCCCCTTGACGTTTGATGTATGCCACCATTGCCGTGTTGTCTGTCCGAACTAACACGTGCTCGGGATTACCATTGAGGGTAGTGAGGGCGGGGTAGCTGAAAGATCGGGACCGGGCAGTAAAAGGTGCCTCCCACGACCTTGTCAGCTCCTTGTGCACTTCCGGGAAGAAAGGAACTGGGGCGGGGCGTGGCTGTGAGCTGCGCCGCGAGCCCAGGAACCAATTATCGAGCCACGAGGGTTCAGAGGAGAGCGGAGGGTTCCAAAAAGACCCAAAATAAAATAAATAATAAATAAATGAGACCAGTCTTTCTAATCTGTAGTAAAAATATTGCTCATATCTCTGATTTAATGAGTAACAAGTAGTAGGGGAATCTACTCATACTGTAGACTCAAATGAAGTGTAACATAAAAAGCCAGTAAAATTAGACTAAAACAATGGCATAATGAAGCTTAAACAAGAACTTAACAAGATTTGCAAAAAATTAATTGTTTAATAATGATATTTCCCTTCAATCTCTCTCTCTCTCTCTCTCTCTCTCTCTCTCTCTCTCTCTCTCTCTCTCTCTGACAAAAAATGTCTTTATAGTTTGTTTTTTTTTCTACATAAATTCATGGGCTCAACTATCAGAAAACAAGACATACACGTCTTGTCAAGACAATGGCAGTTTATGGCAGTTGCGCTTGCATGCTCCAGGACAAAGCAAATCCACTGCAGCTCTAAGGCAACACGCAAAATCTGTTATTTTGTCTACTTAAAATGAGTACAACTCGATTCGACTGAGGAACTCTTAATTATATTCGTTTACCAGCAGTATTTCTTTTTCTTTTTTTTAAGCAAATCTCAGGGTGGGTTGAAAGAAAACTTGCACTCTGTGCGTGACTGATAAGCATGAAGCACACTCCCTAAGGAATCGTTCACACAGAGCATGTTTTTGTGTCTTTGACAGTTGTGCCACGTCACACAATTTTTTTCAGCATTCATACGCATCCAAACGAGGGAGGCCGGAAATGCAAGCTTATGTGAAGACATTTTGCATTCAGCTGCATTCCAATGTTTGGTTAACTCTGACCTGTGAATTCTTACTAAGAGAAGTCGTGTGACCAATAGAAAGTCAAAACGTCACACACTGAGCTCTTGGCACAATATAAAGAATCCATATTTCAAAGCGGCATGTTTTTATTGTTGCAATGGAATATAATAATATTTTGAATGGAATATTGTTTGCTAATTGTAATTTAAAAAAATAAATAAAAATAAAATCAAAAGCCCATGAGCGTGACATAATTTCCTGTCCATTGCGGTGTCCAAAATAATTTTGCATGCTCAAAGCCTAGTGTGATCGCAGCTTAAGAGCATATAAAAACTAATATATTTTCATTGGAAAACTCGATTTCCAGTTTCCTAATGGCATTGTTTTCCAAAGTATGTGATACTAGAGTGTTTTTGAACATCTCTGTTTTTGGTGAAGTAAAACGCTGTTCTGGTGTGGATGAGAAGCTTGAACATGCCAAAATCAGTGAGTTTTCAACCAGAATGGTATTAGAGTGGAAGTTGCCTAAACTACAATACCATCATGCTCACACATACTACAACAACTTCTTCAATGCTTGCACACTAGGAATGTCGTAAAATACTGATACATCGATTATTGATCTGCACTATTTTCTCAGTTTGTTTTTGAGGCATCGATATATTAACTTTAACTGACATTTAAATTTCAAGCCTAATAGGAGTGCTTTCCAATTGTCAGCTGGCCTTCCCTTTATTGTAGTCTGGCGTAATAGCTTTGGAAAACCACAAGGGGGTGATATAACATTTACTGTACTGAAGGACGCATTGATGCTGTGTAGGTGGCAGTCCTAAATTGTGAATCTAGTCGCCATACACACAAAAGTTACAAAGTTTATTTTTATTTATTAATTTATTTTATTTTATTTTATTTTATTTTCCTAGAATGAACAAAGTGACGTTGATGAGTTTGCAGGTTAATGTATGAAAATGGTGTAATTGTGTAAACTGAACAATTAGAAATTGCAGCATTTTCATGCAGTTTCTCTGCATCTCAGTTTCTCAAACCACAAAAAGACATACTTGTAACTGAAAATACATTGTGTTGGTTATATGAAAAATACTTGTACACAAAATATCATCCAGTGATGGCTGGAGTAAATAATCTATGTCCTTTAATAATGATTTGTGTTGAATATAATAGTAAACTATGCGAGTTGCGCTCTGTGGCCCTGCAGAATTTTGAGCAGAATCCGGAGTCGTAGCTAGGCATTTAGAACGCAATGTCGTCTGCCAGATGTGTCCGGTGTGCGACGCCCTTTAAGTTACCCTGCTGCCCACACTTTACCAAAGTTGTGTTGAGAAATACCTGTATGTATGAAGAGACAAAAAACCTTGTGCAATGATTAGCCATATTTATATCTGAAAAAATGCTGATATAGATCAATAATCATCGGGAATATTTTCTTATCTTTATTATCGATGCGTTGAAAAGGCATTCATCACAAGCCTACTGTGTACCTTTTATGTGTTACTACGAAAAAAAGTATTCTAATTATGTAACATGCATTACATTATACTGTGCTTTATGAACTGAATAAGAGGGAGGGATCTACTGTACTAGACATCCTTTTTCTTTTCTCTCCTGACTTGATTCAATTCAGTGACCATTATTTGAGCAAAATTTGTGACTGTGACTCTGCTGCGGCTCCTATTGAAATTCCAAGTATGTGTGTTTGCTGCAGGTTGTCTTCATCCCTTGGGTCATCCGTTTGAAATGGAAATTTCAAAATAGCTACACACACACACACACACACACACACACACACACACACACACACACACACATACACAGTGGACCTCTCTGCTCCATTTCTAAGCTTCGCTTGTCATGGCTCCCTGACAGCCCCGTGAGCGCCTATGGCTGCTGACACCTGTATTAGAAATAGATTCTCTGAACAGATGTAGCACACAGGCCTTCTATAGATAATTATGCTGTCTCTCTTTCTTCAATTCACCAAGAGTTGCAGTGGTAAGGTTATAAGCTAACTTCATTATGGATTATTACTATGAAATCTCTTCCATTTTGTCTTGAGTGAAATCATACTGATCCCAAGAATAATTGTAATGGATAGCCTATGTAGCTGATTAATACAGTGATTCTGAACTGGTGGGTCATGACCGATTATTTCTGATAGGGTCAAGAACAGCATTGAGAAACCATGCTAAATCAAATAATAAATTGCAACTAACCATATAATTGTGTATAGTTAGTTCAGCAAAATAAATAGACTTATCAACCTTTAAAAGGGAGGAGAAAATGCTTCCCATGCTGTTTTGTTGTTGACGTGAAGGGCTGTGCTGTGCTCCAACCCAACACCGTGGCACAAATTCATCTGTCACTTGATCAAAGCTAGCAAAATTAGGAGGATGCCAACATAGACTGGTTGCGTGATATGCCCTCATCCTTGAACCACGAATAAACCTATGCAAGGATAAACATAAACTTAGTTTGTGCGACCACAATGGACGTTGCTGCTCAGATCATAAAACATCATAAAAAAGAGACATGTTGAAACCAAAAGTGTAAATTTAGCTATTTAGTCAGATTATTATTTTTGCTTGTTATTGGTCTTGTGCAGTTTATGGAAATATTAATAAATTACAAATATAATTTTAAGGACAATTTTGTTTGTTTGTTTAAATTTTTAACAACAACAGGGCTGGTCAATTTGTCTAAAGTAATAATATCTCAATATTTTTCACCCTATTGACGATCAGGGGTGTCATGCACATATTTGTTTGAGGGGGCACCAATGTCAGCTACTGCAACCCCATTCTGCAACAATGCCCACAACTGCTTCAGCTCAGTAGAGAGAGGAAACATGTATCCTTTCTCTGAATTAGGCAATCCTGTGTAAGTGAAAGCTTCTAAAAGTTAACTAAATAAAATGATTTGCATTTCTCCAAGAGTGAGTTATTTCTCCATTAGACAGTGTAACCATGAATAGAACTCATTTAATATTCTCTATAGTGATTGCCACACAATGCACTATATGGAAATATGTGACCAATCAGATCAGACAGGAACTGAAAAAAAACAAAACAAAAAAACATATACACTACCGATCAAAAGTTTTGAAACACTTACTCATTCTTTATTATAATTATTATTTTTTTTATTTTTTATTTTTTTCACATTTTAGAATAATAGTAAAGTCATCAAAACTATGGAATAACATAAATGGAATTATGGGAATTATGTTGTGACTAAACAAAATACAAAATAAATAAAAACTGTGTTATATTTTATCATCTTCAAAGTATTTTTCCCTTTGCCTAGAATTTACAGAAATGTACTCCTGACATTTTCTCAACCAACTTCTTGAGGTATCACCCTGGGATGCTTTTTAAACAGTATTAAAGGAGTTCCCATCTATGTTGTGCACTTATTGGCTGCTTTTCTTTATTATTTGGTCCAAGTCATCAATTTCAAAAACTTTTTTTCTTTTTTTTTCTTTACATTTTTGTTTTATAATGAAATAAATTAACATGGTGGCACAATTATATTTTTGTCTACAAAACTAATTTCAAACATTTAAGCATACGCCTTCAGATCAAAAGATTTTTAAGATCATGAGAAACATTTCAGTCAAGTGTTTCAAAACTTTTGACTGGTAGTGTATATATATATATATATATATATATATATATATATATATATATATATATATATAAATTAAAGTTAAACGACAGCTGATTCAAGTTACCTCTGTGGTATTGTCAATGACAAGCCACAGCCACGAAAAGTGAAATATTCTTCATCTTGCACAGTGTATAAAGTAAGCAGTTATTAGAGATAAAGAGGCTGACGTATCGTGAACACAAGCGCTGCTACATTGATCTGTTCAACCGCCCACACCGCCTTTCACCCACTGAAAATACGGAACTTGTGGCTACCGATGAACAATGTAAAACCTCCTTTCGTTTCTTAAAGTTTTTATAATGACAGGAAAGGAGAGGATTCACACTGAAATAAGATAATAAGCCGCTGCTTGCTTTAAAGAAAAGAAAGTGTAAAGACGACACAAATCCTGTCAAATACATTTCAGCACCAAAATAAATGAACAGCGACTTAACACTGAATTACTATTATTATTATTTTGAGGGTTAGATTTGTTTTATATCATATTATTTACTTCACCTGGAACATTTATTTTGGCTGAAAACAAAGTGCATTCTATATTTGACAGGTTATGATTTTACTCCTTAATCATACAGTATAAGACCATTTCATGATTTTGATGTTATTTTGATTATTTGTGCACCCCAGAATAATTTTGAAATTAGTCTAATGATCTGCTATAGCCAAATAAAAAGCGCATTAAAATCATTACAAAATTCACAGTATTGCTTAATTTTATATTGCCAGCAAAATGTTGAGCTATAAATAGGACCCAAACGCAGGAGTAAAAATATTACAGTGTTTACTGAGTGAAAAGTTCAGGTATATGATGAAAAAATATGAAGTAGCACAAACAATGGAACAGTCCAGAGACGAGGTGGAAGAAGATGAAGGTGGAGGTCTCTGACGGCGGCAGCTGCAGCGGGGAGAGAGTAGATGTAATGTATATTCCAGGGTGTGAGACGGTGTCAACTAGAGCAGAGAGAAACAGAGGTGAGAAATCCTGGTGGAGAAACAGAGGTGAGAAATGGAGCTGATGGTAATGGCTGGAGCACAGGAAAATAGGCAAAAATATCCAGACTAAAAAATACAGAGAACAGCATGAGAACACGAGTAACAAAGCACACAACAAGAGAATGATCCGATACTGAACTCACACAAAAGGGCTGCTTATAAGGGAGAGAGAAGATAGTGTGCAGGTGCCGAGCTAATCAAGCAGCGGCTGGTAATGAGCATTGCTGGGCAATGCTGCCGCATGATTAACTCTCCACCAGCAACAACACAAGGGAGACACACAGTAACAAACCAGCAGAATGAATCCTCCCATGACAGTACCTCCCCCCTACACATGCCTCTCGGCATGCTCAGGGTGGGTGACCTGCTGCTGATGGAAGCTGTCAATGAGAGAATGGTCAAGTATGTCCCGGGCTGGGACCCAACTCCTCTCCTCTGGACCGTAACCTTCCCAATCCACCAGGTACTGGAAACCGTGCCCCCTCCGTCTAGAATCCAGAATACGCTTGACCAAATAAGTGGGTTCCCCGTTTATGAGGTGCGGCGGTGGGGGAACAGGGGCAGGCGGATTAATGGGAGAATGAATGACTGATTTAATTTTGGAAATGTGGAAAGTGGGGTGAATCCTTTTGTACGCTGGGGGTAATTTGAGACGAACTGCTAATGATTTTGGTAATTGTAAAAGGGCCAATAAATTTGGGAGCGAGTTTATTAGAAACTGAACGCATAGGAATATCCTTAGAAGAAAGCCGCACTTTTTGACCTACAAAATACACGGGAGGCTTAGACCGGTGGCGATCGCTTGGGCCTTAGTGCGTCATCCCACCTAGATGAGAGTCCATCTGGCTCTGATCCAAGTGTGACGACACCTCTGTATGAACGCATGTGCGGATGGGACTGCGACTTTGGGTTCCAGTGTTGAAAACAAAGGTGGTTGGTAGCCTAAACTAACCTGAAACGGAGAAAGGCCTGTGGATGATACTAGCAACGAGTTGTGTGCATACTCCACCCATGTGAGCTGCTGGCTCCAAGACATAGGGTTGTGAGAGACCACACACCATAAAGCTCTCTCTAGACCATGGTTAGCCTGCTTGGCCTGTCCGTTGCTCTGGGGATGAAAACCAGAAGTAAGACTAACTGTAGCCCCCAGTAGTTTACAAAACTCTTTCCAAAATTTGGAAACAAATTGGGGCCCCCTGTTGGAGACCACGTCAGTCAGGAGGCCATGGATTCGAAAGACGTGATCAATGACAGCAACCGCTGTCTCTCTCTAGCTGTGGGTAATTTGGGTAGATGGCAGAAATGCGCTGCCTTTGAGAATCGGTCCACCACAGTCAAGATGACTGTGAACCCCTGCGAGGGGGAAGGGCTGTAACAAAATCAAGGGCTATGTGGGACCAGGGTCTCGAAGGCACCGACAGCAGTTAAAGGAGTTCAGCTGGAGGGGTACAGGAAGACTTGGAAACAGCACAGACAGAGCAGGAACCAACAAATAGGCAAACATCACGGGCTATGGATGGCCACCAAAACCTCTGCTTGACTAGAGCCAGAGTACGCCCGACTCCAGGATGGCAGGCTAACTTGGAAGAATGGCCCCAATGGATGATGTCTGAGCGAACTGATTCTGGCACAAAAAAACGACTTGATGGGGTTTTAGATGGGGGCGTTACCCCTTGCAAGGCGGTGCGGACCTTCGACTCGATCTCCCAAGAAACCGCCGTCACCACCATTTTGGTAGGAACGATGGAATCTGGGGAGGTCGGTCCCTCGGAATGATCAAAAATACAAGACAGGGTGTCCGGTTTGATGTTCTTAAAACCTGGACGGTAAGAGATGGTAAAGTCAAAATGACCGAAAAAAAGAGCCCACCAAGCCTGCCTGGAATTCAGACGTTTAGTAGAACGGATGTATTCAAGGTTTTTATGATCAGTCCAGATGATGAAAGGTACCCCAGACCCCTCTAACCAATGGCAGCATTCCTCCAAGGCTAACTTGATAGCTAGCAGCTCACGGTTGCCAGTATCATAATTTCATTCAGTGGGAGAAAGACGATGGGAGTAAAAGGTGCATGGATGCATTTTGTCATCAGAGGGACTTCGTTGGGAGAGTACCGCACCTACCCCCACATCCGATGCGTCCACCTCTACCACAAACTGAAGAGAAGGATCGGGTTTGGTGAAGGCTAAATTGGCCTCCTGAGACCACCGAAACTCAGTTTTGGCAGAGGTGAGACCAGTCAGAGGCGTGGCTAGTTGGCTGTAATTGTGAATAAAATGCCGATAGAAATTGGCAAAACCCAGGAATCTCTGCAGGGCCTTGCAAGAATCCGGGGTTGGCCAATCCACCACAGCCTTAACCTTAGCTGGATCTACCTGAATTCCCTCCGGTGACACAATGAATCCCAGAAAATTTACGGATCGGGAGTGGAACTCACACTTCTCAGCCTTGACATACAGCCCATTCTCTAGCAGCCATTGGAACACTCGTCTGACGTGCTGAACATGTTCCTGGAGAGAATGGGAAAAAATCAAAATGTCATCCAGGTAGACAAAAATAAACTTATCAACCATATCTCTCAGCACGTCATTAACAAGAGCCTGGAAGACTGCGGAGGCGCTGGCTAGACCGAAAGGCATAACCAAGTATTCAAAATGCCCCCTAGGGGTGTTAAAAGCAGTCTTCCACTCATCGCCCTCCCTTATGTGGACCAAATGATAGGCATTGAGGAGATCCAATTTTGTGAAAAAGTTGGCTCCCTGCAGACGCTCGAACGCCAAAAACATCAATGGCAAAGGGTAAGTGTTCTTCACCGTGATGTTTTTCAGCTTACGATAGTCAATACAGGGATGAAGGGAACCATCCTTCTTATCCACGAAAAAGAACCCCGCGCCAGCTGGGGAAGAAGAGGGCCTAATGATCTTAGTTGCCAGAGAATCGGAAATGTATTTCTCCATGGCCTCCCTCTCAGGAGCTGAGAGTGAGTATAAACCACCCTTAGGGGGACACGTACCTGACTTAAGCTCAATAGCGCAATCGTAGGGACGATGCGGAGGAAGAGAAGCAACACGGGACTTACTGAACACCTCTCTCAGGTCATGGTACTCCACAGGAACACGGGAAACATCCACCGGCTCATCCTGCAACAAAGAACAAGAAACAGGGGAAGAAGCAGACAAAAGACAAGTAGAATGACAGTAAATGCTCCAAACCAATATTTTGTTTCTGGACCAGTTAATGTGGGGATTGTGTGAGGATAACCAGGAGTGACCTAAGACGACTGGAGCCAGGGGAGAGTCAATGATATAGAAAGACGTGAGTTCAGTGTGGTTACCAGAAATGATGAGTCTGATGGTGGTGGTAACCTGGGTGATTTCGGTGAGTTGAGTGTTACAGAGGGTATTAACCAGAATCTTGTGCTCAAGTGTGGAGGTAGGAATCTTGAGGGATTTGACCAGGGATGCATCGATGAGATTAGATTCTGCTCCGGAGTCTACCAGGAATGATGAAGGGTATCCGTACCGGGAGGAGAGTAGATGAAGAGGGTTTACGTAGAGAAGATCCACCCACCAGTAACCTCTGGACTACTGGTGGGCTCTGTCTTTTAATGGGCAGAAATGTAACATATGACCAGCAGATCCACAATACAAGCATAGAGTGCGTCATTGATCCCTCTCCTCCCGGGTCAACCGAGCTCTGCCCACCTGCATGGGTTCTCCTTCTGATTACTGGCTGATTGCACCGTGAAGACAGGAAGTCCTAGGTGGCGGAGAGATGCTGGGAGTGTGCTCTGGATGAGAAGCTAGTGCCAAGCGTGAATGACATTGAAGACGTGAGTCCACTCGAATGGCGAGGTCGACCAACTCATCGAAGGTCTTGGGTAAGTCCAGAGCATAAATCTCATCCTTGATGCGATCAGCCAACCCATGCAGGAGTAAGTCCCACTGCGCCTCCTCATTCCAGTTACAGCTGGCTGCCAGCGTGCAAAACTCTATGGAGTAATCAGAGACAGACAAAATACATTGTCGTAGTTCCACTAATACTCAGGCAGCCTCTCTGCCATGTGCCGAACGGTCGAAGACCTTCAGTAGCTCACTGGAAAATGACTGGAACGAGGAACAACAAGGATGTTTCTGATCCCACAACGCCGTACCCCAAAAGGCATGCTCGGCCCGACAGTAATGAGATGACATATGCCACCTTGAAACCTTCAGTAGGAAAAGCAGATGGCTGCATAGCAAAAGCTTGAGAACATTGAGACAGAAATGCTCTGCAGTAGTTCGGCTAACCCGAATAGCTCTCTGGTGGGTTGATGCAAGGTTCGGATCGAAGCATGGGCGGCATCGCTGGTTCTATAGCCGTTGGTGGTGGCGGTGTGGGTGCAGGGAACTCACTGGGTGCTGGACTCTGTTGGATGATAGATGAGAGCTCGGTGAATCGCGCCGCCAGAGCCTCGATGGCCATCCTGGTGGTTTTAGCCAGTTCCTCCTGTTGGGTGATGCGCGATTCCTGGTTGGTAAGATATTGTTGTATCTGAGCGAGTCCTGCTGGGTCCATCTTGATCGGATCATTATGTCGAGTTTATAAATAGGACCCAGATGCAGGAGTAAAAATATAACAATGTTTACTGAGTGAAAAGTTCAGGTATATGATGAAAAAATATGAAGTAGAACAAACAACGGAACAGTCCAGAGATGAGGTGGAAGAAGAGTTGTAGCGGGGAGAGAGTAGAGGTAATGTATATTCCAGGGTGTGAGATGGCGATGATTGGAGCAGAGAGAAACAGAGGTGAGTAATCCTGGTGAATGGAGCTGATGGTAATAGCTGGAGCACAGGAAAACAGGCAAAAATATCCAGACTAAAAAAATACAGAGAACAGCGTGAGAACAAAGCACACAACAAGAGAACAATCCGATACTGAACTCACACAAAAGGGCTGCTTATAAGGGAGAGAGAAGATAGTGTGCAGGTGCCGAGCTAATCAAGCAGCGGGTGGTAATGAGCGTTGAAGGATGGGACAGTTAAAAACACTATTGGACCCGATCGTAAAACCGTAAGTAAACAGCTTCATTTATGAATATTTCAAATGTCATTACTGTTTGATAGTTTATGGTGCTGCTTGAGGGAACATTTTAATATATTTGGATGAAAAGTGTTGGATGTGGGTTATATGTTAATCCTGAAATTTAGTTTTGTAATGTTGTGGAGATTTTTCATTCTCTTATGACTGAGTTTCAATTATGGCTGTATTTCACTGGGTGTTTCCATTAAAGGGAGGCACACAGAAACAAACCAGCAGAATGAATCCTCCCATGACACAAAATCATTGTGATTATATAGTTAATAATCAATATATCTGCCAGGCCTACACAATACACAATTTTGGTACTGTGTTGGGTCACCACTTGTAGCAAAACCAGTTGAGAACCACTTGAATCATATTAGGTAAACATTTTAAACATCTTGGCTCGTTAAAAGTTCACTCAGACTTTAGAGACTTTGAAGACTCGCTCAAATAGTCTCTCTGTTTTTTATTAGCTTTGTTACTCAGGAACAAATTTCAACTGGTATACTCTGTTTTAATAATGGCAACAATACCCCTTAAAATCAAGATAATGAAACTGATCGTTCTGAATCATCATGAATGTGGAGGTGAAAATAAACCCTTCCTTTCTCCAAAACCTCAAACCTGCCAAACCTCCCTTAAATGTCTGCCAACACAACCCTCCTGCTTTGCTGAGATTTAGCAGGGCTGTGTTGTCAGTCACCATGCTGATATTAACCGAGCGACTGTCTCACATTCATCCATATCCACATGCATCTTCAGGCTTGGAGGGTGTGTTGTTACTGTACATGTGGAGGTGGTGGGCACATTACAGTCTGAAAAGGGGGTTTAACCTTTCAGCTGACCCTAATACTGTAGTTCAGTAAGGGGTGAGCTATGACATGGTGCCAAGCCTGCACTATGCCTTTGTCCCCAGAGATACCATATGGAGGCAGTTGCTTATCCTAACTGCCCTCACTCTACTGGCCAGTTTAAGTCAGAATGTCACTGTAAATGCCATGCTTATTTTGACACAGCTCAAATGCTCATCATGCCTCATAATTCAGCATTTTTAAAGCCATTGTTTTGGCCAGTGATTTTTTTTTTTTTTTTGCTATCCATTTGAGGATATATTGGTGTGTGTCGGCAGTTATGTGCATGGACACTCATCTTTACATGAATGTGGCAGTTTGTCTCTTTTTATCAAACACTGATCCACACAGTGCAATTAGTGTGTCCCTTTTAAGAGTTGACAATAATACAGGAGGATTGCACAGCTGTTTTATAGCCAAGACTGGCAAGGGGCAGAGTTTCAGTATTTTAACCCTTTTGAAAGAGAGAAAATGTGAAAAAACAAAAATAAACATGCATTAATAAAACATGAGAACTGATGACATTTGCCTCCCCTAGACTGACAATTTTTAGCCTTTTATTGGTCGTTGTCCTGCAGTAATGGTATGTTGTTGGTTGACATGCCATTCAGGTGACATCTGGTCCATTCCAAAACCTAGTGAACTGCCTACAGTGGAAGCATTCTAAGGCATAATAGGCTAACTTCTGACACAAAGGCTGTACCAAAAGGTTGTCTTTTTAATTATGCTGCCTTCTAAGATATCCCGTTTTAGCCAAATTCATGTACCCTTCCTGCAGAAGGCAATCTCAGAAAGCACAGCGATGAGCTCATTGGGAAACAAACAAACAAGCAAATAAATAAATAAATAGATCAAATATGGTGGACGAGGTAAGAGAAATTTAAACATACTGAAAAGTATTGATAAAAATAATTGTGTAATTAATAATGTTTTATTTTAAATGTTTTATATGAACACACCTAATTTATACAGTTTTTCTCCTGAACAAACTAAAGCATCATAGCCTGCGTTTATATTAGCGGAAGGTATTTTTGAGTGTAAGGGCAGGAAATTAAATGCCTAGAGAGGGGCGCCAAAAGCAAGTTGTTAAATGAGATGATTTTAGCTGTAAGGATATAATACAGTAAAGAGGAATGCATATTTTATTAAATCTACCCCCAAACCCCAACCCTAAACCTAACCGTCAGTGGGGTATAAATGTAATCTTTTGTGGAAAATGGAACCTCAGAATCTTGGGTCATCATTCATTATGCATACACAATAAAAGCAGATGGTGCTAGTCTGTAACTTGGCATGACAGGGGCAATGCTGGAACTTTTGGAAGCAACATGGCGATATCCTGTATGATCATGATGAAAAAACACATCCATGATTAGTTTAGGCAATTATCGACGTTCTTCGAGCCAAGTTTTCTTAGGAAAACAATTTCAGGGATGTGCGCAAACAGGAGAAATATCTCCTTAACAGAACAAAAACAACAGTGTATTTCGTCATATTTTTTTAGGCAAACTAATAGAAGCCTGTATACCCAGTAAATCTAAATTAGCCTTAAGGCTGAAATAATCTACTAAACAATGTTTGAATGATATTTGTGCGTTAAGCGTTTTGGGCTGAAGGGTTGAAGATTAAAGGGGTCATGACATACTCTTTTTTTATAATTTTATTATCTTCCCTGAAGTCCAATGATAATGTTAGTATTTTTTTGCACCTAAACAGTCATAATTTTGTAATATATGATCATTTTCCAACCTGTCTCTGGCCCTCTGTCTAAAACGCTTGGTTTTGGCCTAAGCGCCTCCTTTAAATTTAACGGAAACACCCAGTGAAATACAGCCATAATTTAAACACAGTCATAAGAGAATAAACAATCTCCACAACATTACAAAACAGATTTCAGGATTAACATATAACCCACATCCAACACTTTGCATCCAAATATATTAAACTGTTCCCTCAAGCAGCACCATAAACTCTCAAACAGTAATGACATTTGAAATATTCATGAATGAAGCTGTTTACTTACGGTTTTGCGATCGGGTCCAATAGTGTTTTTAACTGTCCCATCCTTCAATAACAGTTCCTTTGCAAAGCTTGACTCATGTTATGACTGGTTCACAAGCAATCCACGCTGATGTAAGCCAAAAAAACATAAAATCCATGCTGAAAAATGCTGATGAGACATTCACACGACGCACATACACAGTCCAAAGCATGGTCACAATCACACGTAAGTATCATCCTGCATTGATGCGCACATCGCCAGTAACACATCAAAAAGGTCATCAAAGACGTCCATCTAGTAATTCAGTTTACATACAACAACAACTAAAAATAGCACAGATGGGCGAAAGAACGCTTCCAGGATGCATTTGTGCTCAAAACAACATGATGCATCAGCTGAATGAAAGAGAATAGAGTCTCCTTTTCAGAGTTGTAACTTGACACCATGTCTTTTAAAAGTGACACTAGATACATGACAACGGTCAAAGACATCTGTCTAGTGCATGTTTATATACAAAAATAATTCAAAATAGTCCAGATGGGTCCCCTTTGGTGTTCAGGAATAGTTAAGAGGCCTGTCTGTCCCTTTAGAGCTCCTTGGTCTGTCTTGCTCTCTCTCTGTTTCAAACTGAGCACCAGTGGCAGGGCCAAGAGTGCGATGATGTAAAGTAGACATTGATGTTGTTGCTATAGAGGCGGTCATGAATTAATGTGCCCCCTAGTGACGTAGGGAAGTAGAGAACGAGATGTTTTTGCAGCTTGGTTCCAATAAATGCTTATCGCTTGATGATTAGGTTTTGAGTTCTGAAATTTATAGTATGTTTTTATAGTAGAATGACCTCTTGTATGTTAAAAGAAAACAAATCAAGGAAAACTGTATTCCTCATGACATGATCCCTTTAAAGGAAAAAACAAAAACTGACCTTGCCTGTGTTTCCCAAAAGCATCGCAAGCTTAATTTGATCGTAAAGACCATTGGAGCCAATGGTTTCTATGATCTACTTAGGCTTACAAAGCTTTTGGGAAACGCAGCCCAGGTTGTTTGAGGAATAGCAATACAATGCTGCCTTACAGGCACAGTAATGGCATTCTCCTCTAAAGTTTTCTGGTACTGTATATTTGCAAATATTGTTTTATTACTCCGCAATCCACTATTAGGCTAAGAAAGTGAACAGATCAACCATTTTGTATGCCACAGTTGTTAAGATGTCATTTCCATATCTTTAGTCAAAGCACCGGAGCAAACGGGGCAGTTTAGAGGTAAACAAAAGGAGAGGAAGTACCAAAGCTGCTGTTTCTTCAGCCCAGCGGAATAATCGGCCTCACACAGACTCCCTTTATCACAGCTGCTTTCAACCAGGCGGAATCTGAGAACAGCCTGGCTGCCATTCTAACAATTCTCTGTTTGTTTGGGAAGATGGCCAATTGCTATACAGTAGCATTTACATCATGTTTTTTTTTCTTTGAGTAGCACCAGACGGTTTATCTTTTTCTTATATCTCAGATATAACAGATCCCATTTTAACACATTAATCCATCAAAAGCGATGACCGCTGGAAATGTGAATGTGTGTGAATGTGTGATCAGGGTGATAGAGAGAGCATCTGTGATCTATTAGGAAGCAGTTGCATGGCTCTGTGAAACTCTCTGCTCCACCTCACCAAATCAATCTGTTTGAACATCTCTCTCCCCACTCTCCTCTCTCTGTGCATATGTGTGTGCGAGCACATGCCTGTGTGTATATTTGCAGATTGGTGTGTGTGGGTGTGTGCATGAATGTTTTTCTCCACCCTAACCAAGACTGCTAACTAGAATGCCATTGGATGTGAATGTCTGTGGCTCTGATTCAAAACCTACTGAGCTTTTTACAGAGGCAACATTTTAAGACATCATAGGTATGTTCCAGACTGTTCCAAACATAGCCAGCTTTATAATGTTGCATTTTGAGACATATCGATTTGGCCAAATTCTAAGGTAGCATCATATGTATCCTTAGTGGAGAAGGCAAACCCAAATGCATTGCGACAAACTCTGCACTGTCAATGAAGGAATGGAGTTGGTTTCCCTACTTTCAAACTACAGTACTTGTTTATTTGTACATATCTAAATATTTCGAAATGAACATAAAATATATTGATTCTATACTTTTAATCAAAAACATTAAATCAATAATTGTATATTTTTCCATTGTTTTTATTTATTAATTTTTATTTTTTGTCATTTACTGTGCTTCATGGGATTACAGTTAATTTGCTCATTAAAAACACTAAGTACACTGTTTTGTGCCTTTGTGTTTGTAATGAGTTCACAAGATGGGCAAGGAGGAAGCTGGGACCAGCTTAACAAACAGACATAAAGACATTTATTTTACAACTTAAAAAGACAATACCAAACGCACTGCTTCCCCGCAGTCACGTTGCATCCACACAAACAGCTTCATGCGTCTCTCTCTCTCCCCATCTGCCGCTGTATCTTCTCCTTAAATACTCCCACCACCCCTCACTGGAACGTGAGACTGGTGTGGCACACAGGTGGAACTCATTCACCACTTATCTTCCTGGCCTCGCTCTGCCCAGATGCTGCTCGGCCCTGCCCTGCTACCCACATACCCCCAGCTACCTGGGAACAGAGATTGTGTGTGTGTTGTTGTGAGTGAGTAAGGAGTGGTTTTACAGGCTGGATGTTGCTCTCACCCACTGGAGGATAACAGCGAGTGCATATCGGTGATGCCATAGTTTATACCCTCAATTTTGCTCTCTCTCTCTCTCTCTCTCTCTCTCTCTCTCTCTCTCTCTCTCTCTCTCTCGTCATGCCTTTCTTTTCTCAGAATTCTTAATCTTGGGCTTTCTTAGGCTGAAAGAAAAGAGAAACAGAGGTATGAGAGCCAGAGTACAGTTACAAGCACATTTAAAGATATAATCTCTCAAAGAAGCTCCTGGAGTATTGTCAGGTACATCAGGCTAAAAAATTCAGGATCTTTAATAAATAATGTTACATGATATTTGCTGTCGCAATTTGAAATAAAAAATAAATAATAATTGAGTGTTGTGATAAAGAGAAAATTAACCAGAAGGCACTTAAAAACACAGTTATTTTTCACTGTTGTTGAAAATTGGCTAAACCAATATGCCAGTGTCAATTACATCTGTAAAAATAGTAATGTTCTGAGTCAGGCTTTCAACAGAATTATCTCAGGGAGACTCCCGATGTCTTTACTCATGCTTCTAGTTTTGGGGCGTGGAAATGCTGACATTGGGAAATTGGGGTGTCCCTTGTGCCCATAATTCCTGCAGATTACATTCCATCTGTCTGCCATATGTCTTTAATTTTATTTTAACTAGAAAAAAAGTTTGTAAAGGCAAACCTTGATGTTGGCTTAACAAAGCCTGAAAGTTTAAAATAGTTTTATAAGATTGAGAGTTTACAGGTTATGTTTAGGTGTAAGTTTAAACAGGCATTATTGAAAGACAGAAAGATAGATAGACAGAGAATCTGAAGGACTGCGCTGAGTTTGGTTTGTGTAATTTGAAAGGTCTAGGAGGAGTTAGGGTCAGAGAGGAGATAAGATTTTTAAAAAACCCTTAACCCAAGTTTGTACAGTAACAGTTTGTTGGGGGTGGGGGGCGGAGTATCCTGGGGATATAACGAAAATGGGTAGAGGCTGAGACCCACGATACACATGGGAATAAACAAGGGAATCCCTCAGGTCCTCCAGGTTGACGAGAGGCGGTGATGAGGCATCACTGACTTCAAGTGCCAATCAGAAATAATCATCTATCAACAAGTTTTCAGACTCAGATCTACTAAACAAAACATCATCATCCTATAAATCAGTGTGGTGGAGTATTCCCAGTCCAGTATTCCTCTGGGTACATTCCTCCTACCTGAGCAGGACATCCAGAGTTCAGCATATGCTGAGGAACGTCTGCTGACTCTAGAGAATAGATCCATCCTCTTTAATGAGTGTGATGGAGGTGGACAGACTCGCTCACCCTCATCACCTTTTTTTTTCTTCTCTTCATAGGTGGCTGCCTTTGAAGTAGACCTCTCTTCTGTCATGTTATACTCATGCCACATGGGGCCAGCTTTAAACATCCCAGGTAAACAAAATAATATATAAATCTCATTAAGGAAGAGGTGGGGTTCATGAAGAATGCACTGTAGAGAATCATGTGATGTTTCTGATAAAGGAGGGAGAAAGACGTTAAAGAAAAGAGTAGAAGTGAGGGAGTGCAGGTTTATCATCATAGCAATGCTATCGTCACTCTATCGATAAGGGACAGAGGGGTGACTGGCCCTCTTAATGACTCTCTCTTCCAAAAGAGTGAGAAGCAGAGTGAAAGGAGAGGATAATGAAGGCTCCCTTGTGTGCCAGCGCTGAAGGCGAATCTTTGAAGGGTTTTGGCACAAATGATACTTTTAAAGCTATTTTGCTGGTTTTGTAATAAAGATTGAGATTTTTGGTAAGGACATTGGTTTTTAAATCACAATATGAGTAATTTTATATAACAATAACGATATATAGCCTATCATAATATTGTAATTTTTTTGGAAAATCAAGAAAAAATTGTTAATGTATTAAATAGTGCTGTCAGCGTTAACACGTTAACACATGATTAATTTAAAATGTATAACACGTTAATTTTTCTTAATGGCGATTAAGGCATGTACTGATGTGACATTAGATTCTGACTTTTTATTCAGCTCCGTATGAGTTCTGAACACTGATTAGAGGGCGGAACCCTTGCGATGTGTCCAGCAAGGACATTACACTCGTATACACACTACAAACAAACACACAACAGTGAGTCTTATCAAACAAATGTTGATGGGACTTGTCACAAAAGTTAAGTCCTTTGCGTCTTTTGTACTGTAAGTCAGCATTTTAGCACTTAAACATGTCAATTCTCACAAGCATGCACAACTTGTTCTCCCGTGGAGGGTCTGTTGACGCTCCACTCATATTTAACATAATTTCAACTTTGCACCCGTTGCCGCCGAGCTTCTGAAGCGTCAGCTATTGATTACCAGACAATTCGAATTAATTATATTTCCATCGGCAGTGCCAGAGATAAAAGCAGAACAAGACGCGCTTTTCATATGGAGTTCAACGCGGCTCTTGCTGCCCTGAAACAAATCATGTGCTTTCCATATCCAAAGTGTAAAGACAGCCTTTTGGGGTTTAAGAGATGTAATGCGCATTGCAATGAATAGTAGTTCTATCAATCAGCCAACATCACACTTAGACTTTGGTATATGTTTAATGTTACTTGAATTGGTGCCATTGTAGTGAATATCTATCTTTGTACTGTGGAGTTTGGAAAATGTTAAAAAAGCATTATTGTTACAAATTGTTTTGCTCTATCGTGTTGTTCTTTCCAAAGAAGGAAATAAATGCATTTAGTCAGGAAATATAGTCACATTTCAGCACTTTTAACTATGAAAAATCATGAGATTAATCGCGATTAAAAAAAAATTAATCTATTGACAGCACTAATATTAAATATCCATATTGTAATGCCTATTTTTGGATAATCCAGTCAGTGAATTAAATATTTATAAGTTCTTCCTCTTATATAATTTTCTCTTTATATGGAACTTGACAAAGATAGTCAAAAAAACAAACAAAAAAAAAAAAACATTATGCCACATAGTCTGATAAGTTGTTGACCAAAATAATTATTTGTATTAACTTTCTTCAAGAAACTCAGGATGCAATGTAACAATGCAACAAAGAAAATTATGCATAAGTAATAAATAGATAAATTAAAATAAACACTTCTTGCAGAAAATATCCAAAATGATTTAAAAACTTCTTAAAGGAAATACTGTAAATATTCTATACATTTAAACACTTGCAATTTGATTTTGTTTTTTTTAAATGTAAAAATAATTGACCAATTTTGCTTGTGATTATCGTTGAGCGACACGTTATGCACATTACATTTTTCTGTTCTGTGTTGGCTTTTGTGAACCTACACTACTGATGTTTTAATAACAAGCTCCTCTCCATTTTATTGACTTGTTTGGGAGTCGTCCCGTTCTATGAAGTATTTTTTTCATGTATTAAGTAGTAAGATATTTACATATTGCGAATACACAATAAAGCAAAATCTCTATCGATTGACACTTTATATCATCATCACGATATACAGTATATCGTCATATCGCCCAGCCCTACTATGAGTGCTGAGCAAGTGCTCATTAGAGTGGCAGTGTGTGAAAAAAAAAGTTCGGCCCTGAATCAAGGCACAATCGGCCGATCGATCGGTGCACCCCTACAAGCTGGTATGATACCTGTTGCATGTCACCTTTGTCTTTCGGAGCATGCACACAATGCCGAGGTCAATTGTGGTCTGATTAACACATGTATACATGCTAGACAAAGCTGAGCTACAATATAATTATCTAGGACTGTTAGTTCATCTTCACAAAAAAACGGACTGATATGGCTTCAGTTGACTAAAGCATTTACATGTCATTTTAAAAAAGAAAATAGTGTTGTTTTAGTCCAAATGAAAACAAACTTTTAAAGTACATGTAAACGTACTGTAAGTATTAACCCGTACTTTGTGAACACAACTTTGTTTCCTGGTGAATTGTAAAAAAAACAAAACTTTTGTGTACTATATGCATAAGACGGTCAATGATCAGACTATGGGTGTTTCTGTGCATTTCATCTTAGACTTAATCTAGATTGACTGCTATCCCAGATAACTGGCACCAGAGCTGCCTATCCAGCACATAACTGCTCCCCTCAATACCAAAAACACATTGACCTGTTTGAGCATGTTCAGGCCTAAAAAGCTTACAGTCAGCAAGAAAGAGACAGTGTGTGTGCAAATGTGTAGCATATCCAATTAGTAAGAGAGAGAAAGCAAGTAAGTAAAAGGGTTGTTAATAGCATTCCAGAATAAAATAATATTAAAAAATAGGAAAGGAAAACATGCTTAACCTGATGTCATTATCTTTCTCTTATGTCCTACTAAACGGTGACTGTGTAACCTAATATAAATATTTTATCATATGAGTCAGAGAGGCCTGCGGCCATCCTCTGGCTCTTTATATATATTTGTGTTGTTAGGTGCACACAGATATCTTCCTCTGTTAGGTGCACACAAATATCTTCCTCGGTTACTTTTGCAGGAGTTTTAATGTTATTTTATGTGTAACTCAGTGCTGCCCAGAGTCTTGGTACTTAAATTCTGGGATACCAATATTTCCCCCTCTATCTCTCTGCCAAGGATGGCTATTTCTATTTAGTTGACAGACAGTCAGCTCTCCTGCAGGGACTGTCCCTGTGATGTCCTTCTCCTCAAGTAGCTAGACATAGAAAATGGCAAATGAGAGTTTAGTGTGGGGAGTTTTGCTATAAATAATTTAAAGTGGTGTAGCATCATCAGGGGATATTAGGGTTAAATTCCAGCACCCCAAGTCAGAAGCAATGTTTGAATAGGGGACACATAGACACACATATACACACAACAAGAGACAGACAGAGACATACTGTTAGAACAGTTGAAAGAGAAATGTTAACTCCCTGAGGAGCAGTGCTAGTTTGGATCAGAAGAGAAGTACTCTCTTGCTCGCAGCTCCATTGGAAGATTCAGATGCAAACAATGTCTTCTGTCTGCAAATCAATAGTAGAGGAACAACTGCTGTTAAGTCAAACACCCAAAGAACCCTGGTGAGATCAGATGAGTCTATAGTGATTCTGAACCATCTCTCAAGCATCCAAAATTAGTCAGACATGACAGTTTTGGATCAGCCGTCAATTTCACACGTCACTAGTTCCATTTTCCACCTCTAAATTAAACAGTAGTTTTTTTATTCCTCACCTAATATGGATGCTTAAGTTAATAGCTATGGAATATTTCATACAAAAATGACAAATGTATTGTTTCAAAATGTTGTTCTAAACATGTGTGACTTTATCTGTAGGAGATGTTTTGCAGGATGTCCAAGCCACTTATTTCCAAGACAACAGTGACCAAAAAGAACAAAAAAAAAACAAACAAAAAAAAAAAAACACCTAAATAGTAGTACATATGACTTGTGCGCTATAATCCAAGTCTTCTGAAGACATATGATAGCGTTGTGTGAGGAACAGACTGGAAATTACTTCAGATTACATGCTGATAAACCTTCGTACACTGAAGCGATAAAATGTACACTGATGCAAAAAACAAAGCCCTTTTATGTACTTGACATCAAACCTGGTGCAATGTGTCTTGAAGCACCAAATTTGAGAGCTATAGTACAATATTCCAAAATAACTTGAAACATAGTGTCATTTTTTGGAACTTGACTACCCCTTGTTACTGTCTGCTGCCACTGAATGGAAAGGAGCAGCCAAGGACTATTGTTTTAATTGGTGATGGCAGCCTAATGTTTGAGAATAAGGTCTGCTGATGTAAAGGTTGCTAGTTTTATCCCAAGTGGGGTTCACCCAGAAACTAAATAGCTGCTGAAATAACAGTCCTATACTCTTCACCATAGAGACCATTGAATCTTAGAGCAAGACATTCAACTGCAGATTGCTCTGAGTGATTCACCCTGCAATTTATGTACCCTATATTGCTTAAAATGAAAAGCATCTGAAAGCAGACCATACATATAAAGTCATTGTCAATTATTGTTTGTTCACTGAGAGCTATTTAGTCTTTCATGACCTTGTAGAGTTTATATAGCCATAGGCATGTGGCCATGGCTAAAATGCTTTTAAGCTCTTGACTCTGATTTACAGAAAATACTCTGAGCTCCTCAGACAGACTTAGTGTAACACTTGTAATTAAATTATATACCAGATGTTACATAATGTTGCCCAAAGTACTGAAGACAGTGTGTGTGTACGATTTCATATTGTTTCATACAACATGTATGAACTGGCTTGAAGTGGTTCCTTTTCTACCTGCTTCATATCCGTAATGTTTTTTATCCTTCCTGGATATTGTGTGCTTTGGTCAAAGTTTGTACTCTTAGACACTGATAGCCCTTTTCCACCAACATGGTTCGGGTTCCTGTGGCCGGTGCGAATTCTCGAACTGTTCTGCATGTTTCCACCGCAGAAAAGGCTGTTCCGAGGCATAAAATCTGGTTCCACACTGGCCCCAAAAGCTTGCTGGTCTCAACGCAAAAGAACCGATTACGTCAGGGGGAGAAGGGTGGGACAAATTTTTCATCGCCAGGTAAAGTTTTTCCAAACAACAACATTTTGGCCAGATACCATCTGCAGCAAGTACTTCTTCACTCTATAACAATAAGAATCCACAAAAATGTCAGAAATAGAAAGCATTCAGGAAACGCGGATGAAACGAGCTTTGTATTTGTGATTTGGTTTTCTACAGAGATCCAAGATAAACTAGAGAGATCGCAAAGAAAAAAAAAAGGGGATAAGAGGAGATATGAAATGATGCACATCAGCTTCAATTGGACGGTTCACCAAATCATAGTCGAATTGAAAAATATTGGGGGACAGCGAAGCAATGTCTTGGACACCGAGCAGCCAGCTAACTAACCTGGGCATTTAATTCAGTCAGTCACACTTGAGACAAACAATGAACAGTGAAACCCCGGTGTCTTCTGTGGCTGATCTTGGCAAATTATTACATCTGCAAGCTTTGTTAGCTTTCCTTACACTCGTCTCATCTTATTTTGAGCATTATTTTGTTCAGTTAGGACACTTTTGGCCATCTACTCACTTTGTTAGGAAGATCGCTGCTATCTTCTAAACAAACTGGTGGAGATTCTCAATCAAGACATAAACATAATTTTACAGTATATGCTATGGCAAAAATCCAAATATAACCATCTGCTACACCAATGTTAATCACGATTCCACTGTTACAGTTTATGGTACTTAACAAGTTAAGCGACATTTAAAAGTTCATAAAAATAATGTTATTACGTCACCTGTCATCTTTTTTGATATTAACAATTTTTATTGATTCCATTCAACAAATTACATAAACATCACAGAAAATGCGGAATCAAATTATATACAATTAAACCCTTCCCCTGAACACCCCCACCCGACACAAACACTCACCCCAGTGGTCATAAATATATTTAAAAAAAAAACACGCACACGTAATAAATAAATAAATAAAAGCATATTTTCAACAACAACAACAAAAAAAAAAAACAATCAAATTGCACACAAACATTTAAAACTAAAGATCCCTCTCCACTACCCCTCCCCGAAAGCCTTCCAAAAAGGCCAAATATCTGCCCCATTTCCTATCAAATAACCCCAGATTTCCCAGCCTTCTATAGACCACTCATGAAATGAGGGTGCTCCAACCGACCTCCAACCCCTTAAAATAACCTGTCTGGCGATCATGAAGCTCGTTAGGACCCAACTCTTTATGTGCTGATTCTCAACGTTGATGACCACCCCATCGCCCAAAATACAGAGTCTGAGACAAAGTGAAAGCCAGGTGCCCAATACATCACATATAAGACTCTGAACTTTCAACCAGAACACCTGGATCTCAACACACCCCCAAAAGACATGAGTTATGTCTCCAACCTCTGACTGACATCACCAGCAGGTGGGTGTGTCTTTAAGACCAAGCCTATACAATCTGGAGGGGGTCCAATAAAATCAATGTAAAATCTTAAATTGCATAAGGCGAACCCTTGCATCTCTAGATGCAGACTTTACATTTTTTTGAATCCTAGCCCACACCCCCTCCTCCAATGTCAAGTTTAGATCTTTCTCCCATAATTTTTTGAGAGAATTCAAAGTTCCGTCCCCCAGATTCTGAATTAGCAGGGAGTAATACATTGATGCCTCATGACCTTTCCCAAAAGCAGCAATCACCCCTCCCAGAGTATCTGCCGCACTGGGGGTGGGTGCGTGCCACTCCCAAAAACAGTGCAGAGTAGGTGGTGCAGCTGTAAATACTTGTAAAACTGAGATCTGGGAATGCCAAAATGTTAAACCATATTTTCAAAAGGTCTCAGTACTCCACTCTCATATAGGTCACCAAGTGTATTAACCCCCCTCACAATCCAATCCGACCAACAGAAAGGGGACTTATTAATACATAGTTTAGGGTTCAGCCATATGCTTGAGGCTACGTTTAAATAAATATCAGAATTAAACACTCTGGACACTTTTGTCCATATCGAGTGCAAATGCAAAATAACGGGGTGCGACTTAACCTCTCCGGCTAGTTTAATCAAAAGGTTTGCAGTGGCGAAATAGGGGCAAGAACTTCCTTTTCAATACAAAACCAGGGAGGGGCTCTCTCAGGTGGAAGCGACCAATGAGCCAAATGTCTAAGAACGAATGCATAATAATAAAAAAAAATCTTGGGTAGGCCTAACCCACCTTTGTCAATCGGCCTATGTAACTTATTGAAATTTAACATGGGATGCTTACCATTCCAAATGAAGGACTTTGCTATGCTATCAAATTGCTTGAAATAAGAGAGGGGGACATCTACAGGGAGAAACTGCAGTAAGTAATTGAATTTTGGAATACAGTTCATTTTAATAACATTAACCTTCCCAATCATAGATAAATGTAATGCAGCCCACCTGCCCACATCGCTTGAAAACCGTTTTATAAAGGGGTCAAAATTAACTCTTCATACAAATTTGCTGGAAATAAAATATCCAAATACTTAATGCCCTGTTTGGGCCACTGGAAAGCACCCGGCTGGAAAGCCGTTACTGGACAGTACGCTGTCAGAGCCAAAGCTTCGGATTTAGACCAGTTGACTCTATATCCTGAAAACTTAGAAAAGGAGTTAATAATTCTTTGGAGGCAAGGCATAGATCTACTGGGGTCAGAGACAAATAATAAAATATCATCTGCGTAAAGCAGAAGCTTATGCGCCACACCTCCCACCACCACCCCTGGAAAATCATCCTCCTTTCTTATCACGGCTGCTAATGGTCCCAGGGCAAGACAGAACAATAATGGGGAAAGAGGGCCACCCTGCCTGGTGCCCCTATCCAGAGTAAAATAATCTGAAATTAATCCATTTGTTTGTACCGCTGCTACTGGGTGTCTATAAAGTAACTTAATCCATCCAATAAACGTACTCCCGAACCCGTATATTTCCAAAACCTTAAAAAGATAATCCCATTCTACCATATCAAATGCCTTTTCGGCGTCAAGTGAGATGGCAGCGACCGGAGACTGATCATTTGCTACTGACCACATGATATTGATGAGACGCCTAATGTTATCAGAAGAGCTACGACCTTGAATAAACCCCACCTGATCTATATGTATAAGAGATGTCATAACATTACTTAATCGATTAGCCAGAATTTTTGACAAAATTTTTACATCTAACTGGATCAGGGAAATTGGACGATAACTTTTACACTCGCTTGGCTCTTTGTCCTTTTTAAGAATCAGACTGATCCGGGCTTGTGTCATGGTTGGAGGAAGCTTTCCATTCTTTAATGATTCAGTATAAACTTCTAACAAAAGTGGAGCCAGTTCTGTAGCATAAGATTTGAAAAACTCAGCAGCAAAGCCGTCAGGCCCCGGAGCCTCGCCTGTAGGCAAAGCCTTAATAATCTCGCCAAGCTCTTCCAAGGTTTTCTCAGAATCAAGAGAATTTTTTTGCTCAGTTGTCAGTTTTGGAAGTTCTAATGGTTCCACAAAGTTTCTAATATCTTCATCAGTAGACGAAGATGTGGAACTATAGAGATCAAGATAGAATTCTTTAAAAGCATTATTAATATCAATGGCTGTGGTAAATATTTCACCACCAGCAGATTTTACTGAAGGAATGGTAGAAAAAGACTGTCTCTGCTTTATATGTCTTGCCCTGAATAAACAAAACTCCACTTTCTGCGACAAAATAGTATTATATCTGTATTTCAATCGAGTCAATTCTCTGAGGCCATCGGATGACAAACAGCGCTTCAGCTCTGCTTCGACATTTTTAATATTTCCTTCCAACTCCACAAGTTCTCGTGCTTTGGATTTTTTTGGTGAATGAGGCATATTGTATGATCCGGCCCCTAAGAACTGCCTTAAGTGCCTCCCAAGCCACACCCACAGAGGATACTGAGGACCAATTGGTCTCCATATAAACATTGATTTCAGTCTTTAACATTTGTTGGAATTCAGGATTTTGCAAAAGGGATACATTAAGGCGCCAACTATATGATTTCTTTTTCTCTATATGTGGCAACACCTCTAAACTCATCAGGGCATGATCTGAGACTAAGATGTTTCCAATTGAGCAATCCACAACAGATGAAATGAGGGACTTGGATATCAAAAAAAAAAAAAAAAAAAAAAATCTATTCTGGAATAAATCTTATGGACTGATGAAAAAAATGTATAGTCCCTACCAGATGGGTTCAAAAGTCTCCAAATATCCATAAGACCAAGATTTTTACACATCCTGTGAAGCGTCAATGTTGCTCTAGGGGGTTTACACACTTTTGCTTCACTATGATCAAGTACTGAGTCCATCAAAAGATTAAAGTCTCCTCCCAATATTATATCATGAGGGGTGCCAGCAGCTTGCAACATCCCTTCAAGATCTATAAAAAAGCCTTGATCATCAGCATTAGGTGCGTAAAAATTAGCCAAAATCAACCTTTGCCCCTGAATTTCAGCTAAAACAATAATGACTCTCCCTAATTTATCTTTAGTCTGTTTGAGACATTTGAATTGTAGATGTTTGTTTACCAATATAATGACTCCCTTGCTCTTACTTGAGCCAACACTAAAAAAAACATGTCCACCCCATATGTTCCCAAATTTTTCCGCTTCCTGCGGAGAAAGGTGTGTTTCTTGAAGAAACACTATATCATATTTCTTACGTTTAAGAAAAGAAATAACCTTCCTTCTTTTTATGGGGTGCCCCAACCCATTTACATTCCATGTGGAGAGAGATAGTACACTCATATTAACAACTGACATATTGATATAATATAAATAAATAACCTGTGTGTCAAAAACAAAATTATACAGACCACATTCCCCATTAGTGAAACAATCAAACCCCGAACTTCCCCCCGAACAAAACAAACAGAAAAAAGAAAAACATGCGCATTAACCCCGCGCACGAAAGCGCCAACCGGTGACAATCCCTCTAAACTCAAAAGGTCCATGAACGCCCACGAGCCCCCACGACAATTTTGCCATCGGATTGCTCAATTTTGCCTCACAAATTTGTGAGGCAAAATTACATTACAGAAAATACTTTGTAAAATAACCCCCAGCCAAAAGGAATAATGAACACAGAACATGTAGAATAATTCACAGAACTGTTTTACAGGTGTGATCCTCCACAAAACAAATTTCAGCTGATATAAAACTGTTCAGTTTCACGGATAGACAAACGAATGTTCAATGAGCCAGCTGTTATGAGTTCAGCGGATGACGTAATCATTCCAGTGTCCCGTAAATGGAACAAGCTCCAGCCGCTAGGTGGAGCCAACACAAAAAGAAACAAAACCAACATCCCGTTTCCCCGGATGGTCAATTCACTCGGAGGCCACATAAAAGTATATACCATGACTTACTCAGTCCGTCAACTTTATAAAAGACATCCTTTGTGTGAGCATGTAGATATTTTGCGGTCATCCGTAGTGTCCACTCTCAAACTGGCCGGGAACTTCCATGCAAAAGTAATCTTCCATCAATGCAAAAGCTTCTTTAAGGAAACTGTTATTCACAAATCAAACTCCAGCCGCTAGGCGGAGCCAACGCAAAAAGAAACCAAAATGTCACCCAGCTTCCTCAAGAGTAAGTACAGCAAGTCGACCCACTCACATGAGAAACATCCAATGGTTTACTCATCCATTGATTAAATAAAAGACATTGCCTGACCGTCCTTCGTTTCTATTCTCAGTTTAGCCGGGAAAATCAATGCAAAAGTAATCTTACGCTGATGCAAGAGTTTCTTGCATTCCCTGAACCGATCGCGTTTCACTCTTGTCGAACTCGCAAAGTCTGGAAACAAGAAAATATGATGGTTCTTCCAAAAAAGCTTTCCTTTGCTCCTCGCCTGGTGCAACACGAGATCTTTATCGGATGACCTCAGAAATTTGGCCAGAATCGATCGAGGTCTATTTCCCTCAGCAAATCTGTGAGCTGGGACTCTGTGAGCTCGCTCGATTTCCAGCTTGTGGCCTGTTATGTCGAGCAGACTCAGGAAAAACTCATCTAGGAATTTCACCATATCTCTGCCCTCCTCATGCTCAGGAATTCCAACAATTCTGACATTATTCCTGCGACTTCGATTCTCAAGATCTTCAAGCTTTTCAAGAACACGTTCCAAATCAACTTTGGTTGCAGGTGGATTAGTGGATAATTCCCTCTCTGATGACTCCAAATAATTGATTCGTTTTTCAGCATCCGACACTCTTGTAACTAACTCAGAGAATTTTATTTCCATCGCCGTAATCGATCGACGTATTACAGCGAGATCCTCCAAGGCAGCAAGAACCTTCGTCAACATCACCGATATGTTGGACAACTGACGCTGGATCTCCTCTCCCGCCGCGCCATCCAAATTAAGTCCCCGGTCTGTAGGCCTGCCGGAGCTTTCATCCTAAACACATAAGTGTCTTTTAATGTCTCCAGAGCCCGATGATTTTGACTTCTTTGCCATGTTTTACCTCAAAGAGCAAATGTGTAACTGGGTGTATCGAGTTTCACCAGATTATAATATAAGAATAATTAAAAATTTAGCAAAGTGCGCAGAGCTCGTCGTTCACACGTCTGCTACTTGCATGGCATCACGTGACCTCCCACGTCACCTGTCATCTTGAGTGTAGATGTCGTCTCTGGCAATTTTGTTGATAAATTTAATGATGTTGGATTGCATTTCTCTGTATGTTTAAATATGTCCCCAAAAACAGGAGAAAAATATGTAAACAAACACTGTCACACTCCATGCTTCTTTGTGGGCAGGTGAGGTAGTCACATAACTTGTTACATTGCCACTCGGTTCTGAAGTCAGTGGAAAAGCGCGGCCGGTTTGTGATAGGCTCCAGATTGCCCCGGCCGTGATCCAGCCGAGGACCAGCTCGGCTCGCGAACCATCACTATTTGGTGGTAAAGGGCCATGATTGTGTGTGGGTTCATGTGAAGATCAAGCTAATAAGCAGGTCTGCAGCTGACACTGCATTGTAGCTTCAGCAGGTTCCTTAGCAAAGGACAGCAATAGTGAGGAGAAGTGAGAGTTTCTCATTATTTTCAGTGCAGTGCAGTGCAGGAGTCAATGTGTGCATCAAAGATCAAAAATGGAAAGAAGAGATTGAAAGTGAGTGACTGATTGAGAGACACCAAACGAGAGAGTAAGTAACTAAATGAGAGAGTGAGCAAGAGAGAGTGATTGAGGAGTGACTGAGTGACTGATTGAATGAGCAAGTGAGTGAGCAAATGCAAGAGATAAAGAGAATGGAATAATATTTGATGCCAAAAGCCCAGATTTGGACAGACAAAATGGAAATATTTAAAAGCTCATTCATATTTGAACAGCTTCACAGTGGGAGGTGAACTTTTGCTCTGAGTCGAATTGTACTCAGTCTATTATTTTCCCTTTCTAAAACAAGCCAGAAAACAAACAAAAATATATCCATCCATCCATTCATCCATCCATCGCCTATTCATGGAGAGTTCCGATGGCAGTTGGCAGCAAAAAATATCAGCTCCTATTGTAACTTGAATTTTTGCCAGAAAATTTATGTTTTTATGACTCAAACAATACTTAAATGATTGGAAACTAAACTAAGATCAAAAGAGGCAGACGATGTTTAAGGTAAGACCTCTAAGAAACTTGGAGATCACATAAAAAAAATTACATATAATCAATACTTCAAGCTAACTGCTAGCCAGGATAACATTCCATGGCAGTTAAAACAGTTGATCACAGCTTGGGCCTGCCTAAGGCAGTAGAATTTTTCAAAAATGAAGAGGAGCTGGAAATAAGATATCCAGCATAAATGATCCTGAGAGAGAACCCAGAGATACTACTGTCTTATTACAGTGGACCAGAACCCAACAGAGTCCGTGTAACTTGCTCTTCTTCACTGATCAGCCATCAGCCTGGCACAGCACTTTCATAACTGCCATGAACTGCAGCAGAAAAGGTTGCATCAGTGAAGGTAGACAACTCACTCTAGAGGGTGAGAAAGAGATAAAGCTGACTGTGAACTTGTATCACAATGGTACAGTCATGGTCCAGGGGTCAGAACCCAGCCTTGATGAATTCCAGAAGAATTTCAGAGACTTTAAAATGGAGGTTCAGAAGTTTGAAAAAGATACGAGGTGATGAGCAGTGTAGAGTCCTACAACATAACAGCCACAAACACTGATTTCAGCTCAAGCACCCCTGTAGCACACAGACACCTTGTTTCTCCTGCATCTCCAAAGATCAAGGCCTTGAGAGACAATATCACTGAGCTGGAGCAGGACTACTTCCTGTTTAAAGAGGAAAATACCAACAGACTTTGCCAGCTCCAAAACCAGACCAGCCACCTCAGCATACAACAACTTCAACAGCTCTGCTCTGCTGTCAGACAGCTGGAGGAGAACAACCAGGAGCTACGAGAGGAGCTGAGGAGGGTGAGAGAGAAGCTGATCGAGAGAGATCAACACAGCAATATGCTGGAGAAACAACTGGAGGAGATGAGACAACAGCTACACACAAGCAATGAATACATCACAACCACAGAACAACAGCAACAGTGTGCCAGGACACAGACACTCAACACCTCTTCTCCTGAACACATCACAAACTCAGCACAACACCAGCAGTGTGTCAACACACAAACACACACCATCCCATCCCCTGCAACCCTACAGGTTTCTCAGGTCTCTCAGGCTTCTCAGAACTCCAAGAGAAAAGACATCAGCACCAGACAGAGATATCCACATACCACAACATCTATCAGCTGCAACAGAGAAGAGAAGAGACAACACAACATCGTCATCCTCTGTGATTCTAACGGCAACCACCTTGACCAGAGACGAAATTTGAGGAAATTCTGGTGTCCCACTTCTCACTCTGCTTTAAAGCTGCTGAGAGAAGGTAAATTGGGAGCACCCTCACACATTGTACTGCATACTGGGACAAACGACCTCAGCACCAGGAGAGTGGACGTCACCAAAGCTCTAATCAACATGGTGAAAACAGCTAGAGGTATCTACCCCAGTGCCAAAGTCATCATCTTTACATTTCTGCCTCACAGAGATGTTCCACAAAATACCATCAATGCCATTAATGCAGAGATAACTGATATGTGTGCACTCATGCCGAATGTACACATAGCAAAGCATCAGCGCATCACTCATGAGCACCTATATGACGTCTCCACATTCACCAAGAGGGCATGATAATATTTGCTAAAACAATCAAGGACGTCACACTGAAAAGCCCCCATAACACTCTCCCTTATCATGAGGAGTGGGTAAGACAGCATGCCGGCAGACAGACAGACAGCTACACTGTTGTGTCAGGAAGAGGTATTGCAGACGCAAGCGACTTCAGCCAGATAAAACATGCTTAAATTTTTATGTGACAGTCTATTAGGTTAATTAACAGTCCTTAAGCATATTCATTATTTCTTAATTTATGTTATTGTATTTTTTTGATATACAATTGACATTCTAATGTATTTAATTTAATTCTGTATTTCATAATATGATTGGGTCATGAATCATAAATTCTTGTTTCTGGTAAAATCACAATGTCATCACTTAAAATCACACGGTATAACATCCAGGGTATGTTTTCTAATGCCTTAGGAATAAAAAAAGCAAGAACGCTGATTTTGTAAATATTGTATACATTTCAGATATCATAATATTAAGACAGTAAGTCGATTAGACTCGATTAGACTAAACTTACACTCCTTCAAACTACAGAGGATTATATACATCATCAGTGAAGAGATTCAGGAGGAATTATAGTTTGGTTTAAAGAACATATTTTCCATTACATTCAGCCTGTTAAAAAAGGGAGAACACATATTTGGATGAAAATGAAAAAGGAACTTATTTGTTCAGATGAGGATACTTACCTGTGTGACTCCTACATACCCCCACATGAGTCACCGTGTTATAGTGAGGAGATCATCTCTACATTACAATCTGATCATTCAGTTTCAGTCCTAATAAAAGAGGATCTGAATGCAAGAACTGAGAAAGAACTGGATTATATTAGTTCATTTGGTGATAAGTTTATTATTAATAAAACAAATATACATCAAAACAAACATGCTACTAAACCACATCTGAGCTATGATAACACGATTAACAAAAATGGAAAGCAAATTCTGCAGCTCTGTAAAAGCATGGGTCTCTATAGTGAACGGCAGTAAAGTGCTCCTCTGGCAGAAGCACAGTGGACTACACCACAGATCTAGACCAAAACAAGATAAATTACTTCATAGTGATGCCACAGCTACCTTTCTCAGACCACTGTCAATTGTCATTAGTCTGAACAAGTCAAAATCAAAATCAAATCACTTTTGTCACACAACCATATACACAAGTGCAACAGTGGGTGAAAGTCTTGGGTGCAGTTGCGAGTAACATAGTAGTCGTGACAGTGATGAGACATATACCAATTTACAATAAACATCAGATTTACACAACACAATTTACATATCTAATATACACAATTTCACACAACACAATATACAAATAATAATATACAATGTACAGTATACAATACACATAATATAGAATACACATACAATAAAAATAGTATATAAAATATACAGTAGGTTGTATTGGACTGTATTGACATTCAGGCTGTCGGTTGATAGTCAGTTGCCCGTGTGTTGTTAAGAGAGAATATAATTTATGACAGTCCAGTGTGAGATAATAAGATTAATAAAGTGCAGTGCTGATGTATATTGATCGTGAGAGATCAAGAGTTCAAAAGTCTGATTGCTTGGGGGAAGAAGCTGTCAGAGTTGGCTGGTGCCGTTCCTGATGCTGCGATACCAGCCAGTCTTCTACCATCTTCAGATCAGAAGTCTAAACTGGATCCCCACCCAACCAGATTATTCTGGAGAAAAGATAGTCCAGCCCAGTATGAAGCTAAATCAAAACAATTAAATAAAATCTTTTTCACAATTGCTAGCAAATCATTGAAAAAAATTAAAATGAACAGGAGTAAAAAGAAAATTGTTAAAACTGACAGGTTTGACAAGGAATGTCAAATGTAAAAAACTTATCAAATAAAAAACACAGAGACCCTGCAAATCAACAAATTAATGCATACCATCTATCAACAAATGCTTAAAAGCAAAAGAGCAGAACATATGACAGCTCAACAAAATAGAAGCAGTTAATCAAAATTAATTCTGGGAATTATGAAACAATTTAAATATGTCCAACAAAGAACAAATTCCCATCTGTGACCCAAACACCTGGACAGAACATTTTGGAAACCTTTATATACAAAATGAACAAAACCCCATGCAAACAATTCTGAATTCCCAACTATATAAACTGGAATGCACAATAAAGGAGGGTCAATTAAGTCATTTTGACAACCCCATATCACTGTCAAAATCAAATCCTTAAAAATATATATACATATTGCAGCTCAGATTAAATATGCAATGAGATGTTGAAACATGGCAGCCCCAAACTAAATGAGGCCATTCTCAAATTATTTAATTTGCTCTTAAAATCAGGACACTTTCCTGAGAACTTGAAAGAAAATCAAATCACCCCAATCTTCAAACAGGATGACACTGTCACAAGTTGTGTAGGATAGGATGAAGGAGAGGCAAGAGAGGTGATGTATCTATATGCAGGCTTTAATAATGAAAACAATACAAAACAACGTGGTATGCCATAAACAAAATCAACAAGCTTACACAGACAAGAACTGACAATGAATGAACGAAACTGGAGGGTATATATACAAAAGGAACTAATGAGGGAATAGAAGACAGGTGAGGATGATGTGGAACAGATGGAGGTGATAAGGGCAGTGCACTGTTGGAAATGGAGTCCAGGAGGAAACTTAAAAATAAGAGTCCACGGAAAACATGAGGGAGACAGAACGTGACAGACACATTTAACCCAAACAACTACAGGGGCATTTCAGTGAGCAGCAACTTTGGTAAACTATTCTGTTGTATAATGAATGACAGAAAAGTCCAATATCTCCAAGAACAAAAGACTTTAAACAACTGTCAAATTGGATTCATGCCAAAACAGAGAACAACTGATCATATCTACACACTGAACGCAATTATACACGCACATGTCCACCAAACGAAACAAGGAAAAATATTTGGCTGCTTTATTAATTAAAAAAAAGCCTTTGATTCAGTTTGGCATGGTGGGTTGTCCCAAAACTGATTCAGAGTGGATTAGGAGGAAAGGTTTATGATTTAATAAAGGACATGTACAAAGACAACAAATGCTGCATTAAAATAAATAACAGTCACAAACTGATTATTTCAGCCAGACTAAGGCTGCAGCCTAAATACAACTTTATTTAATATTTACATAAATGAATTGGCCACAATGCTTCAAAACTCATGTATCCCTGGACTCAAACTAGAAGACAGAGAAATCAAATGTCTTCTGTACGCAGATGACCTGCTGCTGCTCTCACCTACTGAAGAGGGATTACGTGAAAGCCTCTCAATTCAAGAAAATTACTGTAGTAATCGGGCATTACCAACAAGTCAAAACTGATCATTTTTCAAACAAAAAATATGTTTTTACACTTGGGGTAACAAAGCTTAGTCATGTTTCTAATTTTAATTATTTAGGTCTGACAATTTCGGCCTCTGGACAATTTGACCTAGCAGTAAAAGACCCCTAACCCTAACCCAGACAAGGCTCGGCAGGCATTTTATAGCATAAGAAAATGACTATTTAAATTTAACCTCCCTATTAAATTGTGGCTGAAAATTTTTGACAGCATCATCAAACCCATCCTTCTGTATGGCAGTGAAATATAAATAAAATATAAACTGAATTATGAGACCAGGGCAAAAGTCCAGTTGAAATCTTCCACCTTGAATTTTGTAAAAATATCCTGGGAGTTCAAAGAAGTACTTCTAATCTGGGTTTTAGGGCAGAACTGGGCAGATTCCCTCTTTTGACTGACATTCAAAAGAGAGGCAGTAAATTCTGGTTCCACCAATCAGACAGGGGTTCTACACTAAGTTTAATTATTCAGCTACAGTAAAACAAGCAGTAAAAATGGACTGAATCAAAATAGGATGTCATTCCATGTTTTTTTTTTTTTCATGAATAATTTTTTTAAACATGTTTATCTCAAATTTGTTATTACAAAAGTTATTAAGGTTATAAAGTGTTTGTGGCAATAATCCCAATGAAGGCATTACGACTCCTGCTCTGGGAAAGAGGCCAATGTATAAATATGTTTTTTTTATTCAAACACAGCTATATATAAGTATTTGAGTATAAGCTGTCAAATGTTAAATATTTCGTGCCATAAACGACCAGCCAATTTTTCCAGAATAAAAAACTAATTATAGTGTAGGGCTTTACTGGTTGTTTAGATCAGTGTTACTATCAGAAATAATTAATAATTATTTCTTTAGTTATTAATTAATATTTCAATTAATTAATTGAATCTCACTCATATTGGGTTATCATAAAACCTCATATGGGGCTCCAGTAAATGTAGTGCGCTACGTTTAGGAGCAAGTTTGGTTATTAGCAATAATTAATAATTATCAAAGATAATTATTAATTATTAAAATCAATAGAATATTGATGAGAATCAATGTTAGCTTTTTTAATCCATTAAATCAACAATTATCAAAGATAATCGTCAATTGTTAACATCAATGAAATATTAATTAAAATTAACACTAACTTATTGATCATTCAAATTCAACAATCATCAAAGATAATTACCAATTATCAAAAATCAATAGAATATTAATAAGGATTAACATTGATGGGGCACCACCCTGGAATCAGGGACTAATAACCAGATAATATAACAGTCTCAATATTAGATTGTTTTCTTAGGAAAATCGACATCCGAAGAATATCGATTTTCGGGAAAAAAACAATGAATGAAGGCTTGAATCCGAGCACTGACATCCCGTCAGCATGACACAGGCGTATGCAAAACAAACCAAAACACTTCTCTTAGTAATATAAACAAAGTTTATTTATGCAGTAATATCAATTAATAATTAATACAATGCAGTCAATAAACTTCCGACTTCCAACTACAAACTAAACAGTGATATGATTAGATATGGAAATCAAAATAATCCTATAACACATGAGGGTGTGTGTGTGTGTGTGTGAGAGCGAGTGTGTGTGTGTGTAAGGAGGGACGCGCACAAAATGGCGGACGTGACTCTCGTGGAGAGTATGTCACGCAAGACTTCCGGCCAGGGAATATGGCCGCGAATGTGGGCGGAGAGAAACCAGTCAATAGCGTCTACCAGTTACCGCGTGTATCCGCTTGTACGATAGCTTAAGGACAAAGCTGAGCTTTAGCACGAAGCTATCTACGAGCCAAAAATCTGTGCCAGAATGTTTGTGAGGGGTCGCGTGTGCGTGTGTGTGTGTGTGTGTGTGTGTGTGTGGTTAGTACGAGAGAGAGAGAGAGAAAGAGAAAATTAAGTGACGGCCCCAAAGCCGATTTTGCGATCGTGGGAGAGAAAGCAGCTGTTAGTTTATCACTCAGAGACACGGTGGACGGCTCGTAAACAGTCCCGCGTTCTTTGATTCTTTAATGGATAAACTCAGTTTGCCGGTCTCAACCACGATGGCGAAAATGCACAACAGTCCAGTTTGGTTGGACCACAATACAGCAAATCAAATTTGTGATAATTAATACCCTGAGTATTAATAATGAGCGGACATGGCGGTCCGTAAACTGTACAAGCAAAAAACCTTGAAACAGAAGAATAACACACTATAATATTCTATCTCTGCCCAGATGTAAACCTCTTACTTGAATCGCATGAGGATGCAGGATGTGTGTTCATCCGTCCTTTAACTCCGACCCGGTTCCTTGAGGCTCGGGTGATGACGGGAGGCCGTTTCCTCGCTCTGTCGGCAGGCGGTACGGCTGCTGATTCTCGGCGGGCTGGTGGAGAAATCAGAAATGTCGACTTGATTGAAGATTGAAGAGAAATCTTTAATCTCTTCACTTCTGCAGGCAAACGGATGAAGATGTGTTCGGTTGAACACAGAGTAATCTCAACTCGTCCAGGAGATGGAGATTGTATGGCCACAGTTTCAAGTCGGACGTTACTTCCTTGTGCCACGAAGCTGCACCTGAGAGCAGCGATGAGCTGCATCTACACACGGCAAGCAAAGTTGCTGGAATCAAATCCCGGAAGCATTTCAGAGGTATTTCTACTCCTGATGATGTCATGGTTGAGGGACGTTTTGTTGTGTGCCTCATCCAATAGGAGGTGAGAGTTCGATCCTTTAGTGAGCAAGGCTTCATGGGATTTGTAGTCTGTTTTGGACTCCCTTTGTTTTGATTTTTATCAGTAAGATTTACGACTTGGTATGTGGGGGCCTGAGTTAGGTTTTTACGACTGTGTTAGGCCTGCCTTTGTCTTCTATCTGTATACATGAGGCCCAACATTCATAATAAATAAATAAATGAATAAATAAATTAATTGTAAAAAAATGTGGTGTAAGTGTGGGGGCATGCAAAGATTATGCATCATTATATATATATATATATATATATATATATATATATATATATATATGATTTTTTTTTTTTTTTTACTTTAATTGAATGAATGGATGAGTGAATGAATAAATAAAATAATAAAAAACAAAAACAAAAAACAATGATAATTTTAACATGTTAAGGCTTTTGTTTTTGTTCTTGTTTTTGCTAAAGCACTCTTGCAATATCAACCCACATATGAAAACAATGGCCATTACGAACTGTCATTTTTAACTGTCATTTTAAGAATACAATGAAATGCAATTTTCTTTTTTGAAAAAGAGAAAATCTCTCTCGATTATACAGGAACATCACATTCAGTGAGGGAAAATTAGTTCTGCAAATATTGTGAATTTGCACACACTAGCCAGTACAAGAGCTAGATATTTGTGGTGATAATCATTGGCAAAAAAAGAACAAAGTTGATGCTGTTCATGATTGAGAGAGCTGAGTCACAGCTGCATATAGATCCAAATATATTATTAGGATATTTGTTGGATCAGTTTCACATTATCACTTTTTTTTTAACGAGCATTACAGTCCCTGAACAGATGAGACACGCCCGTTTGACACTTCAAGAATAGTGAATAAAAGCAAACTTTTCTGCACATTTTCTCTGAAAGTTTGGCTTCCATCATCGATTTCTCTTTTGTTGCCTGAGATGTGCATATGAGCTGACACCGGTAGATATGACAGCACTCCACACAACTAAACAATTTACATAAATACATTTGATCGAATAAGATGCAATCAAATGCTTACCCAAATGGTATGATCCATGTTTAGCAAAGCAGTGTAACTGAACTATGGCCAGAAAAGCTTAAACGTGTGCTCCGGTCCAGACAACTGATGATGGCTGAATGCTGTTGCATGCGCCATTGAGCGTTGTTAAACTCACCGCTGATTGGTGTGGCTTGCGCCTATGAATGCTGAGTTTTGCGCAGAGAGCACTTTGGTATTTCAGAATACGTGGCAATTTTATCAAATATCAGCCTGAGGACCAGATAGAGTAATAACAATGTAAAGAGACAAAGAGAAAAAAGAAAAGACATTGTACCACCACCCCCGGATGTGCAAGCATAGGCACATGCCTAGAATGCCTATGCATAAATACAGTCCTGGTTAGGGTAGATTGTGTTCATATCAACTGCAAACCATACCAGAGCTCACATGAACTCTGGCATCAAACAAACTCAGGTGTGAACTAAAAGCACTAGTCTGAAAGCGCCCTCAGTTAAATTGGACAAAATTTGCTGCAGACAGATGCATACATGCAGGGCCATTAAAACATCCATAGAACCTCTGCAAATGTGATGAGTGGATTATTATTAGGATTCCTCCGGTAGGAGGAAACCTATTGTTATTGGTGATTTTATTATTATTATTATTATTATTCTCCTTGCACCCCAATATCTCAGAAAGTCACCAGTCAAAAATTGTCTAATTTGGCACATTGATACTACAGGCCACCGGGAACCCCCACACCAAGAATGGCCCACATTCGCCCTTAGGGGGCACTACAGGCCACGCCCAAATGTCCCATTTTCAAAGTGTTGGCATTTCCACTTCATTTGTTCAATTCTTCTGAAACTTGGTGTACTTGCCTCATTTCTCATGGGGAACAAAAAAGCCTCAAGGACCCATAAGGTCCACCATGACGGATTTTCCTGTACAGTGAAAATTTGGGAAAACCTACAAAAATCTTCTTCTCTTGAACCCTAGCAAAATGAATACAATACAAAATTGCTGAAAAGGGCGTATTTATGTAAATGTCCACATTGCCTCAATATATATGTCAATAAATTAAATGTCATTTTGACTGATGGTTTTTCAAACCTTTGACTGATGGTTTTTCAAGATGACATCACTCTGAAGTACCGTGCAAAATGTCCCCTTGATATGTCAAAAGATGACTGAATTACAGCTGTTTGAACTTGGGCCAAATCTGACAATGCTAGACATTGGTTCTTTTTTATACAGAAACTGAAAGCAGTACTATTCAGCAGTGTGAATAGCTAACTTGGCTAAGACGTTGTGCTGGTAAGTGAAGGGGCACAGGTTGAAATCCAACCACAATCATAAGTTTTCGTTTAGGATTCAGACAGAAAGACATGTTTTTTAGGATTCCTCCATCGGGAGGGTTTAATCCTTTCACACGCAAATTCTAAATGATTTAACTGATGCCCCAAGCGTGAATTTTTTTCGGTGGTTATTTTACAACATATCAAATTTTAAACTCCAGTGTGACGCACCAAGCTTGTGATGTGACACTCTGGGCAGTCACATGACGGTTCACTGCTGACCCGTCTCGCTTGGAGCTGGAGGACAGAGTATAGGTAAGCGTTGCAAGTCATGTTTCGCTTTTTTCTTCATTTTAAAACCTTCCTCGTTGGTTTAAAACATGTATAAACTATAATAAATGTTTTAACCAACGGTTTATATTGACATTTATTTCTTTTATTTTCTCGGGCTTTGAATTTCACTCCCATGTGCAACTTTTCTGCCAATGCATTACAGGATTGCTACTGGTGAGTACATTTGAAGTGTTTTTCGATTGAGAATTGTTGAAAATTGTTGGCAAACATGTGTAGACCATGATAAATGCATGAATAATATGTTTATGATCTGTATTTATCGTACTGTGATGTAGTTTACGTAATGGTTCGTGCTGTGCACTGCTTGTGTAATGTTGTGGGCATATTGCACATATCTAATGTTTTATCATGTTCACTTTGATCAAATGCTATTGTGTGAGGTATAGCCTATATTCTAATGCTAATATTAGGAATGGGTTGCAATTGAGAGTAGCATGATATGTAATTCATCAGCAATAAACTCTAATACAAAGGCAAAATACACATTTTACAAAATTGAGTTATGACTGAAATCGGGTCTCTTGGATTATGATCTGTCTTGTGTCAAATGGGTTTGGCTCAACTATGCTCATATTCCAACAAACAGAGTATGACAGTTGGCTGGACAATTAAAATAAAGTTTGAAGCCATTTTTGTTTTTGTTTCTGTGTTGGCATAGTTACTATTTTTGACTTTTGTAATGCAGTATAGTCACACCGTTTCCTTCCATCACCATTAGATGTTCAAATGTGTTACTAGAGTATATAGGGAATATAGAAAAATAGCCACATGATGTCAAAAACATGTATCTTTGCTCTGTAAGTTCCGTAGTACCATTATTCTTAAAATTAGATTTTATTTAATTTTATCTATTGATCTATGCTTTTTATATGCATGTGTTTATAGATAATAAAAGTAGTTTTTTATAAATATCAATATAATGTTTTATATGTAAATAAATATAAATATTTTAACAAATAAAAGCAACATAACCATAACAGCTACTAAATAGCATTCATAACATTCAATTACATTGCATTTGTGTGAAACAAAAGCCCACAATGCACACATTTCATAGATTATAAACCAATTACAAGGACAAAATACAGAATTTACAATACATAACAATTGAAATATAACCATAACTAACATTTGCTTATTTTATTTCACAGTTCTCAGTAATGCTTCATTGTGTGGTACTCAAAACATGGGCTAACACAAAAGGGAGTGTTGCACAGCTCTCATGTACTCGGTGAGTACCTTACTACTTTACTACTCTGCTTTCTCTTTGGTCATTTTTCAGGTGATCATGGTCATTCTCATCCTATTTGCCCCCCTGTACCACAGGCCCTGTAACATGGCTGGGAGAATGTGGGACTGGTATACCAGTATCCTTCCTCACATAAGGTGGCGGTAAGATCATTACATCAGACACAGAGATCTCAAGCCCCTCATAATGGTGAATGTCTGTGGTGGATCTGATATAAATAATCATGTCTTGCAAATACTCAGTGTGCATGTCACACACACAAAGAAAGAATGTGAAATCGGTTTCAGCCTGCCCTTCCACTTTGTCACTGATTCATCCATGGAGAGGAACAAAAACTTGCTGAAAGGAGTGTTATTCACTTTTAAGTTGTAAATGTCCTGAGTCTGCACGATGTGAAGAACTATGTTACTTGGCTCTGCTTCATCAAGAGGCATAATAAATGACATATTGAATAATGATGAAATGTTAGTTAATAATTTTAAGAACTACTTGCAAATTTCATTAAAAAAAAGAAAAAATAAATAAATAATAATATACATATAATAATATTTACTAAGCAGTATAAAATAACATTACATATTAACTATAAAGAACATTTAAACAACCTTTTATAGGTTCAATAATGTTTGAGTGTGTGGTACTCCTCAAAGCATGGAGTAACACACAAGGGAGTGTTGAACGGCACAATATGTATTTTTTTAAAGTGCCTCTTCTTTGTCTTCCGTGTGCTGGAGACAGACCTTGCAGTGCCGCCTGGACCTGCTACCCTGGGAAGTGGTTTGAGGAACTTCAGAGGGGAAATGCCTGGCTGTCTGAGGCAGGACGGCCCCTGAACTGTGCTCCTCAAGCAGCCCTCTCATCAGGCTGATCCTGAATTGCGGGGAATCACTGGAGTGCCCTATCAATAGTAAGGGGCCAGTAAGGACATGGCAACGGACGCAGAGATCCCAAGTCCCTCGTAGTGGTGGATGTCAGTGGTGGATCCAGTGTAACCATCACACAAAACTACAATAGAAGCTCTATTACATTAATCTCATCTACATTAGTCAGAACCCACTTTGCCAGCTTTCCTTTCACTCCAGGTGGTGTTTTCTCTAGCTGTTCTGCGGAATAGTGGTTTGTTTCCTGATCTCCTCAGCATTAGACCTCTGTGGGAGATGCAGGCGGGGTCTGACTTTGAGGTCCAGGAGGGGTAAAATTGCTGATTGTTTACATTGCAATGCAGACTTCAGTGTCCAGAGCATGTCAACATAATATTTGTTTCATGTGAATAAAACATTAAGTTTGAAAGGTGGTCGTTTTTCTCAATTATTTTTGCTGCTGTCATATGATTTGCGCTGTAAACTTGTATTCTAATACCTCTGTGTTTATTTGAATGCCCGTTACATACATTTATTTTATCATGTGTTTGAAAAGACTGAACAGCTATTTTAGACATAACTGACAAGCACTTAGCCAGTCTCTCTCTCCATAGCAGCAGCAGCAGGACAGCAGGTTTGGTGAGTTTCTCAGTTTTTCCACGAGTACACAGTGTATGTATATGGACAGTAAACTTGTATTCTGTGTTTGTTTGAATGTTCGTAACATAAAATAAACATATTCTATGGTTTAAAAAGAGTTCTAGCAGCTGTTTTATATATTTAAATGACAAGTGCTTAGCCAGTCTCTTTCTATGTAGCTGCTAAACAGTACAACAGCTTTTATGGTGAGTTTCAGTTAGTTTTGTACGGTTATACACTGTGAGGATTGAGCAGTAAATGTGTAGTCTGCTGCTTTAGTCTGAATGCCTGTAACATAAAATAAACATCCTGTGGTTAAAAAGATTGTTCAAGCAGCTGTGTAAGGCATGTAAATGGCATTGCTTAGCCAATCCCTCTCTGTAGCAGCGGCAGCTAAACTCAGGAAGCAGATTTGAATTTTAAAATTTGCCAGTTGATGATGTCAGACACGAATGTTCTAATCGAACCGGTTTGATGGTACTCCCCAGGGACCACTCTGGAATGATCAAACCAGTGTTATGGTATGTGTGAAAGGGTTAACCCCAACCCTCTACTGATCAATTTTTAAATGATTTGCCATTTTGAGGAGGAATCCACATTGCTGCTTGCAGCTATATTTATTATTATTTTCTTGACGAGAAAGCACTAAAACAAGCACTCTATAGCTCAAAAGAAGACAAATGACAATAACTCATAACTTATTATTATTATTTTTTTCCCAACATGAAGATGTTAGGTTAAAATGTATAGCATGTGTAAATCAAAGTGTGTATTTTAGGTGCTGTGACAAGTCAGCATTTCTTCAGTATTTCAAGTTTTCACCATTTTAATTACCTTTCAACTTTTTTCTAAATGTAAAACTTTCTAGAAATGAACTAGTGTCTCAATTAATATGAGATGATGGAAAATTAATTGCTCATATTCACTCTGTGTGGGGTTTTTGTGTCTTTATGTTGACTTTATCTGAATTCTTTTTTGAGATCTTTAATTTTAATGAGGCCATGGAAACAGCAAGTATATTAATTACAGGAAAACACAATAATGTTGTATTTGTAAATATTAGGAAATGCATTAGGTATCATGAGCAATTAATAATATAGTTTTACGGGGGCCTGGGTAGCTCAGTGGTAAAGATGCAGGCTACCTGCTACCTATTCATATTTCATGAATACATGAGGCCCAACATATATATATATATATATATATATATATATATATATATATATATATATATATATATATATATATATATGTTGGGCTTCATGTATTCAGACAGAAGACAAAGGCAGGCCTAACACAGTCTTAAAACCTAACTCAGGCCCCCACATAACAAGTCATAAATCTTACTGATAAAAACCGCGCCAAAATCAAACAAAGGGAGTCCAAAACAGACTACAAATCCCATGAAGCCTTGCTCACTAAAGGATCAAACTCTCAACTCCTATTGGATGAGGCACACGACAGAACGCACCTCAACCATGACATCATCAGGAGTAGAAATACCTCTGAAATGCTTCCGGGATTTGCTTCCAGCAACTTTGCTCACCGTGTGTAGACGCAGCTCATCACTGTTCTCAGGTGCAGCCTCGTGGCACAAGGAAGTAACGTCCGACTTGAAACTGTAGCCATACAATCTCCATCTCGCTGGACGAGTTGAGATTACTCTGTGTTCCACCGAACACTCTAACGGATCAGAAGGAGACCACCGAGCAATCAGCATCTTCATCCATTTGCCTGCAGAAGTGAAGAGAGAAAAGATTTCTCTTCCATCTTCAATCAAGTCGATGTCGCTGATTTCTCCGCCAGCCCGCCGAGAATCAGCAGCCGTACCGCCCGCCGACAGAGCGAGGAACGGCCTCCCGTCATCACCCGAGCCTCAAGGAACCGGGTCGGAGTTAAAGGACGGATGAACGCACATTCTGCATCCTCATGCGATTCAAGTAAGAGCTTTACATCTGGGCAGAGATAGAAGATTATAGTGTGTTATTCTTGTGTATCAAGGTTATTGCTTGTACAGTTTACGGACCCCCGTGTCCGCTCATTATTAATACTCAGGGTATTAATTATCACGAATGAGATTTGCTGTATTGTAGTCCAAACACATTGGACTGTTGTGTATTTCCACCATTGCAGGTGAGACCGGCAAACTGAGTTTATCTATTAAAGAATCAAAGACCGCGGGACGGTTTACGAGCCGTCCACCGTGTCTCTGAATGATAAACTAACAGCTGCTTTCTCTCCCACGATCACGAAACCGGCTTTGGGGCCGTCACTTTATTCTCTCTCTCGTACTAACCACACGCACGCACGACCCCTCACAAACATTCTCGCACACATTTTTGGCTAGTAGATAGCTTCGTGATAAAGCTCAGCTTTGTCCCTAAGCTACCATTGACTGGTTTCTCTCCGCCCACATTCACGGCCATATTCTCTGTCCGTAAGTCTCGCATGACATACTCTCCACGAGAGTCACGTCCGCCATTTTGTGTGGGTCCCTCCTCACACACACACACACACAAACACACACACACACACCCTCATGTGTTATAGGATTATTTTGGTTTCCATATCTAATCATATCACTGTTTAGTTTGTAGTTGTAAGTCGGAAGTTTATTGACTGCATTGTATTAATTATTAATTGATATTACTGTATAAATAAACTTTGTTATATTACAAAGAGAAGTGTTTTGATTTGTTTTGCTTACACCTGTGTCATGCTGATGAGATGTCAGTGCTCGGATTCAAGCCTTCGTTCATTGTTTTTTTTTATATTCTTCGGATGTTGATTTCCTAAGAAAACAATCTAATACTGAGACTGTTATAATATCTGGTTATTAGTCCCTGATTCCAGACTGGTGCCCCGTCAATATTAATCCTTGTTAATATTCTATTGATTTTTGACAATTGATAATTATCTTTGATAATTGTTGAATTTGAATGATCAATAAGCTAGTGTTAATTTTAATTAATGTTTCATCGATGTTAATGATTAGTGATTATCTTTGATAATTGTGAATTTAAAGGATTAAAAAAGCTAACATTGATTCTCATCAATGTTCTATTGATTTTAATAATTAATAATTATCTTTGGTAAATCTTGATTATTGCTAATAACCAAACCCGCTCCTAAATGTAGCACACTACATTTATTGGAGCCCCATATGAGGTTTTAATGGGTTAGATTCAATTAATTAATTTAAATATTAATTAATAACTAAAGAAATAATTATTAATTATTTCTGATAGTAACACTGATCTAAACAAACAGTAAAGCTCTACACATATATATATATATATATATATATATATATATATATATATATATATATATACGGTTGTGCTCAAAAGTTTGCATACCCTGGCAGAAACTGTGAAATTTTGGCATTGATTTTGAAAATAGGACTGATCATGCAAAAAAACAAAACAAAAAAAACTGTCTTTTATTTAAGGATAGTGATCATATGAAGCCATTTATTATCACATAGCTGTTTGGCTCCTTTTTAAAACATAATGGTAACAGAAATCACCCAAATGGCGCTGATCAAAAGTTTACATACCCTTGAATGTTTGGCCTTGTTACAGACACTCAAGGTGACACACACAGGTTTAAATGGCAATTAAAGGTTAATTTCCCACACCTGTGGCTTTTAAAATTGCAATTAGTGTCTGTGTATAAATAGTCAATGAGTTTGTTAGCTCTCACGTGGATGAACTGAGCAGGCTAGATACTGAGCCATGGGGAGCAGAAAAGAACTGTCAAAAGACCTGCATAACAAGGTAATGGAACTTTATAAAGATGGAAAAGTATATGAAGATATCCAAAGGCTTGAAAATGCCAGTCAGTACTGTTCAGTCACTTATTAAGAAGTGAAACATTCAGGGATCTCTTGATATCAAGCCAAGGTCAGGTAGACCAAGAAAGATTTCAGCCACAACTGCCAGAAGAATTGTTCGGGATACAAAGAAAAACCCACAGGTAACCTCAGGAGAAATACAGGCTGCTCTGGAAAAAGACGGTGTGGTTGTTTCAAGGAGAACAATACTTGTTGACCCCTCTCCAAACATAGCGCTTATGGTTGTGACCATAAAGCTCTATTTTGGTCTCGTCACTCCAAATTACAGTGTGCCAGAAGCTGTGAGGCATGTCAAGGTGTTGTCGGGCATATTGTAACCTAGATTTTTTGTGGCATTGGCTTCTTTCTGGCAACTCGACCTTGCAGCTCATTTTTGTTCAAGTATCGTTGTATTGTGCTCTTGATTTTTGGGTTATTTTCTGTTATCATTATGATTTAAAAAGGAGCCAAACAACTATGTGATAATAAATGGCTTCATATGATCGCTATCCTTAAATAAAAGACAGTTTTTTGGGTTTTTTTTTGCATGATCAGTCATATTTTCAAAATCAATGCCAAAATTTCACAATTTCTGCCAGGGTATGCAAACTTTTGAGCACAACTGTATATAGTTTTACAGCAATTAAAATTATAAAATTCCTGTACATATTTTAAATAGGGCCAATAAACACAACACCTCGAAAAAGAGATAGGATAGTTTGGTTATTTTGCAGATTAATTGCTTATATTAACTCTGTGTGAGGTTTTTGTGTCATTATGTCAACTTTATCTTAATTTCTGAGATCTTTAATTTTAACAAAACGTGAATTTGAACATGAAATTGACGAGCACTGTTTCTGCCATCCGTTAAACAAAGTAAGCCTTAAAAACTTAAATAGACAGAAAGCAATATTTTTCATGACTTATTTTCTGCATTTCTGTCAGGAGTCAGCATTATTCAGCAAGGTGTGCAATAATAATAATGTGACAAGAAGCGGCACTGGAGGTCCCAGTAATGGTGTGCGCAGTGCCGGCCCATCCTATAGGTCAGGGGTTGGGAACCTATGGCTCGTGAGCCACAAGTGGCTCTTTGTTAAAAATGAAATGGCTCGCCTGGTGTCTCACCATTCACCAACACATGATCATTTAAAACATTCTAGAGATAATTTTCCTGCAGAAAGTGTGGGTGCAATTGCAAAGCTTGAAGTCAATGACACTGTTTTGATTTACTTTCTCCCGAATTTGTCGTACAGCCTACCAAATGCGGATTTTTCAAGCGCAATGGCGAGTACTTTTGCTGATGTACCAGCCACTGTGGAGGGCGATCTGCCGGGGCAGACTGGCCATCGGGAGAACCGGGACTTTTCCCGGTGGTCCGGCCACGAAAGTGGGCAGAATGGGCCGCGATAAGCTGAATTGGACCGCCGCGTTATGCAGAACAGGCCACAAAATGGCGCCACAATATGCCGAAGGGGGCAGTGATATGCAGAACTTTTGGGACAGAACACCCAAACCCCCTTCCCCCTGCTCAATAACTTTTGGGCCAGTTTGTATGTAAAATCCCGGGCTGATTTCTCCTCCCAGTCTGCCCCTGGCGATCTGTAAGACTTATCGGAGTGATATATGACAAGAAATTAAACACAAAGACGTGTGTTTGACGACACGTGTGATTATATTTTGAAGAACGGACGAAAGAAAAGCAGCCGATGCACGTCTGATTTGATATGTGTGCACAGTGAACTCTGCTGTTCACGAGTGCAATGAAAGTGCTTCTCCAAGACACACACATGCATAGAGTTCTGGGCCTCATTTGCCAATAGGTATTGATCTTAGTGGTTAAGAGCATTTTCTACAAGCGATTTTACAAATGTTTGTTATTTTTTATGTGCGCCCAGGGTGTGAAATAGCACCCGCCACCCTCCAAATGCAACGAGGCTCAATCCAGTTCGCGAGCAACTTGTCCAAATGCAGGTATTTCATGCACGAGTAAATTTGCTCATCTACCTGCAACAGGTGGGTGACCTGTAAGACGTCTCGGAGTGACACATGACAAAAAATGCTGTTAGTCAAAAAGACACACTTGAAGAAACACCCTTTATTATATTTTTAAGAACAGACAAAAGAAAAGCCGTCAATGCTCATGTCTGATTTGCTGTTTATTCAGAGGCGTGCAGCGGGACCCTGTCTCATTGAACACGCGCATGTAAAGAGTTATCACTCCATTTTCTCTGTTTCATTTGTCTGAAAACTGTTTGCAAGAACAATGTCGTCTATGAGAATGCTGCAAATGACCTCCGATCGTCTTAGGAGATGCAGTGAATTTTGCTTTAATTCCACAGAGCAGTTTGCGGTTATTAAGCATTGTGAACGCAACACTGCAGGTTTAGTAACATATATATATATATATATGTGTGTGTGTGTGTGTGTGTGTGTGTGTATGTATTAAACAAAAACAAAGTGATCCTATCATAAAATAATACAAGACACCTTGAACTTAAAATTGGAGTTCTATTTTATTTTATTTAGGCAGCATTAACTGTATTACCAAAACGCAATACAAACATTTTTGAAAAAAAGTTAGCATTTTTTTGAGAACACATGGGAATTTATTAGGCTTATTTATTATGATGATTATTATAATTATCTTTACATTTATAATTGTCTTTAGTTCTTAATTTATACACTATTAGTAATTTTTCAAATGTTGTCATTGACGGATGCTTGCGTGATGGCAAATGGGGCCGTTGGAGATGGTAAATGTTTGGATTTGAGGAGGTGGTTATATGTAAGATTTTTTGATCACTTTGTTATTTTAATTGCTTTTTAATTTTTTCTATATTTCTGAATTTAGAAATGTCTTTTGTTTAAGTTTTTTGTGTTTCAATACATTAATTTCATTTTCAAAGCTAAATCAATAAAGCAAAAATATTCTCTGACCCTGGGCAAGGGGGTTGACGATATAATCGGATATCAAGAATTTTTTTTTTCGTTAAAATATTTATGGGCATAATAAACATTTTATTTTATTGAAAAACTTTGTTTTTTGAAAATAGTAAATTATTAGTTTTTGCTATGGCTCTTTCGAAAAAATGCATCAACCAAAAAAAAAAAGTTCTTGACCCCTGCTATAGGTGATAGGCGGCCACCTAAGGCTCCAACATGCCTGGGGGAGGCTGCGCGAATACAAGCATATCTGACAAACAAATTAAATCATAATAACATTAAAGCCCTGTTCGGACTGGATTCGTTTTATAAGGGGACATGGGGAAACGTAATAATTACCAGAGCTTCTCTGTAATTTTAATCCTGTGCAAATAGGTCATCAGTAATTTTTCCAGACTTTTTACGGAGTGCACATTCCCACACCGGTAAAAATTACAGCGTGTTTTACCTACAATAAAACGGCCTGTAATTATAACCCCTGATCACATTAATCCCGTGCAAATTTACATGTTGGTAAAAAGCCCATAAATCTGCACTTTCCAGGCCTTGAGTCCTTTAAATATCACTGTTTCTTAAATTCTCAGAGTGTCTGATGTGGATGTTGTTCAAAAGAAGTGCTTCAAAACATCCGATAACGCTGACTGTTGCAACTGGACTGATGCATGCTTTTCTCAAGCATTTTATGATGTTGAGTATTTATTTACTCATGTAAAAGAGAAAGAAACAAGCATGTATTTTTTTTATTAATATTTAAGCAGAGTGCGTGTGAGAAACTGTGTTGAGTCCTGCGTTTTGAAACATATATTCCGGAGGGACAAATAAAATAATGTTAACAGATTGTCTTAGGTTTTAATGCAGCACTTATACATACAGTACTGTGCTGTGCAAAAGTTTTAGGCACATAAGATGCTTCACAAAAACATTTGTCTTAAGATGGTTATTTATATTTTCAGCTTTAGTGTGTCAATAGGAAATATACATTTTAGACTCCTGAACATTTATTTTGCAAAGAGAATAGAATAGAAGAACAGGGAGCCCTGCAACAGATGGCGTGGTCCCCACAGATTCCCCCACCTAATACTGAGTCAGTCTGGGATTACAAGAAGAGACAGAAGCAATTAAGACAGCCAAAATAGATAGAGGAACTGTGCAAATTCTCCAAGAAGCTTGGAACATCCTATCTGCCAACAACCAAGAAAAACATCTCGGTTACTGTCGTAACCTCCATTCCCTGATGGAGGGAACGAGATGTTGTGTCGATGTAGTGACACTAGGGGTTGCTCTTGAGAGCCCCGATCACCTCAGATCTTTGAGAAAAGGCCTATGTGAATTGGTGAGTGGAATTTGCATGCCACTCCCCCAGACATATGGGTATAAAAGGGAGCTGGAATGCAGGATTCATTCAGGTTTTGTGCTGAAGAGCCGAGACAGAGTCCCGGCCATTTCAGCGGCTAATACAGCGTTGTGGCAAGAGGGACATCAGGGAACGAAGGTTACGACAGTAACTGAGATGTTCCCCTTCTGTCACTCACTCGACTTTTTGCCGATGTAGTGACACAAGGGGTCCCTATGAAAACGGCACAACAACTAAACCGTGTTACATGAACTGCCGATGCAGGTGCAAGCAAGCTGCTGCGTATGTAATAGCAGGTGCATCAGACTGCACGTAACCTCCCCCAATGCCCCAAAAGACATCATGTAGTTTCCCACATCCCTAAGGGGGGGAAGCGATGTAACTATCACGGGAGCAGGCCGCACCAGCCACTGCCTTTTCTTTCTATGTTTTCTCTCCACAGAGTATTATATTCAGCTGGGGCCATCTAACGCTATCATACGCATCAGGGAAGGTGTTCTTTTCCTTTCCTATTCTTTCAGGGGGAAAAGGCCCTGCAGAGACCACATCCTGCCCAAAAGGGGAGGTCAACATGTGGCAATACGACACATGGGCTCAGCAGCCGCACATGGAAGAGGTGCGGTGGTAGGTCCTGCCATGATAAAAAGGGGAGGGGGGAACTCTACAAACACAGCAACCGGGGGCAGAGAGAGCTCTGCCCAAGGGAGACGCAGGTCCGCCGACAGGGAGACTGTACCACGGAATATACATCACAGGGGTTACAGGGAGTAATCGGCACCTGTGGAGCACCTATCCCAGTACAGGGCATATTAGACCCTGTAGTGGGGCTGGCTGTGAACTCCTCCGCTGAGTTCGTGAATCATAGGGCTAGGGAGGAAGGACATCCAGGGTCCACGACTTCGTGAACTCGACTGGGGGTAAAAGCGCATGTTTTCGCCTCAGGGGAGGGGAAAGGCGCTATATGCAAGCGATACACCCAGCCAGCTGTTCCGTATTACCGAACTCTACCTGTTCGTACCTGAAAGAACACGGGACGAAACCGGCTCAACCCGGAGATTGTAAAATCTCGCGATAGTATTGGGTGTTGCCCAGCCCGCTGCTCTGCAGATGTCTGCTAGAGAGGTGCCATTGGCCAGTGCCCACAAGGACGCCACACTCCTTGTAGAGTGTGCTCGAACCCGCAAGGGTGGTAGGCCAATGCAATGGTGTCCACGATCAAGTGGGCAAGCCTCTGTTTGGAGACAGCGTTCCCTTTCCGCTGTCCACCAAAGCAGAAAAAGAACTGCTCAGAGCGTCTAAAACTCTGCGTGAGATCCAAGTAGGTGCGCAAAGCACGCACCGGACACAGCAACAACAGGACTGGGTCTGCCTCCTCCCGGGGCAGTGCTTGTAGGTTCACCACCTGATCCCTGAAGGGGGTCGTGGGAACCTTGGGCATATAGCCCGGTCGGGGTCTCGGGATCACGTGAGAATCTGCCGGACCGAACTCCAGGCAAGTGTCACTGACAGAGAATGCTTGCAGGTCCCCCACCCTCTTGATGGAGGTGAGCACAATCAGGAGGGCCGTCTTTAAGGAGAGGGCTTTCAGCTTGACTGACTCCAGCAGCTCAAATGGGGCTCTCTGAAGGCCCAGGAGGACCATGGTGAGATCCCATGAGGGGAAGAGGCATGGCCTGGGAGGATTAAGGCTCCGGGTGCCTTTGAGGAACCTGATGATCAGGTCGTGCTGTCCAAGGGACTTACCATCGACTGCGTCACGGCTACATAAACCTTCAAGGTGGAGGGGGACAGCCGCCCCAGCCTCTCCTGCAGAAATGAAAGCACTGACCTGACTGCACATCTCTGGGGGTCTTTGGCTAGGGAAGAACACCAATTCGCGAATAAGCGCAACTTTAGGGCATAAAGCTGCCTAGTAGAAGGAGCTCTGGCTTGAGTGATCATGTCTATGACTGTTGTGGTAGACGGCTTAGACCTTCCGCATCCCATCCAGAGGCCAGACATGGAGATTCCAGAGGTCTGGGCACAGATGCCAGAGGGTGCCCCGTCCCTGAGAAAGAAGGTCCTTCCTCAGGAGAATCCGCCAGGGAGGTGCTGTCGTGAGGAGCGTGAGGTCCGAGAACCAAGTCTGAGTGGGCCAGTATAGGGCCACGAGGGTGACTTGTTCCTCGTTCTCCCTGACCTTGCACAGGGTCTGTGCAAGAAGGCTCACTGAGGGGAATACATATTTGCGCAGCCCCTGGGGCCAGCTGTGTGCCAGCGCGTCTGTCCCGAGGGGGGCTCCCGTCAGGGAATACCAGAGCAGGCAGTGGGAGGATTCCCGGGAAGCGAACAGGTCTACCTGTGCTTTGCCGGATCGACTCCAAATCAGCTGGACCACCTGAGGGTGGAGTCTCCACTCTCCACTGAGCGTTGCCTGCCACGACAGTGTGTCCACTGTGGTGTAGAGGCTGCCCAGGATATGAGTGGCCCACAGCGACCTCAGCCGCTGCTGACTCCAGAGGAGGAGATGGCGGGCGAGTTGCGACATGTGATGAGAGTGTACGCCGCCTTGGCGATTTATATATGCTACTGTCGCTGTGTTGTCAGACCGGACCAACACGTGCTTGCCCTGGATCAACTCTAGGTAGTTGATGTGACAACCCAGTCTGTGGTGACCACAACTGGACACTTGCTGTAGGGGAACTCCTGCACGTAGAAATGCAAGGTCTGTCCAAGGGCTGAATAAGTGGCGGCAGAGTGGCATGATAGCTACGTGATGTGTGCCGTGGCACCATGCCCATCTCGGGACTCGAGTCTGAAGCCAGTGCTGAAACTGTCTCATATGCATCAACCCGAGTGGCATGACTGCCGCTGAGGAAGCCATATGCCCCAGGAGCCTCTGAAAGTGTTTCAGTGGAACCGCTGTCCTCCGCCTGAATGACTTCAGGCAGTTCAGCACCGACTGCGTGTGCTCGCTTGTGAGCCGCGCTATCATTGAGACCGAGTCTAACTCCATGCCGAGAAAAGAGATGCTCTGAACCGGGGAGAGCTTGCTCATTTCCCAGTTGACCCGAAGCCCTAGACGGCTGAGGTGCCTGAGCACCAAATCCCTGTGCGTGCACAGCAACTCTCGAGAGTGTGCTAGAATCAGCCAGTCATCAAGGTTGTTGAGTATGCGGATGCCCACTTCCCTTAACGGGGCAAGAGCTGCCTCTGCAACTTTCGTGAAGACGTGAGGGGACAGGGACAGGCTGAAGGGGAGGACCTTGTACTGATACGCCTGGCCATCGAAAGCAAACCATAGGAAGGGTCTGTGTCGAGGTAGAACTGAGACGTGAAAGTACGTGTCCTTCAGGTCTACCACCGCAAACCAATATTGATGCTGGACGCACGCCAGAATGTGTTTCTACATTAGCATCTTGAACGGGAGTTTGTGTAAGGCCCGGTTCAGAACTCACAGGTCCAAGATTGGCTGCAACCCACCGCCTTTCTTTGGCACAATGAAGTAAGGGCTGTAGAACCCTTTCCCCATCTTGGCTGGAGGGACAGGCTCTATCATGCCCTTGCGTAGAAGGGTCGCGATCTCCGCACACAGGGTGGCGGTGTTCTCGCCCTGCACTGAAGTGAAGCGGATGCCGCTGAACCGGGGAGGGTGCCTGGCAAACTGAATCGTGTAGCTGAGTCGGATGGTCCTGGCCACCCACCGCGATAGTTTGGAAAGCGTTAGCCACGTGTCCAAGATCGCGTCTAACGTACCTGGGGGTGGGTCCTCGTGGCGGAGCAGGCAACGCCACATCGAGGAGCATTGCTTCGACCCGAGGCAGCTGCGCTGAGGGGGACCTCAAAGCACTTACCTTGCTCTGCGTACCCAGCATAGGGTGGGTTAGCGACTGAGGAGGAGGGCCTCTTGGGCTGTCCTTGAGACTCGTTACAACCGGTTGGCCATAGGTGCGACACGGCCAGGCATGCGAAGGCAGGGGGGCCACGTTCGCGGGGCTCTGGCTACGAATGCTCGGTGTCTGGTGGCCGTGACAACGGCGGCCGTGAACACCGATTATGTGACCCAAGGAGTGAGGAAACCGCTCTTTTTTTGACAATTTAGGTACCGCAGCCCGTTCGGGGTGCGGCGAACAAAAAAGCAAAGGAAACAAAGGATTTACTTCCCGGCACTCCAGCGGGGTATGGAGTGGTCTGGATACCAGCTCTGTAGCGGACATCTTGCTCCCTGGGACGTCCGTCTCAGGGGCGCTTAGGAGCCTTCTGGGTCCTCGTGCCAGCCCGAGAGACGGGGGGCGTCAGCTTCCTGCGGGGGGCTCGCTGGGCCGAGAGCTAGGCTCGGGCTGAGGCGGAGCCACCTGGGCTTTCGCCGCCACAGGGGGGGACGCCCTCGGCGAGCAGACGGGGTGCAGGATCTTGCCTTGTGCGGTGCCCTGAACCCAGGAACCAATCATCAAGCTGCGAGGGCTCAGGGGAGGCTGGAGGGTTCCAGTCCAACCCGACACTCGCGGCGGCCCGGGCAAGCATGGTAGTCAGCTCTGCGGCGGCCTAGACTAGGCAGGCATACCTGAAGGTGGCAGCCCAGTTGAGTCCTCGGCATCCGACATCGCCAGTGCGCTCTCCGATGCAGCAATCAAAGACTCATCCTGCTCGCGGGCCCCGAAAGAGATGTCAAGCCGGCCATGAGGCGGGCTGGTCTCATTTAGGAACTGGACAGGAGCAAACGAGCGAGCTGGGGAATTAGCCGGGAATAAACGCTCGGCTCCGAAGAAAAAATCTGAATGAATCCTGCATTCCAGCTCCCTTTTATACCCGTATGTCCAGGGGAGTGGCATGCAAATTCCACTCGCCAATTCTCATTAGCCTTTTCTCATAGATCTGAGGTGATTGGGGCTCTGAAGAGCGACCCCTAGTGTCACTACATCGACACAATGTCGAGTGAGTGACAGAAGGGCAACTGTATCCAGGTGTACCTAGGAGAACTGGTGCTGTTTTGAAGGCAAAGGTGGTCACACCAAATATTGATTTAGCTTTTTTTATGTTTACTGGACTTTGTATGACGTTAATTGATAAATCTATTTATTGATAAAACTATTTATGGCATTATTTTTGAAGACATCCTCACTATGCAACATTTTTCCCAAGTGCCTAAAATTTTGCACAGTACTATATATATATTTATGCCACTTTTCCACTGCACGTTACGGTTCGACTCGACTCGACTCTGCTCGTTTTACTTTTCTGAGCTTGCTTTTCCACTGCAGTTTAGTGCTGCCTCAAAGTGGGTGGAATTATAGGCTGATCGTCATAGTTGCGCCGCCTCTACTGCCATGACATCATCTTAAACACGACATAAACATTACTGACCATAAACAGCTGTTAGCTACTAGCTCATTGTGCTGCATAAAGCAGTTGTTGCATGGTGATTTTACACAAGTGTAACAGTTAAATTGGCCTGGTTGTTTTAGAAGCAAGCTTTCCAGTAGCTGGTCAACTGAATAAAGTGAAGCTTTTAAGTAGAATATAGAGTTAACGTAACAAAACGTACCATCCTCCATTGTGGACTCCAACAACGCCGTGGCTGAGTCCAGGGCACTCTCCCTCCCATTGCTCGCCGGTCTATTGCAATAGATAGCGTCCATTTGGTCGAACCACTTCCACTTTCTTCTGTTTGAACCACTCCGGCTGTTGTGGTCCTTGATGGTTCTGTAGTCACTTTTAAGTTTTTTTTTTTACTTTTCCCGACACTGTTGGTAGTTCTGGTGGTAGCCATGTGCGTCCAAAAGCTGAAACACTTCCTAAAAGACTTTTTCGTTTTGCGTCGTTTCGTTTGTCGCTAACGAGAGGAACGTCTGCACCTTGTTTATTAACCACGGCGTGGTTTGGTGCACAGCCATTTCTTTTTACAATTTGAAAGTCGCGTGAACAAATTATACTGCTGTTGCTGTTGCTAACTTTAAAAAAAACTAGCGGGTTGATGTCCCATGTCGCAAATCCAGTGATGCTGGTAGTGATGATTTTCTCTGACCAATCAGTGATCTGCAGGTTTTTGACATGCTCGGCTCACTTGGAACCTCGACCGAGGTGGTACTAAAAAAGTATCAGATACCAGGTACTATCCACAGTGGAAAACCCCCAAAAAGCGAGCAGAGTCGAGTCGAGTCGAGCTGTAACGTGCAGTGGAAAAGCCCCATTATTCACAGCCAGGGCTGGGCCGTAGGTGCACAGGCACTCATCAGTCAACCAATACGCTTGAATGTTACTACAGAGGCTATTGTATAACATCGACTACCGAGGTGGCTGGCACGACGAAGAAATAAAGACGGGTATGTATCCAATGTAATAGAAACTAACAAGGCAGTTTTACATGACACGTGTTGGGCCTCATGTATTCAGATAGAAGACAAAGGCAGGCCTAACACAGTCATAAAAGCCTGACCACACACTCCGTCATAAATCTTACTGATAAAAAAACACGCCAAAATCAAACAAAAGGAGTCCAAAACAGACTACAAATCCCATGAAGCCTTGCTCACTAAAGGATCAAACTCTCAACTCCTATTGGATGAGGCACACAACAGAATGCCTCTCAACCATGACGTCATCGGGAGTAGATATAACTCTGAGATGCTTCCGGGATTTGCTTCCATCAACTTTGCTCGCCGTGCATAGACGCAGCTCATTGCTGCTCTCAGGTGTAGCCTCGTGGCACAAGGAAGTAACGTCCGTCTTGAAACTGTGGCCATACAATCTCCATTTCGCTGGACGAGTTGAGATTACACTGTGTTCCACCGAACACTCTAACGGATCCGAAAGAGACAGCTGAGCAATCCGCATCTTCATCCGTTTGCCTGCAGAAGTGAAGAGAGAAAAGATTTCTCTTCCATCTTCAATCAAGTCGACGTCGCTGATTTCTCCGCCAGCCCACCGAGAATCAGCAGCCGTACCGCCCGCCGACAGAGCAAGGAAACAGCCTCCCGTCATCACCTGAGCCTCGAGGAAACGAGTCGGAGTCAACGACGGATGAACACACATTCTAGCTCCATCCTCATGCGATTCAAGTAAGAGGTTTACGTCTGGGCAGAGATAGAATATTATAGTGTGTTATTCTTGTGTATCAAGGTTATGACTCGAAATTATTATTCTCCATGTTTTGCGGTTAAAGAAGAGCTCAATTAAATTTTATTTGGTTGGTATTTAAAGATTTCAGACTGTTTGCAGACCAACGGGGCTGCCCCTCAAGCAAATATCAATTATTATATTTATTTTATCTTCTGTGGCAGCTGCTGCGAGACGCACATGGACACATTAGGGATTTAGGTACACGAGCAGCATGCAGAACTGCCTTGCACTGTGCAGTTTCCCGCAAATTAACTAGAAAATCATGTCCGTGATGACATGGTCCTAATATTACCAGTGGGCTTTTCCAGTGTTTTTGGATGTAGCATTTGCAGTCAAATCGTGAGACAACTTCTCAGCGAGTGCTAATTACTACTGTGTTGACTTGTATGTACTGTATATTCCCAAATCAGTCAGCAGATAGAGAAAAAAGATTCATAAAGAAATCTCAGTATAGACTATTATTTCTTTAGATAGAGATAATTTTAAATAAAACTAAATTAAATTGAATTTATCAATTTATATAATATTGCAACATAGTGGTATGATAATTACAATAAACATCTGATTTACACATAACACAGTTTACACATCTTGTTACACAACACAATATACACCTAATAATATACAATATACAGTATACATAAAATAAGAAGAGAGAGCACAGAGCAGGTGTAATCTCTGATTAGCCTCTCAAAGCGTTTGCTGATGATGGGGGTCTGAGCAACAGGATATATACAATGGCTTGAATGTTGCTTTTTCTGCATTGCACAATATTTGCAGAAGGAAATGTTTTATTGATGTACTTTGATGTAATTTGCATACAAAAAGTTTATTAACAATTTCTTGCATATTGTGTGTTCGCTAAATATCTGATTTCTCTTCAGTTCACTGAATTGAGACAATATGTATTGCTGCTGCAGCAGCACCTCTTAAAACTGAGGAGTTGATTCAGATCCAACAAAGCTTTATGTCTGAGAACACATGGACTAAACCGATAGATCTGCTTAGCATGTCAGCTACCAGAAATTTAACAACTCTTTTTAGTGGGTTTAAATCCTGTTAACCGATGGACCTCAGGTCTAGAATATGAATGTAAGTCAAAGTTGTATCTCAAAATATTTTCTCTTCTGAGCTTTTCAGAAACTTGTTAGTACCCTAGTGCAATGTCTAGTAATTCATCAGAAACAAACACAACAAAACAATAATTACCTCTATTTTAGAACACTTTACAGAATATTAAGCCATTTTATGAGCATTAATATATATATATATATATATATATATATATATATATATATATATATATATTATATTGTACAGTTGTGCTCAAAAGTTTGCATAACCTGGCAGAAATTGTGAAATTCTGGCATTGATTTTGAAAATATGACTGATCATGCAAAAAATCTGTCCTTTATTTAAGGATAGTGATCATATGAAGCCATTTATTATCACATAGTTGTTTGGCTCCTTTTTAAATCATAATGATAACAGAAATCACCCAAATGGCCCTGATCAAAAGTTTACATACCCTTGAATGTTTGGCCCTGTTACAGACACACAAGGTGACACACACAGGTTTAAATGGCAATTAAAAGTTTAATTTCCCACACCTGTGGCTTTTAAAATTGCAATTAGTGTCTGTGTATAAATAGTCAATGAGTTTGTTAGCTCTCACGTGAATACACTGACCAGGCTAGATACTGAGCCATCGGGAGCAGAAAAGAACTGTCAAAAGACCTTCGTAATAAGGTAATGGAACTTTATAAAGATGGAAAAGGATATAAAAATATACCCAAAGCCTTGAAAATGCCAGTCAGTACTGTTCAATCACTTATTAAGAAGTGGAACATTCAGGGATCTCTTGATACCAAGCCAAGGTCAGGTAGACCAAGAAAGATTTCAGCCACAACTGCCAGAAGAATTGTTCGGGATACAAAGAAAAACCCACAGGTAACCTCAGGAGAAATACAGGCTGCTCTGGAAAAAGATGGTGTGGTTGTTTCAAGGAGCACAATATGACGATACTCGAACAAATATGAGCTGCATGGTCGGGTTGCCAGAAAGAAGCCAATGCCACAAAAAATCCCGGTTACAATATGCCCGACAACACCTTGACATGCCTCACAGCTTCTGGCACACTGTAATTTGGAGTGACGAGACCAAAATAGAGCTTTATGGTCACAACCATAAGCGCTATGTTTGGAGAGGGGTCAACAAGGCCTATAGTGAAAAGAATACCATCCCCACTGTGAAGCATGGTGGTGGCTCACTGATGTTTTGGGGGTGTGTGAGCTCTAAAGGCACAGGGAATCTTGTAAAAATTGATGGTAAGATTAATGCAGCATGTTATCAGAAAATACTGGCAGACAATTTGCATTCTTCTTCACGAAAGCTGCACATGGGACGCTCTTGGACTTTCCAGCATGACAGTGACCCTAAGCGCAAGGCTAAGGTGAACTTAGCTTTGAAGGTTCTGGAGTGGCAAAGGTGAAGGTTCTGGAGTGGCAATCACAGTCTCCTGACCTTAATATCATCGAGCCACTCTGGGGAGATCTCAAACGTGTGGTTCATGCAAGATGACCAAAGACTTTGCATGACCTGGAGGCATTTTGCCAAGATGAATGGGCAGCTATACCACCTGCAAGAATTTGGGGCCTCATAGACAACTATTACAAAAGACTGCATGCTGACATTGATGCTAAAGGGGGCAATACACAGTATTAAGAACTAAGGGTATGCAGACTTTTGAACAGGGGTCATTTCATTTTTTTCTTTGTTGCCATGTTTTGTTTTATGATTGTGCCATTCTGTTATAACCTACAGTTGAATATGAATCCCATAATAATTATAAGAAATGTGTTTTGCCTGCTCACTCATGTTTTCTTTAAAAATGGTACATATATTACCAGTTCTCCAAGGGTATGCAAACTTTTGAGCACAACTGTATATATATATATATATATATATATATAAGTATTTTTCAACAAATCTAAAATTGTTCAGTGAGCTAAAGGATTATGTGCAATTTAAAGCAATTATCTTACATTTTCATTATGATTAGTATAGGTATTTTAGTAGTTCCACATTATATACAGTATAAATAATGTTACCAACATTACATATTGCTTTCAATTCACTCACATCACTGGGAATTCAGAGTGTGTGGTAATATCCTAGTGTAAAAGTTCTTCTGCAGACTGTTGACTTTCTCACTAGGGGTGAAAGAACATTGAGTTTTCTCCTCTGTGATCATGTGAAGTCTGATGCTTTGAACAGAATGTCTTTGAGGATTGATGCAAAAAAAAATTGGAAGCTTTAGTGTGAATGTTTCTAACCAGTGTTTGTCATGCATGTACTGTTTAGGTCAATCCAAAACCAGCCTGAACATACACACTCTTGTCAACAGTAGACACACCTATCTTTGTGATTTTTACAGACATCGCTTGTACCTTGTGAATCAATATTTAACATTACAGATGTCCACAGTAATAATTACTTTATAGACATTTCAGACAATCCCATCCAAAATAGGGCATAAGAAATAATAAAGACTTTTATTTTGACTTTTTCCAAAGCCTTAGCCTCACCCATCTCGACCAGGTTGAGCCAAAAGTGGCACTCCTGGACCACTAAGGTGGACATCGCCCACCCGAGAGACCACACCGTGACCTTCATCGCCTGGAGAGCGAGGTCAGTCGCCGAGCGCAGCTCCTGTATCAAATCTGGGGCGGAACTACTCTCGTGTAGTTCTTTCAGCGCCTTGGCTTGGTGGACTTGCAGGAGAGCCATGGCATGCAGGGCGGAGGCGGCTTGTCCAGCGGCACTGTAGGATTTGGCCGTCAGGGACGACGTGAACCTACAGGCCTTGGACGGGAGCTTTGGGCGTCCATGCCAGGTGGCGGCGCTCTGTGGGCATAGGTGCACCGCGAGCGCCTTATCCACCGGGGGAATGGCCAAATAGCCCCTGGCCGCCCCCGCCATTGAGGGTAGTGAGGGCGGGGGAGCTGAAAGATTGGGACCGGGCAGTAAAAGGTGCCGCGAGGGTTCAGGGGAGAGCGGAGGGTTCCACTCTAGCCCGACGCTCGCGGCTGCCCGGGAAAGCATGTCCGTCATCTCCACGTCAGCCTGTGACTGGGCAACCACACCCGAGGGGGGGAGCCCAGCTGAGGATTCTGCGTCCGACTGGACGAGTCCGCTCTCCGATGCTGCGCTCGAGAGCTCATCAGCTTCGCAGGCTCCGAACTAGAGGTTGAACTCGCCGTGAGACGAGCCGGCGGACTCATCCAGAAGCCTGATTGGGGCAGACAAGCATGCTGGGGAATGGGAGGTCCGTGGGGGGATACCCGGCAGAGGTGGTCCCAGTGGGGTCCCCAAATCACCCCCAGTGCTAGCCGCGCTGGCCTCAAACCCATAGGTAGAAGGACCGAGGCGGGGAGCCGCTGGGGTGGCTTGCTTTCTTACGCAACCGCAACGTTGCCATGGTCATGTTCTCGCAGTGAGAAAAATATACTCTCTTTTTATTGCCGATGTGCCCAGGGGCGTTCTCTGCAGTGCACCAGTGCAGAGGAGGGAGAAGCCGCTGAAATGCGACATCAGATCCAGCAGAGGTGAATGAACAGTCAGCTCAGTAAACATCGACCGTTTGGCTCCGAAGAGAAAATCTGAATGAGTGGTTGCATACCAGCTCCATTTATACCCGTATGTCCGGGGGAGTGGTATGCAAATACCACTCGCCAATTTTCATTGGCCTTTTATCAAAGACCAGAGGTGTCTCGGGCTCCCAAGAGTGACCCCCTAGTGTCACTACATCGACACAATGTCGAGTGAGTGACAGATAGGGAACACAGGCTAACAAGATAAGCCAAAAAGATCAAGTGTTTAATTCAGAGTAATGGAAATTGAACAGTAGATGGAAAAACGTAAATTAAATTTGGAAGTAACGAATACTCTGCTTAGTTGGCTGAGAAAACTGACTTTGTTTGTCGGTAATTGTCAATGGCTTACATTAGCACAATATGTGAAGACCAAAATAAATGAGAATATCATTATGATATCTGTTTTAATTGTATGATTTTGTACATCAAGCACAACATTGTTACAATGTGCCATGCTTTCCCCACAAATATTAAACATTTTACCAAGGTTACCCTTGATCTTGAGAAAAATAAAACAACACCAAAACAGTCTTTTAGTTTCCCTGAGTTGCAAATACATAGCTTCAAAATGTTGGCTGGAAAACTGTAACCAAGGCTGCTTCTCATTTAAAACTACCTGCCATTATTGTGTAATTGAAAATTTTAAGGTTAGAACCGAGGAGGTCTATAAGACTATAGAGAAAGCTATTCGCTAGCATTCACGTTCATAATGGCTGTGGCTTTGCTGGCACATGATGTTTGTGGAATCTGCCATCTTTGTTCATTGGCTCATTATGCATCAAGGTTTATTTTTTAGCCAACAATGGTCTCTATTGCATGCCATTATTCATCCACCCTGGTCCCTGTGGGAGTTCTCCAGTTATCAGAGTCTTGACCCCTCTAGGCTACTAAGCCTGCCTCTGTTTTGAAAACTAACTGATGAAAAGACTTTGCTCCTTTACAGCCTGTCGATTTCTGTCACCACTCTAAATGGAGATGAGTACCTGGTTTTCTGTTTGTGTGAACCTGAATGCTATTCTTGTCAACAAAACAACACAAAATCAACGGTAGGTCTAATTCACCTTTATGTACTTGTACAGTAAAACTGAGTGTGAACGTTTACATACAGAAATCACGATTCATGAAAAAGTTTGCACTTAACTTACGTATAAATTTAGGACAACAACCAAATGAAACCACAGCGCCACACATTGGTAATATATTGTCATATGTAGTTATACTGTGCATGATGAGAAATGGAGAGTGCATGTTCAATGAATGTAAATAAGAACACAGAGTTGAGAGAGAAAAGGGACACGGCAAACTCACCCATTGATTCCTCCAACAAACAAAACTTGACAATATAAACAAACACCAGACACATGTGGCCTATTTCACAAAGCTAGTTGAACAAACTCAAGTTTCAGGTTGACAAACCAGAAAGAGCGGGTTTGGCGATATCAAGACCCTTGCTACAAACTCAGAGTTTGATCCTGAGTTCATGGGTATCCCTGAAGCTTGTGCACATGAATGAGTGACGTTTGCCACAAAGAGCCAATGGGTGAAGCTTTTCGGCGCAATTTACTTCTCACAAGACATTCAGCGTGATTTACGTCTCCACTGAAGATCAAGAGATCATTATGAAAATATGAAGAATTTGAACATTTACACAACAAGAAACACAGCTGCTTCTGTGAAGAAAAAAAGAACTGAATATAATGTGTAATTGAATGTATCCAGGTTCACAATGAGAACATACAAGCAATCTATATATCTATAAAAATCTATATATTTATTCAAAATTTAAAAGCTTTTATATTTATTTAAATTAAAAGCCTAATGTAAATTAAGTGTGAGCCATGTCACTTTGTGTCTACAAAATAACTTTAAGAAGTAGATTTGTTAATGTGGAAAGACTATGAATGCCTACCTAAAGTGTGAGAATCACCTTACAAACACTTTTTTTCCCAAAGTTCTCAGCATCACGCACTGCATACAGGAACAGTATTTAAAGAAATGCAAAGAAACACAATAATAAATTTTTAATGTGCTGCTCAAAAGATACAAGGTTCCAGGATCTCTCAAATAAACCATCTTATTATATCTTAATATGTAGTGACTTCGGGGGCCTGGGTAGCTCAGCGAGTATTGACGCTGACTACCACCCCTGGAGTCACGAGTTCGAATCCAGTATGTCCTGAGTGACTCCAGCCAGGTCTCCTAAGCAACCAAATTGGCCCGGTTGCTAGGAAGGGTAGAGTCACATGGGGTAACCTCCTCGTGGTCGCGATTAGTGGTTCTTGCTCTCAATGGGGTGCATGGTAATTTGTGTGTGGATAGCAGGGAATAGCATGAGCCTCCACATGCTGTGAGTCTCCGTGGTGTCATGCACAGCGAGCCACATGATAAGATGTGTGGATTGACTGTCTCAGAAGTGGAGGCAACTGAGACTTGTCCTCTGCCACCCAGATTGAGGTGAGTAACCGCGCCACCACGAGGACCTAGTAAGTAGTGGGAATTGGGCATGCCAAATTGGGAAGAAAAAGGGGATAAAAAAATGTAGTGACTTCATTGTGTCAGTGATGTCACTTTACACACAGCTGATTGGTTCATTATCACTTTGCAATCTGTAACCCTTTTTATGTTGATTAGGAGCTGTGTCCGAAACCAAAGATAGCTGTCTTGTTGCCTCGCTGCCCTATCAGTTAATGACTCAACAGACAGCGTTCGTGTTGTTGCGTAGGTACAGTTGTGCTCAAAAGTTTGCATACCCTTGGAGAATTAGTAATATATGTATCATTTTTAAAGAAAACATGAGTGAGCAGGCAAAACACATTTCTTTTATTTCTTATGGGATTCATATTCAACTGTAGGTTATAACAGAATGGCACAATCATAAAACAAAACATGGCAACAAAGAAAAAAATGAAATGACCCCTGTTCAAAAATCTGCATACCCTTAGTTCTTAATACTGTGTATTGCCCCCTTTAGCATCAATGACAGTGTGCAGTCTTTTGTAATAGTTTTCTATGAGGCCCCAAATTCTTGCAGGTGGTATAGCTGCCCATTCATCTTGGCAAAATGCCTCCAGGTCATTTGGTCGTCTTGCATGAACTGCACGTTTGAGATCTCCCCAGAGTGGCTCGATGATATTAAGGTCAGGAGACTGTGATGGCCACTCCAGAACCTTCTTTTTCTGCTGTAACCACTGGAGGGTTAACTTGGACTTGTACTTATGGTCACTGGCGTGCTGGAAAGTCCAAGAGTGTCCCATGCGCAGCTTTCGTGCAGAAGAATGCAAATTGTCTGCCGGTGTTTTCTGATAACATGCTGCATTCATCTTGCCATCAATTTTCACAAGATTCTCCGTGCTTTTAGAGATCACACACCCCAAAAACATCAGTGAGCCACCATCATGCTTCACAGTGGGGATGGTATTCTTTTCACTACAGGCCTTGTTGACCCCTCTCCAAACATAGCGCTTACGGTTGTGACCATAAAGCTCTATTTTGGTCTCGTCACTCCAAATTACAGTGTGCCAGAAGCTGTGAGGCGTGTCAAGGTGTTGTCGGGCATATTGTAACCGGGATTTTTTGTGGCATGGGCACAGTAAAGACTTCTTTCTGGCAACTCGACCATGCAGCTCATTTTTGTTCAAGTATTGTCGTATTATGCTCCTTGAAACAACCACACTGTCTTTTTCCAGAGCAGCTTGTATTTCTCCTGAGGTTACCTGTGGGTTTTTCTTTGTATCCTGAACAATTCTTCTGGCAGTTGTGGCTGAAATCTTTCTTGGTCTACCTGACCTTGGCTTGATATCAAGAGATCCCTGAATTTTCCACTTCTTAATAAGTGATTGAACAGTACTGACTGGCATTTTCAAGGCTTTGGATATCTATTTATATCCTTTTCAATCTTAATAAAGTTCCATTACCTTGTTATGCAGGTCTTTTGACAGTTCTTTTCTGCTCCCCATGGCTCAGTATCTAGCCTGCTCAGTGCATCCATGTGAAAGCTAACAAACTCATTGACTATTTATACACAGACACTAATTGCAATTTAAAAAGCCAAAGGTGTGGGAAATTAAACTTTAATTGCCATTTAAACCTGTGTGTGTCACCTTGTATGTCTGTAACAAGGCCAAACATTCAAGGGTATGTAAACTTTTGATCAGGGCCATTTGGGTGATTTCTGTTATCATTATGATTTAAAAAGGAGTAAAACAACTATGTGATAATAAATGGTTTGATCACTATCCTTAAATAAAAGATCCTTAATTTTTTTTGTTTTTTTCATGATCAGTCATATTTTCAAAATCAATGCCAAGATTTCACAGTTTCTGCCAGGGTATGCAAACTTTTGAGCACAGCTGTACCTCCAGAAACTGGTTTCGGACAGGTTACTGAGGCAGCATAACATCACATCGTTGTTAGCATCCCAGCAACTGATTATCGCCATCTGGTGTCCACTAAAGATAAAGCATCTGCTTCATTGTTGTTCGGTTGGACTGAATTGTCTAATAATCTAGAACAAAATCAAGAGAGTTTTGGCAATAACCAAGTGTATATTTAATAACTACAATACTACTTTCTTGATAGAAATGGAATAAAAAGTTGGGAAAGTGAATAAAAACATACATTTATACACAAATTCAACTGCCTCTTTGGCCGCCATTTTTTTCTTTCTTCAGCTCAACCACTGTGGATCCGTGTGCACAGGATTGTGGGATTTCATAGGCAGCGAAGGATATATCTATGCTGCCTTCAAAATTCGATCAGATGAAGGTATCTCAGTAGACAGGATGTGACATGAACATTGGATTCGGACGTGCCTTGGTCCCTTCCTGCCTCCGGAGGCAGCATTTTCCTGGTTTTGGAAACAGCTGGGGAGTTATCTGGATTTCATTGTTGATGTTTTGACCTGATCCTGGATTGTTATGTTCCTCAAAGAACATTTTGGAGTTGCTTTCATGACAACAGGTCTGTAAGCTCAAACCTGCTCAGGAGCATGCTTATTTAATGTAAACAGGTTTAGATCACACCTTTGTTAGCAGATGTTAGCAGATGCGATCCCAGAAGTCTGCCCCAGCCTCAGAGGTTGCATTATTCTTACGAGAGCAGCCGATAATAAATTTAGTATAATTATATTTTTTTTGAATAATTTAAAATAAAATAAAATAATAGCATTGTAGATAATAATAGGTAGCCTACAGCCCATTTTCATCATTTAGAGATACCGCTTTAGTCATGAGGGAGTAAACTACTTCTTTTTTCACATTTTTTCGTGCATAAACTTTTAGGTTGTCTGTCTGCATTGACCATGGTTCTTGGTGCCCTGTAGTTTTCTGTGATTAATCATGATTAAATTATGGTACGATACATTAAAACAAGCATTAAAAAATCATCATAAATATATTTACTTTATACTTTGTCTCAAAGAACTTGCAAGAAATTGGTTAGTCATAATTTATTTTAATTATTTAAATATGTACATTTATTATTATTATTATATTTTTCAGCTAGAGTTAATTAGAAACAGTTTTACAGGTATTAATATTTGATACAAGTATATGTATACATGCAATAAAATCAGTGGACATGCTGTAATTACAATTTGGGCAAAATCTTCTGCCGTTTTACAGTGGACTTTTTTAATAATAGGGTCAAATGGGCAGATTCCATTCATATCAAACTTTATTAGCAAGAGAAACTTTAGTGTACATTGCCAATGCATTATTAGACACTATACATACTGATATAAAATAAATTGAATGCTGAAGTGTAATTTGCTGAAGTTTAAAATCTCAAAACTATTATTTATTATTATTTATTTTTATATTTCTGGTTGCTGTTCAGTCTCTACAAGTATACCTGTCTGCAGCTTGCTGAAGTCTCTATCGTGCACACGCTAGGTCTCACTCATGCGATTTCGCTTTTGATACTCGTTCAGATGAAAGCGTGTGAGCGTTTTCGGGCAATGTGAAGAGATACGGCAGCTTGCCCGTATCTCTTGCACACCTGGTTCACTGCTTACTTGTGAAGTCTTCATTCTCCATACATTAAAACAGCTCCCATGTTTTTTATACTCAGGACATTCGTTGTGTGTAATGAATAAGCTTGCACTGCTCCACACAATCAGTTTTTTTGATAGGATGTGCAGTCCAGCATGTACCTCCTGAAGATGTATACATATATGTCAATTGTAGCCACAGAAAGTGTAGGAAAACATTAGTGCAATTTCGCCCATAGTACAAAGGTGCCTGGGTTTGTTCCTTGCAGGCAGCAGATGCCCAAACCCCGCCCCCACCCTAATCTAAGCCTGTAAGACTGAGCAGCCTGCCAGGAACTCTGGGCACCTTTCTTTAATCAAGTGAAGTTTCAGGAAGAAGAAAAACAAAAACAAAAATCAGATACTGCAGAATTTATATATATATATATATATATATATATATATATATATATATATATATATATATATATATATATATATATATATATATATTTTTTTTTTTTTTTTTTTTGTTTTTTACACCTTAAACTAAAAATATTAATCGCAAAAATTAACATGTTAAATTTTCCAGCCCTAGTTATTGTTGGAAATTGAATAACTTAGTGTCTTCAAATTTATTTCAATAACAAAAATGATGTGTATTATTGCTCAATCTGGTGTATGTTTTGCATAAACATCTAGCCAATCTTGGCCATATAAAAGGTGCATACATTTGTCTTTACTCTTTAAAGAGCACAAGGATACGTGTGCAAAGAGTGACAGATGGCTGTACAAGCGAGGTTGTGCAGAAAGGCCTTATATGGTTGTGTATTATGCTAATTATTAACTGCGGACATGTACACACTTATTTTTAAAATTCTGGATTCATTAACATTAGAACTAAGGTTGACAACATGTTGTCGATCCAGTGGGAATTTTGCTTGAGAAGAACATTTCCTGCACACAAAAGTAGCCTATGTACACAATTATTAGTGAACAAGACCCGTTATGTTGACCCATCTGAACGCCCATTTACATGAACTGCATGTTTAAAAAGGTTAAATGTTGAGTAATCTTAAAAACCAATACATAATATGGAAGCTCTAAATCTCATGCTTTGATGACTGAAAGCAGTTTCATGATCAAAATTATGTTGCTAATGTATTTTCATAATTTATGTAAAGAGTGAAATAATGAAATATGAAATAATTCCTCAAACACATCTGCAGTCATGTAAGATCTAGTATACTTGTCATTTAATGGCTTCACTAAACAACCTCCTTTAAATCTTTTAGTCCAAAAGTGTGCACATTTAGAGAAATGATGATGGATTTTTATAAGTATTATATTTCTTTAGCCAGACACATAATTCATTTTAATTTTCTACCAAATTATGCAATCTGAAGCACTACAGCACTCTAATACTCTTATATAGTGTGCATTCTATTGCACCAGGAACACAGAGGGAGCTGCGGGCAAGATTTGATCCATATATGGAGTGTAGAACAAGATGATTTATTATGTCAGAGATCACATGATAGGTATTCCACATCCCTTACCATAGAAGAACTGTGTAAATCGTAATAATAACATTTAGACTTATGAAATATGTCGTGAATATATAGATCATTCTGAAAATATATGGTTTGTCTATATTTTCAAAAGGATCACTGACATTTTTATAGGTTTGATGTCTGTATACTCGAAGAATTCTGCATTTGTTACTGAACCTGCTGTTTGCTATTGGCTGCATATTCATTACATTACATTTATGCATTTGGCAGATGCTTTTATCCAAAGTGACTTACAGTGTACTTATTACAGGGACAATACCCCTGGAGCAACCTGGAGTTAAGTGCCTTGCTCAAGGACACAATGGTGGTGGCTGTGGGGATTGAACCAGCAATTACCAGGTATGTGCTTTAGCCCACTACGCCACCACCACATTCTATAAACATTTTATGCTTCATTCTATGAATGGAATCCACATGAGATCAGTAACAGAAGCTGTTAAAACCACTCAATGATAATTGAAACTAAGATATATGTTGTGTTTAATTTGTATTGTTTACATGCTGCTATCATGGAGCTAAGCTTATGCTAGCATGCTAACCTTCGCCATAGTAGGCAAAAATAAGGTGAAATGATAAGTTATCATAAAGTTATCATAATCATATTTTGAATATAACATTATAAGACTTGTGGCTTGAGCTCCGTTGTGTCTCTAGTTGCTTATAAGGTCAGAGTCATTTATATTTTCATAAAAATATTTTATTAATATAATATAATTTTCAGATCAATTCCTTTAAATTTGAGCGTTTATAACTGTTTTTCTTTATGACTTAAATAAATTCTGACATGTGGGCAACAAACGTACAAGTGTCTTCTGTCAACAGACCACAATTATGACTGACAAAGAGTTGATGGACTACAGTCATTTCTATTGAGTATATCCAATTCAGGCCTGAGCTCAGAAAATGAGGCAATGGCAACAGGTTAATATGATAGCACAGTTCACACCTGAATTTCAGTTGAGAGAAATCCGAATGGTTTCATTTTGCCTGCATGCATGAATCAGTCACAGCATGTATTAACCTGCTAAGCTTAACCTACTTTACTGTCATTGTTTGTACAAAATCACAAATCATCTTTATAAATTTCCCTGACCAGTCCATGTCTCTGCCACCTTTGTAATGTTTTGTCGTTCTGCAGCAAAAATGTCAGCACATTGGATGGATGACCTTTTTAAAGCTGTGTCGACTCACTCTAATCCTTCATCTCACTTTTGTGATTTTCCATCTGTGACCCCTTCACATTAATTCCCAACCTAATCACCTCCACCATAACACACACCCTCACTCATCTGGACAGCTGCGTGTCTAATAATCTTTGCTCTGCCCATAATATATGGATAACACCAGTGAGCTCTGTTGGCCCATGCATATATGGATTTGTGGTCTCTGGGCCAGTGATATCTGCTTATCCTTTTGTGTATGCTTACTACCTCTGAAGAGATGACTGCAGTGATGTGTAATGAGCATTTAGTCTAGGCATCATGGTGCAGGATCAAATCTGTGTTAACTGAAGCTTTATGGGTAAAAGATGTTGAGAATAGCTCTGTTCCACAACCCAGTAAGTTGCCTTCTGCCTTCTTAATCTTTGTGCATTGGTTGTTTGTGAGTCACACTTAAGTAACACTTAAAATGAACATACAGTTGATTTGTTTTAAAGATATTTTTAAAGATTACACCATTCATTTTCGTATAAAATAAGTACATCTATGATATCTGTACTTCAATAAAAAAAAAAAAAATTATTTCAGTAAATTGAAAGATTGTGAAAACATCAAAATATGTGATGTATTGGGGGTCTCTGGTGACATCTGCTGAAATAACAATAACATGAAATTACAATTATGGCCAGTAGATGGCTTCAGTGCTGCATGCACTGGCTGATCTCTGAATATTTAGACATTACATCAGATTTTGCAATGATGCTCCAGTATGCTGTCAAACTTGACTATGCTGCCACAGTCAAATCTGATTGTCCTACACAGAAAAGACAATTATTTTGTTACTTGTCATTTATTTTAAACATCTTAATTCTAGCATAAAATTTTTCACACAGTGGTCAGACTCAGACTTAGACATGTGTGGTTTGTTTTGGCATGTGTGTACAGGTTTGTCTGAGAGTCAAATGAGGGCCTGACATGCTAAAAAGACTTTGACCATGCTCAAGTGAAAATGCTATTAGAATCGTGCTCAGAACCATTTAGCCAGATGATGAAAAAAAAAAAAAAAAAAAAAAACACATCTACTGTACATTCAGATGTGTATTTAAAATCCATAGTAGAAAAGTGATTTTGACAAATGGCTCTAACTGACCTTTGCTCTCTTGAGGGTTGCCTGAGTTGAAAGTGTCCGAGTGTGAACTTTCTTGTTATGCTCTTGATTCTGGTGCTTTCCGCCTGGTTGCCGCGCATATGTGTTCTTGTGTTTCTACGCATTTTCTTTAGACAGGGATGCCTCGGCTTTTACAGACTCTCAGGAGTGCTTGACAGACAAAGTGCTTTCTCCTCCTCCAACCTCAGGAACAGCAGTGTGTGGGCGTACAGCTTTGGGGTTTAGAACATAGAACAAGAAAGACAGGAAATGGGGGTCAATAAAAGGATGAAGTGTGTGTGAGAGTGCACGTACACATTTGCATTGGGGTGCATGCTGCCCTTGGCAGGGGTAGTGTAATCAGTGAGTTGATTCGAACTGGCAGGTTGATGCATCCTAAGTCAGACAGGTAGAAACACATACAGCTCTCACTGTTGTTAATAGCTCAGATGCATGCCTGATTACAAAATATTCACTCACCAGTCAAGCATGGACTACCAAACAAAGTGTCTTTGCTGTATGTAGGAGCAATGCCTTTAGCGGGATAATCCTAAGGGAGCACAGTATGATGAAGCATAGATGGATACAAATTATAATTAATTAGTTAATTGGTGTTCGTGATGAATCATTTATAGAGAAATATAGAGGAGTGAACAGTTGCACCACTTTTGTATGTGGTATTATAAACAGTTTTTAAATATTCAGCACTATCAATGAGTGCAATTCATTCTTTATAGATTCCCCTAAGAGTGATTTTGGGAAATACTTATTTAGATGCAGAGAATTCCACATGAGAGCATGGAAACAGACAGTGGTGAGGTTTCCTCATTGTTCTGGAGGTTGTGAAAGTCATGCTGTGCCACAGAGATCCAGAGGTGCGGTCATCATCTAAGCAGCAGTCCTGTCATGTAATGCTGTATGTGGAGCTCGAGTAACTGGTGCATACACTGTGGAGACAGATTTCACTGAAACAGATACATGATACTGAATTCATGGTGATAAAAGTAAAATTAATATCAAGAGCCCACCCTATTAAGCACAGTTAGCAAAGGTAATTTAAATGTAGATTTTGCTTAATGAATAGTTCAACTAGCACAATGTAATGGACAAAAAATATATTCTTGAAATGTTTGAACCAGTTAATTTAATTCAGTCTCCATGTATCATACAGCTGGACCACGAACAAGTTATATACCACTGCACCTTGTTAGGTTTTGTTTAGTTGTTGTGCAAATACACTGTAAAATTGAAAAGGTACTTGAGGCAACCTTTGGGGTTTCTCATATTGCCACACTGGCGGAATCCTCTGGAGAACCCCAGGGCATCCTTGCAAAAAGTTCAGAAATGTACAAAGCCCAAGGCTTAAAGGAATAGTTCACAAAGAAAAAAAAAAAAAAAAAAAAAAATAGATTTGGTTATAATTTACTCATCCTCATGTTGTTCCAGGCCCATATGACCTTTCTTTACAGAACACAAGGAGACATCTTAAAGAATGTCTTGATTACTGATTTAAAGTGTCTCACTTTAGCTTACAAAATCTTAAAAATTACCCAAAAAATAGCATTAAAGTAGTCCATACATCTTTGTGCATCATATGCCAAGTCTTCTGAGGACATACAATAACTATGAATGATGAACAGACTAAAATTTTGTTTTTCACTCTCTAATCAAATCATTGATCAACAGATAAACAGATTACAAATCAAATTGGCAAGAACCAATGAGGTTTGATGTTTTTGACATGTGGTCATATTTGATTTGTGTTCTGTGAGAACTGAGCAATGATTTGAGATTTGATTTGAAAGTGAACAGTGACTTAAATATTTAAGCTCCTTGAGTACACAATTTGATATATGAGGCATCTTTTGTTTGTACAGTGTAAACTGTGCTGTTTATTTTGTGCATTTTTACTTGTTGGGTACAACGGGGCTAAATTTACCTTTTTTTCTGGTCATAAAATTTATCAATGTTGAATTGTTTTTAATTTTTATTGAATATTGATGGAGCAACATCATTTTTGTGAAAATAAATAATAACGGAAGGTTGTTTTGATTAAAATTATTATTATTTTTTTTTTTAAAACACCTGGGGTAAAAGGCCCCTAGGGGATTTAACACTCCTATTATCTTTGGGGTCAATTTGACCTCATTCAACGTTTAACATCTCTAAATACATAATTGACATTTTTTTTGTTTTTTTTTTCTTCTTATTTATTGACTTTTCCTATTTTAATGGGGACAACTGGGTAAACATAAAATTAACATGATGATATGTTTTCAATGTCCTGTACACATTTTGTAGCATTAGTGTTCTTTGGGGTCAATTTGACCCCAGGCTGTTTTAGCTGTATAAAACATATAAGAAATATACAAATTTTATACACATTTGTTTTGGTTGTTTTGGATGATATTGAGGTCACTATAACATAAAATTGTATAATCTTCAAAAAACGTCCCTCTGCTTTAGGGCCCTAACCTAACATAACCATACCTGTAAGTGCGCTGATAGTTCACCCGACATGGGGGAGGGGAAAACATAATTCTTGCAAGGACATTGATAGTTCACCCAACATATGGGAGGAGCAAACATATAAAAGCTTGCACAGCAGCCTTCTAAACCATTTCACTTGGTGCTCTGTGGGCTCTCTCTTTATGCTCTCTCTCAATTGAAAATGACCTCTAACCAAAGGTTTTCTGTCAATGAGGTTTTGTCACAGTTCTTTGACAGTGAAAGTGACATAGAGGAGAATGTGTCAAGACAGAGGATAATGTTGAGGAGGACCATGATTATGAGGCGTCCTCCTCTGATGAGGATGAGACTCTTAGTGTTGACCCTCCTGTTGTCTCTCAACCAGCAGAAGGCACATTACCTTTCAAAAATGGAAATTTATTATGGTCCCTCTCCTCACTTGAATGACAGGGTAGACTTAGTGCTTCTAATGTCATCAGAATGGTTCCAGGCCCCACCAGATATGCTGTTAACCATGTCCAAGACATAAAATAAGCATTTGAGCTCTTCGTAACACTATCACTCGAAAAGGATATATTTGAGATGACAAACTCATCTCATAGATTGCTCATTTTGGCAGGAGTGTACAAGTCAAAAGGAGAAGCAACAGCAAGCTTTTGGAATGCTGGCACTGGAAGGGCAATATTTCCAGCCACCATGTCTCTAAAGACATTCCATGTTTTCTCCCATGTCATATGCTTTGATAACATAGAAACAAGGCAGGGCCGATGAGAGCATGACAAACTTGCAGCAATGTGGGATGTGTGGGACAAGTGGTTCCAGCGATTACCCTTTTTTACAACCCAGGCCCCCACGTCACTGTGGATGAATATCTGGTTGCATTTTGAGGGCACTGTCCCTTCAGACAACACATACCAAGCAAACCTGCCAAATATGGTATCAAAATATGTGCAGCATGTGATGCACAGTCCAGCTATGCCTGGAAATGTAGGTGTACACTGGTAAATCGCCTGGGGAAGCACCTAAAAAAAATCAGGGCCTGAGAGTGGTACTAGACATGGCTGAAGGACTGAATGGTCATGACATTTCATGTGATAATTTTTTCACATCATACGCACTGTGTGAGGAACTGTTGAAAAGGAAGGTTACCATGTTGGGGACAGTGAGAAAAAACAAGCTGGAGCTTTTCTCTGAGCTTTTTGTGATAAAGAACGGGAAGGTATAATCTTCAATGTTTACCTTCATTGGCAGAGCCATTGTCGTCTCCTATTGCCTGAAGAAAGGGGAAAATGTCCTGCTGATGAGCACCATGCACAAAGATGCTGTCCTGAGCACCAGAGAAGACAGAAAACCACAAATGGTCTTGGACTACGAGACAAAGGGAGGGGTTGATAATCTTGACAAGGTCACAGACAGCTGCCGACGCATGACTGCCCGTTGGCCCCTTGCCATTTTCTTTAACATCATTGATGTGAGTGCCTACAATGCCTTTGTATTATGGAGCAAAATAAACAAGGACTGGAACAGTGTAAAACTGAGTCGAAGGAGGATTTTCCTGGAGCAGCTGGTTTACGTGCTGGTGAAACCTCATATCGAGAGAAGACGGTGCCTTCCAAGAGCATCAACAGCTGCTGCAACAGTTGTGAAGGACATCCAAATGGAGTCACACATCCCAGTGGTTCAAACTGCAGGCAGGAAACGTGGCAGGTGCCAGGTCTGTCCCAACAGAAATCACTCCAAGTCCAGCAACACCTGTGTGAAATGCAAGAAATACGTCTGCAAGGAGCACGCCCACACTCTCTGCACATCAGTGGCAAATTCTCAGGACCAGCAAAGCCTTCTCTGCTGGCCTAACATACCAAATAAATAAATATTTTTCATCCTTTCATTCTCAATCACCTTTTTGCCTATGTATTTTTGATCGCTTTCTACTCTTAATTAATCTACAAACAAATAGAGAAAAACGAAAAGTTTATCCAGTCAGAATTTATTTCTTGATGCTTATAAGCAAAGTGTGACAGCTGTTTCACAAATCACATGCCCGAAGCAGCACGTGAGTCTGAGCTCCACCCCCCTCAGACCTTCAGAATTTCCACAGAATCCCTCAACAGTGTAAGTGAATAGACATCCAGAGTCAGATTGTCAGATTCATCAGCCAATCAGATTGATTTATTTGTTCTTGGTGGGTGCGATCTTTAGGATATATCCCGGTCGAGGCTTGAGTGATGCAATCACACTTTAAGCGATGTACGTAATTTGAAAGCGAAGAGTGCGAGATCGTCATCACTGCCGTTATCGCCATTGAGAGAGATCCTTATGGATTTAAAAACACGAGATGTTCTGCATGACCGTGTGATTGCTTAATTTATTAAACAGGAAAGGAGGACTGATTTTCACTTCAAGTAAATTGGTAAGTGCTTTTTGCATTGTTATATCAGGAGTTTTCTAAGTGTAAATTAGGCTGCTTGAGCATTCAGTGTCGGATCAAGTTTTGAAAAGTAGTGCTGCGTTCCATTCAACTCGGAAAGTCAGATTTTACAACTTCCTACTAGGAAAAGTGCAATGGAATGCATCTTTAAGTCAGAATTACAACTTGTAGGTGCAGAAACAACTCTGATTTCGCCGAGATGCAGGGGCATGATGTCACACAAACATGTCAACACTCAGGGAGATATACAAAGTAAGTGATAAACATTCACTTTATTAAGTAATATCGATAAATGGGTTCGTTTCCACATTACATGATATTAAAGCTTGTTTAACAAATGCCTGCAGAAACAGGTGTATAAAACATAATCTCTTTTGATAATCTTACACTTGAAGCACAAATGCTAGCGCTGCAGCATTGTTTATCAGTTAGGTTGCTAGGAGACATCTCTAATAAGAGTCAAACCCCTGCTAAGCTAACGGGAGCATTGCAGTTCCGAATATTGGGGAATGGAATGCACTTATGGTTGGAGATATCAAATAGGAATATCCCACATCCAACTTAAATGGAACACAGCATAACCATGTACCCTGACGAAATGAAACTTATTGCATGCAACATTTAAATTGCAAATATTATTTGATAGATTTTTCCAGGTATTATAGACCTCCTTGGTAGATTCACATGAAAAATTATGATTTTTGAATGTCTGTTCGGGAGACGTTAATTTCACAAAACAGTCATGCTGCAGTTAAAATTAGGCTTGCTTGAGCATTAATTTTCGTTTCAAGTTCTGGCTTTCGTGTGTGGACATGTTTTTAAAATGTCAGATGGTATTACTAGTTGACTGCCATGTAATGTGTGATAGGCATAGCGTCTTATTCATTGTGAAACTGTGTTTTCTTAATGGCATGAATCACACTGAAGGCCTTGACTTCAAATGCACGGCCCGCGGCTGCTGCACATCATGTGCACAGTAGTGCAGACAAAAGGCTGGACTGTACCTTCTGGTGGAATGTAGGAAAAATAATATGCTGTTCATATTCTGTCTATGCTGTTCGTATTCTTTCAAACTAATTTTGGTGACTACATAACTTTGTTTTTTTTAATATCTCACACATACATATTTGCATATATAGCACTTACAGTGGCATAGAACAATCCCTGACACAATGCTCAAATTTAATTTTTATAGGTGTTTTTTTTTATTTTGTAAATAAAGAACTGTTATGTGTTTCTTACTGATGTTCTGATGATGATGATGATGATGATTTGATGTTTTGCAAATAAAATCCTTCTAAATGTTTGAAATTGTGTTAGTTTTCCCTGGGGTCAAGTTGACAATTGACCCCAATTGTCAAATTGATAATACATGTTACTATCCTCAATAACAGAAATTGCTATTCTTTCCAAATGTTATAAATAACAAAAATCTGTACTTAGAAATAATATAAAGCCATTAAAACACAAAAAAGATTTTTGTTTTATTTAAAGGGCTATTTAGGTAGTCAACAAAGAAACATAAAGTACCTGATGCACTAATGCAATTAATTTTGAGACACCAAGATGCTTTTTTGAGTAACAAATTAACAAATTAAAAAATGATGCTTACTCAAAATAAGTCAATCATTTCCTGTTAATTTAAAATACATTTGGCATTTTATTACATCTCAAGTATTCTATAAAAAAAAACTAATCTCTATTATGATTGGATGAGTCAATGTGTGCCCATTTTGAAAATTTTTCATAACAAATATATTCGCCTCACTTTGAGAAAAACAGTGTGTTTAATAGGGGCCTTAAGCCCCTGCAACAGGGGGACTTTTTACCCCAAATGCTATCCTTTCACTTATTGGACAGTTATTGAAAAATGTTTGAATTAGTGACCTTAAACAAAACTGAAAATGATAAATAAGTATTTTGTTTCAAAAGAAATGTTAATTTCCAGGATATTCATTAGTTACATAAATTTGCAATATTTAAAAAAAAATATTAAAAATTAGATCAAATTGCCTCAAAATCAAACTTTAGACATTACACGCAAAGATCTCATGGATAAGGAATATTTTGCAGTCCATAGTGACAAACAGGTGTTTAGGAAACTACTGTGGTAGTTTTTGTTGCTATCTAGTGTTTTGGGTGAAAATAAAATCAATGGAGCCTTTTACCCCATGGAGGCTTTAGCCCCGTTGTACCCTAATGCGTTTTTAGCATTATCGGTGGAATTAAATAATTGTTTAAATTAGAAAAACTTGCTGGCTGCACACTGCCAGTGGTGGAAATGTGGATAGTCAGGCAGGCAGAAGAAAGGGGGAGCAGGCTAAGAATAATATAATTAAAATGCATGATTTAGTATACTATATACATAGTAAATGCAAGCATGCTGCATTCCCAGTCAAGTTAGAGGACTATAACTAACATTTAAATATATAGTTAATACATATATACCTGTGTGTGTGTGTGTGTATGTATGTATATATATATATATATATATATATATGCAGTATTCTATTCTGTCTTCTCACAGTGTGAGGAGGGGCTGGTCGTGCAATTGACATCGTCGTGCGACTTTTTTGTGTTAATATGGCAGAGTACTGACATGGATCTCTTCATTTCTCTCTCATACCTTCTCTTGCTCACGCTCTCGCCCTTTGCTGTGAATGCCTTTAACTCTTATACTTATCACTTCTCATTTCCCCCTCCCTCTCTTATGCCTGATGCATCTCTCTCTCTCTCTCTCTCTCTCTCTCTCTCTAAAGGGGTGGGGAATGTTCTTGTGAAGAGAGCAGGTGCAGTGCCTCTCTCTTTCTCTCACTGTCTTAAATTCAAATTAGCTTTATTGGCATGACATACTACTAAAGCATTAACAAAAAAGGTAAATATAATTATGATAATAATAAATAATAATAGCAACAATAAAAAAAAAAAGAACAAAATTAAAACAATAAGATGGGGGGAGGGGTAAATAAAGAGATGGTGTCATTTTAACAACTTCCTCTCTGTCCTGGCGTCAGCAGTAGGGAAGAGTAGAAGGCTGTCTGTGTGTGTCTGTGTGTGTGTCTGGCTGCAGTGTCGTAGGCACAGAAAGGCTAGAGCCGCAGAAAAACCACATAGGAGATTAGAGCAGGAACACACGCTAGTCCAGACACTTTGGAAATGCCAGCCCTAGGAGAGAGCAATAGACAGGCAAAACAAACAACAGACAAACAAAACCATAATGAGGAATGGATGAATGTTGTCTCATGGCAGAACTGCATGCTGTAATTTTTATACCCTCCTCTTTTTCTCTTTCTGTCTGTCTTTGACAAACTCACTCATCCCTCCTCCCTTCCTCTCTCCATCCCTCCGCTCCTTTTCCTCTCTCTCTCTCCTTAATTCTCTCTTGCTCTCTCTCAGTGTAGGAATGTAGATAGAGGCTGAGTGCACTGCTGCTCCATACGTTATTAACGGCTCGCTGTATTGGTGGCGGGTTGCTGATCAGACGCCGCTCAGCCACGAGAACGCATTTGACATTACTGTCCTCTGTCTCCTGCTTGATCCTGTGTTCCCTGGGAACCGTGATACATGCCTCTGCCTCGGCTGGATCTGTTTTATTGCTCAGTTGGAGTATTGCTTGTGTATTTGGGTCCCTGCTTTCATAAGGATTCTGTAAATCTGCAGGATCTTCTGTCTTGGAAAGGGACATTTTGCATCACGTTCAATGCTGAGTGCTCCTCTGTGAAGGGACCAGCATTCTGAGATATGTAAAGCTGACTCAGCGTACCAATTCAAGATCCTGAGTTCAGTCGAGATCTTGAAGAAGGAATTACAAAGAATGAGCCAGAGAGGATAAAATGAGCCAGTTTTATGGGATAACTTCCTGATCAAATGAATTAATATTCACAATGAAAGGAGATATGAGATCAGAGAATGACTTTAATAGTGGTGTCTTCTGCTAAAGAGGGATTTGATAATCTGACGAAAGAGAGTGCTGCTGCATCAGATGCTGTTCAGCATCAACATGCAGATGATTTCACTCCACCCTTCCCTTTCACCTCTTTTGCTCAGCATCTTTATTTAACATCAAAGGATTTTTACCCTTGTCTAGCTGCGAGCTGGAATTCATCTGGACACATTGATCGACGAGACTGGAACTGGACTAACGGACTGTCCCTTGCTGGATTCTGATTTTTCTATCTCCGAAATTCTATTGGGTGTATGCGCATGTCTGATTGTGAGATTGTGTGGCGATTGTGTGGATGTGATTTAGGGAATGTCTGCCTTGCTGTGTCCGTAACTATTTCTGTATTCTTGCTGTTGGATTTTGTTATTTCAAAGTATGGCATTGCTGGCCGGTGTTTTGCTTTGTGCTGCCGATGTCTGCCGAGCACCCGGCCTTTGGGTTAACCCTTAGCGTGCCACAGGCAAGATGAGTGACAGCTCTGTGAACAATTCGGGGGCTATGGTTCTGGAGGAGCCAGAGGGACGGGGTGGCTCTGGTGGACGTGAACAAGGCCAGGCCCCTGTGCGGGGTGGGGTATTAAGGTGTGGGACCTGCACCCTATGGCCTCGCCAGCAGACCTGGCTCTGCGTGGTTCCACTTCTCATCGGCTTCATAGGCCTGGGGCTCAGTCTGATGCTGCTGAAATGGATTGTAGTGGGTTCGGTGAGAGACTACTTACCAACAGACTTGGTAGACGCCAAGGGTATTGGCCAGGACCCCATCTTTCTTTCTAAGCCTAGCACTTTTCCTAAGGGATCTGACATCACTACCACCACCACTATTGGAGGGGTCAGCTCAATCAGCCCCACTGTCACCACAGTGGTGCAGGGCAGAACTCGAACAGGAAGCCCCCCAAACATTCCCGCTACAGGTGGCGGGGCGTCAGGCAACCAGGTGACACAGAAGAGCCCCTCTATGCGCTTTGTCACACGCAATCCCACCTTTGCGACCACCGTGGTCTCCACCACCATGTCTACTGTCCAAACGTCCACCTCGAGTCCCTCTCCCTCCAACCCCACCATTCTAAATGACTCCACCCAAATGTGGACCAGAGAGCAGCCATCCACTGAGAGGCACGTGACCACACCTGGTCGAACACATGTCAGCCAAAAGACACGTGAGTTTTATACATTTTCATTGGTTCTCGCTGGTTTTGCTTTTGGCAATAAATGTTCAATTTATCATCTTGTGGGACTGTTGGTGATGTGGAATTTGTATGAATACATAACATTAATATTATTCTAATGACATGGTGAAGTCATTCTAGCACTGTGTTCATTTACTGAAATGGAAGACTCTGTTTATACCTGGATTCATGAGGGGATCATGCATTGAAGTAGTAATTACTGGGTAGCACTATTATATCTTAATAGATGTAAATGATTATGTGAGTGAACCTCATCAAAACGTGTTAAGGTTACCTAGGATATTAATAAAGTAATGAATGCAAATCATATACATCATTTTGCATATAAAGTCTTACATAAGGGCAGTGGTAAATGTAATTCATATATGGCTTTGCATCTGAAAGCAGTATTATAACGTACCAAAGGCAAAGCCTGAAGGACTCCCTGCTAAAGGCGCAGTCCCCTTTTTCATGTCGCCAGGGAGGGGCAGATACACTAATGACAAGCAGCGGCTCCGACCACTCCCTGTGTTTCCAAATATGCAACAGGGAAACATACACGAGTTAGATGAAGTACATATGGTGATCTCAGTTTCAAAATCATTCAACTGTTTATAGTATATGATTATTTAGCTATATATAGATTTGCCAGGATGCACATTTCCCCCCTAGTGTCTGCTTGAAATAACCAAATTCCATAACGTGGCTTATGCACACCTTTAAAAAAGAAAGATATTCGTTTGATTAATGACTGCAATCAGTACCGAAACACTATGAGTTATTCTGCTGATCATGATATCATTGCGATAAAGTCGGAATAGGCTATTTTAAAGAGGTTTCGCGGAATTGGTTATAGCGCAATTTTTTCTTGTTTATTGATTTATATTTCCAAAGACTGAAGCACATCAAAGAGCTTGTTTATTGTGATACCAGTCAGGGAATATCACTGAGAGAAAATATATCTTTAGCTCCGCAATTACTGATTCTCTCCTCGTATTTGGATTATTAGAAGAGCTATGGGCGACAGTGTCTAAAGACGGAGCCCTACATCGTATAAATACACGCACATTTTTCCTGTTTTATCATCATTTAAAGACAGCTTCAAGGACTGTCCTCTCTGAAGAAGCTTGAGGGTGATGATTAATCCAATAAGTCCTTTTTTATCGCGTCGGGTTTAATAACTGCTCTTGTCATAAAAATAAATAAATAAATAAATAAATAAAAAAAACCTTATTTCCATCACAATTATTACGACTACTGTTATTTTGCGCTTTGGCTTGTGTGGAATTACAAGCGATATCACGACTATTAAACAACACTTTAGCTGTTATTCATACATGCTATTGTCAAACCTCTATTCTCTACAATGCTGCGCTCGCATCATTCTGTGAACTATCAATGACATTGGAATTGTCTACGCGAGCAGAAATTGATTTATGCGTCATCATGTCCGACCGAGAGCACCTGCTTACGGTATTAGGGACGTTCACACCGAACGCATATTTGCTCTAAAAAAGATAGACAGCGCCATGAACGCAGGTATCTCGAGACGCGTTTTAACAGTTGAAGTTCTTTTTTACTTGACATGGCTTCTAAAAAACGCGGCACAACGGCCAGAGATCTCTGTCTAGCGCATGGTTACACACAAAAACTAGGCTATTGAAAAACAACGCGCACGGACGCAAAATGCATGCGTTCGGTGTGAATAACAGACCGCGACACCAAGGTGTGGTGCCGAAATGAGATTCTGCTGTTGTAATATAATGAACACGAATCGATATTTGTAGTTATCAAAAAGACCTGATACAGATGCGTTTACAATTAATGATCGCATTTATGTTCATCTGGTGGAAAGCCTGTGCGTATTAACGTCCAGTTTGTTTGGCAGTTCGTCTGAATAAATTTCATAGGATAATAGCGACCTTTTATGTAAATAAGGTTTTATGTTTATTGTTCTGTGAATGTCCTAATATAATTTGAAGAGCCCTGTATTTGAATTCAGCCGGTGGATGACAGTGTCTGGCAGTAAGAGGTTGCCATGCCTCACCACTCTTTGAGATTACTTCACTCTCCCTGCTTAATCCAGATTAATTTGCCTCCATTTATGGAAAATGCTTTTGCTTGAACTATAATCCAAAGAAAACTTACTTTTCTTTTGAAAGAAGTCTGCTGTGTATTATATTTATATAACAACAACAACAACAACAACGATAATAATAATAATAATAATAATAATAATAATAATAATAATAATAGTTGTTGTTGTTGTTGTTGTTGTTAGAGCCATAAATAAATAAGTAAAATTTTGTTTTGATTTTTGTTTTCACACTACCGGTCAAAAGTTTTGAAACATTAATTCTTTATATATATATATATATATATATATATATATATATATATATAATATATATATATTATTATTATTATTATTATTATTATTATTTTTGTGTATGTGTGTTTTTTCTCACATTTTAGAATAATAATAAAGTCTGGAATAACATAAATGGAACTATGGGAATTATATTGTGACTAAACAAAATCCAAAATAAATCAAAACTGTGTTATATTTTAGCATCTTCAAAGTAGTCACCCTTTGCCTAGAATTTGCAGACATGTACTCTTGACATTGTCTCAACCAACTTCTTGAGGTATCACCCTGGGATGCTTTTTAAACAGTACTGAAGGAGTTCTCATCTATGTTGGGCACTTATTGGCTGCTTTTCTTTATTATTTGGTCCAAGTCATCAATTAAAAAAAAAAAAAAATGTGTTTATTTTTTAATTTTTTTTTAATTAATTTTAGTTTTATAATGAAATAAATTAATAATGTGGCACAATTATACTTTTGTCTACAAAACTAATTTCAAACATTTAAGCATACGCCTTCAGATCAAAAGATTTTTAAGATCATGAGAAACATTTCAGTCAAGTGTTTCAAAAGTTTTGACCGGTAGTGTGTGTGTGTGTGTGTGTGTGTGTGTGTGTGTGTGTGTGTGTGTATATATATATATATATATAATTTTTTATTTAATTTTTTTTTTTTTTATGTTGAAGATGCATGTTTTGAATATTTAAACTGTACAATCTAATTTAGTTTGTTAATTGGTAAATATTTTTAACCCCATTTATTCATTTATTTATTTTTACCCTTGGATAGCACAGTTTTGTAAAATGTAGCATCACTTTTACCAGCACAATGAGACCACTTGCTATGGATGTTGTTGTTTTTCCTCTGTACTGTATATATGCTACTGCCATGTAGACCCCACTCCACCCACGGTAGTATAAAAAAAGAAACTGTGGAATTCATGAGATGTCATAAGTCCTTATCAGATACTGTGGTTGTAATTCATTACCATTGCAACTGTCTGACAGTGGATAGCTTAATCCTTTATATCCCCCAGCAACAATTACCCGCCTTTATTAATATCACAGAGAAAAAGATAACTAAGCCATGTGTGACCCAAATGCTTTTGAGAGCTCACAGCTGCAGCTCATCTTAAAACTCATTACTGCTCACCTGTATAAGGATTTTAGCTTAGAGCTAGAAACCAGGTAAAAACACAATTTTGTTTTCCTAGAATAATATTTCCCAAGATTGGATGTGATGAATTGAGTGGCCTGTTTTTGAAAAAAAAAAAAAATAAATAAAAAAACTTGACAAGACAAATATGTTTACATGACACCTTTAAATGGTTGAGGTTTCCTCCAGTTTTGAGGACAACATTTAAACAGACATTAGTAAACATACATAAATGTAACCTAAGACATGCACACATTGAATAGTCTGCCGGAAACGACACATAAAGGAATCTTCCTGGTTCAATACAAGTTAAACTCAATTGACAGCATTTGTGGCATAATGTTGATTACCACAAAAAATTATTTCAACTCGTTCCTCCTTTTTAAAAAAAAAAAATAAAAAAAGCAAAAATCTGTGTTACAGTGAGGCACTTACAATGGAAGTGAATGGGGATAATGAAAGTGAATGTGGCCACTTTTTGGAGGGTTTAAACACAGAAATGTGAAGCTTATAATTTTATAAAAGCACTTGCATTAATTCTTCTGTTAAATCTTGTGTATTATTTGAGCTGTAAAGTTGTTTAAATCGTAATTTTTACAGTCGTTTTAGGGTTTTAGGGTTTGTTGACACTACATGGTAATGAAGTTGTAAAATTGGCTATAACTTTACACAGAAAAGGATTGTACGTGACTTATCACAATAAAATCATGTTTACACTTACATTATTTATGTCTTGTGGCTATACTTTTGAAACAGTGAGTATTTTAATGTTAAAAAAATTGGCCACATTCACTTCACTCATTCAGTGCCTCACTGTAACACAGATTTTTGCTTTTTTTAAAGAAAAGGAGGAGAGTCAAAATATATTTGAGTAGTGATCAGCACTATGCCACAAATGCTTTCAGCTGAGCTGAACTTGTATTGAACCCAGCACATTCCTTTAAGGTGTTTGCAGGGCAAAAACTTAGTGTGCTGATTGGGTTTTGTGTTACAAAAAAAATTAAAATAAAATATTTTTTTAAATGCAAATGAGCTTTGCGGCAAACTCTTCATTGTTGCCAAAGGTTTGCTGCTGGTTCACCACTACTGGTGAAGAGCTGAAAACGTCTGGCAAACGTTTAAGGTGAATAGCAAGCTTGTTTACATGTGAAAATGTGAGTGGCGAATTTGCGGCAAGTTTGCCAGAACTTTTTTTGTGTGACTGTTTTGTGGAAAGTTAAAAATTTTAAAGAGTTTACATGACCTGACATGTTGTTGAGTTATATAACATAATCAAGCTTTGCTTGAATCTGGCTGACACGATTCTTGGTTCCGGCTGACTGCCATTTAATGACCATTGATTCTTCCTTTGTTTTGTAACAACAGGCTGATTGCGTAGATTAGTTCATGTCATCTACCACATAGCATTTAATATTTACTACACTGTCCTGTATGACACTAAATAATTTCCTGTGCTAATTGAGCTATAATCGTTCAGAATTCATTTGTTTGAAACAGAGAACTTTGTTTGTCTCATCTGTCACACTCCTCTAATAGAAAGCCATAAAAGTCCTCTCTTCCAGCACCATTAGAGCTTAATTTCACTGAGACCATCTCTAAAACATTTTAATGTTACTTTGATTTATCCTTATAAGATGTCCTAAAGGAGGGATGAAGCCTTAAATATTAATGCTTAGAAAGGGAAACATGTTCAATATGTAGGAGAGCATGTGAATAATTGACAAGGGTATGCTGAAAAATTATCAGGGAAAGGGAGAAATGTGCAGTGTTTTATAAATAGAGGTGGAGGAGAGGAAGATGAAAGCAGACTGTGGAGACTAGACTCAGAATGTCAGAATGTAGAACATGCCAGAAATGGAATCTAAACATGGGTACACATTACTTCTCCCAGTCAAAACCTTACAACCCCTGGTTCCCCCTCCACAGAAGAGCCTGTTTTGGAGCATTCAAGAAAAGTAGAGTAATATTCACCATATCTTTCCTCATGACATGGACTTTGGTAGGACATTAAGTTTAAACCTGGACTATTAATGAAGCCTTATCCTTTTTTGTGTGTCTGAGAAATGGAGTGTTAATTTATTGGCTTGCAGTTTCTGTTAAGTTGGCCATTGCTTTCCTTATTTGTACAAGGAAATGAACCTTGAACCTTTGATCCTTTTTCTACATGATTTAGTTTATTAAACCAACATGCCTTCACAGTAAGGCTCAGGGCCAAGTCACAAGAAACCCTTTAGGTCAAAAAATGTTTTAATTATAATTGCAATGCTATTTTTACAAAGGGGTTTCTTAACTTAAGGAGTTTCTTGCAAGTTGTAACCGGCTGCTGACAATGAAACTAAACAACTGTGCGGATGAAGTGCCATGCAGTCATCTTATTTTCTTAGTCCATTTAATCCTGATTTTTTTTTTCTGGCTCACAATGCAGGTAATCTAATTTTTGCCAATGATTATCATTCTCAGTGTGCTGAATGCTATGGAAATGAAGGCCATTATCAACCATTTCACCACTTCATATTCAAAATGATTTGCTTTTTTACAGGTATGACTAAAATTCAGCATAACATTTTTTTTGACAGCTGACATATTTGCATGAAGGGATGGCTTTTAAAAAATAACAGTCATGATTATAAACTGCTGAAGGCCCACTAGGATATTTGTGATGTATTGAACTTGGGTTCAAATGCAAATAATTTCTGCATTTTCCATTTAGTTCCGCACCAAAGAGTGCAACATTCATGAATCCTGGGCCGATTAGTACTCTCTTTTTTCCACAGCAATTTTGATAAATGAAACTTTTTCATTTCTGGGAGTAACAGATATGCCTCACAGGAGCACGGCTTAAATCGTTGGGGATAAAAGATGCATGGGGTGTTTATAAGAAAACAATGAGCTGTTCATGAGCTATGCTGGAGGCAAAAGAGGAGGAAGCTTTGTCTTCATTACCACAGGTTTAGTTTCTGTCACAGGGATTGTGCGTCTAGTTCAGTCATATAGGCTAGAGGATCATTATAAGCACGGTTTGGAAATGGATCTTTCATTGTTTTCAATAAGGCAGAGGTACTTGTTAATGACATTGAATTCACCCAGCTCTCAATTAACTACATTAAGTCTTAATGATGCTTCCTGATACAGACAAATGCCATTTTTCGTGTGCACGGTTCCCATTGAAACATGCACAAGATGAGTTTTTCAAACTGTCCAAGATTACAAGTACAGTTGTTTGTAATCTTGGACAGTTTGAAATACTCATCTTGTGCATTTGGCGCAATTAAATTAAGTTTCTCTGCAGGCAGTCTGAATATTTATATTTTTATATTAATTAGCCTTGCTCTCCTTGGCTTTATCTATTGCTTTTTGCCTCTCACACTACTCTCATGTCCTCTCTCTAGTCTCACCTGTGGTTTTGCAGGCCTTCTTCTAGCACTTTAACATCTGTAGACATAGAAATAGTATGTTGTTTTGTTGGTTTCCTTGGTCACTTGATGGTGTTTGGGCTTTACAGCCTAATACCACATTGTGACCTTAAAATAGAGCTGAGTGAAATGACAAATAAAAACCTTCAACAAACCATTCTGCTGGAGCTCAGCCAATCCGAGCTCAGGGACAATGTTTCCCCCAGCCCAAAAATACAGACCAGTATAAGGCACATAACACTACTGTGAATCCTAATTATTTCTGTTGCAGATTAAAAGCTATTGAATAACCCAGCCATGCACTTTTTAAAGTGGTGTAGTAAGATCTCACCACAACCAAGCCTAATGACTGTTGATGCCTTTGGTTAAAGACACAGTATTCATTAGGGAGGTATTTCAGAGACACACTGTCTGGACCTAACAAAAACTACTACAATAATAATATAACAATTATAAAGTGTTGATGGAATAGCACTACATTAGAAATTAAGATGAATATAAATTTATACCACTGGGACATGGGAAACCTTGTGATTTTTGGGCCTTGCAAAGCCATAGAAATCAACAAAATCGAAAAGAGTCGTTGACATTTCTGTAGTCAATATAGATTTTTTAGTAACACTTTACAATAAGGTTCTACTGTATTTGTTAACATTATTAAATGCATTAGTTATCGTGAACTAACAATGAACAAAATTTTATTACAGGATTTTTTTTTTTTATTTTGGTTAATGTTAATATATGAAAATGCTATTGTTCAGTGTTAGTTCATGTTAGTGCGTACTGCATTACCTAATGTTAATGTATACAGTTTTTTGTTTTAAAAAAGTATTAGTATAGTATATGTTGAATTTCAACAGCATGATGCTAGAATCTTTACGTTAAAATACAAACCTCATGAGATCACATTGATTTAAAATTAACCAAGATTAATAAGTTCTGTATTGTAAGTATTGTTCATTGTTAGTTCATATTAGATTCTGTACTTAACTAATGTTAACAAATACAAACTTATTGCAGTGTAACTGATTAATAATAAATAAATAAATAAATAAATTTGTTTTAAGCTGATGTGCAAGCCTTTTCTGTAGTGGCACATGGAACAACCTCTCTGCAAATCAATTTCAGTTGTTTGCTGTATGTGTTTGCCTGTTTGTGGCTGATTTGCATTGTCTCCTATCAATGCTACCTAAGGGATAAAAGAGTGCATCACACTCACAGAGTCTGTTATGAGATATTGATTCATGTGTGACTGTCTACGAGACTTTTGCCACTCAGCAGTTTGACTGGGATCAGTTTTAATGTGATAAGTCTGATTGCTCATGCACAGCGCTTTCCTCTGTTCCTGAGCTTGGTTAGAGGAGCCATTGAACCCTTTCCTACCTAGGACCTTTGCTAGTTTTTTTTTTTTTTTTTAATTTTAGGGACAGCTTCATAATTCAATTTCATCCCTGAGCTGGTAGTATAGTAGTATAGCAAAAAATGAAAATTCTGTCACAATTTACACAGAATCCGTGTATCATTAGTTCTTTTCATTTTCAATTAAGAATTAAAAATTGGAAAAAATGAAAAACGACTTATTGCATTAATAATTTACAAAACCAATATTAAAAAAAAAACAAATAACAACTTGTATTTCATACTTTTGATTTTATACTCAAGTTAAAAATAGGAAATTGGAAAAATGACCACAAGACACTATGCGTTTTGATAAATTGATTCCATCTAAAAAGAAACTAAAAGAGGTGAAAAATGAATTTGCATATGTGGGTGGCCCTGAAATGGCCCTTTCTTTTGATTGGTCAACCAGCACTCTTCCTCAAGGCCGTGAGACAAAATAAGAGTTCACTGCTGTTAAATTGTTCAGTTAATTTTACAGAAATAACGAAAATAACCATAAATCTACAAGACTGTAGGGGCATAGACCTACACTGTAAAGAAATAGGCTTACTTTTGTGAGAGCGAGCGATCGAGCACAAGGCGCTTGGGTGTGAGCGACTTGCTCATCATATAAATTTCACGATGAATGCTCCTCTCTCAAAAGCTCAACCAGTGAATTTAAAATCAGAATTTACACATAGCCTTCAGATTTGTCCGATAATAAGGCACACAATACTGCTGCGTAGTAGCCTCCTGTTCTATGCCCCAGTATAATAGGCTACCCATATTTCCATTTAAAAATAGGGGATGGTTGGAATGCTCTGAGCTGGCTCTTCAAATCATAGTCCTATCCGCTGTTATGTAATAATGTCTTATTAAATTTATATATATATATCTTCCAATATATTTTTTGTAATTTACTGTTGTAGCTCAGTTAACAGGTAGGCCTATTTTACCAAAAATAACTGAGAATTATCATAATGTTTGCATTTAGATTAAATGCAAGTATAGCCAGGGAGGACTGGCAGAAACGGTGTCCTGACTTTTTTTGTGCTTTCTTTTTTTCTGTACTTTTTGCGCTTCATCATGCAGTAAACACTGAAGCATATTAGCATAACATAACATTTATTTATATTATTATGCACTGTTTAGCATAGGATCCATTCCCTCCTTGATTTTGGCATATAGCAGGGTAATGGATTTATATATATATATATATATATATTAGGGCTGTAGATTTAACGCGTTAATTCAGTGCAATTAATTATATAAAAAATAACATGTTATCAAAAATAACGCAAGTAATCTTGTCCCCGGACCGTGATAAGGAATATTCCTTCCATCTGAGCAATTCAAGCTTGAAGTACCACCTGTTTTCTCCAGGGGGCAGTAGGCGAAACTTCAGCTGTTTGGGCACTGCGGTTATACATAGAACAAACCACACTCACTGACAGCAGACAAAACAAGATGAGAACACGTTTTTGCTTTCAAACACAGCTTGATGGAGTGCAGATACGAACGCAGGGATCTCAAGACGTGTTTTTCTAAGCTACAAACTATGTTTAACTTGACACAGTGACCTAAAAATGGTATGTTTATGACTAGGGCTGAAACGATTAGTCAACGTTATCGACAACATCGACAATAAAAAATTGTCTACAAAAATTTTCGTTGTCGAATAGTCATTTGATCTCATTTAACGTAACACGAGATCAAATGAAACTTTATTGATGACGTACGAGAGCAGCACTGCAGTTCGTGCCTGACTGAGGAGAGGAAGAAGTACTCAGCTCACAGTCCAGATGCACTCTAAACTTTCCAAACAGCTTCAGGTGATGTAGATCGCAAAATATGAGGGAATTATAATGCAAAAATACAAACTAAGTAAATACAAAAGCATTCTCGTTGTTGAATAAGCAGAGCCGGAGCTCTTTAAAGGAAACACCCCGGCGTTACATCTTTAATGCAGTTATATTTATTGCGTTATAGCTTTAATAAAGTTCAAATAATATGGAAGCAGATCATGTAAATAACTACAAACTCCGAAACTGGCATTTCTCTGTGTGGTCAGCGCCTCTTCTATGAGTTGCATGAATGTCCTGATCTAAGGGGGAGAGATTGAAACTGCACCTGGCTGATGAACGCTCTGTTGCGGGGACACTCATCCCTCGAGCGCCCACTTGTTGCAGCTAGATTATAACATGATGGCTCACGACTTATTGAATCATAATATATGTCACTGTGCATTTCTTATCATGAAGAAAATTGGCAAGACACAGCTTTATTAATAAGAGAGAGTTTTTTTTTTTTTTTTAAAAAGGTGAGAGAGGTAGTGTTCACCCCATTATACACTGCAACAAAATACATTTTTTATTTGTTTTTGTTTTGGCTTGTTTTCCTATATAAATATCTAAAACTCCTTTAAAACAATGTACATTTTCTTTAGCAGCTATAATGCAGAAGATTTAAAAAAAAAAAAATTTTTTTTACGTTTTTATCTGAGAATGTTGAATATAATATTAAAAAAAACAAATATTTTAAAATATAAACAATTCCTTTTAAAAAAAAATGCTTTCATCTGAGAAGCAGCATATTAGATATTTAGACTTGTTTTTAGAGAATAGAAGTTGAATATAAGTATATTTTGTCTTATAACCAAGTGAAAAAAAATACACTTATGTACAAAATACACTTATATTTAAGATACATTATCTTAAAGCAAGTCTAAATATCTTATATGTTGCTTCTCAAGTAAATGTATCTTGTTTTAAGGATTTTCAGACTATTTTAAATGGAAAACAAGACAAAAACACTTGATAACAATAGGATTTTTTGCAGTGAATTTCTTTACTGAATTAAAATGAATAAAAAGTACTTTTTCCCTTTAATTTAGTGAATGTCATTTAGAAGTATCTTTAAAAGATGATTTTGTCCTCTTTATTGTAAGCATGTTTAATACAACCTTTTAACTCTGGGCACAAGCTGAATAATCGGTTAAGAGCTAATGATTAATTGTTGCAGTAATTGCCAAATAGTCGAATAATCATTCTAATAATCATTAGATTAATCGATTATCAAAATAATCGTTAGTTGCAGCCCTACTTATGACGTGCCGCAGACGAGACGCTCCGAAAGCGTCTGACACAGGTGTGCCTTAGAAAAGCCCTCATAATAAATATATCTTGGACTGATTAAATTGCAAAATAGATTGCTGTGAACTGTAAGCCAATGATAGGCAGATGACATGAGTTCAGTAATATGGAAATAAACAAAATATTGCATACTATAAAACCACTTTTTGGTAACACTTTACAATAAGGTTTTAGTCGTTAATATTAGTTAATGCATTAGGTATCATGAACAAACAGTTGACAATATATTGTTTACAGCATTTATTAATCTTTTAATAGTTAATAAAAATACAATTGTTGATTGTAAGTTCATGTTAGTTCATAATGCATTTACTAATGTTAACAAACACAACTTTTGATTTGAGAAATGTATTAATATATGCTGAAATTAACATTAACTAAGATTAATAAAAGCTGTAAAAGTATTGCGCATTGTTAGTTCATGTTAACTAATGTTATTAGTATAAACACCACAACACATACATTTTGATCTCTTTGATAAATGGTGGAATTGGTGTGGGCCCTGAACATTTTGTGTGGCTGTATGGTATGGGGGCAGTGGTCAGTGCGGATGGTGACCGTTAGGGGCCATATGCATTGTCTTCCCACTCAGATGTGGCAGGCATGCAGAGGGGTGAACACGTCAGCCCTCGTGCTGTCACTCTCCCATTTCAGCCAACTGTCAAATGTTACTGATGGAATCCCACTGAGCTTCTGCCTCACAGCTCTGACTACTCACATACTGTACACATGAGTCAGAGCAGAAAGAGAGAAATATCATAAATGAATGCTATGGTAATGTGATCTAATATGCATGATATGTGATTTAATATACATCATTTTAAATATGTCAGGTATGATTTAAATTTAGTGTTCGGTGAAGCAAAACCATTTGCTCCTTAACAATAATTGTTTATTCTTCACTACACACGGAATCGTTCGTACAGAGAGAGAAGAAAATGAACAAAATAATAAATGGTGCCATTTGCTAAAGTGTGTTCTTAGTGGCATTTAAGCTGTTTTTAACTGATCGATTATTTATCTTCTTATCTTATTTATGTGTATATCTGTGTTTATTTACATGTATTTTTAAAGCAACACTATGTAACTTTTGGCTCCAATTCATCACCCCTCTCCCCTAATTGTTCTGGCAAAATAGCTGCCTCCACCAACTGCTTATACAACTCCTCTTTGATGGCTTGCTTTCTCACTGTTCTAGAAACAGACATATTAAAGAAGTCAGCTATTAACAGCATGTCTCTTTTCCTACACCGATAAAATTCCTCTAGCGTTGGAGACAACGTAAAACTAATCAAGTCAAAATCCATATTCCACTACTGTATAGATCTCCTCCCCCCTTTTAAGCATTCAAAAGCAGCCAAACAAAGAAAAGTAAATAACTTACCCATTTTTGGCATTTGCAATCGTAAACGAACTGAGTTATTTACGAACGTACAAGCTTCCACACCAGCGATGTCCCAGTTCTCCTGATCTCCTAAAATGAGATCTCTTGTTAGGATGAGCCCCCAATTCTGTTACGACCTCCCCTGTCTAGGCTAGAGGAGGAGGAACAGTTATAAAGTAAAAGTTAAGGAAACTAAATAATTTAAACAAATTACATTACATAGCCCTGGTTTTCCTGTCCCAGCACTATTTAACAAACACAATTTATCAAATCAACAATAAAGTTTTATTGTGGGAACAGAAGAGAACAGAGACATAAAGAAACATAAGAATTTTACATGGAAGCAATAAATTAACTTCAGGAGGGGGCAATGCCAAAATAACAAAAGAAGTCTACCTGTGTTAGTCAACTAAATAATGTATATACAAAACAAAGGCGCAAACAAAAGACAATACTAAACCTCACTCCCACTTTAACCATAAACAGGAGAAAAAGATATACAAAATAATTGGTGCCCACCTCCCTACAGCTTCCTTAAAATTAACTCATTAAATAAATAAAGAAACACAAGATAAAACAACTCGCCCTGCACTCAGGGATAACAATGAATGTCCAATTACAATCAGTGCAACAAAACTCTCTTGCCAAAACATTACACACAACTACAATACCTCACACGGTACATAAACATAAGGAGAAATGATCCAGTGTCTGGGATAGGAGAAAGTGACTCAGCAAGAGAGACTGCGGAGAAAATGTCTCTGTCGTAACTCCAAACTGGACAGCTTTTATATCAGAGCACATGGCCACAGGCGCCAATCAGAAGACAAAGACGCTCAGGCGCGTTGATTAACATCAGGTGCCGCTACTCATCCTAGGAGAGCAGAATACAAAGCAGACAGACAAACATGCATGCACTAAACATTCACAAAACATAATGTACTGGAACATAACAACTCAAAGACTAAAATCTGTTTATTTGTGCAAAGCATAGTTACAGATGTTATGAACAAATGTGGCTTTGTTGTCGCATTTCTCTAATGAAACATAAAAAGAATATAAGAAACTGTTACATACAATTACTAAAAGCAAATTCTCCTGTTTTAAACAAGTCCAAAAACACCATGATATGATGTGTAGATTCTGAGGTACTGTAATCTTCATGGAGCACATTTGACGTCTGAACCAGTCTTACCTGATATCTGCTGAGGATGTGATAGGTGAACCCCAGTGACGTCACTTCCTGGTCCTGTTGCTGATGGCACGCTGCACGAGTGTTTGTAGCATGCTAGCCTGCTTAACATTGCTTATTCTTATTCTTATACATTCATTGTTTTATTCTTTGCCATTTTACCACGTGCTTCGGGTTTTTCTGCTTTTCTACTGTTTCTCTTGTTTTTTGTTGTTTTGTTTTTTCGCTTTTTTCCGCTTGTCTACATCTCACGTCTCGACTGCGTGCATTCGTTTTCTCCACTGTGTTTTACACAGATTATTGCCTCAGTCTCAAACATCTGCTGATTAGGAACCACATCGATCTCAAACCCTCGCTGCTCAAGAACAACCATAACAACAAAAACAACAAACAGTTGCAGTAAGTCATGGTATCCGCTCATGTTATTGCTTCCTGCATTACATACCACATGTTTACTATAGCTTCTTCCATCAGCAGCGAGGGATTCACATGTGATGAATGTAAGGAATTAGTCAGGCTGACAGAAAAGGTTAATGAGCTAGAGGCATGCATCCGAACACTAGTGGAGGTCAGTGAGAAAGAGAAGCCGGTAGATACTGTTTCGGATGTGGGTAGAACAGTGAGCAACACACACTTTGGTTACAGCTCCAGAGCCTCTGCAGCAGGGCAATTGGGTGACGTCTCAGCAGCATACTCGCTCAGCAAATTGACACCACTCTCCCGTTCCTGTTAGGGTTTCCAATCAATTCTCCCCACTGAGTGATGCACCCACTGAGAATCATGTTGAAATAACCCTAAAAATTGGTGATTATATTGTAAGGAATGTGGAAATAGAGACTCCAGCCAACATTGTTAAATGCATTTCGGGGGCTCGGGCATCTGACATCAGATCAAATTTAATACGTTTTGTTAGCTCTTCATGACCTATGACAGCGGAGGATTGAAGTTGCTCGTTAGCAAAATTATGAGACACTGTTTTCTGAGGTGCTGTGACAGTTGATTGCATAGTTCCAATTTTATTTCTGATTATTTCAATTTAAGAAAATTCATAAAGTGTTTACTATTATGCTGCGACGGAATATCTGGTACAGTTGATGCTTTATTCCTATCACAATTTACAGATCAAATCAGTGTGCCTGGGAGGGGGAACAGGATGAAAGAGAGAAGAAAGGGAAGGGGGGGTGGGGAATAACAAAAGGGAGAGAGAAAGCAGAGAGGGGAGAGAGAGGAATGTTGCCATGTCACAGCAACGCCTCAGCCTGCTCCATGCCATTTCACAGCAACGCCTCAGCCTGCTCCATGCTATGTCACAGCAATGCCTCAGACTGCTCCATTCCATGTCACAACAACATTTTCACGTTCGGAAAATGGAGCGCAAGTGGAAGAATACAAAATTAGAGGTATTTGCGGTGCATGGAAGGATAGTGTCTGTAGCTACAGACAGGCACTAAAAGGTGCCAGGTCAGCATATTTTAGCAAATTCATAGAAAATAACCACAACAATCCTAGGTGTTTATTCAGTACTGTGGTTAAATTGGTTAGGAATAAAGCATCAACTGTACCAGATATTCCGTCGCAGCACAATAGTAATGACTTTATGAATTTTCTAAAATTGAAATAATCAGAAATAAAATTGGAACTATGCAATCAACTGTCACAGCACCTCAGAAAACAGTGTCTCATAATTTTGCTAACGAGCAACTTCAATCCTCCGCTGTCATAGGTCATGAAGAGCTAACAAAACGTATCAAAAAATCAAAAGCCACAACATGTATGTTTGATCCAATACCAACAAAGCTCTTAAAAGAGGTATTCCCAGTAATCTCAGAACCTCTTCTTAATATTATTAACTCCTCGCTATCCTTAGGACATGTCCCGAGAAACTTTAAAATGGCAGTTATCAAAAAGCTTATTAAGAAGCCACAGCTTGATCCTAGTGAACTGGCTAATTACAGACCGATTTAAAATCTACCATTTATGTCAAAAATACAAGAAAAGGTTGTGTCCTCCCAACTCTGTTCATTTCTACAGAGAAATGGAATATATTAACAGTTTCAGTCAGGATTTAGGCCCCATCACAGTACAGACTGCACCTATCAGAGTTACAAATGACTTGCTCTTATCATCTGATCACGGCTGCATTTCTCTTCTAGTGCTTTTAGATCTTATTGCTGCCTTTGACACAATAGATCACAACATTCTCTTTAATAGGCTGGAGAATTATGTTAGCATTAGTGGACTTTTATTAGCATGGTTTAGGGCCTATTTATCAGACTGCTACCACTTTGAATGTGTAAACTAGGAATTGTCAAATCAAACAAAAGTTAAGTATGGAGTGCCACAGGGATCAGTTTTAGGACCTCTGCTTTTCTCTTTACACATGCTTTCCTTGGGAGATATTATCAGGAATCATGGAATAAGTTTCCACTGTTATGCCGACAATACCCAACTTTATATTTCTTCTAAACCCAATGAAAATTCACAGTTCTCCAAATTAGTAGTGTATCAATGAAATCAAAGATTGGATGGCCAGAAATTTCCTTCTTCTCAATTCCGACAAAACAGAGGTACTAATGATTGGATCAAAAACCTCTCAAAATAAACTGCTAAAATATAATTTGACTCTCGATGGATGTACTGTTATGTTGTTTTCTTCAGCAAAGAAGTTAGGTGTTATATTTGATACTAATCTGTCCTTTGAAAATCACATTTCCAATGTTTGTAGAACAGCATTCTTCCACCTGAGAAATATTGCTAAATTACAACACTTGCTCTCTGTTGCTGATGCTGAAAAATTAATTAATGCAGTCATGACCTCAAGACTAGATTATTGTAATGCATTACTGGGAGGATGTTCAGCAAGTTCTATAAATAAACTTCAGTTGGTTCAAAATGCAGCTGCCAGAGTGCTGACTAGAACTAAGAAATATGATCATATTAGCCCAATTGTATCACCGTTACATTGGCTACCTGTTAAATTTCGTATTAATTAAAAAATTCTGTTAACTACATACAAATGGTCTAGCTCCACAGTACTTAAGTGACCTTCTGACATGCTATATTCCGTCATGTTCATTACAATCACAAAATTCTGGCTTGTTAATAATTCCAAGACTATCAAAATCCACAAAAGGAGGTAGATCCTTTTCATACTTGGCTCCTAAACTATGGAATAGTCTCCCTAACACTGTTTGGGATGCAGACACACTCACTCAGTTTAAGTCTAGACTAAAGACTCTGCAGAGTCTTCAAAACATGGTAAATTATACTCTCTTTTGATAATCGTACACCTGTAGCACAAATGCTAGCGTTGCAGATTGTTTATGAATTGGGTTGCTAGGAGACATCTCTGGTGGCAGTCAAACACCTGCTAAGCTAATGGGAGTGTTGCAGTTTTGTTTCTTTTAATGCCATCTTCTGAGCATCTGGTATTGGAATGCCTTTAGTTGGAGATCAGAGATATCAAGTGGAATATCCCACATCTGATTTGAATGGAACGCAGCATCTGTAACTAAACTCATCTTCACCCCTCACCCAAAGAGATTCAGCAAGTATTAGCTATATATATTAGCTACCTATGTATTTACTGTTTTTTAGGGTGCTAGTTTCAGTTTCTTGCCAGCTATTTGCCACCTAGCTAGGTGCGCAAGCTACCTAATTTGTCATGCAGTGTGGGACTCACACTGGTCTGGTCTATGTCTTGAATTGGTCTCACCCTGCCTTGGTCTTGGTCTTGACTTGGTCTCAACCCCTCAAAGTCTTGGTCTTGTCTCTGTCTTGATACACTCTGGTCTTAGTCTTGACATGGTCTTGGTTTAGGTGGTCTTGACTACAACACTGATCCATGGTCAATTTTTCTCATTCGTTGTGACAACAAACTTTCAGCTTCACGCTACTCCCACACCATACACACGCTACAGTAGCCAGAGCTTATTTTCTCAATGTACGGATATGACGTGAACACGCATGGGCGAATGACGTATGTATGCAATTTCCCGCGAAACCGTCCCAACAGCTCTGAAATATAAATCATTATTATAGGTTTATCAGAGTGTATTTTGGTAAAGACATGGTTTGGAAGATGGATTTTTGTTGCACTCTCTCAATAACATTTAGTTATTTTTTAACAAAAAAAAGTTACATTGTGTAGCTTTAAGTATTTTATTTTAATTTACTTTATTTTAATTATTTTTTTCCCTACACTTGTTCTTCTTGTCTTTATGACTCAGTTATTGTATTTATACATTGTTTGATCTGTGTACTTGTGTACATCTTATTTAACATTTATATTGAACCTTCTGTTTTTCAATAAAAAATAAATAAATTAAAATAAAAAATCCATAGTTTTAGCACAGTGTGTGGACTTCTTAAACAGTCCCTTACCACACGCTCCACAGTATTAGCACTTTCGGCGCAATGTGTGGGCTTTTCAGATGACCCCTTACCTACCCTATGAAAAATTTCCGACTTGTGTAATGTTAAATCAACTAGCTGGAACGATTTCGCCATGACGTCATCTGACCAGTATTGATTCAATACGGGACGCATCATTTAATATTTAAATACAGGATGATCCTATATTTTACAGGATGGGTGGCGACCCTACCTGGAGGTCTAATACATTCTTATGAGCAAAGAGTGGAAGTGGAAAATCAGAAGTTTATCAGGAGAAATTGTCAATCGAGAGTACAGCAGGGGTGGAAAAATGGGAAAAACCCGGTCAGATTGGGAGTGTTGGCAGATATGGGCAATACTAGCTTATTACTTACTGAATACTACACATTATGTATACTGCATACTATTTTTGATTAAATAGTATGTGAAACAGAACACATTATGTAAGGGATAATGTACAGTCAGCCAGTTGTTATAGCAAAATAAACCTCGACAGGGTGATCAGGACCCCGACATGAAGTGGAGGTGTCTTGTATCATCCTGAAGAGGTTTATTTTGCGCTAACAACCGGCTGACTGTACATTATTCAGCCTATTACAAGACTACTTGCCAAATGATCAAATAAATGGACATGATACATTGATTTACATTTGTGACGAGGAAGAGGGCATGGCTGGACCGTTACGATGGATGCCTGGTGCTGAGTTATGATGAAAAGCAGTTTTATGTTGTTTTGTTTATTAAAAGTCTTTAATAAAGTGGCAGACAGGTCTCTTGTTCATCGGAAAGGAGGAAACGGGAACCGGGTTATCAACAAAAAATACTTTTAATAAACAAAACAAAACATAAAACTACTTTTCAGCATAACTAATACACATGTCGACACACACACAGCTCTGTGTGTCTCTCTCTCTCGAACTGGCATCTCCGGCTCCTCTTTATCTCTCTCCCGCTGATTGGGGCAACTCATCGCCAGGCGCCCATCGTCTCGGCCCGGCCACACCCTCCTCCTCGTCACAACGTTGAAATTATGTAATTATGTGAGACAAAAGAAATTGCTGAACAGCTGAAATCAACCTCCGGTTTGCATCAGAGTTCTGTTGGTGTTTATTTTGTAATTAATGAACGTCTGACTGCTCATTATGCATCTTATAACAAGACTACTTGCCAAATAAATAAAAAAAAATGCACATGAAACTGATTTGAGTAGAAATTATTTTATTAGCTTACTTATATACTGTAGATCACACAGTGATCCGAGAAGCAGGAAAGATGACTCGCAATACCCGGATGAGCGGTCTGATACGTGGATGTGCGGTTGTTACAGAGAAATATCAGACCACTAGATGGCGCCATTGAACAATCAGAATCGAGTATTGAAGAGAGCCATGAAATAAGCAGCGATAAATGTTTCAAGATGTAGTATGCTACAGTATATTGCATTGTACTCTGTTACACACGGCATGCTCCATGCCACTGAAAAGTCGCATACTATGATGAGTATGCATACTATATACTATATACTGTAAAAAATTGTAAGAGTAGTAAGCTAGTATGCTAATCAAACTTAGCCACAGCCTAAATAGCTACATGACTGTTAGTAAACATCTAATAGCACATGTGGCCTATGTGAAAAAGAAATTTGTTCAGAAGTGGAGCAAGTTATATTTTGATTGTAAAATTTAAAGACATTTTTTTGTCTTTATAGTGTGCATTGATAAATTGTGCACAATAAGTCCAGAAGCATAAAAAAGCAAATAGGGTCAATTTGATTTCGGTTGACTTTAATCCCATAAAACTACCGAATCCCGCCCTCTCTTTCAACACTCTTAACACATCTCATAATATGCCTGTCCACCTACTCTGCTGCTTTTCTAGACTGACAGGTGAATGGTCAGCCTATGGTAAGCCCCATAAGACCCTCTCACTGCCTCCTATGTCCCTTTCTCCATCCATGTAGGACACTGTAAATTATACATATGATATTCTACAGCTTGGACCTGAAGTACACTCTTTTTCTATAGGCAGTGTAAATAATTAATTATACAATCACAGAACATAGCATCCTCTGTCACTCAAGCCTTATGTGCCAGCAGAAATGTGTGTTTCACATTTGTGAAACACTTGCCAATTTAGTTCCATGTGAAGGGGACAGCCAAGAGAGAAGAAGAGCGGTAATGATAACAGTGTTATGTCAAGGAATGAATTGCACCTTCCGCTCAATTTCTGCTCCATTTAGTACTATCAGGGAGTCACAGGAACTGTACCCAACACTCATCGGGTATGGCAAAAAATGGAGGCAGTGTGGAGGACATGACTGACAGCTTTCGAGGAGCCTTGAGAGAGACACTGATTCTGAATGAAGTTCATTTGCGTCTGACTGGCTGTTATTTCCTGAGTGACACTGTAGAGTGGCGATTGATCGGAGTGTGTGTGTTTGTCTTTGTGTTAAATTAGTAATTGAGAGAGTGTGTGTAATGTGTGACAGAGTGACAAATCAACATGCAGCGCAGAGATTATTATTTTATTTTATTTTTTTGTGTGTGTGTGTGTGCGACAGATCAAAGTTTGTGTGGGTTTAGATAATAGTTTTGTAATGGCTCTCATACTCTTGCAGACTGTATAGATTTTGTCACAGTTTTTGTCTTCTGGTAGAATTTATTCAGTATTTCATGATGGAGCAGACAGGTCTCTTGTTCATTGGACAGGAGGAAGAGGGAACCAGGTTATCAACTAAAAATACTTTTAATAAACAAAACACGGATGGCAGCGGGCTCCTCCACCTCCTGGCGAACTGCTCCAGTACCACCGAATCGATCGTCTCCTCAGCGTCGCGATCCTCCGTCAGTGGCGAGGGCTCTCTGACGGCGCGTCTTCCTCCAATCCCAGGTTTTGGCACCACTGTGGCAGACAGGTCTCTTGTTCATCAGAAAGGAGGAAGCGGGAACCGGGTTATCAACCAAAAATACTTTTATTAAACAAAACACAAACGCTTGTGAGTGTTTCCAACTGTTGCAGAGCAGTTCACAATCATTAAGCCATATCGGAAATGTATGACAAGCGATTACTAATGATCAACTGTTGGTAACGATATAGTGTTGATGAAATATGACAGTGTTTACTTTTAATTATTTATATTGAAATATGTTGAAGATTATTGTAGGAGTACACATTTTATATCCCTTATTTGTTTGAATGAGCAGCTGGAAGCAGTGAAGCGCAAACATTTCAAAATAAGAGTCCCCGGTGTATTTCAAAGTTAAAGTGCCTTTAAGTTAGAAGTGCATCATAAAATGCATCTGTAATTTGATTCAATTTGGACTCTTGTAGCCTCTGTCTGGCCCTCCCCATCACAGGAAGGAAAGACTAAGAACATTTAATATAGGCTACAATTTTAAAAACTATTGGCAGATTAACTGGCTTTCTTTCAACACATTATTGAATCAGCACAATCCAATATCGGTCGACCTGTAATTTGTATTTATTTATATAATGGTACATAAACCAGTTTTAACGTGATATAATGCATATGTGGAAAACATGTCTTGAGTATTTTAAACTTGCATATAGCCTACCCTGTTTTACTGAATAGCACATTATTAACAGAGAAAAGGCACCAATTCTTGCTTTGAGTCCTGTCATTTCAAAGTCTTGGAAAGGTTGTCTTTATCTCTCACTCTCCACAGGAAGGCAGTTCACTACCTCTGTACTATACACTGGCTGAATACAAAATCTAAAATAAAAATGGTGGCCCTTTTAGGAAAAGGATAATTTCTGTGTCTGATATCTATCTCGATGACAGCGAGGAGGCAGGGACATTTCACTGATAAAGAGAGAGAGACTGAGAGAAATAAATATGAAGAGAGAGTTATTACAGATTAGAGACGTAATATTTTATTTACAGAGACAAATTCCCTCAAGTTGCACAGTGAGCTCTTATGCATCCGCCCTGCCCTAGTTGTATGCTGTCTGACTGCATTGCTCCTATTAAGAAAAGGACCCGATTTTGAAACATGTTTTGGAGCTAAACTTGCTATATTTATTCTTTTGTTTTTTTCTCACTTTCACTATTCTCACTATCTTTTGTAAAATTGTAGAACAAATTGATGAACCTTTAAATCCCCAGAGCTCTTCTACATTCAATTACCAGACTAACAGCGTCCAGATCTCACAATTTCAGACTGTGTTCTGGATTTATTTATTTATTTATTTATTTATTTTTTTAAGAACAGCACTACATTGTCTTTTGCATTGCAGCATCTCATCTGGGCTTCAGGTCACTTTTAGTATGACTATTAAAGGGATAGTTCACCCAAAAATGAAAATTCTCTCATTATTTACTCACCCTCATGCCAACCCAGATGTGTATGACTTTCTTTCTTCTGCAGAACAAAAATGAAGATTTTTAGAAAAATATTTCATCTCTGTAGGTGAATACAATGCAAGTGAATGGGTGCCAAAATTTTGAAGCACCAAAATCCACATAAAGGTATCATAAAAGTAATTCATATGACTCCAGTGGTTAAATCCATGTGTTCAGACATGATATGATAGGTGTGGGTGAGAAACAGGTCTATATTTAAGTTTTTATCATAAATTCTCCTCCCTGCCCATAGGGGGAGATATGCATGAAAAAATGTGAATCACCAAAAACATAAGGAGAAAGTGAAAATGAAGGAAAAATGATTTTCTCACCTACACCTGTCATATCGCTTCAGAAGATATGGATTTAACCACCAGAGTCATCTTTAGTACTTTTATATTGCACTTATGTGGATTTTGGAGCTTCAAAATTTTCGCATCCATTCACTTGCATTGTGTGGACTTACAGATTTGAAATATTCTTCTAAAAATCTTTGTTTGTGTTCAGCACATGAAAGAAAGTCATCCACATCTAGGATGACATGAGGGTGAGTAAATGATGAGAGAATTTTCATTTTAGGGTGAACTAACCCTTTAACCTCTCACTGTGTGTCAATGGCACACAATAGTTATTAGTAAAGAAAATAGTTCCTTGGTACCAAGGTTGGATTATAGTTCTGCAAGCCCTGTAATCACCAGCCACATTGGAGGCCCCCCTCTTGCCGAGATGTCAAAGAAACAAGTCATTATATTGCAAATAAATGAGAGATAATGTTGCCAATTTGAGAAACTTACAAAATCAAGATATAAAGTTTCAGTTAAAGAAATGGTCTGGGTTCAATACAAGTTAAGCTCAATAGACAGCACATACATATATATATATATATATATATATATATATATATATATATATATATATATATATATATATTGACCTGCCCCTCCTTTTATTTAAAAAAGCAAAAATCTGGGTTACAGTGAGGCACTTACAATGGAAGTGAATGGGGCCAATTTTTAATGGTAAAAATACTCTGTTTCAAAGTATAGCCACAAGACATAAACAATATGCAGGTTAACATGATTTTAGTGTAATAAAATCAATTAATAACCTTTTCTGTGTAAAGTTATTGCCAATTTTACAACTTTGTTGCCATGACGATGTAATGTCAACAAACCATAAAACCCTAAAATGACTGTAAAAATGACCATTTAATCAAAATCACAGTTCAAATAATACACAAGTTTTAACAGAATAATTAATTTAAGTGCTTTTATATAATGATAAGCTTCACATTTCTGCCTTTAAACCCTCCAAAAATTGGGCACATTCACTTCCACTGTAAGTGCCTCACTGCAACCTCAATTTTTGCTTTTGTTTTTTTTGTTTTTTTTTTAAGAAAAGGAGGGACGTTTCAAAACAATTTTTGTGGTAATCAACATTACGCCACAAATGGTGTCGATTGAGCTTAACTTGTACTGAACCTGGAATTCCTTTAAGATTGTATAAGGATAAGAATGTATTATAGTTATAACATTTAAGCTGCAATAACATTTTCAGAAGTTACTCTTGTGCTTGTAGTCAGAGGCCACATGGCACTGGCCCCATTGGCCTGGTCCATCTGTCCTTCCTGGTACTTGACTTGATAGTGATGTAAAACTATTGAGAAAGGAGCCTGTCTTCATCTCCACATGGTCACGAAGACTGATTTATGATTTTCTGTCTTTCTTTTGTTTAACTTGTAGTAACTTCCCTGAGCTGCATGAACCCTTCTCACCTTCATTAGTGTTCTAAGACCCCCAGGCATCCTGTTCCAAACAATTATTAACCTTTAAGGAGAGGCAGGCACTAAGATGAAGGCGCAGTGCTCAGATGGCTGAATGGAATTATTTTGTGGCTTAGTAATAGGGTGATGTATGGCCCTTTATGAAGCTGGCACACTAGCAGCTATTGGTCCCTAATGACAGGAGTCATGTGTGCGTGGGTCATGTTTTTCCTGTATTGTGGGAAGGAAATGTTGCCCAATAATAGTAAATTCTGAAATCACATCTCCTTGAGGAAACAGCTTAATATTGTTTTAGGTTTAGGGGTAGGGGCATGGTTAATGAAGATAAAATATAATTATCTCAATCTAAAAACAATTTAAATAAATGAAAATTACCCACCATGATATAAAAATGTGTGTGTGTGTGTGTGTGTGTGTGTGTGTGTGTGTGTGTGTGTGTGTGTGTGTGTGTGTGTGTGTGTGTGTGCGCTTGTGACACAATGTGTGCAATGCATTTAAACACATCAATGCACTTTTTGTCACCTTCTGAAGATATATATAGATGATGGACAATAACCATGAGTCTTTTGAGTCTCCAACATCTCTTATAAAACCCAACACCTTCTTCAGGGTCCATATTGCACTTTGTGTGCATGATGAGCCCATCACACATGTACCTTTAATCTCAGCAGGAAATTTGGTTGCCACATAATGTGCTCACACAGCATTAAATGATACAAATACCTTGTATCTTAGTACTTCTACTACATCAAACATGACAGCCTTTGTCCAGGGGTTTGCTTTAATGTTGTATGTTTGTAGTGACACTTCAATCTTGGATCTTTTTTATTTTATTTTATTTTTTTAATAATGTTAAATAATGTTGTGGCACTCTTTGTAAACAATTGGACAGAAAACACCCAGAAAATAGAGGAAATTATGTGAAGACTGCAATTACAATACTTTATAGTACAGAAAATAAAGTAAATGCCAAACAAAATTCGACATATCTTTTAACGTTTTTACGTCACTAACCTGGCAAACTTTGTCAAAGCCTATGATTAGTTCTTTCTCAAAAGTACTTGTTTTATCTTGGTAGCTTGTAAACATAACTTTGTTTTCAGCTGGACATAAAAAATTTGTCTGTCTTTACTCTCAGAAGTTTTGTAGAGCCAACCAGTCAGATTAGAATTTACCAGTGAACTGACTGTGGGTGTGTCGTCTTAGACTGAACCTTTATTGATGTTAATCCTTCTGCACTGATATTCTCAGGTAACACGGTCAAATGTATCCCTGCTCTGGCGACACAGACTGTGACATCATCACTGTAAACAACTCAATAATGCCCTCAGTCAAAGAGATGGACCTGTCTTTCAGAGCATACTCGACAGTCATGGACAGACAGCTTTAAACAGGTGTAGAATGTAGTCTGTGCATGTCAGATATTTCTGCCTCATCTTGGCTGGCCTTGCTTCTGCAGTTTGCACAGTTTGTCTGTTTATGTGTGTGTGTGTTTGTTTTCCTTGTGATGGAGTGTAAGACCAGGGGCCATGGAGATATGGATGGCAGTAGAGGATGACAGATCTCTCACATGGTCAGCCTTTGCCGGTAATGGTCTGAAATGCGATACCAAGGCAAAGCAGGAAATGGGGAATAAACAGGCTCCAGCCTTAATGCTGACAGTATCAAATGTGCCCCAGTTTCTCTAAACATCTCTGAAGGCATTTTCTGCAGGGTTTCCACAAAATAGTTTTGCGCTACCTGTTGTGTAATCTATATATTTAAGCCAGCTGCAGTGCCACCCACCTTTTACCAATTTGGATGTATGTGTATCAGGATTTGTTTTGGTCAGCCATCCCAAACACCAGCTGTTCTGTGACCCCTCTCCCTGACCTTTATTTAAGCCTGTGATTAGCTGACGCTGAGGAGACATTATAAATATGCATGAGGCTAAAACCACAGTGCATTTGAAAGATACCATATCAGTCTGACATTTTGTTGTATTTTATAATCACTAAATGAGTAAAATAAATAAATAAAGTAAATAACAGCAACAAAAAAATAAAAATAACCCTGTTTAGAGCAAATACATCTAAGTGTAGTTGTGGTAGTGGGGGCATGGTCGAGCGCTGGCTTGTGAATGGAGAGCGAGATCGGGAGATGAGAACTATAAGGATCATCACCTGTCAATGATTGTCTCTAACAGCTCTTTGTCATTGCAGTGAGAGTGGAGATGGAGTTAAAAGTGAGCTAGACGCCAGTAGAGGAGGAGAGAGACCCACACACACACCCGCTGAGCCTGTGTGGCATGAGAGTGTTGCGAGAGAGTGTTTTTGTTCTGATTAGTAAAACATACCATTTGAGTTGAAGTTCACCGTTCCCGATTCCTCCTTTCTCACCCCAAGAACCCGATTCTTTTACAGTAGTTAGTTTGGTGTCATATCTGCATACTGTAGGTGTGTATGAATATTGTTAGTGAAGTGTGTGTGTAGGACAGGATCTGTTTATCATAGTCATTCTGGACACAGGTGGCCTCTCTGAGTGGCAGATGTGAAGTGGAAGGACAGATAATAATAATTATTATAATAAAAAAAAATATGTAAATGGTTTATAAAAGTCTTTATACAGATGGTTGCAGTTAATGTGTTAGTGGGGAGAGAGAGAGACTAGTGGTGTGTGTGTGTGTGTGTGTGTGTGTGTGTGTGTGTGTGTGTGTGTATGTGCATGTATGCGTGTGTGTGTGTGTATGTGCATGTATGCGTCCATGTGTGTGTGTTTGTTTGAGCGCAGTAAGCAAATACTTATAAAGGATTGATGAATGCATTAGTCTCTCTTAGCTTGACAGACAGTGAGTGTGCAAATCAGCTACTATATGTGTGTTTGTTTGTGTGTGTATATTTTAAAGCTCAGTCTCATGAAAACCACACTAAATGGGAGCAATAAGTTCATGAGATGAGTTGATAAGTGCTTTGAGTACTTGTAGTGCTGAGATCCCTGTGTGTTTGCATGTGTTTGTGTGAGTGTTTGTGTGTGTGTGCAGCTCATTCTTCAAATAAGATAAATGACATATGAGAAACAGCATTCATTGGAGCCTTTTAAAGGTGCATGACAAAATTAATCTTGATTATGTATATTTCATATGAATATGGTTTGATTAAATGCTTTTTACAGAAGAACAGCACATCTCATGGCAGTGTATGATTGCATATTTTTCATACGAATTTGGTTTGATTCAATGCTTTTTACAGAAGAACAGCACATCTTATGGCAGTGTAATATACACATAATTTTACACAAACATTTTCCTTGATCTGCTGAGATAAACAAGTTCAGGGTGAGGTCATTGTGGAGGCAGGATACATTTATGCCCTCATGGCATACTACAAGTTAGACCCTCCACACTGGGCTGATGAAACTACAGATAGGTAGGGAAGGAAGAAAGAGGAAGGATACATACTATTATTTCTAATTAAAGAGAAACTACTGATAAGAGTAAATTGTGGTGAAGTCTGTCAAATCTTGTGTTGTTTCTAACTGTGTAGCACCTGCTGCTCTGCATTTACGTCTGTTGGATCCCAACACTAAAAATGTGTGGCTGAAGTTTACATTTACATTTTAAAAAAGCTCCTTGATCATTTCAGTCCAAACATAAACATTTTTTCACCCAGAGAGAGAGGTTGACAAATGGTCATGAAAACTAAATGTGACCTGCTCCATCATTTTGAGTTGCATTGACCCAGGATTTTGAAATGTATGCATGACAGTAAAATGGAAGGTTTCAGCTTTCAAATGATATATTTATGTTTATATCCCAAATCATTTGCAAAGATTCCAAACAATTCTCAGACATTATTTGACAAAATTTGATGATTTATTCAAGCATGCTTTAAATTAAGACATTCAGGAACACTGCGCTTGCATGTTCAGTGTGCACATGTACATATTGATAAAACACATCTATGTCATATTAAATCGCAAAGCATGCTTAGAACAGGAGGAGGGGAGGGGGGCTTGCTTTCCAGGTTTCATACAATCCCCCAAAAATAATTTCTCACTATCATTTCAACATGCATAAATTTGTCTCTATGCCTTTGTACTGTATGTGTGTGGATCAGTTTATTTGTTGCCTTTTTTCCTGGGGCAAATGTTCCATCCTGGGGCACTTTGTAGCGCCTGCCTTGTTTCAGTGCCTGCCACATTTTAAACAGAGGCACAGAGCGCATTATATAAATAGCTCTTTTTAATACAAATACATTGAGTTCCTGTAGCTCAACTCATTGAGCATGGCAGTGGCAATACCAAAGCCATGGATTTGATTCTTACGAAACACGTATACTGCAAAATGCATAATTTGAATGCTCTGTAAGTTGCTTTGAATACATGCGTCTGCCAAATGCATAAATATAACACGTAAACAATCACAAACAGACTAGCCTTTACTGTGAAACTGAGTTTTGGTTTGGTTACTGAAACAAAATTGTTGCTTTGGTTCCACTGTGACTCATTATCTCTTCTTTGCATGCTGTCAATAAGAGGTTTCTATCACCTCGCCTCTAACCCTGCTCTGCCCTGTTCTATTATGAGTGCCTGGGGAGAGGTCAAGGGTCAGAAGCTGAGGGTTATTAGCAGATGTAGTGTGCAAGTGAAATGTCAGTCAAAGCTCTGTCTAGAAATGGCTCTACCATGCACATGATGACAGTGGCAGTGTCTGCCCTTTAAACAAATTACAATACCTGCCATCACTACTCTCTTGCCATTCAACAAAAGTGTTATTTACAGTCACTGGTGCCTGAAATGTGATTTAACAAATTTTATTGAAAGGGATTGGCACATGCTGCAAGTCTGATAAATCCTTTCTTTTCACACACAGCAAAGCTAGTGTATACTGTTTTATATATTTTGGCTTGATTAGCCTCTTAGCAAAGACCCTGTTATTGATATCTCTGTTTCCTGTTCCACATGTATCATACGTATCATTGTTATCTATTTCTTGCCTTATCTTCCTCAGCGCGTCAGGGTAGCGGGAAGTCGGGCATTTGTGCACAGGGCCATGCAGAGCGTCATGTAAATCTCAGCTAAGAGGCTTAGCGCCTGATTTCTCTCTCTGTTACCATAAAGTTCCCTACAGATAGGTGCCATCATGGCTGGCCAAGTGCTAGGCATCCTTTTCTTGCTCTCCTCTCCAGCCTTGCTTTATCTCTTCCTCTTTCTTCCTTCCCTACCTATCTGTAGTTTCATCAGCCCAGTGTGGAGGGTCTATCTTGTAGTATGCCATGAGGGCATAAATGGGGCATCTAATAATCTCTGAACAGCTTAGTCCCAATACACCAAGACTAACAACAAGCTGGGGAATAAAAGCATGAGATTTCGTGACATTTCCTTATATTTTCTGCTGCGAGATTTGAGCTTTGTGCACAATGATTTGCAGAGCACAGCAACTACATTTGGGGTTTAGCCCATTAGTGCCAAATCATAATGCAAAGTTACAGTATATTGGATGTTAGGGTGCATTTTATTTTGTGATTTGATTAACATCTGTGTGTGACCCTAATTAACCTATATCCCTTCTAGCATGAAGGGATTCAGTTTGTAGAAATTAAGATAACTTTTCAAGGGCAGACAGCCCCTTTAATCCAGGTCTAGTGAAACCCCTTAGTATAAAAATGGCGTCTTTGAGTTGCGGAACATAAATCATTGGAGTGGCATCGAGGCAAGATCTCATTTGGATGTTGGTTTGCTATTTCTGAGTCCACAGAGTTTAAGTACTAGCTAACTGACCGCACGTACATACCATGATGAGAGTAATGAAGCTCACTATCACACTTTTCTTGCGCTCTGAGCTGAATCAGTTCTTGCTTCTAAATTAAATTTGATCATATTCTCTTTTGCGTGTCATTTATCTAAATGTGTGTAATTATTCACTGCTGGTTTGGCTATTGGCTCAGTGTGTCATGTAGACAGTGTTTGTATTTTGTCCTTTGTCTCTGCAGGGGTTAAATAATTGCACCATCCAGTAATGTGTAACAATGTCCACTGAGACATTTAATGATTTGTATATGTCGATTGTACAGTTTAATATTTTGTTTAGTAGTGTATTGTAGTGTACTGTATTATATGTTTTGATTGTTTTACATTTTTGTGGATATGTTCAACATTCTATGCTGTACTGTGATTCTATGTGTTAAAAGTGGTTTGAGCTGTGTGCATACAGCTGGGTTCAACACTGAAATTCTGTGATTCAAAATATAATTTAAACCTGGAGATTAAAAGAAAGGTTTAGGATTTCGAAAAAAAAAATATATAAAAAAATAATAATATCTATTTAAGATTCTGCACTATTAAGGTTACCAATCAAATAAGCAAATTTGACCCCAGTTCCACCTAGTATTAAGATGCATTTTTGGTGATCGAATCACATGTGGCCAGCGCTAGATACAGGTCTAAATTGGGTCTAAAATGTTTTGTGATCGGATCACAAAAACCACATGCGTATGTGGTCAAAAATGCATGTAAACGCATCACATTTGATGTGTAGACGTTAATCCATCCTGTATGCGTCCCGGCAGCAGTGAAGTGCTTCCCCGCACCTGCCATTCAACCACTGCACTAAAACAAGAGTTTAAACTTTGTCGGTTATGAGCGGTTTAAAAGGAAATAACTGCCCGATTGGAAAAATGAAAAAAGCGTATATATACATAAGTGTGAGAACTTCAGAGATCTTTTTCAGTGTGTCTGAAATCAACATGCAGGGACACTTATGAGAAGCACAAACATCTGCAGCTCAGGTTAATACAACTAATCCACTAAATAACAGACAATTTTGCTCAAAATGTTGATTTTGTGCTTTCAGCTACATCAGGAAGAAATAGCGTGCCTTTTTTTTTTTTTTTTTTTTTTTTTTGCGCTTTCTTTGTCTTTTCTGATTATGTTACAGATTATTATCATGCAGTAACACACTGATATAGTGATTGATATATGTTGTCATGAAACAGAGTCCCTTCCCTCCAAATCTGATCACAAGTGATCACAGGAGGTGCAGCGGCCAGGTGTAAACAGTGATGTGTCTCACCTGTCCACATGTAATAGGATCTCCCGAGACGCATCTTAACACCAGGTGTAAACAGGGTCTTTGTGACTTGACAAACTCCTTTTTATGAAATGTCAGATTTCCTTACAAGCACATAAGATGCTCTTTGGAACATTATCAAACCATACTTGGACAAACATGGATCATCAGATTTTACACAAACAGTGGAGCCCATGCCAGCTCAAGTGTATGTTGTCATTAAAGCTAAAGGTGGACATACCAAATACAAATTCTGATATTATTAAATTAGAAAAATGCAAAATTTCTAAGTGGACTCTTCACAGCAGGTGACTTTGGAACCCCAAGGTATATGTGGAGTTTTGATAAATTTAAGTCTCTGTGCAGTTTTTGCTAAGATTCTTCACTTCCTTTCCCACTCTTTGCTGGGAACCACAGCACACAAATCTTCCAGCATTCACAGCAGGGCGCCAAGGGGAGCAGGGCCTTTGCTCAAAAGTGAAGATTAATGGGGCATAAAACACTCTCTTGTCACAGTATTAAGTTTGTACTGGTCAGGTGAGCAAGTGGGAGTGCTGTGCATGACAGCGTATATTCACTCTTAGCATACTGATCCTCCTTTGCTTGAGTTTGTACATACTCTTCAAGAGCTACACTGCTTGGAAACATAATGCATTGTTAGGCCTATCCCAAAGCTAAATGTTTCTTCATTGGTTCTGGTGATGTATCATCAAGTCTACAGTGTGAATAAATGTGTGTGTCCCTGTATAAGTGTGTTATTTTAAAATTTATGCGAATAAAATAAGCATTGCATTTGCATTCATATTATTTGTTCATGTCAGATGCTTTATTACCAGTGTGACTAATAAAATAATGAATGTATTGTGTAAATTACAATAACTTAAACAACAGCTAATGAGTCCCTACCGTAGTACAGATATTGGATCATCGGGCTATTCCTTAGTCAATGGAAAACAGAAGAGAACAGTTAATACAAGTCACATTCTTTGGCCAGTAGTTCACTAATATCATCATCTATATGAGTTCTACAGTACTGTATATTGACTTCCATAGCATTTTGTAACTCAAAATGCAAACATATACATTTGCATTTCTGAATGCTTCGAATGCTTCTTTTTTTCCCTCTGTCATGTGTTTCCCATCCCCAGCAATCTATCCATCCTGCATTTGACCTCACAGAGACTCATCTATCATCACTAGTCATTTTAACACATCTCTCTTATCCATAGGTAGTTATTAAACTTAAATGCTGTCAGGCAGGGGCTGTGTGATTTATATTACTACTATCTAGCACCTCATGCTGTAATTGTTGCCTGTGCTGACAGTAATACCTTTTTTTTTTTCCAGGCTTTCAAATGACTAAATACAAAAGTCAAAAAAAAAAAAAAAAAAAAAAAAAAGACAGAAAATCAAACCTTGAACCCCAGGAGGGCAAACGGTATGCTACTTTCCTCCACCACGTACTTGGTGAACGTTTTTGAACTGTGAGCAAGAATGTAGCACATGCTTAGTATTTTATAAATGAACTTGAAACCATACTGTGGAAAGATGTGTGGTTAGTACTGAGTGCTTTATTCATAGGTGACTTCTGCAAACTCTTCTGGGGAGAAGATTGAATTAACTGGAAAGCTTATTTTGCCTAAATAATGACAATACGAAAGATGTAGACTAATTTCCTTTCTTAAAATGTTTGATTATGGTTAATTATGCCATGCCAATCTCTGAGAGACAATCTTATTTGAGTTTTTATCTAAATTTAGTATGACACAGGATGTACCTCTGTAACCTCTTAACGACGGTGGGTCACTGGTGACCCATTTTTTAATTTAGCGCAAAAACATGACGTACAGTATATTTCCTCAGATCTACAAGCAATCTGCATTGGCTATATCTGCATAGTTATACAGTATGTCTTTGAAAGCTTACAACCACAAAAATCTACCTGGTTTCTTTACTCCAAAATGATTTGAAAAATCATTTGTCATCATTTGCTCACGTTATTATTTATTTATTTATTTATTATTATTAGTAGTAGTAGTAGTAGTAGTTTATGAAAATTTCATTTAAATTTGGTCAATATTATTTGTTCACGTCATTTTTATTAATTTTAGTCAATTTGGGTGAACTATCCCTTGAACATTTATCAAGATGTCTGTGTTTATATGAAGAAGATACAATTTTCTGTCACCTTCTGCTAGTGTACTTTAATTGAGAAGCACTTTATAATAAGGTAACATTAGTAAATTAATTAGGTATAATGAACGAACAATATATATATATATATATATATATATATATATATATATATATATATATATATTAGTATTTAGTATTTATAGTATTTATAAATCTTAGTTAATGTTAGTTAATAAAAATACAATTGTTCATTGTTAGTTCATGTTAGTTTATAGTGCATTAACTAATGTTAACATATATAAAACTTTAAACTTAAAAAAATGTGTTAGTATATGTTGAAAGTAACATTTACCAAGATTCACAAATGCTATAAAATTATTGTTCATTGCTATTTGTTGTATATGTTAATTAATGTTGTTGACTAATATTAACAAATTGAACCTAATTTTAAAGTACTACCCTTTAATGGCTGTATGTTTGTTTCACAAAGTGTGCTTGTCCTTTGTGTGTGTTTGTGTGAGAGAGTGTTTGACAGTGCCCCTCCCCATTAGATCCACACTGAATCATTCATCAATATTGCGGCACATCACTCCAGGCATCCACCCCCCCCCCCACCCTCTCTCTCTCTCTCTCTCTCTCTCTCTCTCTCTCTCTCTCTCTCTCTCTCTCTCACGTGCGCTTTTTGTATATGTTACTCTGTCAGCCAGGGGAGAGGAACTGAGGCCTGACAATGTATCTTGGCCTGTTAGTGTCACACACCTATTTTATTTTTATTTTATTATTTTTTTATTTTCTCCCCAATTTGGGGTGCCCAATTTCCAATGTGCTCTAAGTCCTCATGGTGGCGTAGTGACTCCGGGTGGCGGAGGACGAATCTCAGTTGCCTCCGCGTCTGAGACCGTCAACCTGCGCATCTTATCATGTGGCTTGTTGAGCACATTACTGCAGAGACATAGCGTGTGTGGTGGCTATTCTCCGCGGCATCCACGCACAACTCACCACGCGATCCACCGAGAGAAAACAACATTATAGCGACCACAAGGAAGTTAGCCCATGTATAGCGACCACAAGGAGGTTACCGCATGTGACTCTACCCTCCCTAGCAACCGGGACAATTTGGTTGCTTAGGAGACCTGGCTGGAGTCACACAGTCAGCGTTTTTACTCGCTGAGCTACCCAGGCCCCCATGTCTCACACCTGTTAAAGTATTCATACCATCCACTGCACAACTGCAGCTTACTGCACAGCACACCTCCAACCAGTCACAGATTTCCACAAATCCACAGTAACCAATTAGCACTCACATCCTCTTGCAGCCTCTTCAGCCAATGTGCCTGCTACTTCTTTTTCACTGCAACCAATCAGAGGTGTCTGCTCAGCATGGCAACCAATATTCCCCCCACTGGCCCTTATCAATCATGGCCTCCTAATAATCCATAACCATGAATTGGCTATATCACTCTACTTTCTCTTCTTCACCAATAGATGGTGTGTGGTAAGCGTACTGGCGCACTATAGCTGCCGTTGCATCATCCAAGTGGATGCTGAACACTGGTGGTAATTGAGGAGTGTCCCCTGTTCACTTTGTAAAGCACTTTGTGTGTAGTGTCAGAAATCTGCTATATAAATGTAACATTCATTCATTCATTCATTCAGCTAATCATGTTGGCTGTGTAATACATGCGGTAACCATGGAATCAATATGCCAGTCAGCAATGAGTGCTAGAGGTGTGACAAAGGTGTTGTGCCAATGATAGGCAGCGGAGGGGGGGGGAGGGAGGGAGGGAGGGAGAGAGAGAGGGAGGGAGGGAGGGAGGGGGAGAGAGAGAGAGAGAGAGAGAGAGAGAGAGAGAGAGAGAGAGAGAGGTGGGCATCTGCCATGTGGAAACAAGCGTGAAACAGTTTAAACCCCAACTCCAAATCTGTAAATCAAGCATTGCATTTCCAGGGGCTATTCTACTTCACATATCTGCCATAAAATAAATGCAGCTTTATTGTGCATTATTTATGCAGTGGTTCTCAATAGGTTTTGCTTTAGGACTCAGATTTTGGTGGTGACCCAACACTCCAACCCAGTGTTCCAGAATTGTGTATCATACAAAAGTAAACAAAAAAACAAAAAAAACAACAGCAAATAAATACATTATTATTAATAATAATTATTATAATAATAGTAATAATAACAACAACAACAACAATAATTAAAATTAATATTTACTGCCTTAGTCCAAGAATATGCAAAATTATTAACCTGACATTGGCTGAAAAGGAAAACTTTTTAGTTTTTACTAACTTTTTGTGTTTATACTGTAGTTTAAGTGTTTTGTTTCTAAATGATAAAATTTGTATGATTTCATGCTCTTGGCAGCCAATAATGGACAGCACAAATCAGATTTGTTCTTGGCACAAACCTTGTGTCTCCTTGTTGCAAGTGAACCTGTATTTAATGTAGTCTGGGTTGTATTTTCTTTTACCTTGCATAGTTTTGTTCATAGGTTTTGATGAAGGAATGTCTCCAACCTGTCCCATGTCAGAATCTGTTGAATTTAGCTTGTTCTCTCAAGTGACAGATGAATTTGTGGCAAAATGAAACAGAATTTAATTGGATACTCTGCCTTTGACGTTATCAACTAAAAATACGGAAAGCGTTTACTCCTTGCTTTTTAAAGTTGAAAAGCCTATTTATTTTACTGTCCTAACTGTGCACAATTATATGGTTACTTGCTTTTTTTATTAATTTCATTTAGCAATGTTTTTATCCTGATGTTCGCAAGCCTATCAGAACCGATCTGCAACCAATTTTTGGGTCATGGCCCGCCAGTTCAGAATCACTGATATATCATTCAATAAATGTAAACAAATGATTTATTTATTTGTTAGATATTAATTTAAGCAAGATCCCATACTGTTCAATTTAAATACAACTCCCGCGCTATAAAAATACCACATTTACTGCAATAAGAATTCATAATTGGAAGAGACATGAGTCTCAATTTCTTTCACTCAACATCAAGCATATTAGGGCCCACACTTGTGTCCTGTGACACAAAAGGACACAAGTGCTAATGGTGATATGTGACATGATGTTTTAATGAGATCTTAGCATGAGAACTATAGCTCTTTCATCTGGTTTGACCCCTTCAGGTGACTTTCCCTTCAGGAGGTTATATATTGACGGCATTTGTGACAGCAAAGAAACACGAGACATTTTAATTTTTAATTAGACTCTCTGGAGCACCCAGATTGTTGCTTTCGAGTCCTCTTTTTCTCTTTGCTTCTGCTCACCTCTACTTATTGGTCATATTCTCTCATAGGGGTGTGCAGCAAAGCCATTATCTGTATTTGTATTCGTTACTGTGACAAAATGATTTGTATCTGTTTCTGTATTTGGATAGAACCGGATGTAGGCGTAGTTTAAACCAGCAGTCTTACATTTATACACCGATCAGCCACAACATTAAAACCACCTGCCAAAACAGCACCAACCTGCATCTCAAAATAGCATTCTGAGATGCTATTCTTCACACCACAATTGTACAGAGCAGTTATCTGAGTTACTGTAGACAAAGAACCAGTCTGGCCATTCTCTGTTGACCTCTCTCATCAACAAGGCATTTCCATCCAATGAACTGCTGCATGATTTAATCCACTGCACTGCTGCCACACAATTGGCTGATTAGATAATTGGATGGATGATTGTTGGTGCCAGATGGGCTGGTGAGAGTATTTCTGTAACTGCTGATCTCCTGGGATTTTCACACACAACAGTCTCTAGAATTTACTCAGAATGGTGCCAAAAAAAAAAAAAAAAAAAAAAAACATTCAGTGAGCAGCAGTTCTGTGGATGGAAATGCCTTGTTGATGAGAGAGGTCAACAGAGATTGACCAGACTGGTTCGAACTGACAAAGTCTACGATAACTCAGATAACTGCTCTGTACAATTGTGATGAGTAGAATAGCATCTCAGAATGCTATTCTGAGATGCAAATTGGTGCAGTTTTGGTGGCACGAGGGGGACCTACACAATATTAGGCAGGTGGTTTAAATGTTGTGGCTGATCGGTGTAGTTTCTGTATATAAAATATGCCTCAGATAGGCCAGTCTATATATTATTATTATTATTATTATTATTATTATTTTATTATTATTATTATAGCCTAATAATTATTATTAATATTTAATTATATTATTGATATATTTTTTATTTTTTTCTCTCCAGATGAAGCTGGATATGTAGGCTACATTAACTGTGGAATGTGTTTTTAAATTTGGTTTCTCCTGGTATTTCTGACATTAATATCTGCTGAAACAGAACTTTCGTTTAGCCTATGCCTGTGGAGTGTGCAAGTAAAATGTTACTCTGGAGGCAAGAGGTGTCAAGCAATTGTGAAAGGTCAAGCACACATTTGCAGCAAATATTAAATAGCCTACAAATACAAACTTTAAAAGAAATGATAATAATTAAGCCTATAAACAGGTGATAGCACCGTAAATCTATATCAGAACATTTAATGGTAGGCTACACTCGAGGCTTATTTTCTGTGCACATATTTTAACATCATGTGGAGGACATGATTATTTAGTTGTGCAAAATGTGCAGTGCAGAATTAGCGAAATGCAGTGGAATAAATAGCAAGAGCGAGTCTCTATGTTTCTAGAAGAGAAATGTGGAAAAAAGTGCATGTTTTGGTTTCTCTGCAATCCTCCGTGTGCAGGAATATTTTGAATAGATTTACAAGGATTTAAACCTATTTGGGGCATTTATACTGTTTGGGGATAAAGGCTAAACCATGTAATTACCTTCACTGGCGATATGGATGTAAATGTGGTCAGCTTAAAGAGAAGGGCAGACGAGCTCCGCTATAAAATCATCACTTCTCTGGTCAGGAATTCAACATCGCGCTCAGGTTGGTTTATGAATCCTTACGTGTGAATCGTGTGAAACATTTGCTGTTTATGTATTATCAGGCATTTTAAAAAGTGGAAAATGTGTATAACATAGTATCTTAGTTAACGTTACTCATGACAATTTTATATTTCTGAGACGTGCACAATTAACGGAGACTGAAACGGAGTCGAGACCACGGCCATCTGATGAACTTGAAATCATGCCATGCACATTTTCATTCATAAGGTTTACAATGTAGTAATATTGGCTTCACAGACTCATCATTGTTTTTAATTTCGATATGTTTATTTAAAATATCGCTTAATGCCTGTGCTCGTTGGATGATCAGACTTCCGAATATTTTTTCTATTATTCGGATTCATTTGGTATTCGTTTTGTAGTCAATATTCGTGCATTTCCAAATAATAAAATATGCATTCTTGTTGACTGTATTGCATAATTTATAACTATAAATACAACTTGCTTTACAACTTGCTTTTGGCACCAATCTGTGGTCACTTCACCCGGACACAGGAGCGTACAAGTGCCCATACATTCAACAAGAACGTTCCAGGTTTGAATTTCTCTTCTCTTCTCTTCTCTTCTCTTCTCGTCCCGTCTGTTCCCGCACTGTCTCATCTTGCCTCTTCTCCCCTTGCTTCTTCTCGCCTAGCCTCTTCTGATCTCATCTCGTCCAGTCTCATCTCTTTTCTGCATTCACAGCTGTACTTGATTAATGTCTCCTCTCCTTATCCCTTCCCTTCCCTTCCCACACACTCTTCATCCTGTTTTCCACAATGCAAACAAACATTCTTTATCCTGTTTTATCCACATACACTCAAATCCAATTCGTGGCTGTTGTTTGTAATTTGCCATGTCTCTGTGTTCTTCCACAGGCTTCAAAAAGACATGCTTTCCCCAACTGCTGAGAGCAACCTCTTATCTGTTTGCTCTGTAAACTAATCTCTGGCTCCAGACCTGAATTATGCTATTGGGGAAGAGTTTGGCCTTGTCTCTAATTCCTCACTGCCTCTGTGGTGTTCCATTTATTTGAAGAGCACCCCTCAGCAGACTTGAGCAGACAAGACATCTTCAAAGTACATCAATCACTCTGAAACAGTGTATTTAGAAGTTTTAGCAAACAGTGATCAACTTATTTCATATGTGCTTTTTAGAGCTGCGAGAAAGCCTCTTTGGGTTAAACTGAGATTCTCCTGACTCCTTGGGGAGAATAATAGCTCATTTGGGAGGACATTTGCTAGGAGCTGCCCGGTGCTGTTACAGCTCAAATTTGCAGGAACTGTCTGCAGGCTGTGGTGTTGAAACATCAGGGGTGCTTGGAGCTGTCATAATTCACCAGTGCTGAAAACAGAACTGAATTGGGAAGCTGTCTTTTTCTGTGGTGCTGAAAGTATACTGTGGAGCTGTCCACACCCACTGGTGCTGAATCATTGTGACTTGCTTTGAATAGTAATAAAGACCTGATCGAATTACAACTTTCTTTAGGTTTCAAATGTAATCATAATGTATATGTGCATACATACAGTGTATGTGTTATGCAAATATATAAGTGCAAAGGCTTGTGTAACTTTATACATATTTGTGTGTGCTTCTAGGTTTGTATACTTACAGTATGCTATGATGTAAAAAAAAAAAAAAAAAGGATTTGCCTGCACAGTGGACAGAGTTGTGCTCTAAAAGCCAATTATTGTTTAATTCTCCCACTGTCACATTAAGTTTTTCACCTTGGGCTGCAATGTTTGGAAAATGGCTGCAGCCATATTGATTAAGAATAAAATAAGACCGTGCAACAGCAACAGTAATATTGGGGACTAACAGGCTTGAAATATTTCAGTTCTGGTCATGGATAGTGTGAAGAGGAAGGGGACACGATGCAGACTAAACTCTTAATATATATACACTATATACTGTATATACTGTGTGTGTGTGTGTGTGTGTGTATATGTATATATATATATATATATATATATATATATTAACACTCACCGAACACTTTATTACGAACAGCTGTACACCTAATTATTCATGCGATTTTCTAATCAGCCAATCATGTGGCAGCACTGCAATGCACAAAATCATGCATATATGGGTCAGAAGTTTCAGTTAATATTCACATCAACCATCAGAATGGGGAAAAATATGATCTCAGTGATTTTGACTGTCGAATGATTGCTGGTGCCAGGCGGGCTGGTTTGAGTATTTCTGTAACTGCTGATCTCCTGGGATTTTCACGCACAACAGAGTTTACTCAGAATGGTGCCAAAAAAAAAAAAAAAAATCCAGTGAGCGGCAGCTCTGTGGACGGAAACACCTTGTTGATGAGAGAGGTCAACAGAGAATGGCAAGACTGGTTTGAGCTGACAAAAAGGCAACAGTAACTCAGATAACCACTCTGTGCAATTGTAGTGAGCAGAACAGAATCTCAGAATGCAAAACATGTCGAACCTTGAGGAGGATGGGCTACAACAGCAGAAGTCCACGTTGGGCAATTTATTAGGACCATAGTGTGACATAATGTGTAAATATATATGACGTTCCATGAGTACTGATGTCTCAGAACATCAGCACTTGGACGGTTCACTGTTTGTATCACCCCGCTTGTGTTTGTGCCATTCTAAACTAAAGTGTAAGAACAGTGCAGATGTGTAAGAAACCAGATGTGTCTCTTTATTTTTGTGACAGCAGATTTTAGCCAGCAGGTGGCGGCAAAAGACAACTTTTGTGTGTAAATGAGTCAGCTGAGGTGACGTGCATGCATTTAGTCAGCGCTGTCATCAGTCAGTATTTTCATTCTTCGGCACTCCGTGATTTTTCAGATTAATACTACACTACTAAACCTGGGAAATAGCTTTAAACAGCTCTAAACTAACAACTTCAGCATTAAGGCTCATCACAGCTGAGAGACACAACAGATTGATTAATTACACAAACTCAAGGCACTTACCTCTTACCGGATTTTCCACATTGGAGAGGACATACTGTTAAAAATGGTGGAGGAGATTGCGGTTTCTATGGTGAATGACTCTTGCACACCAGCTACTGCGAAATAGGGAGGAAGACCCCCTCTTGGATGGCTATTTTTCCACAGAGAAAATAGGATGCATTTGACCAAAATGACATTTTCGTCAGAAAGCTGACTAACACTCTACATGCTCTGCTTGGGAGTGGCAACAGAGGCAGGTAATCGCACATGGTCAGTCTCTTTCTCTTTCTCTTTCTCTTACTCTTTCTCTCTCTCACAAACACACACACACACAAACATGCATGCTTGTTAAACCAATAACTTGTTAGAAACAGGCCAAGCCGTAATACTAGTTCTAAAGTGATGTTTTTAAGAGGCTTGTACACATCATTTGGTTTGAACCAGCAATGGCAGATTCTGATCCATCGCATAAGAAAGTAGTTCCATGCACAAATGCATTTTTTGTGACCGTACTCAGTTTTTCCTCATTTTTTAAAATGTACTTCTTCATTGAACTGTTGTATATAAGCAATATCCCACTCACAATCGTGGTATATGGCCCTAAATCAGCACTGCTGTGATTACCTACAGCACTCATACTCTTTCAACAATAGATTCTTTGCAAAGCCTGAATTACATAGTGACAGGTTCACAATGTAATGTGAAATGTGCCTTATAAAGTGTTAAGGTCAGACTGACATGATCAGAGACCTTGTTAAAAATGAACTTCAGACTCTTAATTCTAACGTTAGGATTGTTCAGAAGAATATGCAGTGCCACACACAGCTATGAACAGCACTAGTTTGACCGAATTTCCATATATTTTACTCCAGTATTGGCCTTCCAGGTTAGGACATGGGATCTATGATCATTTTCACACACACTTTACTTCCAATGGTCTATTTTACTTTAAAATTTAAATTAGTTTGAAACGAAAAAAAAAAAAAAAAAAAAATCTAAATTAAAATTACATTTAAAAGGAAATTAAAATATTAAAGTGGTCAAAAAAATAAAAAAATAAAAATTAAATAAAAATCAAAATCCAAACATTTACCAACCCAAACTCAACTCTTCTGCTATGATGTAAACACACACTACAACAACAGGTGATAAATTACAGATATAAATTAATTAAGAACATAAATGTTGTTATAAATGTAAACATAATAATAATAATAATAATAATAATAATTTAAATGTAAAAAAAAAAAAAAAAAAAAAACATTAAACAAATCCCATAGTTTTTAGTTTCAGAAAATAGCTACAACAGCTCTTATCATTATTTCCTCTGATTATCTATACTGCTTACTCTGTTACTTCACCATAACTGGATGGACCAAGTTTCCAAAAAACTAATTGCTATTTTTGACATCTGTCAGAAAGTTGTGGAAGTACAAAACAAGCCATTTTGGCAGCTCAGTTCCAATAAATGGTCTTTTTTATTTACTGGGGTGGAAGTTTTGAGTTCTAAAAGTCAAATTAGGTTTTCATAGTACAATGACCTCCAAATAACAAAGACAATTTTACAATTTGTGACATAACCACTTTAATTGAGACAATGAAAATGTAAAAGTTTCATATGCTTTGAATGTTTTAACAGGCTTATTTTGTACATTGCTCCTCTAAAAGGAAAGGTCTGTGAAAATCTGTGTAAATCTGATAGCACACACATACAAAATCCGCTTTGTGCAAACCCTGCATGGGAGATTTCAGCTCAAGTATGACATGCCTGTCACTGAGGCTAATGTGCAACTGGAAAAGTCAGACACACTCCACAGTTCTTCCAGGAAACAGACAGATATGAATTGAGCCACAGCACGCAGGGCATTTGGAATGGTGGCTGAAAGGAGGAGGGGGTCTCCCACACCACACAGAAGGCTGGCGTAATGGCGCATAACTTGGAGTCCTGAGAATTTTCTCTTCTGCTGAGTTAAAAGCATGCTGGGGAGAGGGTCTCTTTATACAGCACATTAGTCAGAGCTGGAGGGAAGATAATGAGGAACTGAAGAAATAGAAAGGGAGGAAAAGAGAGGAAAAAGAAAGAAGCTGAAACAGAGAGCAACAGAAAGAGGCTGGAACACAGCACAGCCCTCTGTGGGGAAACTGCATGGCCTAAAAGTGCACAGTGAGAGAGACTAGCTCAGCTTTTGTGTAGAGACTGTAGGAGAATTTCTCACATGCTCACAGACCTATAGTCATGTCTCCTTACCAGTGTTGGGGAGTAACTAACTAAACTACATTTTTCAGTGGCATGACAGAAGCCCAGCTTTGACAGTGTAGATTTTCCAGTAAAAAGCACGTTTTCTCAATGAATACTGGTGTTCTTCGACAAAATGGCATACTTCGCTGGTTTTTATATTACATTCTGCACAGATTTTTACAGCCAAGTGAACTGATGGAATAATCAAACACACTCTTAAACTGTCCATTGTCGCATATGTAGCTCTGGGAATTCAGATTCATTTGAGTCAATTCGTTTGTTCGGGACATTCGTTTTTAATGAGCTCAATTCCCTGTGCAGCAGATTGTCTTTTTTTTTTTTTTTTTTTGGGTAAATTCTGCTTGTTTTTGACTTATGCATGTTAGAGTGTTTTCTAGTTGTTTTTGTTGTTGTTTTGTTTTTTAGTTAAATTTAGTGCAAATTTGCATGTTTAAGTTTTATGCTGTCATCCAAATTGTTAGAGTGAAAGATAAATTATAATAGTTGTAGTTATATATTTAAAAATATATTTCCTATAATAACTTCAGTGTAGTTTGCTACAACTTCGACAGTATAGTAGCTAATTACTTTTTAAATGGATAGCTTAATAGTAGTCTACCTTCTTTGAAACTGTAGCTTCCCAATTTAAAAACTACTATTAGTATTAAGTAGCTTCCCCAACACATCTCCCTGCTTATTATCCAGTCATACTTCACCACAATCATTCAAAACCACATGCAGTCACCAGTTCCTCTTAAATTAATATGCCTGTGATCATGAATATAATGAAGTTCTTATATTAAATTTGCTTTTTTATGTTTTTCTCTACTAATTTTTTATTATTAATTATAATTATCACACATTATACATTTGCACATATACAGTGAAATTCTTTTTTTTTTCACATATCCCAGCTAAGCTGGGGTCAGAGTGCAGGGTCAGCCACAATGTGGTGCCCCTGGAGCAGATAGGGTCAAGGGCCTTGCTCAAGGGCCCAACAGTGGCATCTTGGCAGTGCTGGGGCTTGAACCCCTGACCTTCTGATCAGTAACCCAGAGCCTTAACAACTGAGCCACCACTGCCCCCAAACCACTACTGTTAAACTATAGCCCAAGCCCACTACCTTTTGTCGACCCACATCTCAGCGAGTGTGCTGAGCAGGGTACCCCGTGTCTCTATTCAGTCTGGAACACAGTAGTTGGCATAGTCCATCAAATGATGTGTGTTGTACTACAGTACATTGTCTGTCTTTATTCCCCTGGGATCCTGGGCAGGCCCATGTAGTTCCTTGCAGGGGGACCTGCTCTGAGTGTAGTGATCTGCTGTTTCTATGTAGGTCAGGCAAAGTGTTGTCTACATGTGGTGTAAACTTTGCACTCCCCTGCTAAATCTAATGCATGTTTGTGTGAGTGTGATGGTGTGCGTTATCTTCTGCTAATGTGTGGCCATGAAACTTAAAATACCCTTGACTGATTCAATAATTAAATAATGATCTCTCGGCAGATGCCTCCCACGCACGGCCCATTTGTTTCCTCATTCCAGAGGTAGAGAAAAAGAGTGGCCATTTGGACAGACTCTGGTCTCTGCAGCACAATGTTTAAGCAGTTATGCTGATGTTTTAAAGCATTTTGAGGGGAAACGTTGTTTTAAACATGCTGTGACTGTTTTTATATGGCAAGCCTAATGCTGTCTAGAACACTGTCCACAGTTAATGTCTTGCTAATGCATGAAGAAGTGATTAAATGAAGAGAAAATAATAGCTTTTGGCTTTCAGAGTCCTCTCCTGCTGATCAGAATCTTGAACAAAAGGCAGCAGCTGTCAGCCTCACCATCAATACCTATCTGTTTCACTTTAGTTTGCTTGTTTCAACTCACGTAAGGTTCACAACAGTTCGCAAGAGATCCAAGGATATTTATACAAATCTATTAATTAAGCTTTAAATTCTTTCATTTATATTTCATTCCAGAGTGTGGGAGTTGTGTGTTTTTGAGCTTGAATTATTTTTATTTCAAGTCGGAGCATTTTTGGGAAACCGCTCCATCACAAGCATATCAAATATGTTAATAGTCCAAAATGCAATTGTATGTCAGCAAGAATCAATCATGTATTAAAGAGTGTGAATTGATTAGCTGTCAGGATGAAATATGGTAAATATTATCAGAAAGACACAATCAAAAATACAAATATAAGAAAATGTGTAAAAATAAAATATGTAAAAATACAAATGTGACCAAAGATTTGTTGTGCAATTTAAAAACATATGTGGGAAAAAAAAAAAAATGATGCATTTATGTAAAATATATATATATATAAAAAAAAAAAATAAAAAAAAAACCTAAGGTGGGTAATATGTCTTTTTCCTTTCCCTGATGAGAGTAGTCTATTCAAAATTTCAAAGACTTATACTAATGTATCACCCTTGCAAGTGTATGGAAATTGCTCCAACATTATTTCATTTAATACATCTTGTGCCCAGGCGAGTGAAGAAAGAATACTTTGAGCGGGGAGGGGTTGCTCAAATTGCCATCGCTCCACTCCACTAGCACACTCTTAACCATGCATGCATGCACTAAGTATGTGTAGCAGTGAGACAGTAATCCACATTCATAATAGCAACTTATTGCTTTTTCATTGTAACTTCTTGTTACATACACTGACATTTGATCTCATTTCACATGTGCAGATGTACTTAACATGCTTTTAAGTGTTTTACTGTTCTGCTGTGTGAGCACTCGTGTGTGTATGGTATGTGTTAGAGTGGGTGCATTGGTTCTGCAAGCTCTCATCTCTCAGCTGTCAGTGTATGCTCCTTTTCTGCAGATGGCCGTGGTCCAGTCCTCCCTCTTCTCCGCTGGGATGAATGGCCTGCAGCAACTGCTCTTAATTAATGATGTGTGAGCCTGAACTACCTGTTCTTGTCTCCTGCAGAATCCTAGATAAAAATATTAAATTTTAAGGGAACTGAACACAAATGGATATACTGCTAAACATAGACAATTCTAGACCCTATTTAGGGGGCTTCAGCACCCCAGTCTTTCATCTAAGCACCCCTAAAAATCTGTGTTAAACTCAGCTGTCAGCACTCTTACAAATCTGTATATATACAGCAAACAGCTAAATCTGTCCATTATTCACTTGCCAAACCAGCAGCCATCACTCCAACACCTTATCCTCGAGTAATCATGCTAAATTGCTAATTTGGTACAAGAAAATCACTTGCCATTATATCAAACACAGTTGAAAGCTATTTGGTTCGTTGAATGAAGCTTAACATTGTCTTTGTGTTTGTTTTTGAGTTGCCACAGTATGCAATAGACTGGCATGTCTTAAGGTCAACATTAGGTCAAAAATGGCAAAAAAGAAACAGCTTTCTCTAGAAACTCGTCAGTCAATCATTGTTTTGAGGAATGAAGGCTATACAATTCTTGAAATTGCCAAAAAACTGAGGATTTCATACAAAGGTGTACACTACAGTCTTCAAAGACTAAGGACAACTGGCTTTAACAAGGACAGAATGAGATGTGGAAGACCCAGATGTACAACTAAACAATAGGACATTAGAGTCTCTAGTTTGAGAAATAGACGCCTCACGTGTGCTCAGCTGACAGCTTCATTGAATTCTACCCTCTCAACACCAGTTTCATGTACAACAGTAAAGAGAAGACTCAGGGGTGCAGGCCTTATGGGAAGAATTGCAAAGAAAAAGCCACTTTTGAAACTGAAAAACAAAAAGAAAAGGTTTGGCAAATAAACACAGACATTGGACAACAGATAATTGGAAAAGAGTGTTATGGATCTTAACCCCACTGAGCTTTTGTGGGACCAGCTAGACTGTAAGGTGCGTGAGAAGACAGCCACATCTATGGCAAGTGCTACAGGAAGTGTGGGGTGAAATGTCACCTGAATATCTGGACAAACTGACAGCTAGAATGCCAAGGATCTGCAAAGCTTCCAAAAATTGCTGCATGTGGAGGATTTTTTGATGAGAACTCTTTGAAGTAGTTTAAGAAGTTCTGAATTTTTTTTAGTATAGTATTTTTAAAAAGTAATTTTTCACATTATTAATGACCTGACTATACATTGTGATCAGTTGAATGGCACTTTGGTGAATAAAAGTACCAATTTATTACCATAAGAGCAAAATCTGTACTTTATTCCAAACTTTTGGCCGAAAGTGTATGTATATATATATATATATATATATATATATATATATATATATATATATAATAATGTGTGTGTGCATATATATATATATATATATATATATATATATATATATATATATATATATATATATATATATATATATATAAATGATAATAATCATGCATTATATTTCTAAAGCACTTAATCATTTCATACACCAAATGCAACTCAAAGTGATTCACATAAAAAACATTAAGGAATTGATTGCACGAAAAAAAAATAAAAAAAAAAATAAATAAAAAAAAACATTGTGGGTCAAATTAATTAACACGGGAAGTGGAAAGTGTTTAGTGCAAATTCCTGATTTGTGAATTGTGAGTCTCAATCATGACTATATGAGAGTCCGGCAGAATTATTCAAATATAAATATGGCTGTCTGAATATCAGCAAGCAGTTATGTTGTCAGCTATGTACAAAAAAACTTTAATTCTGATCATTTTAATTTAACCCATGGAGGCAGAGATTAAATATTGCCTCTCCAGCCAAACCACATCTCATGTGAGAGGCAGAATGAAAAATACTCTTTATGTTCTATTTATTGTCCATCCTTCTACCTGAAATACTCTGTAATGTCATTTTGCCCAAACACACACACACCCACACCTAATCATAGCACAAGGCATCTATCTATGTGTTTGCTTTAGTTCATACCTATTTTAAGTCAGTTTTCTTATGAAAAATCTGCTGGTGTTCCTGAAGCTGATTTCTCTTTCACAGACACCTGCGGAATCAAACGTTGCATACTGTCTGACCCATGTGTGAAAATAACTTTTCTGTGGTGTGCTACTTTAGCAAGCGTCAGTATTGATGGAATCAGGTTGGAAGGAGACTCAGGTTGTGTGGATTTTGTCTGGTCATGCTCCCACCTCAAGCTCTGCTATACTTTTCTAGCCTGCATGAGATTCTGTACAAATGCTCTGGTTTTATCTCAGCCGCTTTAACAGCAGCCTGTGAATAGAGTGGCTTAGTTCACAAAAAAAAAAAAAAGAAAATACTTCATCATTTACTCACCTTTATTTCATTTTTAATCCTTATGACATATTTATATACTTCTATGACTTTGCACTGAAAACAGACATGGTTCTAAAACATCTTAGAGCAATTACCTCTTTCTCAGGAAAATAACAAATTGCGCTTGGTTCCACTTCATTAACATACAATACACCCACAGTTTGCGCGCATACACCCACAGATAGTGCAAACACTTCCACCCATGGACACTTGCACTGGCACGGAAATTGCACTTAGAATTAATACTTTCACGAAAACCATGTAAAAGATGCGTGCTCGCAAAAATAGAGGGGGAATAAAACAAAAACAAACAAAAGCAAAGCGACAAATAATATCATAAAAGTATTTCACAGGACTGAAGTCATGGGATAGCTTTGGGTTAGAAACAAACCAAAATTCTAAATGTTATTCAGTGTTAATCTTCCCCTGCAGTGAACTGTTAACTCAAGAACCGAGTTGCAATCAGATCAAGTCAGTGAGTTGAACTTGAGAACCTGATCAGTCCGATCTGTGAACAAGTCATTCATAAACCAGATCAACTGATTCATTGAAAAGATCTCACTCAAAAGACCAATTCATTAAAAAAAAAATTGGACATCACTGTTTCTCACAAATACTCTCATGAATGCAGGGCATATATCAAGAATTAAAGAGAACAGTGGCTTAAATTTCAGCCTCTGTCTGAAATACAGTTATTGTATGGCTTTAAAAGACTTGGAATGTATTGCACATATTGTATGGACCACTTGATTTATTTTTTGGGTGTATTTGCATCCTTTTTAGGCTTAAAAATCCAGTCACCATTCATGCAATTGAATGGAAAATGGATAATACGTTCTTGAAAATTTATTCTTTTGTGTTCACATGGAAGAAAGTCGAAGAGGTTTGGAATGAAATGAGGGTAAGTAAATGATGACAGAATTTTATTTTATGAAATAGACTTCCATTAAACCTTTAATCCTTTTTAAACACATTTCTTCTTTATTTGTCCTTTTTTCTTGATCCCTACTATATGCCTCTTGATCTCTCTCTCTCTCTCATCTATGATTTCCTTGTTTCCTCATTCGCCTCATCTTCCAATCTTTTCTTGTGTCCCTCCCTTCATCTGTACCTTGCTTTCTTGTGTTGAGTAGAGCTGCTGATTGGTATGCTAAACATTCAGCACTGCAGACTTTGAGAGTCTGTCACTGGGTGAGGGAATGGAGGATTGTGATTTGATTGACAGATTGTGTGGTAATAAATTATGCTGGCTGGCACTGGCTGGTGAGTGAAGGCAGAACTGTAAATAAAGAGTGAAACATGCACAGGATCATGGAAGAGGGCAGGATTTAGAGCAGGTTGACAAGTGTTGCTGTGAGCAAATGCACATTAATGCAAGAATACAGTCTTTAGTGCAGACAAGGTTAATAGTACAGAGACATGTGAATCATGCAGTTATGCAAAGTCAGAGTCTAGGTAACAAGACATACAAATACATATGCAGGTATGCAATATTGGTTGTGGTTCAGGTGCAGCTAAGGGTGCACACAATAGAGTTTAAGCTACATCAGAGAATGCTGTGAATGTATTTTGATGGATATGGTATGTTGCAAGGACATAGATGAAACTGATGCAAGTTTTTGTGAAAGTCATGTTCTGTCATGCAACTAAAAGTTTAGACAATGTTGTGCTGCAATGCACTCTTACATAGGCATCCATTGACCAACTAGAATTTCAGAGATGCGGGTCCAGTTTACGGATATATCCAGTTCGCTGACTCTTTCCACACCCTCAAACCCAATATTATGAATTCATTAAACACTCCATCAGAGCTTTCTTTAGTGTGTAGCCAGGTGTTCTAATGGTGTTTTAATGCAGTTGTGTGGGGAAAGATTTACAGAATCTGTGAAGTCTTAGTGCAGATATGCTACAGGTGAGTCGTTAATAAAATGATTTTTTTTATTAATTTTTTTAGCTTAAAATTTATTTGAATGCGTAATGGAAAGTGTATAGTTTTTTCACCATTAGAATCACATTTGTGGTGTGACGTATTTTAATTATTACATGAAACATGTAATGGTGTGTCAGTGAGGCAGTTTTTAGTGAGCACATCATAAGTGGATGACTGATCTGAAAATAAGGTGACTATAAAAAATAATAAGCGAACAGATAAAAGATACATGAAACATGCTTGTTGCTGTATTAATGTAGGTATTATTTTATTTTAATCAATGAAAAAATTAATTAAATAAATGTAATAAATAAAATGCATTAACATGATGAGTCTTTGATTTGACTTAAATAGTTTGTTAAAATTAACATACAAACATTTTATAGCATGCTTATATACAGTGTAAGATAAAAAGTATTTAATATGCCTTCCCATCAGTGTTGTATAAAGTAACCATTCGTCATACTTAAGCAAATGACGAAATTAAGATACCTTTATGGAAATTGACTCAAGTAAAAGTCAAAGTAGCTCATGAGAAAAATACTTTAAGGAAAGTTATAAAGTAACATATATTAAATTGATGTAAATTTCAAAAGTACAATAAATTGCATGAATTACGGCACAGCTAATTATACCCATGTCAACTTAGCTGAGTGCCGGTGCCGTGCTGGAGCCTATATTAGGAGAATTTAACTCAAGAACTCCTCTGACCAATTCAGTCAGCGAGTAAATGTACTACTTATCTGATGCAAAATAGCATAAAGTAAACATTATGAATTAAGGGTGCATTCATGCCACGTCTGAATGATCATATTTACAAGAAGAGAACACATGAAAAAAGTCAGAATTCCCAGTAGGATTTTCTTGGAGCCCCAATTTTCAGAGTTGGGGATGTATCAATTAAAGAATCATGGCAAGAATCAAGCAAACTGGTATTGGACATACAGTAATTATATTTTACTTGTGGATTTTAATAGTATGGTTTTGAATGTACAAGTTAGCATTTTTGTACCATTGATGAAGTACATAGCTTGCCAGAATATAAGACTAATTTAGCTGGTTTATGAGGTGACAGGCTTGTGCAACAAAACAACATTTCCCATCAGCATATGGCTGCACAAGAATGATAAAATAAGACAGATGAAGCATCAATTAAAAGCATTGAACTACGTGAATAGTCTTTATTTTGTTGCATTGGCGCTAAAAAAGTGAAAAAGAAAAGTCAAAAAAGTGAAAAAGAAAAAAATAGGTAATTGCAAAACAGGCCTATTCTTTCCTGCTAAAATCACTTGAGCGCATATTACATCACAATTATGACTTCTGACCTTGTAAGTACAAACTTCCCAGGAGGACTTGAATGCAGCATAAACCACAACATAACTGAAATAGTCTTTATACTGGTTAAGTGATGAACATATGTGGATTTGACATATTAATTATCTGAAGAAAAAAAAAAAGCTTTTCGTTTTTGTTGCTTGAACAGTTTTTAGTCACTGGTCTTGAGATTAATTTTTAACAGTTGAAGTTCTTTTTAAATTAACACAGAGTTAACTTAACACAGCGCATGTTTACAAAAGAAAACAATTGGAAAAAAACGCATGGACATATGCAAAAACAAATTTGGTGTCAACAGCCCCTAATATTCTCTTTTTTTCTCCATCTCTCCTTCACTTTTAGTCGCTCTATTAATCTTTTTGTTTGTATGTCTGAACCAAAGTCAAAGGTGAAGTGTGTAATTTCACCAAATGGAATCTCGAACATAATAACTGTTCCCTATCTGTCACTCACTCGACGTTGTGTCAATGTAGTGACGCTAGGGGTCACTCTTGGGAGCCCCAAACACCTCTGATCTTTTTTAAAAAGCCAATGAGAATTGGTGAGTGGAATTTTCTTGCCATTCCCCCGGACATACAGGTATAAAAGGAGCTGGTATGCAACCACTCATTCAGATTTTCTCTTCGGAGCCGAGCGGTTCTATTAATTGAGCTGAATTCATCTGCCGAGTTCATTCACCTCTCTCTGCTGGATATTACGGCGCATTTCAGCAGCTTCTCCCCCTCTGCATCTGTGGTTTGCAGAGAACGCTCCTGGGCGCTTCGGCAGAACATTTAAAAGAGTATATTTTCTTTCTGAAAGAGTGGCACACACAGAACGTCTTTTTAAAGACGCGTCTTTTTAAAGATGCCTTTCCGTTTGTGTGTTATTCCTGGTTGCGGTCATTATCTCTCCGCTTCCAATGGCCACGATCGCTGTCTTACGTGTCCGGGCGCTGCCCACGTGGAGACATCATTCGTGGATGGATCATGTCCTCATTGCGACAACATGACCATAGCAACGTTGCGGTTGCAGCTTGCATTCGTAAGAAAGTAAGCCACCCCAGCGGCTCCCCGCCTCGGTCCTTTCACCTACGGTATGAGGCCGTGCCGGTTAGCACTGGGGGTAATTTGGGGACCTCAATGGGACCACCTCTGCCGGGTATCCCCCCATGGACCTCCCATTCCCCAGCATGCTCACATGCTCAGACGAGATCACCGGCTCATCTCAGGGCGAGTTCGACCCCTCGTTCAGAGCCCGGGAAGAGGATGAGTTATTGAGCGCAGCATCGGAGAGTGGGCTTGTCCAGTCAGACACAGAGGCTTCGACTGGGCTTCCTCCTTCGGGAATGGTCGCCCAGTCACAGGCTGACACGGAAATGACGGACATGCTTTCCCAGCCGGCTGCGAGTGTCGGGCTAGAGTGGAACCCACCGTCTCATCTTTGCAGGTATGGCGCCCCAGTGGCGCTCCCTCTGCCCCTGTGCGCCCAGCTGTGGCACAAACACGCCCACACGAGATTGGGTCCGGTGGACTACGTGGACAAGACTCCTCCTCCCCCCCTTCGGCCAATCTTATGGTGGGCAGCAGGAGCCAGGTAAGTGCTTTGATGTCCCTGGACTCAGCACGGCCACGAGGCTCGGATCCCTTCGATGTGGAACCTCGAGCTCCGCCCCACCGCTGGTACGTCCGATGTGATCATTCCCTTGGTCCCCCTCACCAGGGGTTCCCCTAGAGCAGGTCTCCATGTGCGTCGTGGTTACAAAAGACACCTCCAAGACGGGCTGGGGTGCTGTATGCAACAGGCACACAGCCGCCGGCTCCTGGACTGGCCCATGGCTGCGTTGGCACATCAACTGCCTAGAGTTGTTGGCAGTACTGCTCGCCCTGTGGAGGTTTCGGCCGTTGATCCAGGGCAAGCATGTGTTGGTCTGGACGTACAACACAGCAACGGAAACATACATCAAAAGCCAAGGCGGTCTACACTGCCATTGCATGTCACAACTCGCCCGCCATCTCCTCCTCTGGAGTCAGCAGCGCCACAAGTCGCTACGAGCCTCTCACATCCTGGGCAACCTCAACACTGCAGTGGACATGCTGTCACATCAGGTTACCCTCAGGGGAGAGTGGAGACTCCACCCTCAGGTGGTCCAGCTGATTTGGAGTCAATTCGGTAGAGCACAGGTAGACCTGTTTGCTTCCCGGGAATCCTCCCACTGCCCGTTTTGGTACGCCCTGACCGAGGCACCTCTCAGTATAGATGTGTTGGCACACAGCTGGCCCCCTGGACTACGCAAGTATGTGTTTTCCCCAGTGAGCCTTCTTGCACAGACCCTGTGCAAGGTCAGGGAGGACGGGGAGCAAGTCATCCTAGTAGCACCCTACTGGCCCACCCGGACATGGTTCTTGGATCTCATGCTCCTCGTGACAGCCCCCCCCCACCCCCCCCCCCCCGGAGAATTCCCCTGAAGAAGGACCTTCTTTCTCAGGGACGGGACACCATCTGGCACCCGCGACCAGACCTCCACGTCTGGCCTTTGGATGGGATGCGGAGGACTTAATTGGCCTACCGCCCGCGGTGGTAGACACGATCATTTAGGCTAGGGCTCCCTCTATGAGGCGCCTGTATGCCTTGAAGTGCATCTGTTCGCTAAGTGGTGTTTTTCCCGACGCGAAGACCCCCAGAGAGGCGCAGTCGGATCGGTGCTTTCCTTCCTGCAGGAGAGGTTGAGGGGCAGCTGTCCCCCTCCACCTTGAAGGTGTATTTAGCCACTATTTCGGCTGATCACGATGCGGTAGATGGTAAGTACTTGGGGAAGCACGACTTGATCATCAGGTTCCTGATAGGCGCTAGGAGGTTGAACCCCTCTAGACCGCGCCTCGTCCCCCGTGGGATCTCTCTGTAGTCCTTCAGAGTATACGGGGAGCTCCCTTTGAGCTTTTGGAGTCAGCTGAGCTTAAGGCACTCTCTTTGAAGACTGCCCTCCTGACTGGGCTCACTTCCATCAAGAGGGTAGAGGACCTGCAAGTGTTCTCTGTCAGTGAATCGTGCCTGGAGTTCGGTTCGGGTTACTCTCACGTGATCCTGAGACCCCGACCAGGCTATGTACCCAAGGTTCCCATGACTCCTTTTAGGGATCAGGTGGTAAACCTGCAAGCGCTGCCCCAGGAGGAAGCAGACCCAGCCTTGGCGTTGCTGTGTCCAGTGCGAGTTTTACGCATCTATTTGGAATGCATGCAGAGCTTTAGAAGCTCAGAGCAGCTCTTTGTCTGCTTTGGTGGACAGCAGAAAGGAAGCGCTGTCTCCAAACAGAGGATCGCCCACTGGGTCATTGACGCCATCACGATGGCATATCAGGCTCAGGACGTGCCACCTCCTGCGAGGTTACGAGCACACTCTACCAGGAGTGTGGCAGCCTCCTGGGCCCTGGCCAGTGGCGCCTCTTTGGCAGACATCTGCAGAGCAACGGGCTGGGCAGCACCAACACCTTTGCGAGGTCCTACAATCTCCGGGTTGAGCCGGTCTCGTCCCGAGTAGTGGCAGGCACGAGCAGGTAAGTTCCGGGACAACTGGCCGGGTGTACCACTTGCGCATAGCGCCTTTCCCCTCCCTTGAGGGGAAGACATGCACTCTTGACTCCCAGTAGTGTTCACAGACTGTGATCCCTGGATGACTTTGCTCCTTAGCCCTGTGGCAGTCTAGTTTGCGGAGAAACTCAATGCTGGCTCAGTAAGTGCGCTAATGAGGCCCTGTACTGAGATAGGTGCTCCGCATGCACTGGTTCCCCGAAGGCAACCCCATGTGATATTTTCCGCAAAATCGTTTCCCTGTCGGTAAACTGCATCTTCCTTGGGCAGGGGCCCCTCTGTCCCCGGTCACCATGCTTTGTAGAAACTCCTCCCCCTTTGGATAGGACCTACCATGGGACCTCTCCACATGACATACTTCCGACAAGGCTCGGTAAAGACCATGTAACGTATTTCCACTCAAAATACCCCCCCCCCTCCTTTTTTGGGCGGGATGTGGTCTCCGTGGTGTCTTCCCCTTGGGAGTGACACCCCCCCCCAAAACGTAGACACTTACGGCTCCCAGTCAGTTAACAAATTCCACTCTTTTAGGTGTCCTTCTTGCCACAATGCTGAACTACCTGCTGAAATGGCCGGGACCTTATCTCGGCTTCTCAGCACAAAACCTGAATGAGTGGTTGCATACCAGCTCCTGCTATGGGGAACGATATCCCATCACACCGCACTACATGACATTACACTCCCAGAGTTATAACACTAAATAGAGATATTCATAAGTAGTCACAAGCCACAGGCTGATGACTTATAAGTCATATAAAAGTGTATATGAATAGTCCCATATGGTGGATGCCAGATGTAAATTAATGTAGTCTGGGATCTATATAAACCATATAGATATACACAGTATGGATTATTAACCCTCGCACAACAAGGTTATGAAAGTAGGTTTTATTTCTTATGGGAGTGCTTATGACTTTTAAAGAGGCAGTTCAACAGCATATAATTAGGTGGCTTTGTTGATTACTGTCGGTAGCCCAATCATGATAAGGGCTTGGGCTCACCTGCTTGAATGTGTGAAGCACTCTATACAGAGAGAACTTGTGAGGAGATGGACACCATGTCCAGGTTATAAAATCTCACAAACGTGTTCTGTGAGGACCATCCTGCTGCCTGTAAGGACGCACTGTTTACCCACGGCCATGTAGAGACCATGCCTCTGGTTGAATGCGTTTTGACACCAATCGGGCAATTCACACCCTGTGATTCGTAAGCGAGGGCGATCACATCAATGATCCAGTGAGAAAGCCTTTGTTTGGAGACAGACATTCCTTTTGTGTATCCTCCATAACAAATAAAGGGCTGATCCGACAGTCTAAACTGACGGGTGCGCTCAAAATATGTATGCAATGCCCTCACCGGGCATAACATATGCATACTGTATATTACTCTTCATATGAATTAAATGGTGGGGGAAAGAAGGCCTGCAAACAAACCACCTGAGCCCTGAAGGGTGTTGATAAAACCTTAGGCATGTAGCCTTTTCCAGGTTTAATGGTGGATTTTAACAGATCTGGACCAAACTCCAGGTATGAGCTGTCAGTCGACAGCGCCTGCATGTCACCCACCCGTTTAAATGAGGCCAAAGCCAATTGGAGTGCGGCCTTTAAGAAAAGCACTCGCAGCTCAACATTCCAATGGCTCAAATAGGGAGTTTGTGAGCACATTCAGCACCAGATTTAAGTCCCAAGTCAGCACCATATCAGGACGAGAGGGGTTCAGATGCCTTGCTCCCCTAAGGATCTTTATGTCTAGATTATGCTTGCCTATTGATAGGCCAGCCCCAGGGCGTGGTACTGTATGTTGTGATAGTCGCTACATAAACCTTGAGTGTTGACGGGGTAAGACCAGCATCCAGCCACTCTTGAAGAAATGTCAAAATATCAGCTATGGGGCAATTCAATGGGCCTTTACCAGTACCAATTTGCAAGCGCACCATTTAAGTGCATAGAGGCATCTCGTGGACGGTGCTCTAGCCTGTAAAATGGTATTCATCACTGACTGAGCCAATTCTGGCTCATACGATGTGCTCCGTTCATGGGCCACACATGTAGGTTCCACAGCTCTGGCTGTATAAGATCTTCCAACCAGTGCGGACGTCAGTCGATACGGCTTGGAGGGGTGGGCAGGATTTCCATCCCATTGTTTATGGCAGGGGTAAGCTGCGTCCACCTGTTCCACCGGGGGAAGCTTTGAGTAGCCTTTTTCCTCGGCTTGGTCCACTTTAGTGAGGATGGCAGCACCTCCGACCTGAATGCGTGTAGAGTAAGGTGCACGCCAGGTCTTTGTGAACTCTGCATGGACCTCAGGGAACAATGGTGTGCTCCTCCACACCATTCATCCAGGCAAGATTTTCTGGCTCTTCTGGAGGAGACCACTCAAGACCGAGCTCTTCAACTGCTCTCGCAAGGACGCGAAGAAGCTTCTTATCTGTGGCGTGTGCAAGTTCTTCATCCAAGCTGAGATAAGGGTGGCAACATCTTCCGTGGACCACTCGCCTGAAGCTGTGAGTGACACAGCATCATCCCCATTATCAGACCACCAAACGTAATGAGGCCGTGCGCTCCAATAGACGGCCGGAACTCATCACGCACATATTGCACAGGCGAGGATGTTAGATCGTAAGTTTGGGGGGCTCGCAGGGCTTGCGCTGGCACAAAATCCTCATCGAATTCTTCCAGCTCAACCTCACTGCCACGCTGTGCCTCCTCATGTGGTCCCTCGAGATTTAACACAAAAGAGTCGGGTGGGAAGGCACGAGAGGCTAAATCTTCCATCAGAACGAGGTCGATCCTAGAGTGCAATGACCAGAGATTCATGCCCTTGCAGTGAGGGCAGTCTGTCTCCATGAGAGCTGCTTGTGTGTGGGTACAGCCCAGGCAGGGAACACAGCTCTCGTGCTCGTCAGGCGGCGGGATGTGCCGTTCGCATAGGGAAAACTTGCAGAACGGTATCTTTAAAAAGATGCGTATCACGCAAGCGGCTCTTTAGTTAATATTGTGTGTATATATATATATATATATATATATATATATATATATAGTACAGTGCAAAAGTTTTAGGCACTTGTGAAAAATGTTGCACAGTCTTCAAAAATAATGCCATAAATAGTTTTCATTTATCAATTAACATCATACAAAGTCCAATAAACATAAAAAAGCTAAATCAATATTTGGTGTGGTCACCTTTGCCTTTAAAACAGCCCCAATTCTCCTTGGTACATACATATGGACACAGTTTTTCTTGGTTGTTGGCAGAAAGGATGTACCAAGCTTCTTGGAGAATTTGCTACAGTTCTTCTATCTATTTAGGCTGTCTCAATTGCTTCTGTCTCTTCATGTAATCCCAGACTGACTCGATGTTCAGTGGGGGGCACTGTGGGGGCAACGCCATCTCTTGCAGAGTGCTCTGTTCTTGTATTCTAATCTTTTCTATTTGCAAAAGTAATGTTTGGGAGTCTAAAATTTATTTTTCCTATTGACACACTAAAGCTGAAGATATAAATAACCATCTTAAGACGAATGTTTTGTGAAACATCTTAAGTGCTTAAAACTTTTGCACAGTACTGTATATATAAAAAGGATACATTAACTCCAGCCAGAGCACTGTGGGAAGCAGGTAGGAGTTTCGCTGAAGTGCCGCATTGATCAGTGACGAGCGTCTGAAGCAAAGAACCTGTTCACCGAGAGCGTTTTCGATGGCGATGTGGAGAACTCTTCACCAGAACACACAGAAGCCTCTCAGTGCAGGTGCTGAGCACAGTTGACGTGTTGTCCTGCTCGCATCTTGCTGAGAAGTTCCATCTGCTGTAAGTGTATATCGATTGCGAAGCAAAAAGGGTTCCAAGACGAAGATCGCAGTTTTGAAGGAAGAAAATTCTGAAGAAATGATGTCTGAGCGCCCGCTTATATAGGCCGACTGCGTACCTAAAGCAGCGGGGCTCAGACACCATTGCCAATCAGAGGATTGGCGTGATTGTATAAGGGTTTCAACAAGGTCTTGTGAAGGACACTCCCCATAGTGCTTACAGCAATGTCGAGTGAACTGAATTGAAAGGGAACAGCTTTTTATAACCTCGTTATAATTCATTTAGTTTAGCACATATGCAAGCTTTGACTTTAGTGTGTCTTTTAGCTGGAGTGTGTGCTTTACCTCAGTGTAATTAATTTCCTGTCAAGCAAAATCATGTTCCTTCATGAATACTATACAGTACACATACTCAGAAGGGTTTTTGAGTTTGTGTGTTTTTAAGTCTGTTTGTCACTGTCCCTCAGGAACCTACTCTCCAGAAAGCCCTATTCTTTTGTTTTTTATTTAAAAAAAATATGATAAACAACAGTTTTTTAATATAGTGAGTTGTTTGCAAGAGTAACTGATTGCAAATACACAGATGCATGATTATGGGTAAATCTTGTATCAGTCAAGGATGCAGCAAATCACCCTAAAACAAACAAATAAACCAAAAAAAAAAAAAAAAACAGTTTCTCCCACTCTTTGACAGTCTGACTTTATCATTTTTGGCATTATGCTATTGAGTTTGTATTCCCTTTATTTCCTTTTTTTTTTTTTTTTTTTTTTTTTTAACAGTTAAATTATGTATGATTGTCATGTTTCTCAGGGGTTTGTATGCTTATGACTACTTTTCTTAGTCATAAAAGTATTGCCATTTGGGCATGTTTTATCACCAGTATGTACAGCTTCAATGATGTATGGTAATGTCTTGTAAGGAATAGATAGTGGAAGTAAAGAAAAATAAAGCAGTGTAGAAAATGCATATTACGGTTGCCCAAGCCATTATATTTACAAAAATCCTGGATCATTGCATTATAATACATCATCACAATACATAATAATGCACCTATTACAATACATTGCTTGCTCTTAAACTAAATATATATATATGTATATTTATACAATGGTGTGTTCAAATACTCGATTATGATTGGCTGGAATGTGTGCGATTCAAACCGTTGAATGCACAGGTAGTTCCGGTCAGTTTTAATCACCGTACAATACTAATACTATGGTTTGTAACCATAGCAACATAACATAAAACATTTCCTAACCACCTTCGTCAGCATAGCTAATATAATGGAATTCAGCTTGTTTTGCACAGAGGGTGAGAGAAGGAAATCAGGACCTATTAAATGCGTCTTTCGCTGCCCGGCAAGGTGATGCAAGACGATTTAAACTGTAATATGTGTATGTTATGTTGCTGTGCTGAAGTGCCGCCTATAGCCACTAGAGGCCCCCCACGCTCAAACGTCTCTGACTCAAACGCTGAAGGAGAAGCGCTGTTTGTTTACATTTGCGGTGAAGCGCTACCGTTCAAGGACAAATTGCGATTTCATTCTTAATTCAGTCAATTGTGCAGCCTTGATGGAGACCATATCAATGTCTCACAGGTCAAAATCTGCAGGTTCCAGAGTGTTTTCAATGGTTTTCCCCTTATCATACAGTAAGTGGTACTTGTACTGGCACTCCCACATTTGTAACGTTGGTTTTTCCATATTAATGTGAAAATGACAATGAATAAAAATTAAATAATGTATATATATATATATATATATATATATATATATATATATATATATATATATATATATTTTTTTTTTTTTTTTTTTTTTTTTTCTGGAGTGCCAACCCCTCTATGTTCTGTGGATATTATTATTTCTGGATTGTGCATTTAAATTCAGTTTTGACCAAGTGTATGGTTGCACTACTTTTTCTCTCTGTCTGATTTAGAATAAGCAGAGCTGTAGATCTAACAACCCTTCAATTTAACCATTATTTTTTGTTCTTCCAGTCAAAATTTGTGCTGCAAAAAAATCTATGACAGCTGTAACTAATCAATTCTGGCAAGTGACCATGGTATAAGGGATAATTCATGACTAGGTTTGCATTAAACGATTTTAAATGCATGACATGGAGGCGAAGAACCACCCGACGTGAAGCGGTTGCCTCCGCGAAGTACAATTAAAATCGTCTGGATTATCACTTACATATACTGTGTGTATATGTATATATATATAGTTCCACATAAATATAATTCATGTGATTAATGAAGTGTTAATCCATAGGCCTAATAAAGGTCTTAGCCACTGGACTCCCCACTTGAGAAAGCAATATTGCAACTCTTCCTCCAAATAATTACTCATAATGTCCTTTACATGGTTGACACTCACTTATAATCCAATTTTTTTAGCATTCGCAAGGTATTCCGCTGTAGAGAAGAGCAGATGGCTGGTGGGTCAGGAGCACGAGCTAATAAGAAGATTTTTGGCTGCACTCCAATTCAGAGTAGTATGGAAAAGTGAACAGGGTTCTGGAGGAGGCATAGGTCTGTTCAGTGACTTTATTGTTGTGTCTTTTTGGCTATATGATTTCCTATATTTTGAGTAGTGTGCTGTGCTTGACCGTTTGCATGGTAAAAATCCTCTCTGAAAAGTTTTTGCATCTTTAAATTCATCCCACTACACTCATACACATTGGGGACATTCACACAGGATGCATTATTCTGCATCAATCTGTGCAATTTTTTAAATGTGTTCTTTTTTTTCCTTCTATATAAACATGCATTAGAGTAACCAATTCAACTGTTGTGACATGTCTCACTGTTTTCTCAGGATCTCACATATGTGCGCAATGTTTTTATGACTGCGTTAAGTTCCATTCTGATGAGATCTGTCTAGCTTTTTAAATGCAAAAACGCATCTACTGTGAACTCCCCCTAAGAAACGTATCCGATTGGAGTCAGGTGGACCCAAAAACATCCTAAATGCACAGGGTATCCTTACGGCCGATTAGTCAACTATTTGTTCAGGCAAACTTGTTTTGTACTTCCTAAGGGCTCAGGTCTGAATATATATATAAAAGGTCTGAGAGTATACAAACCTTTTTGTTCTAAAACATATTTTAGCTTCTTTGTTTGTAATATACAGTGCTAAATGTAGAATTCTCTGCTTGATTTTTTTTTTTTTAGAACAGCTGTTGTTACCAAAAAAATTTTTCCTCAGCAACACCCATCTGGTTTTGACAGAGAGGCAGGGGGCACCATCTTGTCTGAGACCCAACATCCATCTCACACAATGGCTGCCAAGCTCATCTGGTATTCCTGGCACACTCTTCTTGGATAGCTGTTCTTAAATTTCTGTTCCTGTGGGCCTTGAGAGGCACCAAGCGGATTGGTGCATCACCCTTGACTTTAGCCGACAATAGAAGACTTGGTGGAAGGGATGAAAGATGGGTGTGACAAATGCAAAAAAGGGAGAAGAATGCATAGATAAAAGAGAACCACAGTGATAAAAAGTGAGTCTGAGGGAACAAGAGAATAAGGCCTGATTGCTGTGAGTCACACTGTACCTATTGAAGGGTGCCCTGTTTTCAAGAGATATGTGCAATTATAGGCCATTTCTTGTGAAAGCAGGATTACCAAACTCACTTCCCCTCTGCAGTAGTGGCCTGAACAGATTGGCCTCCATTAGAGATTAAATCAATAAAATCATCGAACATACATCGATCTCCTGCTTGTCTGCATGGTGACTTTTAGACACCATGCACTAAACACTAACTGCCTGGTATAGCCCAGGGAGAATGGCAGTCAGACATTGACCCATCAGTCAAGAGCGAGATCAGCAAGTTGACCTTTGTGTTAAACCCACTCTCCATTTCCCACTGCTTTTCACTGATGGAGAGATAGGAGGATGAAAGCCAAGAAGAGAAGTCTCTGTTAAAGGATTGTGGAAAACAAATACCTCTGGTTTGTTGGACCATCACAGAGAAAGCTTTTCTATTTCAATTGACCTTGCCCATTTCGGGAACTGACAGAATTTTTTGTAAATAATAGTTTTATAGCCAAAATGGTTTAGGACAACTGCAGTAACCCCAAAAAGTATTTGGACAACTAAGCCACATATAAAAATGGATGAAATATATTTACAGAGTATCATGATAGATGAGAAAATGCCTAGTATCATTACTTTACAAATGCCACTAAGTTTGAGATGTTTTATCCAATACAATGACATTCAGGCGTTTTTAAGTGGAAGTGTCCAAATACTTTTTGGGGCCACTGTGTGTGTGGGATATATAATAAATGCTATTTTCTTTCAATTTTTAAATTGATTTGGTTTCAGATTTGCTTCTGCACTGTGCATATTGTTGTGGCTCCAAATGTTTAGAAGGCATACATTTATGTGTATTTAGCCTTGCATTAAAGTCACCCCGCTACAGATAAATCAGACATGTTGTCAGGTGTAGGTGATTAGCGAGGTTCTGAAGTGCAGGGCTTGGATTTAGACAATCAGGTGGGTGGTGAAGAGAGGCACAAGCTTATCTGTGTAACGACATCTTGTCTCTGAAAGCCACACTGTAAATCTCTGCCAGATATTTCATGGCTTTCTTCAACAATGAACATCTATGGTCATTACAGTGATTCTAGAGACAAAGACGCCTCTGTCTTCTCCTTAAAGATGATACCTATGGAAGCTTCTGGGAACCCACAGCTGTAACCGAGTGTCACTATTTTCAGAGTTGATTAATCAGACCAAGTGAAAGCATGCTTTTTTTTATTTCTTACTCTCTCATACCTAAAGAGAAGGTAGTGCATGACTTCAAAATACATTAATACATGACTTCAAAAGTCCTTTTCATGGTCTATTATGGTCTGATTGTGCCTGCTAGATCCTATCTGGAAACTCTGAGGCTGTGAAATGACAGGACACATGTAATGGATAGGTTAGTTGTAGATTGGAGATGTCTAAAAATATGTCAACCACTTGGAGGTGAGTCTTATGAATGGAGCGTGTATACCAGGGGTTGGCAACCTTTTTGACATTAAGTATCATTTTTGACATCAAAGTCTGTGTAAGCACAGTAGAGTAGAATCAAGATAGGCAAATTAAATCATAAGATAATATGCTCATTATGCTTTGAGGGGTCCCCACATTGGGTATTTAAAAATCTCAATAGTGACAATTTTTTCTTTTCTTTTTTGTAGTTATATTTTTCACACACACCCATTCTCTGACCACATCGCAAGAAATATAATTTCAGTGCACATCATTATTCACAGCCTGACCTTTGGTTTCATTTTTTCAAAACTCAGAATGGCCCTCTACACCTCCAGCTGCATTTCCATCAAATTTGCAAAAGAAAAAATTATTTTCTAACTCTCAAAGACTGTCTGGAATTGAAAGTCTGTGTTTGCTGTCAATGTCTTACAAATACTGTAGAAGACAGAGCCTGCCTCCTTTTTTCAGTTAACACAAATGCCTTTTTTTGTTGGCTCACATTGGGAGAATGTATTGAGCCTTTCTTCTTCTCAAATTTTTTCCATTCAGATTGCTCAACTGATATGAAACAAATGACTGTGCGTTGAGATCTGGGTGCAGCTGAGCCACTGTAGATTGATTTAAACTGGATTGCTTTAATTTCTACACTGAGAAATTTCTACACTGAGTTTCCTCATAAACAAACTTCTCTAGAGAGGAAATGAGAAAATTGTAATCAATGCTGGAGTACCCACAAGCAGACATTCATTCCTTTGGATTAGGGCCGTTAGAAGAAATTAGACCTCAGGACAAAAATTGGGAGAAAATATCTCAGTCGGAAGCAGTTTAGTGGGTCTGCGCTAATGTTTTATTGAATGGTGCTTATTGCTTCTGTCTTGAGGTAATGGACACTTTTCGCACATCTGGCTGAAAGACCATTTTTATGTTGGATAAATGCTGGTGCTTTCACCTTCATTGGGGGGAAACAGAGCCACACCTGTCTTCGTGAGACAGACCATTAATCCTTCATTGTTTGCTGAGGTTGTGTGGTGTACGTAAATAATGCACACATGCTTTGTAGCTTCACTATGCTTTACACAAGGTCGCAGCCACCAGTGAGAGCGGGCCATTGCCCATGATAAACCAATGAGCTGAGACTGGCTGAGAATTGTATCGGAACTGGCTCGAGTGAACTTGGATGTCTGGCTGAAAGTTTGATGGTTCAAAACATTATTATCTCTTTGGCACTGTGCCTTTCTTAACTACCTTACAGAAGAAATCAACAGAAAGTATGCCATACTGGTAAACATAAAATGCTGTTCAATAAGGCATGAATAAAAATAGGAAACAACATTCCCACTGGAAACATTGAAGTCAAAATAATTCAGAGTAGCATACCAAACAATTGTGCTTCCATTCCATTACCATATTCCTCTGTTCTAAAATGATGACTTTCTTTTAATAAAATGGAACTTTAGACTGTATTGTTTTGTCCGGCATGGTGGCCCAAACTCAACTCAGAAAAGCCTTGTGCCCATAAGAAATATAATGTCCTCGCAATGTCATAATTTTACCTCTGAGTTTATCACTGGCGACCCCAGTCCAGACGTTACCACAGGGACTCATGTACTGGCTGCCCATAAATCAGCAGAGTGCTGGTGTCTACATCCTTATCTCTTCCAACAGTCCTCGAAGGACTATTAAATAGATTAGCAAGCTGCTCCAAAAGCAATCTCTCCCTTCTTGTCTCTGTGGTGTCGCCAACTTTGGTTTGTCTTGGACTCTGGAATGCAATTACTGCAAATTTGGCATTAGGTACCTTCTTTATAGTGATAAATACCCAAGATGCTATATGTTGCCTCTAAACAGCCCTTGTGTTCAGGAATTGCTGTCTGGGTTTTTATTTTCTTTAATATTTTAAGTAGCAGAATTGCACCCCAGTTTACAATTTACATTTCAATTGCCTTCCATTTATGTGTTCCACAATTGAGCACATTGGTCATGTACAGTGTTGGGTGTAATTGGATTACAAAGTAATTTGTAACTGTAATCTAATTACTTTTAGGCACAAAACGTAGTGTAACACATTACATTTTAAATTCTTGTAATCAGATTATAGTTACTGACTTTCTATAGCCTAGTTTCCATCCACTTTTTGCACTGTTTTGTTATCAACAAAGTGAAAATACTTAACAAAATTTCCATTCAAATGGCCTTTTATCACTAAAAATGGTGTGCGTGATGAATTCATGCTTAAAAAACACTTTGTCGAATACTGTCATTTTAATTTCACAAGTAAATGTAATCAGAAGAGGAGGAATTGCAATCAAAAGGGAACAGTTGCCCTTCTGATAGGACTGTAACATTGGTCCTGATGTTGCACCTATCGCAGGTTGCCACCAGTTCTGACCCGAAAGAGAATCGTCATGGTCCTGTTCAAGCTGGCAACCTGCACCAAGTAGTGGGGAAAAATTTCGGACCATTTGTCAGGTATAAGGACCATTGATGTGCATATGCTGTTTGCACAGATATTGAAGAAAAATAGATGTGGTGTAATATCAGGGTTTACATATAATGCATTCCTGATATTCACAGGCTATTTTGAACAATCATCTAATCTAAAGCATTGCCAACACAACTGCATTATGTCCTGCATATTTGTCCAGCAACTTTTAATGACCAACTGAACTTGATTGTCATCTAAAATTGCAATTTACATTTTCTGAAGAAGCTCAGCAAATGCGATCCGAGGTAAAGAGGGTTAGATTTAAAATATTGAAAGAGCTCATATTCATAAGAGTTCATAATTTTATTTTGGGGGTCTACTAGAATAGGTTTACATGCTTTAATGTTCAAAAAACACATTATTTTTCTCATACTGTACATTTCTTTTCCCCGTTCTTCATACTCTGGCCGAAACACTCTGATTTACCTCCTGTCTCTTTAAAGCTCCCCTTTCCAAAAAGCCCAGTCTGAGTCCGATAATGAAAGTTTGGAAGAACAAGCTGATCGACCCGAACCACCTTCACGAGCACGACTTGAGCAGGACGTTTCACAGTGGTACATTTTAATTTTGTAGCTTTCTTACAAGTACACTGTTGATTATTGTGAACCTAACAAAGCTTCAAGTAAGACACATAGTGCATCTATTGCTGGAATGGGTGTAGCCAAACTTTTTGCCCGAGATATGAACAGTAGTGATGGGTCGTTCATGAACGATTCGTTCATTTTGAACGAATCTTTTATGTGACTCAGAAGAACGAATAGTCTCAGAGAGTGATTCTTTAATTTTGTGTTGGCAGCACATGTGCATTGCGCACCCTCCGTTCGTTTGTTACGTGAAAACCGCATAGGTACTGTACAGGAAACAGAAATGATTAGTTCACCTCTCAAGTCTTTTGGTCCGAGTCGTTCGTTCTTTTGTCACGTGACAGCCGTATATGCTATGCATTGCTCACACAGGAAACAGAAATGATTCGTTTACCTCTCGAGTCTTTTGGTCCGAGTCATTCGGTCTTTTGTCATGTGACAGCAGTATACGCTATGCATTTCTCACACAGGAAACAGAAATGATCAGTTCACCTCTCAAGTCTTCTGGTCCGAGTCATTCGTTCTTTTGTCATGTGACAGCCGTATACGCTATGCATTGCTCACACAGGAAACAGAAATGATTAGTTTACCTCTCGAGTCTTCTGGTCCGTGTCGTTCATTCTTTTGTCACGTGACAGCCGTATTACGCTGTGCAGTGACAAAAGAACGAACGACCGACAAGAAGATTTCAGAGGTGAACTAATCTTTCCATTTCTCATAATTTGTCCTTGGCTGCATTATAAATTTTTCCTTATTGGGACTATAATCAAAGTTTGTGTAAGTAGACGTGTTGGGGGGGGGGGGGATTTGGCTATTGAAAATGTAACAATTTAATTTAATTCTGCTCAAATGAACTAAATGACTTGAATAAAGATGTTAATTTTGCTAAACGAGACTCAAAGATTCAAGTCAGTAAAATGATCCGATCTTCCCTTCTCTAATGAACAGAGAGCAGAGGCTTACTCCTGGTTAGCGAACAAGTTAGCTGTGGACTACCGTGGATAGCGGCCGTAACATTACAGCTTGTAATTATATAATTATATAAGACTCTTGAGATCGACCATTTTGTTACACAGTTTTAGGTAAAAGCCGGCCCACAGCTGAATAGTACACCCTTACCAAAACAATAACATAACATAGCAAGTTAGCCGAGTACTACCGTGGATTGTAGATGTAAAATGACTGTTTGAAAAAAAAAATCCATCTCCACACTTGATCACTATTCATGATAGCAAGAATGACAAACAATCTGCATAATTCTACACAATTGTAGGTAAAACTGGGCCCGCAGCTGATTAGCAAAACTATTTCAACACAACACATATTAGCTAGCAGGTTAGCAGAGGCCTTCAGCTGTGCACTGGGTTTACACCGTAGCTACAACACAAAACTCCACATTTGAACTCTTGGTAGCAGATAAATCTACAAATAATCAAGCATACTTACAGGTTGTGATACTGAAGCACCAGATTGTCCCAACGAAGTGGGAACTGCACCATCTTTCAGGAGTAACCGATTTGAAAATTCGGCATTGGTTGTGGTTGTACTGCTGAGGAATAGTGGTAAAAATACATTTTAACCATTGATACTTCAATTCGTCTGCTTTTGGAAGTCCAAACAAAGAGGTTTTGCTTTCGCAGTAAAGAAAACAGTGTCTTCTTTACATGGCGACAACACTAACCCAACTCATCCTGGCCTTGGCTGTAACTACCTTTGTTTGAGGGTGGGCCAAAGTAGCCCTTAGGCGGGCATTATGCAAATGTGTTACATAGTGATGTTGATACCTTACGGAAGAAATGGCTGGACTACAATCCAGCTGTTTCTTGTAGTTCTTGAGCAGTGTTGTCTGTGGGTGAGAATAACTTCCTTTTGGTGGACTTTGCGCTTTGAAACTTTACAGACCTTTTTCATGCACAAAGAGCTATGTTACACACTAAAGGAAAGATAAAATCCCAAAAAGCATTTAGGGCCTCATTAAAAGTTTAAAAATTTTCAAAAGCTAGTTTTCTGAAAGTGAACTCAGCACTGGACAAATAGTTTTATCTAGTCTTGAAAAAGGTGTAGAACATTCTGAGAGTCATTCAGCCGACTTTTTTTTTTGTCTACAGAACAGGGTAAGGCTAATTTAAGTTTGTTGAAAGAAAAGGCAATTATATAGGCCTAACAATATTACTTTTTTCATTTGGTAATTTTTTTATTTTATTTTTTTTATTTAATTCTTTATTCGTTTGGTAATTTATTTAATTTAATACAGGGGATTTTGCCGGCATCTTTTCAAAAGCAAGCTAAACAATAATTTTATAGAATTGGGCTATGTTAGTGTTCCAAAAAAGCACACTGAAGCTTTTCTCCTAGTAATGTGTATTTATTTTTAATTTAAAACATGTTTGTGCACAGAAATTATATGTTTTTTGCATTGTAGGCTAATTCCATGACTGCCGTCTATTATTTTGAATGGTGTGGAAAAGCAACTTTAATAAATAAACGGATGGCTACCACGATTAAATTAATCGCAAAGAGTGACCATTCATTTGTTCTCTGTGCGCTTGTTGATGACAGGTGCATGAGAGATATTTGTGTTGGCACTCCTGGAAGTGTCATGACGCAGTGCATGTGTTTGCAGCATCAGAACTGTGCAGGTTTGCTGTTAAGACCAATCCATAACAGTGTGAGTAATGCTTCACATACAATAAATTGGCTTTCAAGGATGTATACCTTGTCATCATGATTAACACATGCATGTTTAACAATTGGGGTAAATTCTGTCATGTGACACTATATTTTTGCATTAATGCCAATTTTCTTGACAAAAAGTGTTTCCAAACCAGTTTTTGGTGACATTTGAAGTATTGACATAGAGTTTATGCACTAGAGTTAAATGGAAAAATATTATGTCGACACTTGTGAAATTTTAGCAATAAATTGCATTTCCATCAGCTATATCTGTAAACTTTTTGATGCGCTACACCTTTTGTCGCAAAAAAAAACAAACAAACAAAAAAAACCTTGGATGGAAACATAGTTAATGAAAGTAATTATTTTAAGTACATTACTTGGGTTACAAATATTTCAAATATTATTTATGTGTAATACAATTAAAATGTAAATTCATATGTTCATTTGTACATCTGTTTGCATTTCTGTGACAGCTGAAGGGTGTGCGACAATGAACATGGAGAAAATAGACATTATTTTGAATTTATTGAGCGGAAAAACAAAAGAAAAATTTGTTTTAGAGAGTAACTTAAAGTAAAAATAATGTGATTACTTTTCAATGTGAAAAGTATTAATTAGTAAAGTAATCTGATTATAATTTTTTAGAGAAGTAGTTAGTAATTTTTAGTGTATCATTTTTTTAGTAACTTACCCAACACTAGTCATGTACAGCAGAAAAACTGAAGTACCACCATGAGTATTTAACATTGTGATAGTTCTAAACAAGTGTTGTCTATGTCTAACAGAGTGAGCAATGCGTAAGTAATATTTTAAGTTACACTGGCCAATGATTTCCCAGAGAAACATTTTACTAATCAGATGTTGCTCTTTCATAGCTCAGGAGCCTATACATAGACTTCTCAGTTATGTTATGTTTAAGTATTAGCTTTGTCTCAGTTCACATATCTTTTAGGAGAAATGAAAACAGACATAAACGAGTCATTTGTTGACATACAGTAAGAGTAAATAAAAGTAATGTGAATACCATAGCTCAAAAATGTTTTATGAGGAATATTTGAGTTCATTTTGAGATCTCTGACTTTTGTTTGCAGTCTTCGGTATCTTGTCAAATCTGTGAACATTTTGAGGCATTGTTGAGATCTCATCTGAAACTTTCTTTTCTCAGGAGAAAAATCTGAGAAGCAAAAGATAAAAATAAATAAAAAACAAAGCAAAAGACTCCATTTAATCTAATTGGAGCTCTAGAAGAAAGAGGTCTCATTTGTGATTTTTCTTTCCTTTGGGTTGATATAATTTTTTAAAGCCTAAGAGGTCTGCATTTAGGTGTGGTATTCAACTCGATCTCACAAGAATTTGTCACAATAGTAAGAAGTGGCTAATTTGAACCAATATGTAAAATTTTGTACAAATGAGATTGTTCAAATTGGTACGAATTCGCAAACTTGTACTATTGTGAATTATACACCCACCAATGAGAGACGTTTCTCTTGTGTGCTTGTAGTTCCCAATGTGGCAATTGTTCCGTAACTTTAAAACCTAACCGAATACCCATCCCTAGAATGTATCACCTCACTCTACCCAGAGCGTAAATATAACCATGATATTAATGTTAAAAGCCCTTATGTGTAATATGTAAGAAAGTGGGTTCTGACCACGTGCTTGTAAAGCGTATGTTATTTTGGTTCATGTGTAAGTTGAATTGGTACAAATTCGCCACCTCTTATTATTGTGACAAATTCTCATAAGAAAATGTTGGCGGTATATTACTTAATCACAGTAAAATCTTGTAATTAATGTCATTATAATGAGAGTAAGGAATTTCTTTGTAATAAGACACATCAGAGGTCGATATAATGTCAAAGGCTTGAGCACGGAGACCAATCAATTCCCAGATATCCACTGTTTACATCATAACCCACAAATCACTTTTCTACCTTTGTTAGAATTATGCATTCAGGTGCACAACTCAAGGTGACAAGCACACAGGTAAATTTCCTATTGAAGTAATGAAACACTTTTAGGGGCATTAGTAGCATCATTCAGGAAGAATCCACTCCCCTCTGGGTGGACATGTGTCTCTCTGGATGGCTGACAGAGATTCACCAACAGTACTGGATGCTTTGAATGGGAGATAACTTATTCATTCAAATCATCTTCCTTCTGGGAAACAGCAGATGCACTACTTCAATTCTCTCGCCTTTTCTTATTAATTCACATTAAAATTTTAAACAAGTTTGAGCATCTCATGTTTATTGATGCAACATTATTTGAATCATCAGTATAGGAGATGCGTTGATTAAAAATAAAAGAAAATGCTTTAACAGGACCTCATTTTGCTGTCTGGACTATAGTGTTTTAGAACAACACCTCTGAGTAAACTGCTTCATTTTTTACTGTATATAGAAATATGTTTGCTTTTTGCCGTTGTGTGTGTCTTAAGCTGAATAATGTCCATGCTGAAATTAAGTACAGAATCTTTCTTGGTGACATTGCTTGTATACAACAGTTTTATAAACAAAAAGTTAATATACTTTTTAGAAACAGTATGGCCAGTTATTTGGTCTATTTTTGTTTTGTTAACTAAATAGTTCCATATGAAGCTAAAGCAGGATCAACTGCAGTCTGTCTGGAATGCCACAAACAGATAAGCAGAGTGATGTGCCCCAGTGCTGTTATACTAAATATCGGCACTCTTGGAAAGTCACTTGTCCAATCAGATCAGAGGACCAAAACTAGCTGAAACTAATATCATATTACCAATGGATTTGTTTGGTTGAGACCAAAGTTGTCACACACACACACACACTTTGAACCCAAAGTCTCTCCCTCGCCAGGCAGTCTAGGAAATTGAGATGAATACAAAACACTTTTGAAGACATGAGTGGCAGAGGTGAAATGTGAGGATGTGGATCCACCATTAGGAGTAATTTGTGGAACATTACAGCCATAGGAAACCTTGGTGCAGAAGGATTTTAATGGTCATGTGTACTCATTATAGAAATAACCGCCCAAAGCAGGAGTGTCTACTAATTCCTACTCTCAAACAAAGAAAAAGAAAGTAGCTTTTGAACGGCTGTTAACGGTTGCATAGTGTAGGTGAACTGCTAATGGTCATTTGTCGGACAGGAAATACATAAACTCAGCCTAGTCGATATCGATCATTTATGTATATGGGTTGCATTTGGGAATTTGACAATCCAACTATTATTATTTCAGTAACATTGTAACTGGAACAACAATCTTGTGCCCCATAAAAAAATATTGAACAAATTTTGGACAATTGAATTATTACTATTAGTAAAAAAGCAAGAATTTTATTTAATTGCTTTGTCAGTCTTTCATTTTTTTGAGTTTTAAAACCGGGTTTGCTTAAAAACCCAGATTTTATACTGAACATCAATTGGTGACACAACACAGAATCAAAATAGTTTTTGTAAAGTAAACGAAAGTAAACAAAATGACCTTAAAATCAAACTGAAATGCACTTTTGGATTTGTTAATGTATTAAGGGTATTTTATGAATGTTACCATGAACAATTTTTGAACTCAGCAGACTTGTTCGATGGTTTCATGCTCTCGACTTCCAATAATTCATAGAAAACACATTTTGGTCAGCACAAACCATGTTTATCCTCACCAGTAAACCTTTATTTAATGTAGTCTGGTTTAATTTGTCTTGCATAGTTTTGTTCATGGTTTTGAGGATGAGGGCATGCCACGCAACCTGTCCATGCTGACATTTGTTTAATTTGGCTAGCTTCTACCAAATGACTGATAAATTTGCACCAAACTACTGTAAAAACTTCCTTTTTAAATTGATAAAAATATTTATTTTGCTATCATAACTATGCACAGTTTATTATTTGCAGTTAGCATTTGTTCTCTCTCTGCTGTGCACAACACTATAAGAAAAGGCCTGTGGTATTTTGCGTCGCAGCCCACCAGTTGAGAATCACTGTCTTGATTATCTCATTTACTATCTAGTGAAATAGTTAATCACCATTTATATTTCCTAAGATATTTTTTTTTATATATATATATCAGAGGCTGTGTTTAGTGGGTGATATTGTGTTAAAACATAGAATTGTGAAATTCTAACATGTATACAAACAAACCAGAGAACATGTCAGCCTTCAACCCATTCACACGTTTCCTGCCATCATGACCCTGATATCACTGTCAACTTAGTGTTATTGGGAATTTGAAAACAAATCTGTTATTTATTGATCTATTTTTTTTTCTTTACTCTTGAGTTTTATATTAAATGACAAAACAAAGACAACACGACTTTTCACCAATTACAGGTTCCTGATACTTTATCAAATCCCTCCTGTAAAAGTCCCATTAGATGTTTGCAGTGGATAACTTTAAGAACACTGTTTTTTATTCCAACGCTCATAGCATCAGACAACCCAAATCCCTCATATAACTGGCCAAGCTTATTGTGTTCCCTTATCAGCTGTAGATCCTGTTCTTACAGGATTCTGGCATATTGAGTAAATGTCTTCGAAACCCGTCTGAGATGAGTTGTGGGAAACTTTTGTGAGATTTCTTTTTTTATACATTTCTGTCAGGTGATTTTTAAAGTCTCTGAGTCACAGCCTCTAGTCTTATAAATCAGTTGTGTTCCAGACTATTCTGAATTCACCTTGATAGGCAGTATCCAATGACAAATCAGATCTCGTAGAGTGCGCTTTAGTACGTGCCAACATGTCTTCTTTGGCAGTGTCAGTGAAGAAGAGAGACATGTCATACATGTATGTGCAAGCGCGCGCACACACACACACACACACACACACAAGCTCTCAATCACTCAATCTCAGTGTAGTCCCCAGGGCAGCATTGTGTAAAGATCGTTTCTGTGCACCGTTGCCAAGAGTAGCAGTACTGGAATGATCATCCCTTCTTTTCTTCTTTGTGTTTTTTTTTATTTTTTTTTATCATTCTTTAATTTAAGGGATAGTTCATTTAAAAATGGAAATTCAGTCATTTTCTTACTGTAACACTGACTCTGAGTGGGATCCCGAGTGGGATCCATGTGCGGTTTATTAACACAACAAGTTCAGAGTACAAACAGGCGTGGGTAACCAACCAGGGCAACCAACAATATCAGAGACAGGGCAATAACGTAGTCAAACAGGCAAAGGATTGGGGCAGACAGCAAAACAGCAATTAAAGATAGTCCTGGCAAACACAGTAATAAGCAGGCAGCAGAGAATTGTACAAGGTAAATCCAAAACAGAGTCAAACACGGGTAGATCAACAGAGTAAATAATAACGCTCAGAAATGTAGCCAGGGCAAACAAAACTTCGCAATGAATGAACACACACATCAGGCTTAAATAGTCTGAGTGATATGAGGCAGGTGTAGGGTAATTAGTCCAGGCATGTGGGCACTTGGGAAGTGTAGTTCAATGTTAATATTCAGGTGCGTGAGACCTCCGGTGGTCGATTGAGGAATCTTCACCGGCGTTCGTGACACTTTCATCTTGTTTAACGCCTGTATGATGTTCCATGGAACTTACAACCAAATGTTGTAAAACAACCAAATTACTGCTCCAGTCACATTCATTGCATCTCTCTTTTTCTTTTTCTTTTTCTTTTTCTTTTTTCTTTTTTTTTTTTTTTTTATGCAGTGAAAGTTAAAGGTGACTGAGGCTATCATTGAGCCTAACATAACATTACCTTTTATTTTGGGTTAACTATCCCTTTACCTATCAATGTGTCTGTGCAGTTTTGCATCAAGATTATTTAAAACTTGGAATTCATTCAGTTAAGGAGTTTGTGCAGCTGAAATGGGCAAACACAAACAAAGCCAATTACTGTATGAGACGATGATGGCATATACTGTACATCTGGCAGTGATTATAAATTTGAGTGTATCAGGTACAAGGTACCTGAGGTTTAGTGTGTAATAATTATAAAGCATTTTTGCAGTCACACAAAGATGGAGAGAAAAGTTGGTCTTGTGTTTTAAAAATCTTTTGGCTTAACTTTTTTGGATTAACTTTGAACCAAACTATATATCCCTGCAAAAAAAGACCATCATATGTTGTGTTTTGCATGCTAGTTTGCTGTTATCCCAAGAGGGTTCTACAGCATTGAAAGCAGATGAAGTATTAGTTATAGTGGCTCCTATGCAGGTCTGTGTACAGTATGTCTTGAAGGCAGAGCAGCCTGTTAAAGAAATTGACTATTTGGACTATTTTTGACTTAAAGCCTCTATATGGTGTCTTTATAAAAACAATATCTACATCACAGGGACTATTACTGAAACTAAAAGGGCATTTGTATTGGGGTCAAACTTGTTTTCAGCTGGAAAACCACCTACTGAGGAGAGTGGGGAAGCTTTAAAGAGAACTGTGCATTGAATATTAGCTATATAGCCCTGCATAATAATGCTGGTTTTGAGTTCACCTAATCACAATCAGAATTAATTCTTCTTAGAGGGCGTTTACATTGCTAGTGTTCTTGTGTTCAAAAACAGCTATATGTAACCCAATAGAATGGAACATAATGCAGGACTTTCAAGATGCTTTTTTTCTTTTTTTTTTCTTTTTTTTTTTTTAGCTGTTTTTGACTTGACATCTTAAAAATGCAACACTTGTTGCGGTTGTGAATGAATGTGAAAATGCAGCTTTCCCAAGCTGATTGTACATGACAAACTATCTAATATCTAAAGCACAGCAAGCTAATTAAAGTTCTACCACTAAAAACATCAAAACATACTGGACGACAAGACAACCATCGTGATCGTGATCTATATAACCTATACACTAGATCTGCTGCTCCAGATGAAAGAGCCAGATGTGAATCTCTTTAGCAAATAAGTGGATTGGAGGAGTGAGCTTGACAATCCATAAGCCCCATTCCATGTCTTTGATACTAGAGAAAAAAAAAAAAAAATCATACTCAGTAAGGTTGAAGCCATTTTTCCACCATTAAGTGCTCTCTTTCCTTGTTCCTTTTGGCAATGGCATGTTCTTGGTCACAGTTCATTAATGTTATTTTTATTATATTATTATTTTTATTTACATGCATATTATTATTATTATTATTATTATTTATTATTATTGTTGATGACGTTTTTATGCTATGATTATTTAGTTAAAATATTATTTGTTTTCTTACCAGATGAAGCTCAATATGTAGGCTACATTAACTGTTTTTTTTTGTTGTTTTTTTTGGCAATTCACATTCTGCATGCATATCACCACCTACTGGGCAGAGAGGGGAATTTATAGTAAAAAATGACTTAAATATTGATATTTTTCTCACCCACACTTATCATATTGCTCCAGAAGATTACTTTTATGCTGCCTTTATGTGCTTTTTGGAGCTTCAGAGCTCCGACCACCATTCACTTGCATTAAATGGACCTATAGAGCTGAGATATTCTTCTAAAAATCTGTTTGTGTTGTGCAGAAGAAAGAAAATCACACATTTATGTAGGCATGAGGGTGAGAAAATGATGGGAAATTGTTCATTCTTGGGTAAAATATCCCTTAAATATCTGCTTAAGCAGAATTTTTGTTTATATCTGTTTATATCAGCAATATATATATATATATATATATATATATATATATATATATATATATATATATATATATATATATATATAATATACACACACTGGTGGCCAAAAGTTTGGAATAATGTACAGATTTTGCTCTTATGGAAAGAAATAGATACTTTTATTCACTAAAGTGGCATTCAACTGATCACAATGTATAGTCAGGACATTAATAACATGAAAAATTACTATTACAATTTGAAAAACAATTTTCAGAACATCTTAAACTACTTCAAAGAGTTCTCATCAAAAAATCCTCCATGTGTAGCAATGACAGCTTTGCAGATCCTTGGCATTCTAGCTGTCAGTTTGTCCAGATACTCAGGTGACATTTCACACCACGCTTCTTATAGCACTTGCCATAGATGTGGCTGTCTTGTCGGGCACTTCTCACACACCTTAGAGTCTAGCTGATCAAACAAAAGCTCAATGGGGTTAAGATCCATAACACTCTTTTCCAATTATCTGTTGTCCAATGTATATGTTTCTTTGCCCACTCTAACCTTTTCTTTTTGTTTTTCTGTTTCAAAAGTGGCTTTTTCTTTGCAATTCTTCCCATAAGGCCTGCACCCCTGAGTCTTCTCTTTACTGTTGAACATGAAACTGGTGTTGAGCAGGTGGAATTGAATGAAGCTGTCAGCTGAGGACATGTGAGGCATCTATTTCTCAAACTAGAGACTATGATGTACTTATCCTCTTGTTTAGTTATACATCTGGCCTTACACATCTCTTTCTGTCCTTGTTAGAGCCAGTTGTCCTTTGTCTTTGAAGGCTGTAGTGTACACCTTTGTATGAAATCTTCAGTTTTTTGGCAATTTCAAGCATTGTGTAGCCTTCATTCCTCAAAACAATGATTGACTGATGAGTTTCTAGAGAAACGTTTCTTTTTTTGCCATTTTGACTTAATATTGACCTTAAGACATGCCATCTATTGCATACTGTGGCAACTCAAAAACAAACACAAAGACAATGTTAAGCTTCATTCAATGAACCAAATAGCTTTCAACTGTGTTTGATATAATGGCAAGTGATTTTCTAGTATCAAATTAGCAGTTTAGCATGATTACTCAAGGATAAGGTGTTGGAGTGATGGCTGCTGGAAACGGGGCCTGTCTAGATTTGATCAAAAATGACTTTTTTCAAATAGTGATGGTGCTGTTTTTTCACATCAGTAATGTCCTGACTATATTTGTGATCAGTTGAATGCCACTTTGGTGAATTAAAGTACCAATTTCCTTCCGAAACAGCATAATCTGTACATTATTCCAAACTTTTGACCGCCAGTGTATATATATATATATATATATATATATATATATATATATATATATATATATATATATGGAAAGTTACAAGGTAATCCACTCAAGTGCCACTCATACGCTCAATGGCAGATTTATTCTGGCCACTAATCCAGCTTCAGACCCTTAAATTTTATTTTTATAGCCAGTACTTTGAAAGGTATGCTTTATTCACAGCTATTCAGCTTAAGATGGCTCCCTGGTTTGGTGCCTGGCTCGCCTCCAAATCCATTGCTTTGACAACAGTTTCTCGCACCAGTAATAGACTGTCTGCCAAGCTAAACTCAAATAAATAAAAAGCTACTAGCAGGGACACTGCAGGGGTGTTCAATCTGTGTTTTGTTAATTGATAGTGAAGTTAGTGAGGATTAACAGTGGGATGACCACATCTTCTTTGCCACCAGTTCTGAGGACCAGTAAAAAACAAACAAAACAAAAAAACTCCAAAATACTGTCTGGTTTTATTGTCTATATGTTGATGGATATGTATTGGACTTTCTTTGAATCTCTCTAAAAACTATTTTTAATTTGTGTATATGATCTTTATCACCTCACTTCCCCAAGAAAGGTGTTAACAGTAATGTTCCCTGTCCCTCAATTGAAGAAAAAAATAAATTAATAAATACATCTCAAGTCAAGTATACAAATTTATTTGTATAGCGCTTTTCACAACAGGCATTGTTTCAAAGCAGCTGTACATGAGATTATGCTATAACAGAAAATGAATTAATATAATGCCAATATTAGTTATTTATGTTTAGAACTATTACTGGTTAAAATTAGTAAACTAAGTAAGTGTTGTGGCTCAATGATTAAACAAAATTATTTTATATGTTTTGTATATGTAACTATAAGTTTTAGTGTTAAAGTCTTTTAAATCATCCCGGATTAACTGAGGAAATACACATAGATGCATTGTCCTTTGATTTTGGCCGATGAAGGCATTTTTTAGTGGTTAATTAATTGTCTATGTAGTTTAAGAGAGTGTTGTCCCTCCTTTGACCAAGTTGGTATAGATATCATTCAGTGAGGAGCATCGCAGTCCGGCTGGAAGCTTATCGCAGGTAATTATGGTGAACTCCATCCTGAGCCCATGCTTCAGGCAGTGGCTCATGAAGAATCCCATGTCTTTGAGTTTGTATCAAATAATCCTCTGTGAAGTCTATCTTAGTAGACTTAAGTGAAGTCTTGCTGGCACATGCTGCAGTTGGTCATCACTCAGCGACACAGTGGGAATCGGACATCAGGCAGGACTGGAGATGGATCTGGCAGGCTCTGGTAACCCAGATATATAATCCCGATATAATCCCAAGGTTTAGACAGGGAAAGAAACAGAATAAAATTTGCATAGATGCTATTCAATTTAAAGCAGGGTTAACCCTCTGGGGTCTGAGGGTGTTTTGGGCCCTGGATAAGTTTTGACATGCCTTAACATTTGTGCTTTTTCAGTTGCTTAAAAACATATTAATGGCGAAAGTCTGATAACACTGTATTCAGCACAAACTGGGCTACAATAATATGTGAGCAACATGTATGTACATGTTTGTATTTTTGAGAAAATAACATTTATGGGTGTTTAAAAAAAAACAAAAAAAAAAACCCCACTAATTTTAAGTCACTGAAATAAGGCCATATAACACATACTAAACATTTGTTCACAAGACTTTTGAGAACTGGATCTTGTAGCCTAGAGTCTTTGCTACAAAATGATGTGAAAACCATCCTGATCACTCATTCATATAAAACAATATAGTCATTTAACTTTTGTAAGACACTTTTAGTGTTAGAAAGGCCATATGTGAGAAGGCGTGAATGATCATGAATATTGATGTGATTCACGCCTGAGGAGACAAAGACCCCTCCCCTGAGAGAAAATGAATGTGAGGAGACTTAATGATTGAATGTATTGTTTGTAGCTTATTCACAAAATCAAGTTTAAGTTAAAAGAAGTAATCTGACTATACATTTTCTTTTGCTCTCTTATGATCTCCCTCATTTTGTGGATTTTGATATTCTCGGTATTGTTAACAGGCCGGAGTTTTGCAATCGTAATGAGCGTGATGGATTATAGCATGACAGAAGGTCACTTAAGTACTTTGGAGCTAGACCATTCAAAGCTTTGTAAGTAATTAACAGAATTTTGTAATTAATACAAAACTTAACAGGTAGCCAATGTAATGCCGATAAAATGGGGCTGATATGATAATATTTCTTGGTTCTAGTTAGCACTCTCGCTGCTGCATTTTGAACCAACTGAAGTTTATTTATTAAACCTGCAGGACATCCACCTAGTAATGCATTACAATAATCTAGTCTTGAGGTCATGAACGCATGAATTATTTTTTCTGCATCAGAAATAGATAGCATGTGTCGTAACTTGGCAATATTTCTGATGTGGAAAAATGCAATTCTAAAAATATTGGAAATTTGTTTTTCAAAGGACACCAAATAGAACACCTACATTTTTTTTTCAGTAGGAGTTGACGTTACAGTACATCTATCAAGAGTCAGATTATATTTTAGCATCTTATTTTTTTAGGTTTTTGTTCCAATAATTAGTACTTCTGTTTTATCAGAATTGAGTGGAAGAAAATCTCTTGCCATCCACTCCTTGATATCATTTATACAATCTGTTTAATTGGAAAATTGTGAAATTTTGTCGGATTTCAAAGTAATATAAAGTTGGGTATCATCGGCATTACAGTGAAAACTAATTCAATGGTTCCTAATAATGTCTCCCAGGGGGAGCATATACAGTATAGTGAGAAAAGCAGAGGCCCTAAAACTGATCCCTGTGTCACTCCATACTTAACTTTAATTTGATCCGACAGTTCCTCGTTTACACAGACAAAGTGGTAGCGGTCAGAGAGATAGGACCTATACCAAGCTAATGCATGTCCACAAATGCCAACATAATTCTCAAGCCTATCCAAGAGAATGTTGTGATCTATGATGTCGAAGGCAGCACTGAGATCTAAAAGCACTAGAAGAGAAATGCAGCTGCGATCAGATGATAAGAGCAAGTCATTTGTAACTCAGATAAGTGCAGTCTCTGAACTATGATGGGGAGGATTGAAGTTGCTCATAGGGAATAGTTTTAGTCTGCTGGGGTGCTGTGTCAGACGGATGCGTAATTCCAATTTTGTTTAACTGAAAATAGAAAGATAAACTATGCTAAGCAGGCTAGTAGGCTACAAACATGAGCGCTAGCAGCTACAGGAACAGGGGCAATCTCAGCAATCAACAATCTAATTTTATGGTAGTATTGTGATTGTGGAAAATGTTTCCGCTCATAAATGGTGTAGTTTTAAGTGAATCCTGGGGGTTTTGTTTTACATTGAAACATTGAACTTCATATTCAAGTGCTGATTGGTTTGTAGGGAAAACTTGTACCTGTCACTCAGACAAATGACTTGTCTCCTGCAGATCAGCCTGATGCGCATTTTAGCTCATTCACTGTATCTGATAATGCCCTTGAAATGGCCAGCCATTAGCTTTAATGCACTTTGAAAAAAATGAGGAGACATGTGCATGTGTTTGTGCATGTTTGTGTATTATTGTACATGTTTTTTGGGAGGGTGTAGGTAGATCTTGTAACTGGGAAGGTTCTTCTGAAATATTTTTATAACTTTATGGGAACCCATTTCTTGGCACAAGTTGTTATGTGTGCGTGAACTACACAGATGTGAAAGATTATATGAGCTGTAGGTCGTGATCAGGCCAACAATCTAATAAATGCTAATCGCATGTGAGGAGCTCAAGGAGTCACAATATCTGTAATGCCGTCGTTTATAGACTGGGTTCAGGTCAGTGACTGACTGACATGGAGGTTGTTCACTAGAGGGAGATTATGGGAGTCATTTACCTTGAGCTTTATGGTGCCAGTGGTTTAACCTAAAGCCTCCAATCCAATTAGAGCTGGATGCTCAACCCACATCTACCACACACAGACCTCTTAATGAAATGGTTCTTGTTCATCACTATACCACATAACCCAAACAATCATAAAGTTATAATGTTTTATGTTTTATTTTTTTCAGTCTTTGAAGCCATTAACTCAGCAGTGAGTCCTGACAGTCAAGTGATTAACACCTCCTGCTGAGAGACGCTAATGCGCACTCTGTCTCCCTCTGCCTGGCCAGCAATTGTGTTAATGAAGCTAACATCTGAAAATCATTGGAAAAAATCGGCTAGTGAGACATCACCTTAACACCAACAATCAAATAGCTAGCAAGACTGACTAGCTAGCGCTAATGTCCAGTGCTAGTGCTAAAGCTATTTTCCCCTTGCCAGTGCTCTTTTATTCCTTCATGTTAACTAAAGGCAAATCTGAATGATGTTCCATTTTAACTTGTTAGCTAGCGATCTAGCTAACGATAGCTAGTGAACTCGCTAACGATAGTTAGACTAGCTCGCTAGTCAGCTGCTGACTACTTTTTCCTCCCTGTTAGCATGCATTGCATTGGCTGGCGAGAAGTATCATAGCTACCTATTTTAATGGAAATTAAAAACAGTTGCCAGCAATTATTATGTTTTTTTGCAAGTAGAATTGACCATCACATCCTCACCTTATTTTACTTCATATTTCCTTGCAGGAACGCAGAAAATTCACTCACCCAGTGCTAGGTGGAGCCGTTCTCTCTGACATTGCAGCTCGCATGCATGAAAGTTGGGGTTGGGGGGCATGTCTGAACTAGCTGATACAGGAAATCAGCAGCCTAATAAAGAGGTTGACTGGCACAAAGTATTTTAGGTATTTTGAAAAATACACAAATACCAAAATGTATTTAGATACAAATTACATTTGATTATTTTCAAAGACTTTAAAAAACAAAGTAAAAAATTGTATTTTGTATTTCAAATACATGCATCTGAAATACTGCCCATCCCGAGTACATAATCAGATATTCAGGACTGGGGAGACCAAATGTAATCATTTAAAAGTCAACTATTAAAACCATCCAAGTCAACCACAAATCAAAATGTTGAGGGTACATGTCCCACTCAATGTCTATAGTGGTTACACCCTAAACAGACCAATGATTAAAAATTGTGTAGATGGATGCATTAACATGTTCTTTGTGAACTGTGGCTTGCTTGTCCAGTAGTTTTATCTGTGCTGTGTGGTATATATAGTTTATCCATGCTGTGTTGTTCAGTTTGTGTGTTTGGCTTCCATACAGCTCACAACTAAATTAAATACGCTGTGTGTCAGTGAGGAAGTATTACTGCAAGAGATAGTTTGACATTCAAATGCGAGGGAATTCACAATTGCTAAAATGATCTACATAGATATTAATCTCTCATGCTCTTATGAATTGTGTGCCAATGATTATCCCTTCATGTACCGATTGTGGCCCGTAAGCCTTAGGGTTGCCGACCCCTGCAATAGATGAATACACCTACACCTAAATTGTGCAGACTTACTGAAATTATGTCTCAAAGCAAGTGCACCTACATAGTCTAAAGACATCAATGGTGTGCTGAAGCGTTTGTTGTGTTGTGTAGCATTTTGTGGTTTTACGCTTCTTGTGCCTGCCTAACTTGTCCCAATTTACCTTACACATTGCCTTTTATTTCTATACTTGTACCTTTCAAACATCACTTTGACCTTTTGATGAGTCTTTGAAATGTCAGCAGCACCTAAACTGTCAGATCTCAATATATGGTGGCATTTCCCAGGTTAGGTATTGGGGACCTTGCTGGTTGCTGGGTCTTTCAGTATTAAGAGGTGTGATTGAGCTTAAGGGAGCTTTATTTTTTTTCACTCGCATTTCTCATCTTTTATCTCTGTGTACCCCTCTTTCTTGCCCTCTCCACCCAACATTCTTCTTTTTTCTCTTTTTTTTTTCTCTTATTTCTGGTGAAACAAGACTCTTTCAATATTATAGATCTTGCAAGCAACAATGGACCTCATCTTTTCATTCATTACTAGTGCTTTCCTTCATACAGTAGTCTATAAAAGCATAGAAATCTTTGGTCTTTTGTACAGTGTTCACATAGATGTGTAGATTTGATCCCTCCAACCCTTGGCCATAATTCTTTGAGACTGAAAAAGTAATTTTAAAGCAGAGAATGTGAATTATGGCAGTGCCCATCTGGTGGATATATGTCAATTCACTGCATGTTTACATTCAGATATGATTTAGAGAATCCTGAGTTTGTTTGACTTTGTAACATTAAATGTTTGCTTCGGGTATTGAATAATAGAGCATTCTAATGGGAGCAGCTGTCAGATAGGATCTTAATGTTATCAAATACACATAATACAAAGAAGCAGATATAAGCATAGTGAATGGAATCAGCTGTGTGAGATGGTTGTGTTGGGGAACAGGATTTTATTCAAAGATATGATTGGTCTTAGATGTCAGGAGACTGTATTTACTTAGCATATGATTTCTTGTGACAGTGGACCTGAGACTATGGACTTCCTAGTTTTGTCTAACATACCTGTTAATATACTTACCTTGTTATTGTTATCCTCGTCTGTGTTTCGTGTTGGTTCATCCTCCGTTTATCCTCCAATGTTTGGACTCTCCTGTGTCGTTTAAGTTTCCTGCAAATATCAAAAGACTGTTGTGAGTTAACCATTCATCTGTATATCGCATTATTTCCCTGTCTGGATATTACTTACCTGTTGTTTGTATCTCTAATGTATCTGGGTTTACTCACCTGTTGTTTACATCGCTGCTTCATTCACCTGTTCAATAAACCCTGAGTTCATATCCCTGCCTCTGTGAGTTTCTCTGTGACACACACACTTTGCATGGGAAACATTTTTGTTGGGTTTTAAATGATAATAATAATAATAAAAAGTTTCAAAGTATTTGGTTTGTAAATGTTAATGGAACATTTGCATAGTTAATGTGATGATCGGCACCTATAAGGTGAACTGACTCTGTTTGCAGATTCCACTTGATTTGATGTTTAATTTTAAAATTCAAAAATTTTCAAGTGTGGCTTATGGATCCAAATACTTTTTGGGGGCACTGTAGCTCGTTTTTAGCTGTCTTTTGCCTCCCTGTGAAAGTGTTTTGCTCTACTTGAGAATAACAGCTGATGCTGGAGGTTTTGACATTCATGTAGACTCTCACACACTCATGAATATTCCTAAGGGAGTGACTGGAGGAGAGGGACTGGTTGTCCAAGGTAAGAGTGACAGTAAGAGGGATTTAGTGTTGACAGAGGCTATTTCACTGCCACAGACCGGATCAATAAGGATTCCGCTGTCTGATGTTACTTGTTGGCCATCACACACACTTATGCAGAGATGAAGTGGAAGAAAAAGAGAGAGATTCAACAATATAGAGGAGAACGGGGTTGGTTGTCACACTGTCCAGTGAATTTTTCTCTGTTTTTAATTTTTAATTTATTTTTATTTAATTTCAGGATAGCCACATACCTCGATGTCTTGGCCACAAAAAAAAAAAAGCCATTGAACATTTCTCCTGTTATTGCCCAGGAATGAAGATATACTGTAAATTGTCACAATGGAACTTGCCATTAAACAGCATATTATAGGGCTTATAAGAAACAGTACAAGTCATGAAGCAACAAAAATGTACAAAACAACAAAAAATGTAACATACAAAAATATTAAATCATTCTTTTAGCCACAAATATTGTAATTAATAAATTGTGAAATGTGATAACTTGCCCTGACCTGACATTTTTTCAAAAATATCCTTGTCCCGATAAAACAGTTTGTTAACCTTCCATTAAAAATCTACCTTCATTATATAGTTGACCCATGCCTGAATGTTTACCAGTGTGATTTTATTGTTTTCACTTGTTTACCCAACCAACCCATAACAAACATGTGATCATATTGGAATTTTAGTCCATAGAACAGAATTCCCAGCAAATGTTAAGATTTAAGGGGGTTTTGAACTAGGTGTTTGAAACCAACATACAGAACACACTTTTGTGTAATTGATTATTTGACTTAAAACCTTATAGTTAAGATAAAGCCCATGTAACTGCTTCCCTGTGTGACAACTAGCCCCAGTGTCCCCCTAAATTTGCATTCTTGTCTTTTCTCTGTACTTTATTTTCCATCAGGATTCACTAGGGGTCACTGAACTTGAACTCTTAACAAAGCTATCGGAAGAATTCCAGGACATACCTGCCAGTGCATATGTTGCCACTGGATACATGCTGTCGTGAACCGGAACCCAGCCTGGCAAGGTCACATGGGCCCATCTGTCAACTCATTATAAGTTGCAACCAGAGTAGGTTTGCTCTCTCTTTGTGCCCTTGTCTCTGCAGCAGGTGACATAGGTCAGAAAAAAACAGAACTGAACACGTCTACAGAATGCATTTAACAAACAACACAGAAAAGTTACTTGAAGATTACTTAAAAATTAGGGTACTTGAAGACCCCATTTACAACTGGTATTAAGATGCATTACGGGTGATCCAATCACATGTGGTCAGCACTAAATACAGGTCTAAATGGGGTCTAAAACTTTTTGTAATAGGATCATAAAAAAAACATACGAATGTGGTCAAAAATGCATGTGACTGCATCGCATTTGAGGTGTAAACGCTAACCCATCCTGTATGTGTCCCAGACAGCAGTGAAGCACCACCCCTCACCTGTCAATCAACCGCTGCACTAAAACAAGAGTTTACACTTTGCCGGTTACGAGCGTCTTTAAAAGGAAATAACCGTTCGATCAAAAAAAAAAAAAAGCAAATACATACACAAGCACAAGAACTTCACCGACCTTCTTCAGAGTGTCTGATATCAATATGTAGGGACACTTATGAGAAGCACAAACATCTGAAGCTCCTTTAATACAGGTAATCCACTAAAATGTTAATTTCAGAAGCATCTGGGAGAAACAGCAATTTTTTTTTGTTTTTGCGATTTCTTTTTCTTTTCTGAATTTGTTGCACTTTAATTTCATGCAGTAACACACTACCATAGTGATTGATGTATGTCATCATGAAACAGAGTCCCTCCCCTCAAAATCGATCACAAGTGGTCACAGGAGACGCATTTAAACAACCAGGTGTAAACAGCGATGTGTCTTGCCTGACCACATGTGATTGGATCACCCGAGACACATCTTAATTTTAGGTGTTAACGGGGTCAACATTCTCATAAACACTGTAAGCATAACTTTGACTTACCTAAATGTTCAAAACAAGTAACACAAAAGAACATTCAAAACTTCAGCCTCCTTTCTGATGCAATACCAGAGTTAAGATCTTGAATACTGCTTGGGGTGTCATAGTTCTTAAAGGGAATATATAATAGCACAATTGTTTAACCCTTTTCATTGCAGAGAAAAGCTGTGAACTTAGAAGATCTGTCTGCCTGCATGAAGGAGGCACATTCGTTTGATCCTGCAATGAGTGTTTCTTGGCATCATGATTATTTTCAAATTTGCATTTATTTCAAAGGGATGTGAGTTTGTCTGACTCTATTTAATGGATCTTAAACATTCCTCTTATGGCAAATACGCTTACACAGAAAATGGGAGTGGAAACCAGCAGCTTAGTGTTCAATGGGAAGCTGTTCAGAAAGGCTTAGAGTTAGTGTTTTAGGCTGAGAACTCCTATGTTAAGCCAGCCTACAGTACATCATGTGTGTACACATACAGTACTCAGCTGCAGTATAGTTTGGGGACAAAATTGTCCCAAATTGTGAAAAAGACTTCTCTTTGGAGACATCCAGCAACATACTCAATTGAAAAAATATATTTATAAATAAAGCTAATACTGATTTTTAAAATTATTTTAGGGCTATGGGTTGGGTGTGGGTTAGGGTTAGTGTAGTCATTCGTTTTATATAACAATAGAAGTATATGCATGTGTGCACGCATTTGCACAGATGTGTAATTGAAGGACAGCAGTGAAAATAACCAGATCCTCAGACCATTGGCAGAGTTTGCGAGGTCAATACTAAACTGAGCTCATACTGACAAGAAACAAATTTGATCTGTCTGTATAAGACCTGTCCTTAAGTGAGGAGTAGGCTGCTATAAGTTTTTACTGTTACTTTGCTCTTGACAGGTGAGCCTGGGATCTGCAGTTTGTACTAAGAGGTTTTGCTGTCGATGTACAGTAGAGGGGATTAGCTCTTTTGAGGAGGGATGATCGCTTTTCCAAGTTTGCTGGATACACACAAACAGCCCTCAGAGCACACAGCTGTGTACAAACACATGCACATCATCTGAAATCCTAAAACTGCTTGCCAACAGCTTCCCGGCTTTTCACAACATCCAATCAAATGTTAGAAATTTGAAAACTTACAGCATTTTCCCCTAATTTAAGACTTCCCACAATCATGGAAAATATGGAAGTATTAGGGAATTTTTAAATTGTGTTTTCAAGGCCTGAAAAAGAAATGGACATTTTTATGGTGAATCTAATATTTGCAAGTTATGCTCGGCACTAAAATATTTCATAGATTAAAAATTGCTCTTACTGACTCACTGCCCTAACTGAAAGGCACTCCTTTAATAATGATGCTGTCAACTATCTGAAGAATTTTTGGGCCTAAATTGCCATGCCACATTTACTCAAGTCATTAAAAAAAAAAAAAAAAAAATGTCTCTCTACTGTTTGACACAGATTTTATTTAGAGAGGGCTCTGTTAGCCCATTTTTTAATGATACATGGCAGCTAGCAGTAACTGGGCACTATTCATGTTTTTGTGCTGAGATTTTTGGAGCTGGCTTGTGTGTGTGGTGTCAGAATGATATTTGTGATTGGCGTCAGAATTTTCCAGGAGGTCTTTTAGAAGAGTCCCCATCTCTCTGCCTAATGTGATGTTCTGCCCCTCAGCAGTCATTTGGCTCCTCCTCATCTTTCCATCATTCACCTGTTGTCTGTCTCACCCTGAGTTACTGGCACTAGAGCACATCATATTTCGCTTGATACAACATTCTGCTTTTCCCCTTTAAAACTTTCTTGCTTTCCTGCAAGAAGCACAAGTTCTTATTACCTACACCACAAGTGCTAAAGGTCAGGTTTTTCAGATCACCTGATTACATCTTTAATTATGTTGGCTTGAAAAAGCCAACATACTGCCATTTTACATAAGAAACATTTTTTTTTTTTTTTTTTACAGCTTGTAATTAGACATTGTTATTGGTTTTACTAGTAAAATAAAATAAAATAAATACATTTATAGAATGTTTTCACATGGGAAAAATCTACAATACTTTGTAAGCCATTGAGTGTATCAGGTACTGTAATTAGAGGCAGGTAATTAGTATGGCAGAAGACTATTCTTCAGCTAGAGAAATGCCAGAGAACACACACAAAATACACAATCACAGCAAGGCCATTTGACGCTCTCTTAAGGTACAGTAACTTAATCCAGAACGGTAATGATTCAGAGCACTTTGGTATGTTTGGTCTTCAATGAACCCAAGAGAGTCTATCTTACACCTCTTATTGTCTTACTTCACTGACTGCCAATTGCTGCCAGAATCAAGTTTTACGTACTTAACAGTCACTGGATGTGCACCCTCCTACCTCCAATCACTTTTCAGTGAGTGAATGGTGCCTTGTGGTACCAACACAAAATCACTTTCCTGAACTTTTGTTTTCACTTCACCTCAGTGATGGAATTATACAGTATACCATACTGTTCCATGAGCAATAGTCTCAAGTGATAACACATCTGATCTTAAACCATTGCAGCACGTCTGAGATATCGGTCTCATTAGGATAAAATGCTTATGTTGTAATATTCCTTAATTTGTTTAGATGAGGCCAAGTCAGTTTGGATAAAAGCATCTGCTAAATGAATCAATGCAAATGTAACTTTAAAAAAGCACACAGACGACTTAAGGCAATGTGAGTGTGTGCAAAATATAAAAATACAGTACGTGAAAGGTGCATTTAAATACTGTATATTAAATATAAGATTTTCACAAAGCTTTTCACGAAGACTTAATTTTCACAAGATTACAGACTTTAACACTGTCAATCAGTGTGCATCTTGTCTGCTGTTTGTGCACAAGAATCAGCATTCATCTCTGAAGAGTGTGGTACATTATTTGTTAAAGGGGTCATGACATGAGGAATCAAATTTTCCTTGATCTTTTGACATACAGTATAAGAGGTCATTGTCCTATAAATACATACTGTAAGTTTCAGAACTGAAAACGTCCTCCTTAATAGAAAATGAGCATTTATTTAAGCCAGGCTCTAGCAACAGGCCGTTTGGAATTTGTGGAGCTTGTACGTCACAAGGACCAAATACATCTACATAATGACTCTAAAAATGAGACCTCCATTGTGTTTCATTCATGCTGTTTCCTGTTGTTTTGAAGGCGTCCTGGACCGTTTTTGCACCCATCTGTGTTATATTTCATTGTTGGTCTTTTGTAAACATGGACTAGATTGATGTCTTTAATTGTTTTGATACATTTCCAGCGATGTGCGCCGTGTTTTAAGAGCGGTACAAGTGCAACTTTTAAAAGCGTGTCTCATTCAGCTGCCATCGATGTCTGGGAGAAACACATGCCGTTCTGTGTGTATACAAACACGGAAGATGTGAGATGTTGCTCCAGTGAAGACCACCCTCTCTGCTTTGGCCTGTTGAAGATGGTTGAAGCACCCAACATCACCATGGACTGTATTAAATTTGCGTATTCTGAACATTTCAGCATGTATTGTATATTTTTGGCTCATATCAGAGTGGATTGCTTGTGAACCAGTCATGAAATGTCATGACTGTTTGATAGTTGCTGTGCTTGAGTGAACATTTTGATACATTCAGAATAAATGTGTTGGGTATACTTTATGTGTTAACCCTGAAATGTAGTTTTATAAATTATAATGTAAAGCTTGTTCATTTTCTTCCGACTGAGTTTCAAATATGGCTGTATGCCATGACCCCTTTAATGAGTGGTGATTGCAGCGTAAATACATTTATGCTGCATAAAAAATTCTGTGCAAAGGCTCCTTTTCCTGGTTTATTTTCTGCTTAAGATTCATCTTTCTTTGAAGGTGTAAAGGTGGCTCTAGATAGGCATTTTTAACCTGAATGTATATTTTCCCCATAATTCTCTCATAACTCATATTCTATTGTCTTTATAAAACTCAGAGAGAGTTTGTGGCTCCTGTGGCATACTGTAACAGCAGTGCATATGTCATTAATATGAGATTAGGAAAGCTCTTTGCTTGTTGTGCATTTTAGTTCATTGTTGAGTATGGCTCCACCATTCTAAAGATAATGCATCACCCATTGCTCTCTTGCATTCAGCTGACAGGACACTATTCTGAGGAGGGTGTTCTTTTACAAAGAGCTGCTACAGAAACTACTGAATGGTGGATGAGATCCAAGCATACACACACACTCTCGTGTGAATATCTCATCTTATCCCATGAAGCGAAACACACCCACACATTGCTAAGCTCACACTTGCTTGCATCACTGTAAACGAACCTGATGGGTAATATGCTTTTTAGCACCTGATAAATAACTTTTTGAATTATATCCTAACATCACCTACCAATACTCATCGACACAATACACCAATGCCACAAAACCCACTTGCAGGGATTATTCACCCAAAAATGAAAATTGTCATCATTTACTCACCCTCATGTTTTTCGAAACCCGTATGGCTTTCTTTCTTCATTGGAACACAAAAGGACAGCATAATGTTTGGCAGAAAGTCAGCCTCGGTCATGATTTTTCATTGCATAGGGAAAAAAGATGCAATGAAAGCGAATTCTGAATGAAGCTGTCAGTCCCTTACATTCTGTCTAACATCTCCTTTTGTGTTTCAACAGCAGAAAAGCAGTCAAGTTCAAAACCCAACCAAATCAAGATAGAATTTTTTTTTTTTTTTTTTTTGTGTGTGTGTGTTTTTTTTTTTTTTTTTGGGTGAACTATCCCTTTAAGCTGAATCAGTCTAGTTCTGAACTCAAAACCTCATAGAACAGTTCAGCCATGACATCAATTTGAAGGAGAACCTGGTAGGTTAATTCCCCCTGAGTTCCCTCTGGAATTTCAAGATACTTAGACACACATGAATTTCGAAGCCGCAATGTTTTTTTTTTTTTTTTCCTCCCCAATTTGGAATGCCAAATGCACTCTTAAGTCCTCGTGGTGGCGTAGTGACTCGCCTCAATCCGGGTGGCGGAGGACGAATCTCAGTTGCCTCCGTGTCTGAGACCGTCAACCTGCGCATCTTATCACGTGGCTTGTTGAGCGCATTACCGCAGAGACATAGCGCATGTGGAGGCTTCACGGCATCCACCGCAGCATCCATGCACAACTCACCATGCACCCCACCGAGAGCAAACCACATTATAGTGACCATGAGGAGGTTACCCCATGTGACTGTACCCTCCCTAGCAACCGGGCCAATTGGTTGCTTAGGAGACCTGGCTGGAGTTACTCAGCATGCCCTGGGATTCAAACTCGCGACTCCAGGGGTGGTAGTCAGCGTCTTTACTCGCTGAGCTACCCAGGCCATGATCTTAAAAATCTTTTGATCTGAATGCGTATGCTTAAATGTTTGAAATTTGTTTTGTAGGCAAAAATATAATTGTGCCACCATATTAATTTATTTCATTATAAAACAAAAATGTAATAAAAAAAAATAAAAAAAGAATTTTTTGAAATTGATGACTTGGACCAAATAATAAAGAAAAGCAGCCAATAAGTGCCCAACATAGATGGGAACTCCTTCAGTTCTGTTTAAAAAGCTTCCCAGGGTGATACCTCAAGAAGTTGGTTGAGAAAATGTCAAGAGTACATGTCTGCAAATTATAGGCAAAGGGTGACTACTTTGAAGATGCTAAAATATAACACAGTTTTGATTTATTTGGATTTTGTTTAGTCACAACATAATTCCCATAGTTCCATTTATGTTATTCCATAGTTTTGATGACTTTACTATTATTCTAAAATGTGAAATAAAAAAATAAAAATAAAAAAAATTATAATAAAGAATAAGTGTTTCAAAACTTTTGACAGGTAGTGTATATTACTAACAAGTTGCTAAATATGGACAACTACCATGAGTATGTAAAAAAAAAAAAAAAAAAAAAAGACATGGCGGCTTCAAAATTCACATTTGGGGAATGAATGTGTGTAGTTTATGTTGAAGAACAAACATAATTGCCAGTATGAAAAACCCATAGGAAAATCAAGAGGGAACCCATGGTTCGAAAATGCTAATTATATTCCTCTATATGTGTGTTAGACTTTAGCTTAACCATACATTCTACATCTGGACTGCTTGTGTTCCTCTCATAATTACACATGTTCTTTTATGTTCCTTCACCTTCAAAGGACCAATTCCTGTCAGCACGCCATGCTGGCTCTCTTCGCACCTGTCCATGCTTCTCTGAAGCTTCATCTCAACCTACTCAACCTTGTGTAATTACCTAGCAAAGGATTCAGGCTCATGCCTCCACACTGCCTCTGCCAGGCTCCTCTTCACTTCAGTTTTAATTTAAATTCAAGTGCTAATCATGGAAGGTGACTAGCTCTGTAACTGCTTGAGGTCCTTCAGACATATTGGTTTTTTGGAGGGGTGGGGAGAGTTTGTAATTGAGAAGTAACATTAGGGAGGGTTTTGGATAAAGGACAAAACATTTTTTGAGGGCAGCATTGTTTGCATATTGAACCCTTAAAAAAGATCAAAGATGGAAAGCTGAAGTATGTAATTCCTGCGACACTAGCGCCACCGAACGGACTGCAACTGAACTGCTGTTGTTTGAACTGTCAGATAGTCCCACCCCCCAACTCACACCATTGGTTGAGTAACGAGGTGTGGGCGGGTCTCAGCGGGACGCTCTAAACAAACACATGAATTTTGTAGTGCCACAGAAAGACTTACAGTTAAAACAACAACAACAACAACAAAAAACAACTATGAATGACTTACTAATAATTGTCTCTGCATATTAAGCTAGGATAAGAGAAGGTATTTTAACAGAAAAAGTTACATTCATCAGCATTAAGCATTTAGAATCGTCAAGTGATTAGCATTTGAAGTTAATTATTAAGTACTAATAACTAGGGCTCTCAAGTTAACACGTTAATTCAGTGCGATTATTTATATAAAAAATAAGGTTAATAAAAAAATACTGCAATTAATTATGTCCTCAAACTGTAATAAGGAATGTTCCTACCATTTCAATTCAGCAGGGGGGGAGTAAAAACATCCAACACGCAGCTGTACAGAGAACAAACCACACTCAGGCTGGCTTGACACAATCGACAGCACAAGATGAGAACACATTCTCAATTCCGAATGCAGAGATTGAAGTTTCAAACTACATTTAACTTGTCACAGCGACCCACAAACACTGTGTTTATGACGCAACGCAATCAAAGTGAGCATGTTTACAATAACTACATTTCCATCCAAGGATTTTTTGCGAAAAAAGTTTTAGCACATCAAAATAAAGCTGATGGAAACGACTTGTCACAAGTGTCAACATAATATTTTTCCATTTAACTCTAGCGCATAAACTCTATGTCGATACTTCAAATGTCGTGAAAAACTGGTTTATAAACACTTTTTGTCGAGAAAATGTAAAAATGTAGTCACATGACAGAGTTTACCCAATCTGTGTTAATCATGACGACAGTATACATGCTTGAAAGCTAATTTGTTGTACGTGATTATGGATTGATCTTAACGGCATATAGATCTGATGCTACAAACATGACACTTCCAGGAGTGCCAACACAAATATCTCGTATCATGCACGTTGACAAATGCACAGAGAACAAATGAATGGCCACTCTTTGCGATTAATTTAATCAGGGTAGACATCCGTTTATATATTAAAGTTGCTTTTACACACCATTCAAAATAATAGACGGCAATCACGGAATTAGCCCACAATTCAAAAAACATATAATTTCTGTGCACAAAGATGTTTAAAATTAAAAATAAATACACAATACTAGGAGAAAAACATCAGTGTGCTTTTTTGGAACACTAACATGGCCCAATTCTATAAAATTATTGTTTAGCTTACTTTTGAAAAAATGCCGGCAAAATTCCCTGTTTGAAATTAAATAAATTACCAAACGAAAAAAGCATTCAATTAAAAAAATAAATTACCAAACGAAAAAAATTAGCTTTACCCTGTTCTGTAAAAAAAAAAAAAAAAAAAAAAGACCAAAACTTATGTGAAAGTGTTTTTTTTTTAGGCATGATGTCATCACGCACACCATTTTTATTGATAAAAGGTCATTTGAATGGAAACAGGCAGAAGACGGCAAAATTTGTTTTACGCATTTTCACTTTGTCAATAACAAAATAGCGCTAAAAGTGGATGGAAACTAGTTTATTGATGCCTCCTTAGAAAAGCCCATATTATAAATCTATCTCGGACAGATTGAAAAATTATTGTGGACTATAGGCCAACGATAGGCTTATGATCAGTATGGAAATAAACCAAAAAATGCTTTACTCATCTGCCAAAATAATGTAATGCATTTTAATGATCTGAATTGTTATATTTATTATATATACTTATAAATATTTAAATATAACTATTTATAATTATTTAATTATTATATATTGAATTATTTTTATTTGAGGGATTTCATCGCAGATGTTTATAAATGTGATTAACTGTGATTCATTTGATTAATTAATCAACATATCATGTAATTCATTTGATTAACATTTTTTATCAATTGACAGCCCTACTAATAATATATTTTTACTTTTAGCTGAACACTTTATACTCAGTGAAAACACTGAATGCTCATTACCAGTAAAGTGAAACAGCATTAATTTATAGATTTAATGTTTTTTTTCTGCATTTCATGAGGCTAAATCATCTTAAGTTTGATGTTGTTCCAGTGCAATCATTGCAGGATAATATTAGTATACAAACCTCATTATGTAAAGACTGTCTAATTCAAAAGCTTTTATAGATGCTAATAGTCTCTCTGAAATGCAATATAGTGTTCCAAAGTACAAGAAAGAGGACTGCATTACAGCCAAGTGAAAGCCCATGTTAGCAAACTCAAATCATGTACATCACAATTTATTGGCCATTTGTTGCAGAGTTCTGCTTATTTGAGACCTCAACCAATCATCATATAGTCAGAGATGGGCAGTATTTCAGATATATGTATTTGAAATACATATTTGAAATACAAAATACTATTTTGTACTTTGTATTTTAAAGTCTTTGAAAAAAATCTAATGTAATCTGTATTTAAATACATTTAAGTTTGGTATTTGTTTATTTTCATAATAAATAAAATACTTTGTGCTAGTCAACCTCATTATTAGGCTGCTGATTTCCTATATCAACTAGTTCAGGCATGCCCCCTAACCCCATATTTCATGCACACGAGCTGCAGATGTCAGAGAGAACGGCTCCATCTAGCTTTTCTACAAGGTAATATGGAGTCATGCTGCATCCATTCAATCGGATGTGGATATTCCTACTTGATATCTCTGACCTCCGACCATAAATGCATTCCAGTGCCAGATGCTCGGAAGATGACGTGTAAGGTAACAAAACTGCAACACTCCTGTTAGCTTAGCAGCTGTTCGACTGTCACCAGAGACGTTTACTAGAAACCCAAATGATAAACAATGCTGCAACGCTAGCATTTGCGTTGCAGGTGTACAAAAAATTAAAAAAAGAGAGTATAATATACCATGTTTTATATACCTGTTTCTGCAGGCGTTTGTTAAACTAGTTTTAATATCATGTAATGTAAGAACTTGGACATATTTATCGATATTACTTAATACAAGTTCATGTTTATCACTTATTTTGTATATCTCAGAGACTATATATCTCCCCTGGTGCTGACATGTTTGTGGATGTCATGCACCTGCATCTTGAAATCGGATGCTGCCTTCAAGTGCACAGGAAGCTTGTACCTCCAAGTCAGGCATTCATTACAACGACATGTCACGCATTCATGTGGGAAACAAAATACGGAAGAATCCAAACTTAAACAATCACGCAATGTACAACGGCAAAAGCCCTTTGTCTGTTGTATCGGTGAATAAACATTAGTGAATCAACCCGCAACACTTATAAACGACATATGATTTATTAATGCATGGTATCTAACATATTTATTAATTAATTTGCTTAAAACAAACCACAAAGGGTGAGTAATTAGTTGACTGTCATATATAACAAATTAATATTATTGAAATAAATTATAGAAGTTGAAATCATTTTGCAAAATCATTGCTTTTCATCATCTTTCATGTCGACATGCCCCTTCCAACGTCCCAACTCAGAAACTCATGTATCATCTAGAATTCTGAGTTTTCCACTTGTTAATGCAACTTCGTGGGGTCATTCATGTGCTCGAAACTCGTAATTACGATATTTCCGACTCCACTTGAAGGGTACGTCTTGAAACTTTCCGCATGAGTTTCCCAGTTGGAATTCCTATTTGAAGTGGCGTTCCATTGCACTTTTCCTAGTAGGAAGTTGGAAAATCCGACTTTCCGAGTTGAATGGAACACAGCATAAGATAACATGAGGATGTGATGGTCAATTCTACTTGTTGCAAAAAACATAATAATTGCTGGCTACTGTTTTTTAATTTCCATTAAAATATTAAGGTAGCCATGATACTTCTCGCCAGCTAATGCAATGCGTGTCAACAGTGAGGAAATCAAAACTAGTCAGCAGGAAGCTATTGAGCTAGTCTAACTGTCATTAGCGAGTTCACTAGGTATCGTTAGCTAGATCGCTATCTAGCAAGCTAAAATGGAACATCATTCAGATTTGCCTTCAGTAAACATGAAGGAATAAAAGAGCACTGGCAAGGGGAAAATAGAGTTAGCACTAGCATTGGACATTAGTGCTAGCTAGTCAGTCTTGCTAGCTAATCGGTTGTTGGTGTTAGTAACTGCTTGTGTATTTACAAGCTAGTCAAGTGTGTAAAGCATTACTCCTTGATAGTACCCACTGTTTTACAAGTGATTCATTTAATAGGGTTCGCCACAAGTAAAAGCAGGCTGTAGTTTAACCTGGACAGAAATAATAAGTATAGAAATTGCTGCTATTTGGCATTTAACACTTCGTAAGTTTGTAATCATGTACCTGTACTTAATATAATTGTCTTTAATTGGTTGAAGAGGTAGGAGAAATGAAAACAAAAGTTTCTAAGCAGTTGTACACCAAAATTTTCTTTGCATTCAGAATAGGTCCAGATAGATTTCAGCCTAATAGTGATACTTCATTGAATGGCCAATTTTAATGTATTTCAAATACTGTATTTCATTTTGATATTTTTTTTCCAGACAGTATTTGGTATTTTATTTTGATACATTCAAACTGAGGTATTTTGTATTTTTATTTTAAATACATTTTCATGTATTTGTGCCCATCACTGCATATAGTGAAGACAGGCTTCCAGACAAACACAAATATATTGATTGAAAGCTCAACGTCCAATAGGCAATCAAAGGCTTTGTCCAAACCCAAAGGCTATTAGAGATGCATGGCGTCCGGGTGGGACCAAAAAAAAAATTGTATATAGAGCCTCTTCACCTATGAACACAGATCTTTACTCCCATGAAATCCAATTGTATAAAGGTACCTGCCATTGACTCCCATTGAAGCATGGCTTCAGTAGAGCTCTGCTGGCCATTTGTCCACTGACTTCTGTGTACTCATTTATGTAAAAAAAGAAGAAAAAAAAAAAGGTTTGTTTTACCTGAAAGTACAGTACGATAGTAATGTGTAAAATTTTACAGTTTTAATTCACTAAAATATTGAAATGCAGAAATAATATGTAATTTACATAAATTATTTGTACATATATTAAACTTTTTATTGCCACATTTGTTATGAAATTTTAGGGGAAGCCATGCTACATGTGTACTGTAGTCTTAAAACAATGACCACTACTACATACTGTTTTACACAGTTGTGGAGAGATGTTTCTTTTGTCCAAGCAGCCATCAAAATGGTATAAAGGTAACATTTGTTGAACTACTCATAGACATTCTTAGTAATCTCTCTCAGTGAATAGAATCATCAAGGTTTCCACCAAGCTGGAGAAAGCTACTTCATTTCCGGGATTGAGATTTTGGAGTGGAGTGTTTATTATCCCTGCCTCCTCTCTCTCTCTCTCTCTCTCTCTCTCTCTCTCTCTCTCTCTCTCTCTCTCTCTTTGTCTTTTGCAATTAAGTAGTTTTACATGATCTTTTCTGTGAAGCCCTTACATCCTTAGCAAACAGCATTTCCTTAATGGATCAGAATACTGAAATGGTGAATAGATTGAACGCAGTCTACACACACAATCCAGGAGATTCCTTCTCAAAGTTTGCCTTAGAGAAGAAACCTCCAATTTGGCAGTTCATTCCAGCAGATTTATTTCCTGTGGCACTAACCTAGAAGCTTTAATCTTGGTTCCCTATCTGTCACTCACTCGACATTGTGTCGATGTAGTGACACTAGGGGTCACTCTTGGGAGCCTGAGACACCTCTTGTCTTTGATAAAAGGCCAATGAAAATTGCCGAGTGGTATTTGCATGCCACTCCCCCAGACATACGGGTATAAAAGGAGCTGGTATGCAACCACTCATTCAGATTTTCTCTTCGGAGCCGAACAGTTATGCTCTCTGAGCTGAATTCCCACGACTGTTCATTCACCTCTGCTGGATCTGACAGCGCATTTCAGCGGCTTCTCCCTCCTCTGCTCTGGTGCACTGCAGAGAATGCCCCTGGGCGCTTCGGCAGAAATAAGAGTATATTTCTCTAAAAGAGTATATTTCTCTAAAAGAGCGGCACACACGGAACGTCTTTTTAAAGATGCGTCTTTTTAAAGATGCCTTTCCTTTGTGTGTTATTCCTGGTTGCGCTCGTTATCTCTCGCCTTCTGACGGTCACGATCACTGTCTTTCCTGTCTGGGCACTGCTCACGCGGAGACGGCGTATGTGGATGGGTCATGCACTCATTGCGAGGACATGTCCATGGCAACGGTGCGGTCGTGGCTTGCCTTCGTAAGAAAGCAAGCCACCCCGGAGGCTCCCCGCCTCGGTCCTTTTACCCACGGGTATGAGGCCAGCACGGCTAGCACTGGGGGCAATTTGGGGACCCCAATGGGACCGCCTCCGCTGGGTATCCCCCTGCAGACCTCCCATTCCCCAGCATGCTCGTCTGCCCCGATTGGGCTTCCGGATGAGTCCGCTGGCTCGTCTCACGGCGAGTTCGACCTCTTATTCGGAGCCCACGAAAGTGATGAGCTCTCGAGCACAGCATCAGAGAGCGGGCTCATCCAGTCGGACGCGGAAGCCTCAGCTGGGCTCCTCCCTTCGGGTGCGGTCACCCGGTCACAGGCTGACGCAGAGATGACGACATGCTTTCCCAGGCAGCCGCGTGCGTCGGGCTAGAGTGGAACCCTCCGCTCTTCCCTGAACCCTCGTGGCTTGATGATTGGTTCCTGGGCTCACGGCGCCACTCAAAGCCACGCCCCGCCCCTGTTCCTTTCTTCCCAGAAGTGCATGAAGAGCTGACAAGGTCGTGGGAGGCACTTTTTACTGCCCGGTCCCGATCTTTTCAGTTTCCACGCCCTCACTACCCTCGATGGTGGGGTGGCCAAGGGCTATTTGGCAACCCCCTGGTGCTCGCGGTGCACCTATGCCCGCAGAGCGCCGTCACCTGGTGCGGGTGCCCAAAGCCCCTGTCCAAGGCCTGTAGGTTTATGTCGTCTCTGACGGCCAAGGCCTATGGTGCTGCTGGACAAGCCTTCTGGTGAGCATCTGGCATCAAGATTGGTTCTTGGCGGTAGACCTGAAGGACGCGTAATTCCACGTCTCGATTCTACCTCGACACAGACCCTTCCTGCAGTTTGCATTCGAGGGTCAGGCATATCAGTACAAGGTCCTCCCTTTCGGCCTGTCCTTGTCTCCTCATGTCTTCACGAAAGTCGCAGATGCAGCCCTTGACCCGTTTAGGTAAGTGGGCATTCACATTCTCAACTATCTCGACGATTGGCTAATCCTAGCTCACTCTCGGGACATGTTGTGTGCACACAGGGACTTGGTGCTCTCACACCTCAGCCAACTAGGGCTTTGGGTCAACTGGGAAAAGAGCAAGCTCCTCCCGGTTCAGAGCATCTCTTTCCTCGGTTTGGAGTCTCTTTGACAGCACGCCTCATAAACGAGTGCGCACAGTCGGTGCTGGCCTGTTTGAAGGCGTTCAAACAGAAAACAGCGGTTCCACTGAAACTCTTTCAGAGGCTCCTGGGGCATATGGCATCCTCAGCGGTAGCCACCCCGCTCGGGTTGATGCATATGAGACCGCTTCAGCACTGGCTTCAGACTCGAGTCCCAAGATGGGCATGGCCCCGCAGGACACATCGCATGGTCATCATGCCGGTCTGTCACTGTCTTTTCAGCCCTTGGACAAACCTCTTGTTTCTACGGGCAGGTGTTCCCCTAGAGCAGGTCTCCAGGTGCACGACAGATGCCTCCAAGATGGGCTGGGGCGCTGTTTGCAACGGGCACACAGCTGCCGGCTTGTGGACAGGCCCGCGACTGCATTGGCACATCAACTGCCGCGAGATGCTGACAATTCTGCTCGCCCTGCGGTTGGTTTCGGCCGTTGATCCAGGGCAAGCACGTGTTAGTTCGGACAGACAACACGGCAATGGTAGCATATGTCAAACGCCAAGGTGGTCTGTGCTCTCATTGTATGTCACAACTCGCCCGCCGTCTCCTCCTCTGGAGTCAGCAGCACTTCAAGTCTCTGCGAGCAACTCACATCCCCGGCGACCTCAACACTACAGTGGATGCGCTGTCACAGCAGGTTACCCTCAGGGGAGAGTGGAGACTCCACCCTCAGGTGGTCCAGCTGATATGGAGTCGATTCGGACAGGCACAGGTGGACCTGTTCGCCTCCCAAGAATCCTCCCACTGCCCGCTCTGGTACACCCTGACCGAGGCACCCCTCGGCATAGACACGCTGGCACACAGCTGGCCCCCTGGTCTGCACAAATATGCGTTTCCCCCAGTGAGCCTACTTGCCCAGTGAGACTCTGTGCAAGGTCAGGGAGGACGAGGAGCAGGTCATCCTGGTAGCACCCTTCTGGCCCACCCAGACGTGGTTCTCGGACCTCACACTCCTCGCGACAGTCCCCCCCCTGGCGAATTCTGAGGAAGGATCTTCTTTCTCAGGGACAGGGCACCATGGCACCCACGACCAGACCACTGGAATCTCCATGTCTGGCCCCTGGACGGGACGCGGAAGACCTAAGCAGTAGACACGATCACTCAGCCTAGGGCTGCCTCTATGAGGCGCCTGTATGCCTTTAAGTGGCGTCTGTTCACTAAATGGTGTTCTTCCCGACGGGAAGACCCCCAGAGATGCGCAGTCGGATCAGTGCTTTCCTTCCTGCAGGAGAGGTTGGAAGGGCGGCTGTCCCCTTCCACCTTGAAGGTGTACATTGTTGCTATAGCAGCATACCACGACACAGTGGACGGTAAGTCCTTAGGGAAGCACAACCTCATCATCAGGTTCCTGAGAGGCGCCAGGAGTCTAAATCTCTCCAGACCGCACCTCGTTCCCTCATGGGACCTCTCTGTAGTTCTTCAGGGTCTACAGAGAGCCCCCTTTGAGCCTTTGCAGTCAGCTGAGTTTAAGGCACTCTCTTTGAAGACTGCCCTCCTGACTTCGCTCACTGGCAGCGAAACATGCCTGGAGTTCGGTCCGGGTTACTCTCACGTGATCCTGAGACCCCGACCAGGCTATGTGCCCAAGGTTCCCACGACCCCTTTTAGGGACCAGGTGGTGAACCTGCGAGCGCTGCCCCAGGAGGAGGCAGACCCAGCCCTGTCGTTGCTGTGTCCGGTGCGCGCTTTACGCATCTATTTGGATCACACGCAGAGCTTTAGGATCTCTGAGCAGCTTTTTGTCTGCCTTGGTGCACAGCAGAAAGGAAGCGCTGTCTCCAAGCAGAGGATCGCCCACTGGCTCATTGATGCCATAACTATGGCATATCACGCCCAGGACGTGCTGCCCCCGGTAGGGCTACGAGCCCATTCTACCAGGGGTATAGCGGCCTCCTGGTCCCTGGCCAGGGGTGCCTCTCTAACAGACATTTGCAGAGCAGCGGGCTGGGCAACACCCAACACCTTTGCAAGGTTCTACAACCTCCGGGTGGAACCGGTTTCGTCCCAGGTAGTGGCTCGCAATACAAACGGATAAGCCCTGGATAGCCGGCCGGGTGTATCACTTGCACATAGCGCCTTTCACTTCCTCTGAGCTGAAGATGTGCGCCATTAATTCCCAGTAGTGTTCATAAACTATGTTCCCTGGTTGACTTCCTCTGAGCCTTGTGGCAGTCGAGTTTTCGGAGAGACTCGCTGCCAGCCCAGTACACGTGCTAACTAAGAGCCCTGTTCTGGGGTAGGTGCTCCGCATGAGGCGGTTCCCTATAAGGTAACCCCATGCGATGTATATCTTCCGCTAATTAGTTTCCCTGTTGGCAAACTGCGTCTTCCTTCGGCAGAGCCCCCTCTGCCACAGTCTCCATGTTTGTAGTAACACCTCCCCCGTTGGGCAGGATCTACCATGAGACTCTCCACATTGTCAGCAAGACCATGTGAAGTATTTTTCCACTTAAATATCCCCCCTCTCTTTGGGTGAGGTGTGGTCTCCGCGGTGTCCTCCCCTTGGGAGGGACACCCCGACTAGACCTGGCGGCCCAGTCGGATAATCCCCCTTCTTTTTTAGGGAGTGGAAAAAAAGAAGGGGAAAAGAGGCCACGACTGGGCTAGCCTGTCTCTATCTTTTGGGTAGTCGACTTGTCTCCAAAGGGCCGTTCAACACTCATAACTATGTTGGGGAGGTTACGTGTCGGCCTGGTGCGCTGGCTAAGAGGCACACAGTGGTCTGCCTGTCACATACCGCCAGTTCACATAACACAGTTCAGCCAGTTGCGCCATTTCGTATAGGGACCCCTAGTGTCACTACATCGACACAACGTCGAGTGAGTGACAGATAGGGAATGTCATGGTTACTTGCGTAACCTCCATTCCCTGATGGAGGGAACGAGACATTGTGTCCCTCCTGCCACAACGCTGAACTACCCGCTGAAATGGCCGGACATTGTCTCGGCTCCTCGGCATAAAACCTGAATGAGTGGTTGCATACCAGCTCCTTTTATACCCGTATGTCCGGGGGAGTGGCATGCAAATACCACTCGCCAATTTTCATTGGCCTTTTATCAAAGACCAGAGGTGTCTCGGGCTCCCAAGAGTGACCCCTAGTGTCACTACATTGACACAACGTCTCGTTCCCTCCATCAGGGAATGGAGGTTACGCAAGTAACCATGACATTCTCTGCAGTGTGCTGTGAGAGTTTTTATCTGAAAATGATATTTCCTCAGGTTGTTTCTGGGGTTCTATCAGCTTGGTGTAGTTGGCCTGAGTCATCCCCAAACCTTGTTTGAGTTGTAGGTTATACAAATGAGACAGACATGCCATGAGTGCAATTGGTCAAGACCCATTAACTTTTTTGTTAAAAGTTAAAATATCCCTACTATCTGACAGGTTTCACAGAAATAGATTTTATGATAAATCGCAGATTTCTGTCTGTCTCTCTGTCTAATAATTAATAAATGGCTCAGTTTTGCAGATAAGTTGGTTTCTCTGCAGTGTGCTGCGAGAGGTTTTTATCTGAAAATGATATTTCCTCAGGTAGTTGCTGGGGTTCTATCAGCTTGGTGTAGTTGGCCTGAGTCATCCCCAAACCTTGTTTGAGTTGTAGGTTATACAAATGAGACAGACATGCCATGAATGCAATTGGTCAAGACCCATTAACTTTTTTGTTAAAAGTTAAAATATCCATACTATCTGACAGGTTTCACAGAAATAGATGTCATGAGAAATCGCAGATATCTGTCTGTCTCTTTGTCTAATAATTAATAAATGGCTCAATTTTGCAGATAAGTTGGTTTCTCTGCAGTGTGTTGTGAGAGTTTTTATCTGAAAATGATATTTCCTCAGGTAGTTGCTGGGGTTCTCTCAGCTTGCACGGTAAGGTCTGCTTTTGGCCATAACACATAGAAGTGTGTCTTTAACAAGGTAAGCCTTAGACAAATCTAGCACACATCACTATCTTAGGTCATTGGATTAAATAAATCAACACATAGTTAGTTTAAGTCTCTAGTTAAATAATATCTGGGCGTTCCTGGCTCAGGTACACATAATGAGTTAGATTACTAGCTGTTTAAGCCATTCGGCTAAGCAGGCTGAGGCACACATAGATCCCATTTACACCAGATATTAAGATGTGTTTTTGGTGATCTGATTACGTTATCAGTGGTAAGTGACCAGGTGTAAACAGCGATATGTCTTGCCTGACCATGTGTGATCGGATCACCTGATACGCACCTTAATACCAGGTGTAAACGGGGTCATAGAAAACTAGTTCATTAGCATTTACACAATTTGGCCTGTGGCCAAGGCACTCTGAGCTATCATTCACTCTGCGCACGTGGCTCTTCAGAGCAGCAGCAGTACACATGTCTTGGCAATATATCTGCTTAGTTGGGGGGTTGTGTTTTTGTTTTATGCGTTTTGTGCAGCCTTGTTGCTTTTTGGGGGATTGTCTGTAATGTCTACTTGTGCAGCAGCTTGTCATACATGTTTGATGCAGCATGTCTTGTGTTTTGTATAATTGTGGAGCAGCAGCAGCATGTCCACATGCTAAATCTGTACATATGTGTATTTTCTAGCAGTAGCAATACTTTGTACTTGCTCTGCAGCAGCAGAGGTATAGCAGATTAGTCTGTCAAGACCAATAACCTATCAATATGTCATACCCACATTAACATGCCAAATTTTTCGGAGAGTTGTCATGACTAAAATGAAAAAATTTCAACCATGAAACTCTGTGGCACAAGCTGATAGGTTCTTTGACTTGTTATATGTCATTCACGTGACATGTTAAGCCAATCGGCTTGCATGGTGTAAGCTGATTGATCCTTTGACATATATTTGGGTGCCAATCAACTTGTGTCCCTCTATTTGACTAACATTTAATTGGCCCAGTTTTTGAGAGAAGCTGGTCTCTCTGCAGCAAGCTGTGAGAGTTTTTCTCTGAAACCCCCCTCCACCCCAGCTTCCCCCTGCATAGATCTGCTACATTGGGATTGTTTGTAATTTCTATTTGTGCAGCAGCTTGTTATACATGCTTGATGCAGCATGTGTAGCATTTTGTCAAATTGTGCAGCAGCATGTCCGCATGCTTACTCGCTATGTATTTGTATTTTCTAGCAGTAGAAAGTCTCTGTACTTGCTCTGCTACAGCAGCAGCATAGCAAATCTTGTCTGCCAAAACCAATATCCTATCAATATATCATACCCACGTTAACATGAAAAAACTTTCCGAGTTGTCATGACTGAAATGGAGGTTCTTTGAACTTAGCTGTGAATGACACAGTTAAATGCCACAGATCAAGCCTTAACAGCACAAACCAATATGACCCCAACCCCACAGTCGATCTTCTTAACACAAACACATCCTTCCACTAAAGCACACACATGCACAACAGTACACACGCAGTTTTCCGTGCCGTTCAGAGTGGTGCCAGTGAACAGATGCCCACTCAGCTGGAATTATGGCACTTATTGCTGTAAGCTCAGTATTTAACACTGTGGATGATGAAACTTTTGCTCGGTTTGAACCAGGCTGTTACCCAATTAAACAATACAGATTGTTGACTTCAGTAGATTTCTACTGTAGAATCCATCTATCTACAATATTTGTAGGTTTATACAGAACATCTGAGGGTAGGAATTAAAGACAGACATAGTAGGATAGGTGGTACTGTAGTGTGTCTTGGAAAAAGGTTGATTCTACATAAAATACCATTTAAAATGTGGAATGTAAAACAAATGGGGCATGGTGTCCTGTCAAGTGATGTGAAGATGAATTGTTTAGAAAGATTGTAGGTCCAGAGGCTCGGAGACAGACAGACATCATCTTAATGGTGGCCGGGATATGCCAAATCATACCTAAACTTTATGGGCTCCCCAGCACATGTAAGACTAGTTTCTGCAAAAGATGAGACATAGTCTCAAGACAACTGTAATAATTTGTACGAGATGGAAAAATAATAACATACTGTACAACATGGCGATGATACAATGGAATTTATTTTTCTCTGTGGTACACAACAGTGATTTTCCTGTTAAAATCATTGATAAGATTACAGTTTGGGTAAGGGTTTAGACTTTATGGTTAGGTTTAGGTTAGGGATTAATCATCGTTCGTTGGCTCGTGTATTTTTTTATTTTTTCTACAGGTATGTAAATAAAAGCCAAGATGGTACAAACCATCTCGTACTAATTGTTTCAACATGTCATGAGACCAGGATTTTTGGCAGTTGTGGTATATATGAAATTCTGCAATCATATTATTCTTGTTCATGACTCTTTGTAAACCATAAACTCTTAAATACATAATTTGCCATACTTAGCACCTGATGATTTGAGATTACATTGATCTGAATGCATTTAAGATCATTTTCACTCATCTATAGAATTAGAGCTACAAAACAGCTACAAATGTGTTGTAGATACAGTCTCATTCCGGTCAACGTGCTGACAACTCTTACATCTTAAATTTAATTGAATGTGGCTGTCTTGTCGGGCACTTCTCACGCACCTTACAGTCTAGCTGATCCCACAAAAGCTCAATTGGGTTAAGATCCATAACACTCTTTTCCAATTATCTGTTGTCCTATGTCTGTGTTTCTTTGCCCACTCTGACCTTTTTTTTTTTTGATTTTCTGTTTCAAAATTGACTTTTTCTTTGCAATTCTTTCCATAAGGCCTGCTCCCCTAAGTCTTCTCTTTACTATTGTACATGAAACTGGTGTTAAGCAGGTAGAATTCAATGAAGCTGTCAGCTGAGGACATGTGAGGCGTCTATTTCTCAAATTAGAGACTCTGATGTACTTATCCTCTTGTTTAGTTGTACATCTGGCCTTCCACATCTTGTTAGAGCCAGTTGTCCTTTGTCTTTGAAGACTGTAGTGTACACCTTTGTATGAAATCTTCAGTTTTTTGGCAATTTCAAGCATTGTATATCCTTCATTTTCAAAACAATTATTGACTGATGAGTTTCTAGAGAAAGCTGTTCCTTTTTTGCCATTTTTGACCTAATATTGACCTTAAGACATGCCAGTCTATTGCATACAGTGGCAACTCAAAAACAAACACAAAGACAATGTTAAGCTTCATTTAACGAACAAAATAGCTTTCAACTGTGTTTGATATAATGGCAAGTGAATTTCTAGAACCAAATTAGCAATTTATCATGATTACTCAAGAATAAGGTGTTGGAGTGATGGCTGCTGGAAATGGGGCCTGTCTAGTTTTGATCAAAAATGACTTTTTTCAAATAGCGATGGTGCTGTTTTTTTGCATCAGTACTGTCCTGACTATACTTTGTGATCAGCTGAATGCCACTTTGGTGAATTAAAGTACCAATTTCCTTCCGAAACAGCATAATCTGTACATTATTCCAAACTTTTGGCCACCAGTGTACCCCCCGCCCCCAACCATATATATATATATATATACCATATATATATATATATATATATATGTATGTGTGTATATATATATATATATATATATATATATATATATACTGTCTATTGTGTATTCTATATATACTTTTTTTCTATTCAATATTTATCTATTTTTTATTCAGTTTTAATTATTTTTTAAAAGTCTTGTTGCTGTTTTTGTATTGTTGTGTACTGGAAGCTCCTGTCGCCAAGATAAATTCCTTGTATGTGTAAGCATACTTGGCAATAAAGCTCATTCTGATTCTGATACATACACATACATATATATAGTATATACACATACACACACACACACACACACACACACACACACACACACACACATGCATATATATACTGTATATATGTATACAGTTGAAGTCAAAAGTTTACATACACCTTAGCCAAATACTACAGTACATTTAAACTCAGTTTTTCCACAATTCCTGACATTTAATCGTAGAAAAATTCCCTGTCTTAGGTCAGTTAGGATCACTACTTTATTTTAAGAGTGTGAAATGTCAGAATACTAGTAGAGATAATGATTTATTTCAGCTTTTATTTATTTCATCACATTCTCAGTGGGTCAGAAGTTTACATACACTTTGTCAGTATTTGGTAGCATTGCCTTTAAACTGTTTAACTTGGGTCAAACGTTTTGGGTAGCCTTCCACAAGCTTCTCACAATAAGTCAGGTTTGTAGGCCTCCTTGCTCGCACATGCTTTTTCAGTTCTGCCCACAAATTTTCTATCGGCTTGAGGACAGGGCTTTGTGATGGCCACTCCAATATCTTGACTTTGTTGTCCTTCAGCCATTTTGCCACAACTTTGGAGGTATGCTTGGGGTCATTGACCGTTTTGAAGACCCATTTGTGACCGAGCTTTTAACTTCCTGGCTGATGTCTTGAAATCTTGCTTCAGTGTATCCATATCATTTTCCTTCCTCATGATGCCATCTATTTTGTAAAGTGCACCAGTCCCTCCTGCAGCAAAGCACCCCCACAACATAATGCTGCCACCCCCATACTTCACGGTTTGGATGGTGTTCTTAGGCTTGCATGCCTCACCTTTTTCCTCCAAACATAATGATGGTCATTATGACCAAACAGTTCAGTTTTTGTTTCATCAGACCAGAGGACATTTCTCCAAAAAGTAAGATCTTTGTCCCATTGTGCACGTGGAGACTGTAGTCTGGCTTTTTTATGGCTGTTTTTGAGCAGTGGTTTCTTCCTTTCTGAGCAGCCTTTCAGGTTATGTCGATATAGGACTCGTTTTACTGTGAATATAGATACTTGTCTACCTGTTTCCTCCAGCATCTTCACAAGGCCCTTTGCTGTTGTTCTGTGATTTATATATACTTTTTTCACCAAACTACGTTCATCTCTAGGAGACAGAATGCGTCTCCTTCCTGAGCGGTATGATGGCTGCGTGGTCCCATGGTGTTTATACTTGCGTACTATTGTTTGTACAGATGAACGTGGTTCCTTCAGGGGTTTGAAAATTGTTCCCAAGGATGAACCAGACTTGTGGAAGTCCAATTTTATTTTTCAGAGGTCTTGGCTGATTTCTTTTGATTTTCCCATGATGTCAAACAAAGAGGCACTGAGTTTGAAGGTAGACCTTAAAATACATCCTCAGGTACACCTCCGATTGACTCCAATTAGCCTATCATAAGCTAATTGGCTAATTGCCTAAAGGCTTGACATAATTTTCTGGAATTTTCCAAGCTGCCTAAAGGCACAGTTAACTTAGTGTATATAAACTTCTGACCCACTAGAATTGTGATATAGTTATTTAAAAGTGCAACAATCTGTCTGTAAACAATTGTTGGAAAAATTACTTGTGTCATGCACAAAGTAGATGTCCTAAACAACTTGCCAAAACTATAGTTTGCTAATATGAAATCTGTGGAGTGGTTAAATAATGAGTTTTAATGACCAACCTAAGTGTATGTACATTTCTGACTTCAACTTACACACACACACACACACACACACACACACACACACACACACACACATACATACGGATATGCACTATACATTCAAATATTAATATATATATATATATATATATAATGATCTCATGGGTCAAAGAATCATTAATTTCCATGCCCAGAGGCCCCTGGAAATTCCTCAAAAGTCATAAACAAGAAACTGATAAAATGGATCCTTAAAGTCTGGCATGATCCAGCTAAATGAGATAAGGATGACCATAACTTAAACATCTTGAGAAACAAGGGCAGATCTGTCCGAACACACACTTGGAAAACCCCCCACCGCTTCAAGGGCCAATTAAAGACACAGACCTAAAGCAGGTTTCCCTGTAAAGACCCTCACGTTTGCATGATTCTAATACTAGGACATCTTAATCCAGGAACATTTCACACAAAGTCACAGTACTGCTGAGTTGACCCTATAAAATGTACAGAATGCATTTGGACCCAAAATGTACACAATACCTAGCTTTGCTAGATAATTCTGAAAATGACTTTTTGACCTGTGATCACTTTTATAACTGACAAATTAATGATTATAGCCTGATGTACATTTTCAAATGTGTAGTGATTTGTAATCACTTATAACTGACAAATCGATGATTATAATCTTTAATCTTGTGTTATTCATGTCATTTTTACTTAGAATGGTAACTATTCAGGATAAAACACCTCATGTTTACTATCGTTGTAATTCTTTCTGCATTTCATGAATGTTTATGTTAATTAATTTTTGATATATTCAGTTGTATCCAAGATATAAAAGTTCATAATTAAACATGTACTATTTTGAGCGGGAATTTTAAAAATTCTTCACACAAAGGGTTGTAAATCAACTTTGAAAAGGATAGACCAGTTAACCATTTAACTCTGAAAAGCCACCTCTGATTGGCTTAGAGCCTCTTTGGGCTGTGTCCAGTCTACACTCAAGACTCTGGTACCAAGGAAGAAGTCTTTGGTCTTCCCTCCTCATTCCTCCGCACTCTTGCTCTTGTGGCTTGCAGCGAAGACACGAAGTCCTGAGGAAGCCTCTCAATCTCTGCTCTACAATTCACACACATAATGGGAGTCGTGAGTCTTCCTTGCAGAAGGCCTCGCTTCAAAGCCCCGCCTCATCATCTATTGACACAACAGGCAAAAGACATCCACGATCTAACAGAGGCCCAAGACATCGGCGGAACAAACTTTCTACAAAGAGCCAAAGAACCAAGTAACACAAGGAAACGCAACAACGCGGCAAGTACATCTCCAGACTTTTGCTGAAAGTACTGGTATATTATTTAAATACTTTGGGTAATCCGATTGCAAATAAATTTAGACTCAAAGAAGGATAGTTCTTAAGGCATTGTCTATAGACTACATAAAGTTAATTTTCTCTGTACTGATCATTTCTTTCACATTCTGTCACTTTACTCACCAACCTGTTTCATGTTTGTTTGTGTTAGATTAGTTTTAGGTTTAGATTAGCAATAAAGTGTTTGTATTCAAAGATAATTTGACTATGGTATATTCTGATAAATAATCTCGTCACTGATTTTAAAAGATCTTGCTTCAAAGCTCATACATAAAATATATGTGTAATATTATTTTCAATAAGCCATGAGAATAATATTACTCCAATAAATGAATTAATCATAATTCCCTTATTAAAGCTAACTCCTTACAATATAAATTGTGAGCGGATACAACGAGATGTTGTATTAAGATTTTGATGGTGGAGAATTTTATTCAGAAAAATAATCTAATTATTTGTCATTTATCTTTCTTATAATGGTTGTCGAATGCAACTAATTCTATTAAAATTTCCCTACATAATAATGAATGCGGACAGTCTAATTTAATTCCTAACACTCATACTGTTCCTACATATATATGTATCCCGATCAACCGATCCCGCCCAAAAGCCCACACACCCCCGGCTCCCAGCCCTGTGCGCCGCCCCCACAGAAATCATCAACCGCCTACATCCTCCATAATAGCTGTCCAGATTTCCCACTTCGCTTGACCGGTCAAGAACTGCCCTCTGCCCCCAAGAGTATTACAGTTTCCTCTGTCTTCATGCATTCTCTCCACATCAGGGTGCCACCCACCAGTGGATCCTGCACAGACATCACGGAAAACTAAGGGACAATTGAGGAAATTAAAGTGATTAATGACTAATAAAGTGCTTCCCAATAGTGAATCTCTGATGTTGAGATCCATCTCAGAGATTCAGGGTGAGTTGTGGGACCCAATCATCACACCAGAGAGGAAAGAAGGAAAATAAAATAGGCAGTTCTCATCGACTCCCATGAGGGCAATACACCACGCCAAGAGCCAAAGTCATGCAAACCCCCAAGTAGGACGCCCAGCGCAGACCTTCTTAGAGCTCTTAAAGGTAGCACTGTAAATATACATATGCATTTTCGTGATATGCAAACTTTGTAATATAATACAGTAAATTATTATAATACAATATAATAAATATTTAACTCTGCAAAGGGTGTGCAAATTCTTGAGCTAAAAAGCGGTTTAGAGAATTATGATGTTAATTGTTCTTCAGTACAGATGCAGTTTTATATATATATATATACATATATATATATATATATATATATATATATATACATATATATATATATATATATATGTATATATATATATATATATATGTATGTATATGTATATATATATATATATATATATATATATATATATATATGTATGTATGTATGTATATATGTATGTATATATATATATATATATATATATATATATGTATGTATATGTGTATATATATATATATATATATATATATATATATATATATATGTATGTATATATATATATATATATATATATATATATAAACTTTTTTTAGTTATTTGATATTTAAGTAATTGTAGCCATTGTGTGACAGATACTTGGCTTTTATTTTTCCAGTTAATGAGAATGGTTTTCTTGGCGATAGCTAGAGACAAAAGAAGTGGAGTTGTGTATTTGACTGTAGAAGTTATTGTTGAGAGGTCTCCTAGGAGGCATTTGGATGGAATTGCAGTAATATCGCATTTGAAGAAGGTTGATATTTTAGTGATAATTTCTTTACAGAATGAAGCAATGGATGGGCATGACCATAGTGCATGAAGATAGTTGCCTGTTATGTTGAGAGTACAGTGTGTGCATTTGACCGAATCTACTATCCCCATTTTAAACATTTTATGTTGTGTTAGGTGTGTTCTGTGTTTGATTTTGTATTGAATTAATTGTATATTTGTATTTATACTAAAACGGAACATATTGTTACAGATTTGTTTCCAGAAATTATTATCAGTAGTGATATTGTGGTCCTGTTCCCATTGTGTGACTGGTACTGAACATGATGTGTCAAAAGATAATAGTAAATTGTATAACTTAGATAATAATTTTGTGGAGTTACTAATCTTATTAATAATTTCAATAAGTGGTGGTGTTATTAATTGTGTGCTTCCTATTTTTTCTTTGATAGAACTTTTCATTTGTAAATAGTAGATAAAAATAGTATATTTATTTTTATTTATGTTGTATTTCTTTGTCAGTTCTGAGAATGTAATAAAGTTATTGTCCATGTAGAGATGGTGTAAGTGTGTGATACCTTTTTAATCCAATTTTTGTTATAGTAAAATCGGTGTTATGCCATATTGGTGAGTAGATATGTGGTGATAAAGAGTGACTGGTTATTTTGTTAATTTTCCACCATGCTGTCAATGTTGTCTGAATAGCAGTGTTTTGAAATAAACTGTGGTGTTTGATTGTGTCGCTAAGGTGGGGTAGGTCAGATATTGCCATTTCTTGCATATTGATTGTTCTAATTGTAGCCATGGGTTGTGAAAGTGGTTATTTTTAGTCCATTTGCTAAGATATTGTAATTGAGCTGCTAAATAATACAACTGAAAATTAGGTGCAGAAAGGCCTCCTTGGTCTTTACCCTTTTATAATGTATTGCGTTTAATTCTAGGTTTCATATTTTCCCAGTAAAATTGACCTATTATGTGGTGTAGTGTATCAAAAAATTTTTTTTCGTAGGTTGTATCGGGATCATTGTGAAGAGATAATTGATTTTTCGCAATATAGACATTTTGATGGTGGCTGTTCGTCCTATGATGGACAGTGGTAGGTTCATCCAACGTTGTAGGTCATCTTCTGTTGTTTTTAATGCTGGGGTGAAGTTGAGATTAAACAAGCCTGAGAGGTTGGGGGAGATGTGTATTCCTAAATATGTAAAGTTACCTATTTTAATTGGGGTGTTGTGTATTCTTGCATTTGCAAAATTTTGATATAATGGAAGGATTGTAGATTTGGTCCAGTTTATAGAGTAGTCAGATATATCAGAGTAATCGTTAATGAGTTGAATGATTTCTGTTAGTGATCTATCTGGATTTTGCAGATAAAGTAGAATGTCATCAGGATATAGTGAAATTTTATGGTTGGTTTTATTGGATGCGAAGCCTATGATGTTGTCATATCTTATGGCGGCAGCTAAAGGTTCTATGAATAATGCAAAGAGTAGTGGAGAGAGTGGGCACCTTTGTCTCATCCCTCGCTGTAATTGGAAAGCTGATGATATGATACCATTTGTGATAACTGAGGCCATCGGTGTGCTGTATAGTGTTTTTATCCAATTTATGAATGACTTTCTGAAACCAAATTTCTCAAGTGTTGAATAAAGGAAGTGCCAGTTTACTTTGTCAAAGTCCTTTTCGGCATCGAGTGATACAATGACTGTAATGGTTTTATGTTGTTTGCAGATGTTCATGATGTTAAATAAGCAACGCGTATTGTTTGATGAATGATGTCCTTTTATAAAGCCTGTTTGGTCAGGATGGATGAGAGATCAGAATCAGAATCAGAATGAGCTTTATTGCCAAGTATGCTTACACATACAAGGAATTTGTCTTGGTGACAGGAGCTTCCAGTGTACAACCATACAAAAACAGCAGCAAGACATAGATAATAATAAAAAATAAAAAATAAAAACGAATTATACACATACGTACACACACACACACATACATACATACACACATACACATGGGTAGTGCAGATCTAATACAATCTGTTATGTACTGTGAAAATACAAATCTGTTATGTACAATGCAAATTTTTTTGTTTTTTGTTTTTTGTTTTTTTCCAGAGGAATGAAATGGCAGAAGAGGTTGGATGTGTTGGATAAATATAAGAAAGACTAAACTGTGTATTGCACATAGTTATTGCTCAATGGGGCAATTTAACTTTTCATGAGATGGATAGCCTGAGGGAAAAAACTGTTCCTGTGCCTGACGGTTCTGGTGCTCAGAGCTCTGAAGCGCCGGCCAGAAGGCAACAGTTCAAAAAGGTAGTGGGCAGGGTGAGTGGGGTCCAGAGTGATTTTTCCAGCCTTTTTCCTAACTCTGGAAGTGTATAGTTCTTGAAGGTGGGGGCAGGGGGCAGCCAATAATCCTCTCAGCAGTCTGAACTGTCCTTTGTAGTCTTCTGATGTCTGATTTCGTAGCTGAACCAAACCAGACAGTTATTGAAGTGCAGAGGACAGACTCGATGACTGCTGAGTAGAACTGTATCAGCAGCGCCTGTGGCAGGTTGAATTTCCTCAGCTGGCGAAGGAAGTACAACCTCTGCTGGGCCTTTTTCACAATGGAGTCAATGTGGGTCTCCCACTTCAGGTCCTGTGAGTTGGTAGTGCCCAAGAACCTGAATGACTCCACTGCTGCCACAGTGCTGTTTAGAATGGTGAGGGGGGTCAGTGTTGGGGTGTTCCTCCTAAAGTACACAATCATTTCCACCATTTTGAGCGTGTTCAGCTCAAGGTTGTTTTGACTGCACCAGACAGCCAGCTGTTTAACCTCCCTTCTGTATGCAGACTCATCGTCATCTCGGATGAGGCCGATGACAGTGGTGTCATCTGCAAACTTCAGGAGGTTGACAGAGGGGTACTTGGCAATGCAGTCACTGGTGTAGAGGGAGAAGAGTAGTGGGGAGAGCACACATCCCTGGGGGGCACCAGTGCTGATTGTACAGGTGCTGGAAGTGAGTTTCCCCTGTCTCACAACCTGCTGCCTGTCCATCAGAAAGCTGGTAATCAACTGACAGATAGACAAGGGAACAGAGAGTTGGTGTAATGTATTCTGGAGTATAGCTGGGATGATGGTGTTGAAAGCCGAACTGAAGTCGACAAAAAGGATCCTTGCATATGTCCCTGGTCTGTCCAGATGTTGCAGGATATGATGCAATCCTATGTTGTCTGCATCATCCACAGACCTGTTTGCTTGATAAGCAAATTGAAGGGTATCTAGAAAGGGTCCAGTGATGTTCTTCAGGTGGGCCAACACCAGTCTCTCAAATGATTTCATGACCACAGACGTCAGGGCGACAGGTCTGTAGTCATTAAGTCCTGTGATTTTTGGTTTCTTTGGGATGGGGATGATAGTGGAACGTTTGAAGCAGCATGGGACTTCACACTGCTCCAATGATCTATTGAAGATCTGTGTGAAGATGGGGGCCAGCTGGTTAGCACAGGATCTAAGACATGAAGGTGAAACGCCATCTGGGCCCTGTGCTTTCCTTATCCTTTGTTGTCGAAAGACGTGGCTCACATCATCTTCACAGATCTTAAGTGCAGGTTGAGTAGCAGGAGGGGGGAGGAGGTGGGTTGCAAGAGGTGTTGGTGTTTGTGTGAAGTGAAGGTCAGAGTGGGTGTGGGGTGTGAGATTGGGCCTTTCAAATCTGCAGTAGAATACATTCAGGTCGTCAGCCAGTTGTTGGTCCACCACAGGGTTGGGGGCAGGAGTCCTGTAATTCGTAAGTTGTTTCATGTCACTCCACACTGATGCAGGGGCGTTAGCTGAAAACTTGTTTTTCAGCTTCTCTGAGTATCTTCTTTTAGCCACTCTGATTCCCTTATTCAGTGTGTTCCTGGCCTGATTGTACAAGACTTTATCCCCAACTCTATAAGCATCCTCTTTGGCCTGATGAAGCTGCTTGAGTTCCGCTGTAAACCATGGTTTGTCATTGTTAAATGTTAAATAAGTACTAGTAGGAATGCACATATCCTCACAAAAACTGATATATGATGTAACAGTATCTGTGAGCTCGTCCAGATTGGTGTCTGCAGCCTCAAAAACACTCCAATCAGTGCAGTCAAAGCAGGCTTGTAGTTCCAGCTCTGCTTCATTGGTCCACCTCTTTACAGTCCTTAATACAGGCTTAGCAAATTTGAATTTCTGTCTGTAGGTTGGAAGAAGATGAACCAGACAATGATCAGATAGTCCCAAAGCTGCTCTAGGAACAGAGCAATATGCATCCATTATTGTTGTGTAGCAGTGATCCAGTATATTTCTGTCTCTGGTTGGGCATGTAATGTGCTGTTTGTATTTGGGCAGTTCACGTGTGAGGTTTGCTTTGTTAAAATCCCCAAGAATAATAATAACTGAGTCCGGGTATTGTGGTTCCGTGTCTGTGATTTGATCAGTCAGCTGTTGCAGCGCTGTGTTCAAACATGCATTTGGCGTGATATACACACTCACCAGAATAAACGAGGAAAACTCCCGCTGCGAGTAAAAAGGCTTACAGTTAATAAAGAGCGCTTCCAAATTAGGACAGCACATCCTCTTTAACGTTGTTACATCTGTACACCAACTTTCACTGATGTAAAAGCATGTTCCACCGCCTCTCGTTTTCCCCGTTAACTCCGCGATGCGATCTGCTCTGAACAGCTGAAAGCCCGGCAGATGTAACGCACTGTCTGGAATGGCTTCACTCAGCCAGGTTTCTGTGAAGCACAAGGCAGCAGAGTTTGAAAAGTCCTTGTTTGTGCGGGTGAGGAGATGTAGTTCGTCCGTTTTGTTAGGGAGAGAGCGGAGATTTGCTAGATGAATGCTCGGCAGCGTTGTTTGAAAGCCACGCCGATGGAGCCTGACCAGGCTGCTCGTCTCCCTCGCCTGCGTCTCATAGCACGTTTAAACAACACAGCCGCGCCTCCCACTAGAATGTCAAACAAAATGTCTGAATATTCAAAATCCAGGAAAATATTGACTGGTGTATGCTGTCGAATGTTCAGCAGTTCGTCTCTGGTAAAACTGACTGGAAAAAGATTACTAAACACAGGACAAACAAACAAAAATAACAAAACAATAGAAGCGCTCCACACTGAGGCGGCCATCCGCGGCGCCATCATGGTGTAGATGATTTGACAGATTCTAAGCATGTGGCTAATGCTTTGCTGATTATTTTCATGTCTGTGCTAAGAGATAAAGGGCGATAACTGGAGCATAGAGATAGCTCTTTATTTGGTTTAAGCAGAACTGAAATTAATGCTGTGTCCATATGTTGTGGTATGGAGGAATTGCATTCGATTTCTGTTGTCATTCTCAAGAATAGTGGCGAAACTGTAGACCAGAAGTGTTTATAGAATTCTGATGGGGAGCCGTCTAAACCTGGAGCTTTGTTATTTGATAGTGAAAAAAGGGCCTTCTTGTAATCATCTGCTATTAATGGTTTTTCTATTGCTGCCATTTGTTTAGGATTTAATGTAGGTTAGACTATGTTGTTTAAAAAATTTCAGTTTTTCTGCAGTTTTCCTTTTGTAAAATGTTCTGAATGTCTCGTTAATTTCTTCTGAATTATAGGTGATTTTATTTTCTGGATTCTGAATTGTGGATATTAGTGTTTTCTCTTAATTTTGTTTAAGTAAGCTAGCAAGATATTTTCCAGATTTGTCATTATGTTCAAAATATGTGGTTCTTAATCTTTTTTTTTTCTTTTTTTTTTTGGAATTGTATTTTTTGTGGATAAATTTTTTCTAGTTGGTTTTTAACTTAATTCTTGGAGTGTCTGTTCATTAGAATTTTGTGAGAGTGTGTTATTTTGTGTTTTAAGTTTATTTTCCAAGTCTTTTTCTAATTCCTTGTTTGTGTGTGTGTGTGTGTGTGTGTGTGTGTGTGTGTGTGTGTGTGTGTGTGGAATATGATATTATTTTCCCTCTTAATACTACTTCTGCGGTTTCCCGATATGTTGACACGGACATGCCCGGTGTATTGTTTATTTCGAGGAAGGATGCCCACTCTAGTAGAGATGTTTATCCATCTTTGTGTGATTTTACTATTGTTTTTGTCATGAAGAGTTAATGTTATTGGTGCGTGGTCAGAAATGATGATTGGGTTTATTGCTGTATTTGAAATGTCTGAGATAGTGGAACTACTTCTTAAGAAGAAATCTATACACGAGTATGATTTATGAACAGGTGAGTAATACATGTATTCTCTTGAAGTGGGATTGTTAGTCTCCAGCTATCACCAAAACCAAGCTCATTCATGTATTGTTTAATATCATCTGTGGAGTGGCAATTTTTTTATGTGGTCTGAATTATTAGATCTGTCTAATGTAGGATTAATGATTGTATTGAAGTTTCCTCCAATGATGATTGTTGATTGTCAGACATCAGTAATCAGTGAGAAAAGGTTATGAAAAAACACTGCATTGTCTATGTTTGGCCCATAAATTTTAGCAATGGTCATATCTTTATTGTAAATAGAGATATTGATGATAATGTAGCACCCTTCTGGATCTGATATTGAGGTATTTTTGATAATTGGTATGTTTTTATTAATCAGGATTGCAACTCCTCTCTTCTTTGTATTATAAGAATCTGAATATATTTGTGTACATTGTGAAGTTTTAAGTTTTTTTATGTTTGAGTTCCAGTAAGTGGGTTTCTTGTGGTAGGCATATGTCTCCATTTAGTTTTCTAAATTGGTTCAATACCTTCTTTCTTTTAATTGGTGAATTGATGCCCCTCACATTCCAAAAAACATTTTTTATTTGTGCCATTTAGGCAGTAGTATAGTATCTCTTTTTCATGTTACTTTGGTCTTCTCTTTTTCTTTTCAATACTTGCACAGACCTTACATTCCCCAGTTAGACAGAGTGATATTTAGCATGTATAGTGGACCAGATCTTAGCTGACAATTAACTCAGGAAATACATGACAGAAGATTTGAACATTAAAGTAAGGTATGCATCATACATGGAAAATGAAGTGGGATGCATGCATTGAGGATGTGACGGCAGGATTTTATTAGAGTTCATCAGATTGCATATAGTTCTTCTTGGTGATACACAGAGATGTTTATCTGTTTCTTCGTCATTGTAGTTGTTGTCTTTGTCTGTTGTCCATTGTTTCCGGACATCTGTTGTCCGTTGTGTCCGTCCGTCTGTTGCTTAAGTAAGAATAGGTGCTTTATATATACAGGTTTATGCATGCCTTTGCAACTCCCTTCTTAGAAAATGTACAAACAAGGTAAGATGCAAAGCACCCTGCTGCAGGGATGTGTAGGTTGTATTTTGAAAGCTTCCGAAATAGGAGCAGAACCTTATCTGACCTTTTTGACCCTGACCTTACAGAGAGCAGTGCCTAAATTCTTGTCAGTAACAGATATACACTACCGGTCAAAAGTTTTGAAACACTTGACTGAAATGTTTCTCATGATCTTAAAAATCTTTTGATCTGAAGGCGTATGCTTAAATGTTTGAAATTAGTTTTGTAGACAAAAATATAATTGTGCCACCATATTAAGTTATTTCATTATAAAACTAAAATTTTATTAAAAAAAAAAAAAAGTTTTTGAAATTGATGACTTGGACCAAATAATAAAGAAAAGCAGCCAATAAGTGCCCAACATAGATGGGAACTTAAATACTGTTTAAAAAGTATCCCAGGGTGATACCTCAAGAAGTTGGTTGAGAAAATGTCAAGAGTACATGTCTGCAAATTCTAGGCAAAGGGTGACTACTTTGAAGATGCTAAAATATAACACAGTTTTGAATTATATTGGATTTTGTTTAGTCACAGCATAATTCCCATAGTTCCATTTATGTTATTCCATAGTTTTGATGACTTTACTATTATTCTAAAATGTGAAGGATATATATAATAAAGAATGAGTAAGTGTTTCAAAACTTTTGACCGGTAGTGTACATAGAGCATTACATTCTGTGTTTCTTCATTTCCCCCTCTTAATCATTAGTTAAGCCCAAATGATTAATTAAGCAATCAGACATTCATAACATACTAATCATTCAATAAAGGGGGTGGATGTCCAGTCCACACTCTTTCCTTCTGCATGTCTAAGCAGACAGGTCATAAGCTTCATTCTTTGTATTAGCACTTATCAAGATTTACAAAGTAAACAAAAGATCATGCTTAACATTATCCAGATTTGATGAGTTGGTTGCAATTTGACATAGGCCAAAACATCTTTTGAGCATTTTAATGAAGAATAATACAATGCATTTAAAAAGAATTGTAAAACAAATAATACAGATTTATACAAATATAACTGTTTTTCCAATTACTCAAAGTTGTGGACTTGTTTTCTAACCATTTGATGAGATTGAACCCTTCAGGTTTGACATTGGAATTCAGAGCTTGCATTTCATTTCTCAGTGCTGTCATATGGGTTAATACATCTGTCAGGTTTTGTTGAACATCTGGAATATTTGTACAACATTGATCACTTATCAATGCACAAAGCCACCTTCTTTAGCTAAAAGGTAGTCTAAAGCTGCCATATTTTGAAGACCTACTAGTCTGATGTTTTACATTTCTTTTGTCCTAAGAGACAAACCGTTAATTGTTAAATTAGCAAACGATGAATGTGGAACATCAGCACACACCTAGAAGTTAGAAACCCCATTAACATTTGACGAATGATTTAACAATTTCCACAAGTAATTGCTTTGATGAGCATACATTGAAGCATTAGGTGGATGTAAGCTATTTGCAAGGTCACCGATCACAAATTTTGGGATGGTAATACTTGCTGCAGAATTTTCAGAAAGAAATAAAACACCTATCATAGAGACGATAAAGAACACAGCCTTGGTTAGGATAACACAAATATCACAGAAATTGGTGATGATCTGGAAAACTTGGAAAATGGTGAATTGTCCATTAATCAGTTTTCGTTGTTAGAGGAAATTTTAGTATAGGAACTGTATGGGAGTATAAGAAAGCAGGAAACCGCACACCCTGAGGCTGCGTTCATTGTGACCTGGACTTTAACAAAGCCAACTTTAAGTCAATAGCACCGAAATACTACCAACACATCAGTTTCAACACACGAGGGGACTGGGTTTTGGACCATTGCTACTCTCCCTTCTGGGATGGCTACAAATCCCTCCCCCACCCACCATTTGGCAAATCGGACCACTCTTCCCACTTACAGGCAGAAACTGAAACAGGAAACACCCAGCCCTCAGAACGATCCAGTGCTGGTTGGACCAATCAGATTCTATGCTACAAGACTGTTTTGATCACGCGGACTGGGAGATGTCTGGTCCGCCTCTGATGACGACATCGAGGTCTAAGCTGATAGCGTAACGTGTTTCATCAGAAAGTGCGTAGAGGATGTTGTTCCGTCCAAAACACTACGGATCTACCCTAACCAGAAACCATAGGTTAATAGCGATGTTCGCGCGGCACTTAATGCATGGACCTCTGCTTTTAATTCTGGGAATGCGGAGGAGCATAAACAAGCCGGTTATGCCCTCCGCAAAACTATCAGAGCAGCCAAACGCCAGTACAGGGACAAGATTGAAGGACAGTTCAACACCACCGACTCTAGAAGCATGTGGCAAGGAATTAATATCATCATGGACTTCAAAGGGAATAAAAACTCCACCATGAACACCGCTGCCTCTCTTCCGGATGAGCCAAATACTTTTTATGCTTGTTTCGAGGGAAATAACACTGCCTTCGCGGAGAGAGCTCTCGCGGCCGAAGCTACAGAGGTTAGGTCACTCTCTGTCTCTGTAGCGGATGTAACCCAATGCTTCTGACGGGTGAATATCCGTAAAGCCGCGGGCCCAGATGGCATTCTGGGCAGTGTCATCAGAGCGTGCGCGAACCAACTGGCTGGTGTTTTTATGGACATTTTCAACCTTTCCCTCTCTTTGTCTGTAGTCCCCACATGCTTTAAAACGCCCACCATTGTGCCTGTACCAAAGCAATCCAAAATCACTTGCTTAAATGACTGGCGTCCTGTTGCTCTGACCCCCATCATCAGCAAATGCTTTGAGAGACTAATCAGAGATTACATCTTCTCTGTGCTGCCCACCTCACTGGACTTACTGCAGTTTGCATACCGCAACAATCGCTCCACTGATGATACCATTGCATCTACACTACACACTGCTCTCTCCCACCTGGAAAAAAGGAACACTTATGTGAGAATGCTGTTTGTAGACTACAGCTCAGCATTCAACACCATAGTGCCCTCCAAGCTTGATGAGAAACTCCGAGCTCTGGGCTTAAACAGCTCGCTGTGCAGCTGGATCCTGGACTTCCTGTCAAGCAGACGCCAGGTGGTTAGAATGGGCAGCAACATCTCCTCATCACTGACCCTCAACACTGTAGCCCCGCAGGGCTGTGTTCTCAGCCCACTCCTGTAGTCACTGTACACACATGACTGTGTGGCAACACATAGCTCCAATTCCATCAAGTTTACTGATGATACGACGGTGGTAGGTCTGATAACTGACAATGATAAAACAGTCTACGGAGAATAGGTGCACACTCTGACAAGCTGGTGTCAGGAGCACAACCTCTCCCTCAACCTCAGCATGACCAAGGAACTTGTGGTGGACTTCAGGAGAAAAGACAGAGAACACAGACCCATCACCATCAATGGAGCACCGGTGGAGAGAGTCAGCAGCTTCAAGTTCCTCGGTGTACACATCACTGAGGAACTCACACTCACACTGAGGCCGTTGTGAAGAAGGCTCACCAGCTCTCTTCTTCCTGGGATGGCTGAGGAAGTTTGGAATGAACCGCCACATCCTCACATGGTTCTACACCAGCACTGTAGAGAGCATCCTGACTGACTGCATCACTGCCTGGTATGGCAACAGCACTGCCCTCAACCGCAAAGCCCTGCAAAGGATGGTGCGAACTGCCAGACACATCATCGGAGGTGAGCTTCCCTCCCTCCAGGACATATATATACCAGGCGGTGTGTGAAAACAACTCAGAGGATCAGAGACTCCAGCCACCCGAGCCATGGGCTGCTCTCACTGCTACCATCAGGCAGGCTGTATCACAGCATCAGGACCTGCACCAGCTGACTTCATGACAACTTCTTCCCCCAAGCAATTAGACTTTTGAACTCTTGATCTCTCACGATCAAAATACATCAGCACTGCACTTTATTAATCTTACCTTTGACTGTCATAATTATATTCTCTCTTAACAACACATTGGCAACTGACTATCAAACGACAGCCTGAATGTCAATACAGCACAATACAGCCTACTGTATATTTTATATATGCTATTTTTATTGTATACTGTGTATTCTATATTGTGTGTATGTATATTCTATATTGTGTGTATTGTATACTGTAAATTGGTATATGACTCATCACTGTCATGACTGCTATGTTGCTCTTAACTGCACCCAATACTTTCACCCACTGCTGTACTTGTGTATATGGTTGAGTGACAATAAAGGGATTTGATGACTCCAGTCTACAGCGATTCACCCTGTTCATTCTCAGTCCTTGTTGCAATTTTACAATGACTAACATGTATCCATCTAAGTTTACCCATTAATTTAACTGCCGATGGAGTGACTAAAAGTCAAGTCATTTTTATTTGTATAGCGCCTTTCACAACACACATCGTTTCAAAGCAGCTTTACAGAAGATCAGCAATTGACAGAAGATAAAACTGTAATATCTATAATGTCTTAGAGTCATCATTGTGTAGTTTGATCAAATACAATTGTGAATTGTGTTTAAAAATAAGTAATTAAATAATTGTATTTATAACCCCAGTGAGCAAGCTGAAGACGATTGTGGGAGAAACCATACTCACTGTGGGGGGGGGGGTGCAATTCCCATCTGTAAAATTATTAAACTACGTAAGTGTTAAGGGTCAGTGTTTAAAACAAAGATTTTGTATGAACTGTAAGATTAATGACTAATGTCTTTGAAGTCCATCCTGGATTAACTGCAGAATTTCACATAGATGCAATTGTCCTTGTTAGTTGGCTGATGAAGGGTTTTGTTGGCAATTAATTGATAGTCTATATATTCCATTTCAAGAGTGTAGTCCATCATTAGACCGAGGTGATGCAGGCAGAGATCAGTTAGGTGCATCGCAGTTCAACCTGGCTGGTAATTTCGGTGAGGTCTATCCTAAATCCAAGGTTCAGGCAATGGCATATGATCCCATGTCTTATGGTTAGAATTGTCATCAGTTCATCCTCTGTAGTCCATCGTAATAGACTGAAGTGATGTTTGGCTGGCACCGGCTGCTATAAGTCATCATCACACAGTGACACGTAGCAGTGGAGTCCAACACGAAGCAGGAATGGAGCTAGATCCAACCGGTTCTGATGACCTCAGGATAGGAGTCCCGAGGTTGAGACAGGGAAACAAATAAAATAATATTAGCATAGATGCCATTCAATTTATTGCAGAGTTATAGATCATGATCACTGTTTCTGGTTCCGGCAGACCTAACTAAAGCAGCCTAATTGTGAGTTGAAGGATAAATTAGGTGTATGCCTGGCTAAATAGATGAGTAGATGAGTCTTTAGTCTAGACTTAAACTGAGTGAGTGTGTCTGCATCTCGAACAGTGTTAGGGAGACTATTCCATAGATTAGGAGCCAGATATGAAAAGGATCTACCTCCTTTTGTGGATTTTGATATTCTAGGAACTATTAACAGGCCAGAATTTTGCGATCGTAATGAACGTGATGGAATAAAGCATGGCAGAAGGTCACTTAAGTACTGCGGAGCTAGACCATTCAAAGCTTTGTACGTAGTTAACAGAATTTTAAAATTAATACGAAATTTAACAGGTAGCCAAAGTAACGATGATAAAATGGGGCTAATATGGTCATATTTCTTGGTTCTCGTCAGCAATCTGGCTGCTGCATTTTGAACCAATTGAAGTTTATTTATTGATCTTGCTAGACATCCTCCCAGTAATGCATTATAATAATCTAGTCTTGAGGTCATGAACGCATGAATTAGAATGGCATCAGCAACAGAGAGCATGTGTCGTAATTTAGCAATATTTCTTAGGTGGAAGAATGCTGTTCTACAAACATTGGTAATTTGATTTTCAAAGGATAGATTGGTATCAAATATAATACCTAGTTCTTCACTGTTGAAGATGATGTAACAGTACATCCTTCGAGAGTCATATTATATTTTAGCAGCTTATTTTTAGAGGTTTTTGGTCCAATATTAGGACTGTGAATGGACCTTCCTAAACCTGCATGTTGTAATTTCTTAACATATACTAATTAACCTGGCACAATGCTGTGTATACTAATTGTGCTGGCTCCCCCTCTGGAGGAGGTCCCCACGCATTTAAAACTTGATGCTGTGCTGTTGCCACTGCTTTTGTGAGTGACAAGCAGTATGAAAGCAGCGTGTTCTGAAAGGCTTTCTGCTATCAGGAATGCCTAAAGTTGGTGCTGAGCATAGAGCTTGTTTTAGATCTTGAAATGCTGATTGGCTCTCAAGGTCTCATGTGACATCATCTTGTGCTCTGGGATTACACTTAAGCATTCTGGTTAAAGGTCGTGTCCTCTCTGCATACCCTTTTATCCAGTTATGACAGTAGTTGCACAGGCCTAGAAAGGATATCAAATTTCGGACTGTTTTTGGTTGCGGATGAGCTTTAATATCCTCAGTGCGACTCAGGGTGATTTTACGCTCACCTTGAGTTAAGCATTGTCCCAAATACACAACCTCCAACTGACAGAGCTGTGCATTTTTCAAACTTACTCTATGTCCTTTAAATATTTGGAAAATCAAGCAACTGTTTCACATCAGCTTTATGTAGTTCTAAATCTTATGAACAGATCAGAATATCATCCATATACTGAATAACAGTAGTTGCTGATTTGAATTCATCCAAATGTCTTTTTAATGCCTAGTGATATATAGTAGGGGAATTGTGAAGCCCTTGTGGTATTTGAGTAAAAGTAAACTGTTGACCTTGAACTGTAAAAGCAAACCAAGGTTGAACTTACACAGAAATTGGAACTGACCAAAACCCATTGGCCATATCTATTACTGAAAACCATTTGTGTTTTGGATCAACAGTGCTAAAAACAGTTGAAGGATCTACCACTAAAGGAGTTATTTTGTCTATGTATTGATTAGCTATACGATAGTCTATCGTAAGTTCACAGGCCACACTGGACTGTTACTGGTGCTGTTAATTTTTATGACAATTCCTTTGTCCTTTGTTAGTTGCTCAATCACTGGCAGAATACCAGTCACTGCAGCTGGGTTTAAAGGATATTGTTTCATACAGGGCTGAGATTTGCCATTAAAAATGACAGGTTCCATATCAATCAGTCTTGTTATCAGTCCAGATGGGGTGATTTTGAACACTCTGTTTAGTTAATGTTCTCAATTTCCATGTCATTTTCCCATTTCTGAATTCTAGGTTGGAGTTGAATGACATTAATACATCCATACCCAGTAAAGCTTGAGTAACGTCTCCTATCCAAAAAGGCATTGAAATTTCAACTGGCCTAATGTTCAAAGTAATTGGCTGAGTTTGCCTTAGCACAGTTTTTATTCCTGTAGCTCCAGTAGCATGTATTATCTCTGAGGATAACTGCAGAGAGATATCAGTTTCAATATCTTGAATATGTGCCCTTACATACAAGCCATCTAGCTTGCAGATTACCACTCCCTCAAGGGCCCTGAGAGAGGGATGATCTAGTTTCACAATTGTGTTGACCCCTTGGCTGTTGGGACCACTCTCAGCAGTTGCTGCTGGACATCAGGCGACAGCTGTACAAACTGAGCAATCATGTCAGAGTGAGAAGGATTGTAAGGCAAAGGTCGATAGCCTTGTGCAGCCTGATCTCTCTCTCTTTCTTTTTACATTTGTTAGCCCAGTGACATTTTTTACCACAATATCTACATATGTCAGTTAGTTGAGGTCCTCTTTGTTGAGGTTTTGGAGTAACTTCCCCTCTTCCTATTTTTAGTGATTCAGGATTGCCAGAAACTATAACTCTAATTTATTTAGATGTTTGATTATCAATTCGAGCAACATTTCTAGCAGTAGGAAGTAACTGTTCCACACTTACAGCAGAGTCAGATGGAGTACATAGACCGACATGTTTCAGACAAACTCCTTTCCGTATTTCAGGCCTTAACCCATTACGCCACATTGACAGGAAAGGTCCTTCTTTGCCAACTAATTTTAGAAATGTTTCTGGATCCCTACTTTAGACGGGCTTGTTTGAGTATTTCTGTAACTGCTGATCTCCTTGGATTTTCACACATAACAGTCTCTAGAATTTACTCTGAATTGTGCCAAAACAAAAAATATCCAGTGAGCGGCAGTTCTATGGACGGAAATGCCTTGTCGATGAGAGAGGTCAACAGAGAATGGCCAGATTGGTTCGAACTGACAGTCTATGTTAACTCCGATAACTGCTCTATACAACTGTGGTGAGAAGAATAGCATCTCAGAATGCAGGTTGGCGCTGTTTTGGTGCCATGAGGGGGACCTACACAATATTAGGCAGGTGCTTTTGATGTTGTGGCTGATCGGTGTATAACTTGTCCACGGTGAGCGATACAAATTTTCCCTTGTTTCTGTGTGGTTTCATGATTGGTATTTGTTTTTTCCATCTTTCTTGGATTTCTTGTGTATATTGATAGTTGATCCCGAAGTGCATTCCTCGCAATTGTTTGCCTTTGCTTTTTACAAGTTCTTTGTGTTTGTAGTGTTAAAATTTGTGACTATTGGATCATTTGGTATCAGCGTTCTTGCTGTTTTTGTGGCGGTGGACGCAGTAAAAGGTGATTTTCTCAACAGTTACTTTAGGTATCTTTAAAGCTGAGTGTATGAATTCTTTAATCTCTTCTTCAGGGTTATCTTGTGTTTGTTTGGGTGACATTGACATTGTAGGTCAAGTATGGTTTCTTTAATTGTTTTGTTTTCCATTGAAATTTTGTCAGTTTGCATTATGAGAGTATTGACCCTTGTTTGCAGTTCATTGTTTTCCTTTTGCAGCAATTCTATTTGTGATTGGCTGAATTCCAGGCTAGATTTTAAGTCTTTTACATCTTGGTGCAAGAGTTCGAAGATTGCCAGTTTTTTATTTATTGACTCCAGTACACTCACCTCTACAGTTGCTGTGTTGTCATCTGATTCCATCTTTCGAGGTCCTGCTCTGAGCTACCTGTGGTAAAGTGTAGGGATACTGAGAACTGAGATGGATGGAGAATTCCTTATTCATTTCCTCACTAACCTAAGTGTTTGTCGCTTGTTGTTCAGAAACAAGATTGCTCAGATGTGGCTGTGACAAGTCTACCTGGTCTGCCTGACACTCCATTTGACATGTTCCAGATTGAATCTCACTCTATGCTATGCTGCCTTTTGCGATTGATTAACGTACCGGCAGCCCCACTGCGGTGCTTGCAAAACACGAGAAGCTGGACCAATATTTGGGCAAATGAATAGAGGGAATGGGGGGGAATGAAAAAGCACCAACATGGAGGCTAAAAATAGTGCTGTAATAGTTTCACTCATTTAAAGTGAGTCATTGTGTCTTGACTGGGCCTGCCCGTCTTCACACAAACACATATTTAACTGTGCTGCTGCAAGAAGGCCACTCTTATGAGAGAGTGCAGGAGTAATGAAGAGCTGGAATGAAATAGGAGTGTTTGATGAAAAATAGTCCTCTTAGACAGCGAGAAAACAGTGGCTGTGCAATAATAAAAATTTTCAACAGCTAGGTTAGTGGGGTGTTTGATGTCACAGTCACAGTTTTCATTGTAGAAATCAGAACAAAAGGGGGGAAAAACTGTTTTATTTGGCTGTTTTAACTAAATTCAAAAGCCACAATTGTGTGTTTGTTCACTGACTACCGGACTTAAGATGGCACCGAGTATGGCTGCTGTGTTGCAAGCTCCGACACAACATTGCAGTTTTTTGTTTGTTTTGTTTACAATTCTTATGTTTTTTGTCTTGGATGTTGTCTGCCTTATTGTCTATGACAGACAAACATTTTTGGACATTGGTTCTGCAATTGCACACCATAAACCGGACTTCAAATTCCTCAATGCTGACCCACTGTTTACAAACACGGCAGCGGAGCCCTTTGTCTGGGCAGCCCGGCTGCGGAAACACAGAAGGAAAAGGGGAAGGAGAGCCGGCGTTCTCATCAGAGTAAGACGTCACGCAAATCGACCCCCGCTACCCAGTATTCTACTAGCAAATGTTCAGTCTCTGGACAACAAGCAGTACGAGCTGAGAGTGCGGATCTCTTTCCAACGAGAGACAAGGGACTGCTGCATTATCTGCCTTACGGAAACTTGGATGTCTGCTGAGATTCCAGATTCAGCCATCGAACCCGCGGGGTTCTCTGTGCCCCGAGCGGACAGAGCGAAAGACCTCTCAGGTAAAAGCAGAGGTGGTGGTGTATGTTTTATGATCAACAAATCCTGGTGAGATCAGAGGAACGTACATTCTATCAAGTCTTTCTGCTCTCCTGATCTGGAATTTCTCATGCTTCTGTGTTGACCATTCTGGCTACCGAGAGAATTCACAGCAGTCATTATCACAACTCTGTACATCCCGCCACAAGCTGGATCTTATGGAGTGGTGGTGACGTAGTGGGCTAAAGCACATAACTTGTAATCAGAATGTTTCTGGTTCGATCCCCACAGCCACCACCATTGTGTCCTTGAGCAAGGCACTTAACTCCAGGTTGCTCTGGGGGGACTGTCCCTGTAATAAGTGCACTGTAAGTTGCTTTGGATAAAAGCGTCTGCCAATTGCATAAATGTAAACGTAAGCTGACACAGACCAGGCACTCAAGGAACTGTATGGGAGTATAAGCAAGCAGGAAACTGCGCACCCTGAGGCCGCATTCATTGTGACCGGGGATTTTAACAAAGCCAATTTCAAATCAATCGCACCAAAATACCACCAACACATCAGTTTCAACACACGAGGGGACCGGGTTTTGAACCATTGCTACTCTCCCTTCCGGGATGGCTACAAATCCCTCCCCCGCGCACCATTTGGCAAATCGGACCACTCTTCCATTCTGCTTCTGCCCGTTTACAGGCAGAAACTGAAACAGGAAGCACCCACCTTCAGAACGATCCAGTGCTGGTCGGACCAATCAGACTCTACGCTATAAGACTGTTTTGATCACGTGGACTGGGAGATGTTCCGGTCGGCCTCTGATGACGACATCAACGTTTATGCTGATAGCGTAACATGTTTCATCAGAAAGTGCATAGAGGATGTTGTTCCGACCAAGCAATACGGATCTACCCCAACCAGAAACCATGGATAAATAGCGATGTTCGCATGGCACTTGATGCGCGGACATCCGCTTTTAATTCCGGGAACGCGGAGGAGCATAAATAAGCCAGTTATGCACTCTGCAAAACTATCAGAGCAGCCAAATGCCAGTACAGGGACAAGATTGAAAGATAGTTCAACACCACCGACTCTAGAAGCATGTGGCAGGGAATTAATATCATCACGGACTACAAAGGGAATAAAAACTCTGCCATGAACACCGCTGCCTCTCTTCCAGATGAGCTAAAAACTTTTTATGCTTGTTTCGAGGGAAATAACACCGCCCTCGCGGATAGAGCTCTCGTGGCCGAAGCTACAGAGGTTAGTTCACTCTCCGTCTCTGTAGCGGACGTAACACGGACATGTTTTTACGAACATTTTCTACCTTTCCCTCTCTTTGTCTGTGGTCCCCGCATTCTTTAAAATGTCCACCATTGTACCTATACCAAACCAATCCAAAATCACTTGCTTAAATGACTGGCATCCTGTTGCTCTGACCCCCATCATCAGCAAATGCTTTGAGAGACTAATCAGAGATTACATCTGCTCTGTGCTGCCTCCCTCACTGGACCCATTGCAGTTTGCTTACCGCAACAACTGCTCCACTGATGATGCCATTGCATCTACACTACACACTGCTCTCTCCCACCTGGAAAAAAGCAACACTTATGTGAGAATGCTGTTTGTAGACTACAGCTCAGTATTCAACACCATAGTGCCCTCCAAGCTTGATGTGAAACTCTGGGCTCTGGACTTAAACAGCTCGCTGTGCAGCTGGAACCTGGACTTCCTGTCAAGCAGACGCCAGGTGGTTAGAATGGGCAGCAACGTCTCCTCATCACTGACCCTCAACACTGGAGCCCCGAAGACCTGTGTTCTCAGCCCACTCCTGTATTCCCTGTACACACATGACTGTGTTGGCAACACATAGCTCCAATGCCATCATTAAGTTTGCTGATGATACGACGGTGGTAGGTCTGATCACTGACAATGATGAAACAGCCTACAGAGAGGAGGTGCACACTCTGACACACTGGTGTCAAGAGCACAACCTCTCCCTCAACGTCAGCAAGACAAAGGAGCTTGTGGTGGACTTCAGGAGAAAAGACAGAGAACACAGTCCCATCACCATCAATGGAGCACCGGTGGAGAGAGTTAGCAGCTTCAAGTTCCTCTGTGTCCACATCACTGAGGAACTCATACGGTCCGTCCACACTGAGGCCGTTGTGAAGAAGGCTCATCAGCACCTCTTCTTCCTGAGATGGCTGAGGAAGTTTGGAATGAACCACCACATCCTCACAAGGTTCTACACCAGCACTGTAGAGAGCATCCTGACTGGCTGCATCTCCGCCTGGTACGGCAATAGCACCGCCCACAACCACAAAGCCCTGCAAAGGGTGGTGCGAACTGCCAGACACATCATTGGAGGTGAGCCTCCCTCCCTCCAGGATACATATATATCAGGTGGTGTGGGAAAAAAGCTCAGAGGATCATCAAAGGCTCCAGCCACACGAGCCATGGGCTGCTCTCACTGCTACCATCAGGCAGGCAGTATCGCAGCATCAGGACTCGTACCAGCCGAATTCATGACAGCTTCTTCCCCCAAGCAATCAGACTTTTGAACTCTTGATCTCTCACGATCAATATACTTCAGCACTGCATTTTATTAATCTTATTATCTCACACTGGACTGTCATATATTATATTCTCTCTTAACAACACACTGGCAACTGACTATCAACCGACAGCCTGAATGTCAATACAGTACAATACAACCTACTGTATATTTTATATATACTATATATACTATTTTTATTGTATAATGTGTATTCTATATTGTGTGTATTTTATACTGTACATTGTATATTATTATTTGTATATTGTGTTGTGTGTAATTATGTGTATATTAGATATGTAAATTGTGTTGTGTAGATCTGATGTTTATTGTAAATTTGTATGTCTCATCACTGTCATGACTGCAATGTTGCTCGGAACTGCACCCAAGACTTTCACCCACTATTGCACTTGTGTATATGGTTGTGTGACAATACAATTGGTTTGATTTGATGAGCCCATATGGATGATTGCCAATTCTGCTGTTTTTCAAGTTCTTGTCTATAGCTGATTAACAAGTGTATCAAGCCTATGTTACAAGTTTAAGAGGTTTTTGTGTGTGCTTTTTTGTCGTTGATTTGCCTGCATGGTAAAGTCTAAAATCGGCTTTGGGCAGCAGGGATAAATTAGTATTTCCCTTCAAATGCTTAAAGGCTTGATTTCATCAATGGCTTATCACTAGAATTGGCACGGTACAAAACTGAATATACTGTATGCAGTGGTGGGCCGTGCATTTAAAGTCTAGGCCTTCAGTGTGATTCATGCCATTAAGAAAACACAGTTTCACAATGAATAAGACACCCTATGCCTTTGGGCATCATACATTATGTCACAGCTAACTAGTAATACCAATTGACATTTTAAAAACACGTCCACACACGAAAGCCATTTTGTCAAGGTACATGGTTATGCTGTGTTCTATTCAAGTTGGATGTGGGATATTCCTACTTGATATCTCCGACCATAAATGCATTCCATTCCCCGATATTCAGAACTGCAACGCTCCCGTTAGCTTAGCAGGGGTTTGACTCTCATTAGAGATGTCTCCTAGCAACCCAACTGATAAACAATGCTGTAGCGCTAGCATTTGTGCTTCAGGTGTACGATTATCAAAAGAGATTATAATGTTTTATACAACTGTTTCTGCAGGCGTTTGTTAAACAAGCTTTAATATCATGTAATGTGGAAACGAACTCATTTATCGATATTACTTAACAAAGTGAATGTTTATCACTTACTTTGTATATCTCCCTGAGTGTCAGCACGTTTGTGTGACATCATGCCCCTGCATCTCGGCGAAATCGGAGTTGAGAATTTCTGCGTGAGCCTACAAGTTGTAATTCTGACTTCAAGATGCATTCCATTGCACTTTTCCTAGTAGGAAGTTGTAAAATCTGACTTTCCGAGTTGAATGGAATGCAGCACTACTTTTCAAAACTTGGTCCGACACTGAATGCTCCAGCAGCCTAATTTACACTTACAAAACTCCTGATGTTGCTATAACAATGCAAAAAGCACTTACCAATTTACTTGAGGTGAAAATCAGTCCTCCTTTCCTGTTTAATAAATTAAGCAATTGCACGGTCATGCAGAACATCTCCGTAAGGATCTCTTTCTCAGTGGTGATGAGGCAGTGACAGTCGACTCGTCAGCAAGATCTCGCGCTCTTCGCTTTCAAATGACATCACTTAAAGCGTGATTGCGTCACTCAAGGCCAGCTAGAAGGCCTCGACCGGGACATATCCTAAAGATCACACCCACCAAGAACAAATAAATCAATCTGACTGGCAGATGAATCTGACAATCTGACTTTAGTTGTCCATTCATTTGCAATGTTGAGGGATTCTGAAGAAATTCTGAAGGCCTGACAGGCTGGAGCTCAACTCACGCACTGCTTCGGGCATGCGATTTGTGAAACAGCTGTCACACTTTGCTTGTAAGCATCAAGGAATAAATTATGACTGGATAAACTTTACATTTTTCTCTATTTGTTTGTAGATTAATTAAGAGTGGAAAGTGATTAAAAATACATAGGCAAAAAGGTGACTGAGAATGAAAGGATGAAAAATATGTATTTATTTTGCATGTTAGGCCAGCAGAGAAGGCTTTGCTGGCCCTGAGAATTCGCCACTGACTGTATGTGGCTCATAGTTAGTGCCGATAGAACACATTGTATTTTGTTTCTGTTTATGCATTGAAAAAAGTATTTACACCTTTTATACATTGTGAATAGATGTTGAGGCTTGATTAATCTGTTACAACATCTGTATCTTGCATCACTACCTCTCCAGTACAATAGCTGATGTATAACATCCTTCCTTGATCCACAGTGGTATAGTGAACCTAGTAAATCTTGGTCCGCTGTTATGACTGGCTCTTGGCTCTTGACTGACCTGCTCTCTCCTTGCCATCTCACTGCTCACCACTACTGGGCGGGCTTTGGAGGTGATGAGGTAAAGTAGGCGTAGATGTGTTATTGTGGAGGCAGTCAGATGCAAATGTCTACCACATTGTGACATCACAGTGTGGAGGAAGTAGAGAACAAGTCGTTTTGGCAGCTTGGTTTCAACAAATGCTCTTTTTGAAGTGAGGAGAAAGTTTTGAGTTCTGAAACTTTTTTTTACATAGGGACTCACTTTAACACTGAATAAAGTACCCAATCATTTCAAAAGTAGTATATGCCACTCTTTCTTCATATTCCAAGTCTTTTGAAGGCATATGATCACTGAAAAGACTGAATCCAATAGGGTGGGTTGATAAGAACATAATGTGATGCAGCTTTAATTGAATGGAACAGAATGCAGGGGCCTCAAGGTTTAAAAAAGACCAGTGTGACCATATTGAGGTCATTGTTGCCTCTGTGTTTTGATTGATTGATTTTTATTTTTATTTTTTATGCCAATTTTCTTGCTTCTCCCTCAGTTTCATCATTGGGATCCATATGTATTTATGGTTGAGATTATTACCCACTAGCAGATTACAGTTGTTTTGGTGGGATGGAAATGTTCTCCACTCTTGATGCTGCAGGTAGAACTAATCTCTTTGCTCCCTTCTCTTAGACACATGCCTGGCCAAAGAAGTGCATGCCTCAACACAGAGCTTCTGACATTATAAATACTACAGCAAGGGGAGCATTGCTTTTCCCATTTTCAGAACTGTAAACAAACATTTCTACATTTAAATGACTCTTCATTAGCTATGTTTTTGATTTTGCTTTAAAACCACAAAGAAGGCCTTGAGAGGCCTGAAGAGGTGCAGGCATTTGTTGAAATGTATCTCCATCAACATGAGCTGTTTCAACTTTAGGTCCTTAAAGTCATTAGTTTGGAAAACAAGCAGGGGTGCCATCACATGTGTCAATGTAGTATTGCCAAATTTTAATGCCAAGGCGTATAATGCTAAAATAAGTGGGCTACCTGTTATACAATCACGTAATTTTTGTAAGCATCTTATCACTGCATATTTAAATATAAGTATATTTTTATGAAATGAAGTCTGTTACTGAAATCCGGGGCGCCTGCAGGATTTCTTCTCTGGGTACACAGAGACACCTGACCAATTAAAGAAGTACCCTTAAGGCGGTCGCACACCAGATGAGAAGCGCCATACCGCGTCGCAGTTATGACACGGCACAGGTATCAAACACAGGGCACGTCGATGCGGTTCAGGTGGCAGACAGTACACACAAAAGTTACCAGGGATTTTCCCTTCTTCAAGAATGAGCATCACTAGAGTAAATAATCTATGTCTTTTGATAATGATTTGGGTCGAATTTAATGGAAAATATGCGAGTTGCGCTCTGTGGCATGGCAGAAATTTAAGCAGCCTCCGGAGTCCTAGCTGGGCGCCACCGACAGAAGCCGAGCAGTGGTGGCGGTCTACATGCCTTCATTGAAAACAGTTGTTTTGAATTTTAGAACGCGTCATGTCGTCCGCCAGACACGTCCGGTGTGTGACCCCCTTTAATATCTAGGGGGGCTTGAGGGCATGCACCCCAGGGAGATTTTTTTTTTTTTTTTTGAAAAACAAAGCTTCATTTTTGGTGACTTTGAGAGAAGCATTTAAAAAAAAAAAATCAGTATGTGTACTAACATTTATGTGACTATTTACAAAGCATTTATAAAGAACTTGTTCACGTGAAACAGCATAGTTGTGACAAACAAGTATTCACATGGGGAAATCCATTGCAGCCTCCATTATAACAAACTGAGCATTTTTTTCTTCTTTAAAACATAACGAAACAGACATTTACCTTTCAGTTTGAATGGCAGCAGACACTGATCACTTCAAAGTTTCCACCTCCTTTTAATCTTTAGTCTTAATTAAGTAATTAGTAATTAAAAGGTGACTTTCAGTAATCTCCCGGAGGCCTGCACTCTCTCATGAATAATTGATTACAAGAGTTAGTGATGTCATCCTCAGCAATATGGCTGGTAAATGAAGTAGAAGGAAACAGTCAATTGGTTATCTCTTATGAAGGACACTGAAATATTCTCCAACCATGAGAGAACACGCACAGCTTTTCGGATTAAACATCCACAATGATGCACATGAATAAACAAAATGATAAATGTGCTCACAAACACACATTGACACACACACACACACAGACAGACATTTAAAAAGAACAATCTTTCATCAAGATGAAATCAATTCACCCAGCTCAGGCACAGACGAAGTAGAAGTCCTTGATTTCAACCTCAAAGACAACATGAGACTGAAAATAAAATATGAAAAAGAACTCACAGAAGGACAGTTTAAAGGAAAAATGAACAAAAAAGGGAAAGAGAGAGCACTGGTCTTGTGTGGACAATGTGCTTGCCAACTCCAATAAATCCCAGCTCCATTATTGTGTCTATCAAATTAATAAGAAAATGTTCAGCTTTCTATGCTTGAGGAACTTGATAAATAAATAATTTTTCCCAGCTGTATGCTGGTTTAACATGAACAGCTTGTTCAAACAGTGCCTTATACACAGGGTTGGGAGGGTTACTTTTTAAATGTATTCCACTACAGATTACAGAATACATGCTGTTAGATGTAATTTGTAACGTATTCCATTAGATTACTCAAGGTCAGTAATGTATTCTAAATACTTTGGATTACTTCTTCAGCACTGGTAGATTTTTTCACTTGTTCTGACTATAAAAACTCTGCCAGAACAGTAAGACAAAATATACGTTAAAAATACATTCTCTAAAAAACCTAAATATCTTATGCAGTGTTTTTTCTAAAACAAGATAAATCCAATTGTTTTAAGGATTTTTAGATATTTTTACAGGAAAACAATACAAATATTATCAAGAATAAGATTTTGCCCTAATGTCAAAGGTCTTACTTGAAAAAAGAAATTATGATCTAACGTGAATTTTCTTGATAAAAAAAAAAAATATGATCGTGCCTGGTAACGTGCATGTAAAATGGCTAGAAATAGCATTTTAGCTTAGCGTAAAGCTGACAATTTACACAAGGTTTATTTCTGTTTCTTCTGCTCCAAACTTACTTCAAACTTACTTCTCTGTCTGCTCGTATGAATGTAACACGTCATAAGAAAGTGTTTCACCGTTGTTCAAATGCACTTTGGATCGCATCATTTATATGTATAAATGTTTTCCATCTGAAATGACTAAATATTAAATGAAACAAATGACAATAAAATGCAAAGTAATCTCTTCAGTAATCAAAATACTTTTTGAATGTAACTGTATTCTAATTACACATTGATTTAAATTGTAACTGTAGTGGAATACAGTTACTTATATTTTGTATTTTAAATATGTAATGCCATTACATGTACTCCGTTACTCCCCAACCCTGCTTATGCAGTAGCACCTCTATTCATATGCTAATGCGTACTGGATTAAAAATAAAAATAATAATAATTTAAAAAATTATGGAGAAAGCTTGCTGGTACGTGCATTTCCATTTGCTTTTTAGAGACTATGTTTGCATTAAAATGGCTACTTTGTTGAATTACTGCATTGCTTTTGCTGAAAAATATTGGAATTTTGAATATGATGAAAATTTTAATCGCCTTGAATAAGCATTTACTTGCATAAACATGAAGCCTAGTTCCACTATATGGGACACTTCGTACATGCTCATTCCCTTTTTAGTAATTCAAATTTTATTATTTGCTCACCCTCATGTCATTCCAAACCAAAATGCTCTTATTTATTTATTTATTTGTGGAACACAAAAGGAGATTTTCTGTTCCATACAGTAACCGTTTTGAATTCAGTTTCTGTCAGTTCCAGACAAACTAGATCGTATTTAAAGGGATAGTTCACCTTAAAATTTTAATTCTCTCATCATTTACTCACCCTAATGCGATCCAAGATGTGTATGACATTCTGTCTTGTGCTGGACACAAACAAAGATTTTTAGAAGAAATTGTTAGCTCTGTAGGTCCATACAATGCAAGTGAATGGTGGCCAGAACTCTGAAGTCCAAAAGCACATAAAGGCAGCATTAAAGTAATCCAGTGGTTAAATTCATATCTTCCGAAGCAATATGATATATAGGTGTGGATAAGAAACAGATTAATATTTAAGTCCTTTTTTACTGTCAGTCACCACCAACTGGGCAGGGAGGAGAATTTATAATAAAAAAGGACTTAAATATTGATGTGTTTCTCACCCACACCTATCGTATTGCTTCTGAAGAAATGGATTTAACCTCTGTAGTCTTATGGATTACTTTTATGCTGCCTTTATGTGCCTTTTGGAGCTTGAAAATGTTGGTATCCATTCACTTGGAATATAGATTAAATATTCTTATAAACATCTTTGTGTCTGTGTTCAGCAGAAGAAAGAAAGTCATGCACATCTGGAATGGAATGAGGGTGAGTAAATGATTAAATAATTTTCATTTTTGGGTGAACTATCCCTTTAACATTTGTACACTCCTAGTCATGCTTGATTAATTTTACGTGATGGTCCATCAAGCTCTACAACATCATGTTGACATTACAAGAGCCTTGCACGAATACCACCCTTGAGTCACAGTAAACAAAGCTTGTTAAAGATAATGATTTAACATGTCAGTCCAGAGTCCTGCAGTGAGTCCAAACCATACTTGAGTTTGTGCTATCACCTCCCTCTTTGAACAGCTTGCTCTGTCTCCCTTTTTTCTCACACCAATCCTCTCAAGTAGTGCAAAACTACAGGACACAGATGGTACTCTCTGTTTTTACTGGCTGCTGTTCTCTGTCATGTGTCCACTTCCTTGTTAAAGCAGTGGCGTTGGATTCATTGTATCGCTGACTGTGGGAGTGTCAGGTTTAAGAAAAGTCTTTGGGTGATATGTCATGTTCTGGGCGCCATCATGTCACCCCTGTCCGATGTGTTCTGTGCTCCCGATGGCGTGAGGTGTATCAGAGTGTCGAGGTTGTAAATCACATGGAGTGTACGTTAATGGGTTGGAGGGGTTGTCTTAAGTAGCTGAGCATGAGGCGTGAGCAATCCTGACAGCTATCTCCTTACATGCTGATAAGACTTTGCACATTCTGCCAAGAGAGAATAATAGGAAATGGTGAACATGCTGTTGTGACGTGCATGTTTATAAGCACACACATACAGACTATCTCTCTCTCTTGCTCTCACACATAAATCATAAATTATGCACAGACATGTACATGTGCATACATGCACATTTGCTACATGCCAGAAAGATATACTCTCAAAAAATGTTTTAGCGTGCATACCTGCAAATGAATTAAAATTATGCAAAACTTGATGGAGTTGTTCTTTTTATCAGAACATTTCAACTTACATATTACTTTATCTTCAGGTTAATATATATTCAGTTAATTACTTTAGAAATAAACAGTATGTTTTATGATATGAAAAAAATTGTATTGCTTTTAAATAACCACAAATAATATAGATGCATAAAAAGGAAGCATAGTTTCACTTTGAAGGACACTTCCAATATGATCATTCATTTTCAGTACAAACTGTACACTTTTGTCTTGCAAACCAAAATGAAAACATTGCAGGGCAAATTTGCATTCAAATATTCCCAGTTGTATGCTAAATGCAATGCTACATGCACTGCCCTGCTAAGGCAAAATGCAACAGCTACCCAAATTGGGTCTCTTAGACTATAATCTGTCCCATAACATATGGCTTTGGCTAAACTAGTCTCAGATTTAGAGAAAACTGAATGAGACTATGCATTATTTTTATATTTCTTTTTTTTTTTTTTTATTCAGTTTTACTGTTGGCATAGTTACTACTTTTAGGCTTTGTTGGGTAGTGCAGATGAATTACAGATATTATGCAAAATTTGATTGCCAATGGATTTGCATGCATTGCAGTTTTTCACTTACATATTACCCTACCTTCAAGTGAATACTGTATATAGGCAGTTAAATACCTTATAAATAAAATGGTTTGTTTCGTCATATCAATTTAATCTTTTTTTTTTTTTTCTCTCTGTACTTTTCCCTTTTTATTTGTGATTTCAGTCTTTTAATACTGAGGTACAGGGAGGTTTGGCTTCAGTTCTGTTGCTTTTCTTGGGACTTGTGAATTTAATGAAGATTAGCAGATGGAGGGTTTAGGAGGTTTGTGGACGTCCTGCTTTTCTCAAACTCAAATGTAAGTCTGCTTCAAAAATAAGCAGATCTGAAGGATGAAGGAGTGAGAGAGAAAGGTCACAGAGTCTACTTTGATTCTCATGTTCTGCAAAGTCACTGCTCTCCAGAGGTGGGTAGTAACGTGCTACATTTACTCCGTTACATTTACTTGAGTACATTTTTGGAAAAAAAATACTTCTATGAGTATGTTTTATGGTGGGTACATTTCACTCTTACTCAAGTAAATTTCTGATGAAAAAAATGTACTTTTACTTCGTTAAAATGAGTAGCGTTCCTGACGTTACATTAATGGTTTTAATTTAATAAGTGTTAATAAATGCATAATTTATTGAGATTTTTGAATGGAACTCTTACGACAACGGAACTTCACAGTGCTGGAGCTACACTGAACTAAATTCACACAGGACGTAAAAAGCTGTGAAATAACGACCGAAGGCATGAATAAAGTATGATCTTGCTTCAGTGTAAAATTAAACATTATAACTTGGGACTGTGTGACATTGTTCAAGTTTTTCACCATAATAATGTCTAGAAAAATGTTTCCAAACTTCTCTTCTAATTGACAGATTCGTCCAAATCTGAGAAGCATCCTTAAAGTGATAGTTCAGCATTTAATTAATATTATATAATAATTTCCCTGCCCTAATTTTCTTCCAACCCCGTGATACTTTCTGTATTCTATGGAACCCAAAAGATGTTAGACAGAATGTTAGGGACTGACAGTCTCAGTCACCATTCCCTTTCAAAATATGGAGAGGGAAAAATACATGCAGTGAAAGTAAATGATGATTAAGGTTAGCATTCTGTCTAACATCCCTTACAGTATAATTTTTCCAAAATTGAAAATTCTCGCATCATTTACTCACCCCCATGCCATCCCAGATGTGTTTTTATTTTTATTTCTTTTTTTCTTTCTTCTTCTGAACACAAAGATGTTTGGAAGAATATCTCAGCTCTGTTAGTTTATATTAGAATGCAAGTGAATGGGTACGAAAACTTTGAAGCTCAGAAAGCACATAAAGGCAGCATTAAAGGAATTCAAATGACACTGGTTCAATCTGTGTCTTCAGATATGATAAGTGTGGGTGAGAAACAGATCAATATTTAAATCTCCGCTCTCCACACATTCTTCTTCTTGTGTTTTTGGTGATTCAATTCTTTGTGCATATCGCCACCTATAATATTAAAAAAAGGACTTTATATATTATAAAGTTATATATATTTATCTGTTTCTCACCCACACCTATCATATTGCTTCTGAAAATCACTGGAGTCATATGAATTACGTTTATGCTGCCTCTATGTGCTTTTTGGAGCTTCAAAGTTCTGGTCACCATTCACTTGCAATGCATGGACCAACAGAGCTGCAATATTCTTCCAAAAATCTCAATTTGTGTTCTGCAGAAGAAAGAAAGTCATACACATCTGGGATGGCATGAGGGTGAAAAAATGAGAGCATTTAATTGTTTTGGTGAACTATCCCTTTAATTTGATGCATGGAAGAAAGAAGTCATATGGGTTTGGAACAACATGGTGGTGAATGATGAAAATGTATTATTATTATTATTATTATTAGTCATTCTGTAATGCATGTTAAATGTGTATCATGTACTGGAATATAGGAAAGTAAACATCCATTACGTTATACGTGAAAGTAACTAGTTACTCACTACTTGAGTAATTATTTGTTTTAAGTAATTGTACTTTTACTTGACTAAAGTTTTTGGCTACTCTACCCACCTCTGCTGCTTTCTGTTCTCTATTCTGATTTTCTCCATCTGTTGAGATGTTGTACCGAAATGTGCTATGTGCTTTGCTAAACAAAAGCAACATCTGCAGCAAAAGTCATGTGGCTATAGCTTTCAAAAATGCATGTTAGAACAAGAGTTGCCCTTTGGCTGGTTACTAGAGCTGGTAAATCAACCTAATTAACTTTAATATTTAATTTCTTATCAGTTAGTGGCCTTCTGTGTTGGAGCTAAAAACATCATTGTCTATGCCAGACTTCATTATTGTCTTTTCATTGATGTGCAGGTCATAGGGAGGAACCCAACTGTGCATGTGCCCATGTGTGTATGTGTGAATGTATGCACTTTGTCTCTGGTTAGTCTCTTTCTTTGATGTCTGATCAAAGCCTTTTCTTGCTATTCTCTCCTCTGACTGAATGGAAGCCCCAGGAGTCCAAGGCCCACCTGTCTAGTGGACTAGGAAAGAGAGAGAGAGAGAGAGAGAGAGCATGAGGCATCAATAATGATAATAATAATATAATAAACTTTATTTTATATAGCGCCTTTAAAAGTAGCTTCTCAAGGTGCTTTACACAGTAAGAACAAACATATAATAATACAAAACATTAGGATTAATCAAAATACAATTAACAATAAATCAGAAACACAATAAAACATGCATATGAGAATACATAACATAAAAATATAAAAACTAAACTAAAATAATCAAGTAAGAGCTAACCTGAAGTATGTTTTTAGATAAGATTTAAAAAAAATTAAAATCAACACGAAACATGACAGGGAGCCAGTGCAAGGATTCCAAAATAGGAGTAATGTGGTCACTTGTTCTGGTCCTAGTCAGGATCCTAGGGAAACAATGACCAAAACTAGAAACGTAGAAATGCACATGCTTACAAATTCACAATAAGAGAAAGATGAGCTTGATGCAAGGGAAGGTAAAGGAACAGCTTCTATATGGTTGTATAGTATGAGTATATATTGTATCTATGTGTTTAGGCTGGTCAGTCTACAATGGTGCCACTGTCAATTCTACACTCAGCCTTATTTCATTCTACCCATCAAATCAAATTATCAGTTCTAAAATGTATCTGTGCTCTATAACAATCGAATGGTAGGCCTATCCCTGCTACAAAGACAAGCTTAGACCAGCAAGAATTCCAGGCTGTTTAATGTCAGTTTTGCTACAGTATTCGCCATCAAAACGTAGCTGGTGTTACTACTGAATTAGCATAGTCTTTCTGGTGAGCCTGGTTGAGGAAGGAGGTTTTGTTATGGCATGTTTGTTACTTGCCCGTGGGTTTGTCAGACCCCAGGCAAGATTATGAAAATGGGCCCCAATGGTGTATAAACTGTCATAATATAAAACAAAAATCATTGAACCACTGCACTGTGATAGGTGGTTTCATTCATTTTAATAGAAAGCACTACAATTGAGAAATATATGTATGAATGTTTATTGCAACAAACTTTGAAAAAGGCTGCAAATTAAAATTTTGTATTTTCACTGTGTGACTTTTAGTATTTATGACAACATAGATTTAGATCATTGGCATCACAAAAAACGGCTTTAGGTATTGACTGAGTGCTAAACTTTCTTGTGTCAGAAGTTGTGATTATATTTGTTATAGAAAGTGTTCCATGATCTCATGGAAATCATGGCCACATTTTTACAACATGATATTACGTGGCTCCTTACACATATCGCGGCAGATTGGAAGTGAAATGCCCACTGAGTGTTGCTACACGTAAGTTAAAATTTCTCCCAAACAGTTTTTATGGTGAAAGTTCAAAGATGCCTCCATACCCTAAACCTTAAACCTAAACCTAACCGTTAGTGTCATAAAAAGTAATTGTGAAATGGAAAATGCAAATGCTGAAACAACCATATAATATTTTGGTGCTTCTATAATACTTTTGGTTCAAGTGTTGACTCATGTGCTCGACAGGACTCGTGCCGCCCTCCTTTGCATAGCAAGTGCAACACTCTATCAGATGACTCTTGCGCTCTATCAGTTGGCTACTATGCAATTTGACTGCATTTGAACAAGCTTGTAAATGTATTTGGTTATGTAATGCAACAGGGCAAAAAGCAAGTGTTTGTGAAAAGTCATTATTGTTTTAGTGAGTGTTCATTTCACTAGGAAACTACCCCGATACATATAACAAGTGACGTAAAGGACATTTTGCCAAAAATGTAGGTATAGTAATGTGTTTCTTTGTGACCAGGTAGGCTATAGACCATCTCGTGTGGCCTCCAAAATGGTTGGTCAAGATTATGATCAAAGAAAATTTCAAATCAGCAGTCTGACAAAATTCTGACAACATTCGTATAATAAAGTCTGCTTCATTACATTAGATTACGCAAAAAAAAAAAAAAAAAAAAACTATTTTTATGGTTTGTGTAGCTTATGCGCATGCATGTTCTCGAGTTGATTGACAGGTGATGTATGTATCTAAAAGATGATTGCTCTTTTACCTGTAAGACGGGACTTCCTTTTCAGCATGCAATGACTGTTGGGCATTCCAATTTATCCCATTCATTTTAATAGAAGTGGCCGGTCTCTGCTAAATAGTCTCTGAGGATGTAATGCATTGCCTGAGATTTTTCCATCAATTAGTCCACAATAATACATTAACATATAAATTGTAATAAGAAGTATTTGTGTGTGTGTGTATGTGTTAATAACAGTTAAAAAAAGCTACTTTTAGTTAAATTTCACAAATGTGTAATGTGGACATCTTTATTTACTTGTGGGAAGTGCATCAGAGTGTGACCCTCAGTGCTTGTGTAGACGTACATTGGGGGCACATAGTTTATACTGGTAGGGTTCTCACAGCTGCTGATCCATGAAATGATTAAATGCCTTGGGACACCTGAGCACAGCCACTGCTCAGTATAAACAGACTCAGACTGACTAAAACGCATGCACATTGTGCCTGTTCGCGCAAATCCTACATACAGAGTAATACATTACACACAATATAACTAAAACTCTATGCTTATTTACTGATTCCTCTCACCGCTCTGTTACTAACAAACACACACGCACACACACACATAATGTATTTCAGTGTTTGCTAGAGTTCCTGCTTTGTATTCCCTGAGCTCGATTTCATTGCACTGTTTTTTGTGGTTTGTTTATCACTGGAGGTTGTTCGTTCCCTGGTGAGTGCTACTAATTCTCAAACAAACTCCTTTCCCAATTACTGCAGGATCCAGAGAGGAGGACTCACAGGCAGCTGCCACCCCTCTGATCCTGTTCACAAATTGGATACACTCACACTCTAACTCTCAAGATGCAGAGCCCAGACATAGAAACAAAGAAGTTCCATAGATTATCAAGTCTCTGTGCCTCCAGTAATGTTTTCCAACTGCAATTGCATGCTATTTTAAGTCGTTGGTAAATATAATATTTATAATCTGACTGTTTTGACAAAATTTTCTGTTTAATCCCTGCTAAAAAAAATAAAAATAAAAATAAAAATAGCTTAGACCAGCATGATTTGCCATGGGAGTTTTGGCTTATTTATGATTGATAGGTGCTGGTTTGGCTGGTGGACAAGTATGCCCATGCTGTTCACCAGGGGCCGGTTGCACCAGCTATACGTAAGTTACAACTTAGCCTAGTTGTGGCATAAATGGGCACTAAGTCACAATTTGCGCACTACTAAATATTTGAGCATTGCATCATTTAACTTAGGTAGGACGAACCATATGTGTAAACTAAATATTTACAGAAGACTCCGACCAGGAGTAATGGTTGAAATAAAAAATCAGACTCATTTAATGACATCAATGAGCTCATGTTTTGGTTGACAGGCTCCAATTATTTAGACATGTATATGATGAGGTTGGAATTTACACTCGTTTACATTTAAGGGAGAAAACATTATGTAAAAAACTTACTTCAGCATGAAACCGATCTAATGGTGCACTTTCCTGTGTATGCCGCCCGCTGTCAAGTTTCAACATATATGATATATATAAGATATTAAAATGAATAAATGTCTATATTTCCAGCCTGTTGTATAAGTAATTATTTATTTATTGTCCCTTATTCGTTTTAGATACAGTTATTAAATATTGTTATTTACATAGGCTAAATATACCATTAATGAATCTTGTTTTATTACGTATTATATTTCAATGGGGATATAATTTATTACATCTGACAGTTACGTGAGCAAACAAGGTTTGAACATCAACCGTAACAAGATCAAACTGAAATTGATGGCTTTTAACACTTCTGTGTACAAATTTCAAGGCTGCTTATTGGATAAATACAGGTAAATGTCATATCATGCAACTACGCCTTACTTTACAGAGAGCTTACGACCTTCTAGTTAAGTCTTGCCTTAAGAACAGGTGATGCAACCAAATTAAGCACTGACTTAGTTACAAACTAACTAGTAGTTACTAAGCCCTTAGTGTGAACTTTACGTCCCAACTTACGTGAGGCCTTACCCAGCAAAACTTGATAGTGAACCTGGTTGAACTGGCTGGTAAAGCTAGGTGCTACAAGGAGCTATAAGCAATTTTAGAAATTTTGCTGACTTCAATGACACAACCACTCTCTTTAACCCTGCCCTCCTAATGTCAAACATGTAAGAAAACTGGATGGTGCATTGATTGTGCAATAACTCAGATAGCATTTCTGATTAGCTACAAAAGTACTGTCTGGCCCAATGACTCTTTTTTGCTGTTTTTGATACAGAGCCAAGAACCGTCACTTGTGTGATTTCTCAGGACACCTTTTTCTGTGATTTATGTCAGATAGTAGGGACATTTCATGCATTGGATTCCAAAAAAAAAAAAAAAAAAAAAAATCTCTTACAAAACCATTAAGAAGTCTGCTGGGGACACCAGCACACTAGCGGCCTGTGCTTGGCACAAGCATGCAAAACACAGCACATGCTGGTGACCAGCTATGCCTCTCTTAACAGCAGAGATGTCACTCATTTTTCAGTCATGAAATATGGTTTGGTTCATTTAACTTTTTTAACTTATTCTTTCCCCTGAGTAAGACCTGGAAATTGGAGTGGAGTCAGTAGCCACATTGGCTCACATTCCAGGTCCCTACATGGCCATGTCTAACTCAGCTGCCAATTGCTGGCATGAATTTTTATTGCTGGTTTGACACTATCTCTTCAATTATCTGCCATGGTTGCAGCCCTGGCTTGTGCCTCACATTAAAGGTGATTAGCCTGCCTGTGCCCCGTTTGCTCCTTTGGGAAGAGAGAGAGAGAGAGATGTGGAACTCCTTTAAAGTGAGTGAGAGATAGCTGTACAGCTGTTATTGACAGATCCTGAGCTGCCCAGAAGCTTGGAACATCTTCAGTTTGCTAATAATAATTATATTTATTTATCACACATTATACATTTGCACATATACAGTGAAATTATTTTTTTTTCACATATCCCAGCTAAGGGGGGTCTAGTGCTTAAACAGAGTTAAAATTTGGGAAGAAAAATAAACTGCCTATCCCTACTAAGGGATTAAAGTTTTGCTGGTTAGCATGGTCCAGTTGGCCCCTGCTGGTAGATGTTGTAACTACACCTTTCTGCAGGCAAAAAGCAATTTTCTCCAATGATGGCCATTTAAGAATATGTAAAAGCTATGTATTCCGACAAAATAATCTTTGTTATATTTATTGCAAGTATTTCATTATATTAAAGTAGATGTTATACCAATTACAGTTTTTTTTTCTTTTCTTTTTTTTTTTTCTTAAAAATTGAAATTTTTTCCTGTTTGTTGCATTTGACATCACAGCTCTTGCACTGGTAGAATAGTAACTCCATCAGCCATTTAGGGTTGACAGGACGTTGATTTCCAAAACACAGGATGGCAGGGGAAGACTTATACATATTTATGTAGAAAGCTCTACCTAATTGGTTAGGGTTAGGTTTAGGAGTGGGGTTAGAGTTAGGGTTGGGTTAATTTTCTCTGACTTATCAGGTATCACTTTTGTGATGAATATTACTGAAAATTCCAAACAGATATTGCTTCCCTCATGAATATACTGTAAATTACTCTTCCACTGCCATCCCTCAAGACGTCATTGACATAATTTTCCTGCAAATCCAGTCTGATTAGTCAAATTACATTTATTGGACAGGTGATTGGCTCAAAACCAATTGTTTCCAGAACAGACTGCCCATGAGTCAAGATGGCACCATGCAGGCTGCTTACATTACTTCCAAGGGGTCCTGAACCAGCCGAGTAACTGCCATTGAGATGAATGGGAATGCCAACAGAACCTTCTCCAGTTTTGGAGGTGGTAGTTGTGTTTTGGAACATAGTAGCTGCTTTTAGCTGGTCTAAGATAGCCATTAGCCAATAGATTGCTCAAGCAGGTCATTACCTTGTCCAAGCTGGTAGGCCATCTTGAACCAGCAACAAACCAGCTGCCAGCAGGTCATAGATTAAGGCGATCATGCTGGTTTTTGGAACATGGTGGCTGGTCAGCCAGATTGGTCAAGCTTTAGAGTATTAAGAAACCAGCTACCAAATTCCAAATTACTGCTAGCATCTTAAGCGGGATCCTACAGCAGGCCAGGTATTTTAGGCCTCCTTGGTTGCTACATAAACACTGCGCTCTACATTTATCCATAAATTGTTGTCTAAACGGAATTCATATTCATTTTCCATTTGTGAGGACCTAATCGCTCCTCAGTTCTCTTTCACCCCTCCTCATCATCCCTATAGGTAGTTTCACATGATTGAAGTATCTGCTCCAGGCACTTGTGGGTTGTGGGTTGTAACTCTCAAAGCTAACCAAAACAAGCTATGGCTCAATAATCATTAAAACATTACTGCTACAGATGATACAATTATAAGTTTTCTCTCCTTCTCTTTCTCTCTTATCCCCTGCCCTTCCCCCACTGATCTCTTGTGCAAATTTATGTCACAGTGATTAGAGACAGATTAAAAAGTCATCAGAGCGAGTAGTTGAGCGCTCTACGCGTCAATTCATCATGGAGGCCTTACCCCCCTCAGTCCCCACAATCTCACCCCATCTCCTGCTGTTGAATGGATGTGTGTTTATAGCTTCACTGGGATTCACTCCTTAATTAGCATTCAACACACTAACAGGGTTAAACCCTCTAACTGCCAGGCTCACCAGTGGCAAGTTTGAATGAGAAGGGCAAGAAAGAAGGAATAAGGATCAGGGAGGTGATATAAGGTGAAAATATTACATATTTAGCTGTAGCAGCCACTGTATTAGACTCATGAAGTGGAATGGTTCATCTCCCTCCATATTTGGACTGTAGTAAGACACTTATGCCACACTAATGAGACAGATGTTCATTAGCTGCCTGTGTGCACCCCCAGTCTTGACTACATGACCAGACTGAACAATTTGTGTGATTTGTGAATCATGTAGCTCTTCAGTTCACTTTTCCTTTTTTTTTTTTTTTTTTTTTTAAGTTAGCTTTACAGAAGTACACCATATCACTCTTAGAAATACTACCCACATACAAAGCCTAATGAGACAGCGACCAAACAGATCACTTGCCACATAATGGATTTCTGGTCACTAATTTACAAATAAGTGAATCCAGTCTCTCATTGACAGTGTTTCCATTGTATTCAAACACAGTGGCAGATCTTGGCATAGGCAAAATAGCCTAGGGTAGCAGTGTGCTCTGGGGTGTCCCGATGAGCTGTGTCGTCCTCCGTTTCAATGTTGAAAAGTAAGGGGAGCCACTATCCTACTGACATTATACAGTAGTGTAACAGTAGTTAACCCTTTTTCACAACACTATTGCCTTGCCAGTAACAACCTACAATGAGTAATGGTGTAACATGATAAAACACAGCATTGCTTTGCACTTGCCAGAACCATCCTCTCTCTCTCTCTCTCTCTCTCTCATGGGAAGACCAAAACTTAAAAATGATTAAGTGAATCGATTCGTTCAGACAGTTCATATAAGTGAAGCAGTATTTTTATTTTATTTTATTTTATTTTTTTTTACTTAATGCACTAATTGCACTCTTCCTAAAGGGACCTCATTTCACTTTGTTCATTTCGCTTATGTCATGATCTGGACCCCCGATTGGTTCCATCTGGATTGCAAAAGATTTCTCGTCAATTAAAGCTGAAGTGTGTCATTTCTGTGCTACTACTGTCACCAAACGGAATTTCAAAAATTATTGTTTTGAAACAGTTTTCCAAAAACACTTGGCTTTCAGTCAGCCAAACGTATAGTGCTGATCCATCTCATGCCATTGGTTGAATCAATGATGTTATGTTGGGTTGGTCGAGATTCCTGAAATACACATTGCTTATTTATTTTCATAGCCAACATATTGACTCCTCCTTGTTGTCAAGTTATGATTGTTTGGACTATTTTGGATTGTGTAGCAAAAAGACAAATCTGAATATAATTTTCAGGATATAAGAAAGTCGTAGCATTTACATTTTATTTAAACAGCCAATTTATCAGTCTACTGGGTGTAACTGTTTCTCTCTCTCTCTCTCTCTCTCTCTCTCTCTCTCTCTCCTTTTTAATCTCTTTTTCTCTCTATTGCTTGCACTTATCTGTCTGTACCTCCCACTTTTTTTTCACTCTGCCTATCCTTTGCTTGCTATTCTCTGACGCATATCTTTTGCGCTTCATCATGTGCAATCTCATCTCCTCTCTGACTCTCCTCAGAGAATCACAAACACATAGGTCCTGCCTCTGCGTCCACGTGTGAGAGTACACTTCTTGCCTTTATTGTCTTTTCAATTGTCTTAATAAGAGCTCGGTTCCATGGCACCTTTGCGACTATATATTCTATAGATCCATCTTTGGGATCTATAATTTCAAGCCTAAAAATACTGCAGCGTTTTCATTCTGTAGTATGAACTAGGGATGTGCAGAGATAGTCGACATTCGGTTAACCGTTCGACACACCACTATTCAGATACCAAATTCACTATTCGGTTATTTAAGAAGTGCAGTAGAGGTCTTCAACCCGACCCTAACTTGACGAGTTCTGAGAAAACCATTGGGTTTTCCGGGCGGGTTCTGGTCAGTTTTTCAAGTATAGGGCAGTTAGGGGCTGTTCATGCTTTTGTGTGCATCTGCACTTTTTTTTTCTATATACTGTTAACATGCATTGGACGGACGTCTTTGATTGCTGAATCTCACTGTTTTTTCTTTCAGCGTCTCACGCAGGACCGTCACATTTTGAGACACCAAGTAAAGTTAAAAAGAACTTTAATTTTTATAAACGCATCTCAAAACACCTGCATTGTGTTTCATTTGTTGTGCTGTTTTTGAAGAAGTTCAGGTTGCAAAGAGGACTTAATTTGGCTGTTACACCATTAAATATGATTCTAGGATTTTTTTTTTTTTTTTTCGCCGAGCAAAGTTTCAGTGCTTTTTTGTTTTTTTTACTCTGGTGTGCATATTTACATACAATATTTAGACAAGTTCAGTGCCTATTAGACTATTTTTAGATAGTTTTATACCATTTAAAAATCAAAACACCCAAATGGGGCTTCGATGCAGAGTGCATATTTTATATCTATATAAGTTTACTATCACAGGATATCTGTTTCTTTGTTTATTACAAGAGAAATTAGTTCTGTATGAATACAAATTTATGCTATATCACAAGGATCTTCAACAGGGGGTCCACAACCCTCAGGGGGTCCACAATGGTACTGCAGAGGGTCCGCAAATTATTGTTTGATCCATCATTGGTTTTTGTAATAATCACTCACACACGAGCGATAGCTAGAGATAAGTGTATTTTAATCCACTGACATGTTGAAGTTCCTTGCACCTGCATGCCAAAACTTCCTCTTTCTTTTTAATCCTTGCTCATATTCGTGCATCCTGGTGTGTGACAAAACTGAGCTAGTCAGCAGAAGTACACAGCGCAGACAAACCATTCACGCACCCATGATAATCACGAGCCGCTCAAAGCGCGACACACATCAGGTTCAGCAGCACTGCAGCAGAGGGTTGTGTCAGTAAATGAGTCTGCTATGCATTGTGCGGTTCAGCAGATGACAGCCAACAGTTTATTTTATTACTAGTTGCGTTTTGCTTTCAGAACAATAGCCTACTTGCCTGTTGTAAATAAATAGTTACCGCTGAGATTTTCAAGCTGGCATGCACGGTCCTTAACGTTCCACACACACAAGAAGGTGACTCTCAAAACAACATAATTAAAGATGCACTCAGTAATTGTTTTCCTCATTGCAAAGTTTTACTCTTAATAAAATTAAATTTTGATCACTCAATCAATAAAATTGATCACTCACATGAAGTGAAGATGAAGACTCCATATTAGTAACCTTATAAAAAAAATATTCTGCATAGACAGGGTCTGTCTGTCTATCTTTTTATCTATCTGTGTCTGTCTGTCTGTCTATCTATCTGTCTTTTTATTTTTATTAAGGAGGGGGTATGGTACAGTGATTAACATGGGAAATGAAAAATGTAACCATGTCAGAAAAGTTGCAGGCCCCTGCTGTACATTATTTAATGATTATTTCAAAAGCTTTGCAATATAAACATAATAAAGTATGTACATACAATAATATGGTAGCCTATCATACACAGGCATAAAGGCATAAAACATTTATAGGCATAAAATGCAACACTCAATTTTATACAATAAAATTGGCTCCGTCTCTCTATCCACCAAGGGGTCCTTTGTCCGAAAATTGTTGAAGACCTCTGCTGTATCACATTGATTTTCTGTGCAACAATGAATTATCAACAGTGAATGAACTATCAGTATTTTATATGCGTATACACATACAGTACATATTGTACATGCTATTTCTTACTCAGGGTGGCACTGATGTTTCAGTGATTGACTTGATTGCATTTGACATTGCGATTTGATGAAGAAACAACATAAAAGTAAAGTATAGCAAGTACAACCAGGGTTGGGCGGATTACTTTAAGAAAGTATTCTTGGCTGAATACTGAATACTCTCTCTTAAATGTATACAGTAAAGTATTCCAAATTACTTCAAATAAAAGTAACGTATTCAGAATACAAGAATACTTAGAATACATATTTATAAAGGCAAGGCACAATTGGAGGAATTAAGTGTGATTTGTCATTATTATCTTATCTGAATTGCTACACCTCCACTTGTGAATCTAAATAGCTTGTTTCTTTAACTTAGATGTGGAGTTGGACACTAATGTTTTTCTTTATGAAAGGAAGACAAACAGATGGCAGTTTAATCTTTTTCTTTACCCATTATTTGATTGGACTGACAAAGAATAATACATTTTGACACAATATTAGATAAGAAATGCAAATAAACAGTTATTATTTTTGAGAGCTGGCTCTGTAGCACCCCCTTCAAAATGGGCATGTAAGGGGGGGCTCTGTAGCACCCACAGTTTTACCTTCAGTCACCAAAATTGGTACATATATAGTTCTCATAAAGCCGAACAACTTTCATACTCTGTCATTAACTCCGCCCAGCAGGAAGTCGGCCATTTTGGATTTTCTGAAAATTGCAAGCTCTGAACTTTTAAATACTCCTCCTAGGGGATTGATGTGACTAGCACCAAATTTGTGCAACATCATGCCAAGACATTGTAGATACTAAATTGATATTTTTAACAATGTCAGAATGGCAAAGCCTTATATCTTCTGTGTGCATTGTGTGATTTTGATGAAAATTCAGCTGTATGTTTGGTAATGAGGGCTGATCACATTGATGTGGCTATTATGGGTCACGGTCATAGCACCACCAACTGGCAGCAGGAAGTATGGCACTTTTTTACAGACTTTGAAATAGCCCTCTTGTCTTCTTGTGGTTATCACTGCTTGCAGTTATATTTATGTTTTCTTCTTTTTCTCTTTTTTTATGCTGGCCTGTTCACTGGACCACTGCTGCTCTTCATAAATACAGGTAAGTCTCCCTAAATCCCATTTACTCTCAGACTGGTAAAGCACAATGCCACATATCCAAGTGTTTATTTCTGAAGCCATAAGTTCTAATTTGTTTTTGGCCTTGTTTGCAATCTAGGCACAGAGCTGTTGGTGGAGAAATAGTCGTTGCTTTGAGATTAGTGCTTTAGGTGGTTTGTGGGAAATGTGGTTTCACAATAACTTTTTTGAAGGCTTTGAAAGCATAGTATTTTTCATCAACACAGAAAGTTTAAATGCTGAAATGTTGAGTCTTTGCTTTACCCTTTCTGCCCTTTTTGTGTTTAAGATTGCAAAACATAAAAGCTGTTGTGCTTTCAGGTTGCTGGTTGAGTTGTTTGTAGTATGAAAAGCCAAAAACACATACAATCCAGTAAAAAATAATTCCAAACTACACCCATTTGTGATTTGAAATCTGATTAAAATTAGATTTTTAGAAATGCTTTACAGCCTGAATGGTCAGTTCAGATTTTTTATTTATTTATTTATTTCAATCAGGATGTGACGTGACTGTAGCAAGTGATGCACCAAGCGCATTCACTCATATATGCTCAAATGTGGGTTTTACTATGAATGGTAAATGAGCAAATGAATATATGCATAAGTGTGCAAATAAACTCTGAAGCTTTCTGATGTTTTCTTATAAACTCAAGAGTTCAGCGCCACAGAGAGATTCATGACCAGAGGCAAAATTTCAAGTTTTCTGCTATATTTTTCTGTCACTGTCATTGTCTGCACTGTTTGAAAAACTGACTACATTGTCTGAACAAACGGATCTGATTTCATCACTGTCTGGACAGCTAAATATTGGATTTAAAAAACAAATCAGATTTACTGGTAAGTGCAATGTGAACAAGTCAATATGGCAGCAGAGGTCCTACTGATTTCAGTGCTATTACCACAAAATACTGGGAATGTTGATGTGGATATTGTGACTGAAGGCAGTTTTAATAGAGTCTATTTTAGGTGGCATGGAGAAAGTATTTCAAATTCAAATTTCACATCCATGTCAAGCGCCTTGACACGTGCCTCCCAAATACAATGGCCTGGCTACTGCTCTGTATGTTTATTTCGAAACACTGTCTCCTGTCTGCTCTGCTCTGACAGCTTAGTCATCTCTGCCCTGTATCTCTCCACTTACTTTGGCCTGAGGCTCTGCCATACGGCAGCTCTGCAGAGAGACAGAGGGTTAAAGAGTGAATTGGTACCTGTCATTTTCATTGTCATTCATTATCCAGTCTTAGTGTCATTTTTGTGCTTATTTTCTGTCTAGTAACTGAAAGTTTGGCCGAAGTGTAACAGACAATCAGCTCAACCCAAATATACAGAAGTCAGAATGAGATATATTTGAAAATGCATAAATGTAATTATTTGAAAGGAATGATATATATATATATATATATATATATATATATATATATATATATACATACAAATAAATTTCCTACATACTGTAGCTGTTCTAGTTCTAGTATGTCTCTCATATTACTCTGCAGCCTCTTTTTTCTCCAATAATTTGAACATGGAATTCAAAGGTGCACTCAGTTAGTCTTATTAAGCTAATTAAAGTTTTATTACACATAAATACATGAATAGCATTTTTTTTTTTTTTTTTTTACAAACATGTTGAAAAAGATGTACATATGAAATGAGTATGAAATACTCCAGTCATAGTGACCCAATAAAAGCTGTTTAATTTTACATGCAGTGGGTCAGCCCATCATGGGCGCTGCCATGTTGACAGCACATGACACTATATTAGTTATTGAGTTTGTGATGAAACAAACCACTACTACCTGCAGCTCTCATGGCACAGGCCACATATAAATGGTGCAACATCAAACGGCAAACACAAGGCAGTGTTTAGCCGGCAGAGAGCTTGCGAATTGGGGCTACCAGGGGGCATGTTGTCACAAAAGATCAATGTGTGTTCCATGAACTGTATCTTTTTTTGGGGGGCAAAAACGGTGAAAATGTTAAAGAGCTAGGTAAAGAGTTAAAGGTAAGTGGCTATGCAGAAACTGACTTTCAAAAATAAAGCTACCCTTAAGACATTTTCAATGGAGTAAAAAGTGTGAAAACTAGCACTGTCTCCCCTATATTGCCTAACATAATCAGTTTGTGATTTCCAAAGTTATCCATTTTAATATGTGCCAGAAAGAGGCAAAACACAATCAAAAGGCCAGGCAGGGTTAATCTAAACACACAAGAAGGGATGGAACTATATTATTCTTGTGATCTAACCTTAATGAACTACACTTTCTCATTATTTTACTAGCAGTGGAGAGTGAGGAAGACAGCAGAAAGCTGCTATTGTTTGACTTATTCTTCCAGCCTGATCTCATTATTATACATAGCAGGCATGAGGCCACATAAGGGCCAGAGTGGCACTTGTCCACCCAGACTGACAGCTGGTCCACCCAATCAAAACCGCAGGAATATAAGAACAGTTTGCAAATAGAAATAAACTGTGTTTTGTCGCACGCAAAATAGCTCACATGCAAGATAATTATCATATTCCTGTTATAAATATAGTTAGAATTTTTTTTATTTTTTTATTTCAAATAAAAAGTTTGATATGATTATGGTGAACTGAAATGGGTTGCTGCGTTTACCGAGTTGCTCATTTTCCCTGCAGTGTGCAGCTCTCCACACTCATGCCTGTAAACATATCTGCTTACTGCGCTTAGCACCAAGATAATGTATCCACACTTTGTCTCACTTAATTTATTATTATTATTGTTATTTGACGTGAGCGTGTGGTAGATGTTTCTGTAGATGACATGGCACGGTATGAAATTAGCGGGTAATTTTGCTTGTCATCTACCCGCAACTATGTGGCAGGTGACCTTTAAAACTTAAAATGCTGTTAGACGCAAATACGCACATTTGAAGAAGCACACTTGATCATATTTTGGAAAACAGACGAAAGAGAAGCCGTCGATGCGCTTCTCTGATTCGCTGTGTGTTTAGAGGTTTACTGGTGAGTTGACGCGCACGCGCACAGTGCGAGTGTGTCTCGGAAAATGCACATTTGACGAGCTCTCAATATTTCCTCCCTGTTCATAATCAGGGAACAATTTGCAATAGTGTCATCTATGAGAATGCTGAATATGATCTCAGACCATCTCAGGATGCAAGGACATTTGAATGTAACATTCCCCAAAGCTATAGGACAGCTGTTAAATAGAACATCTGATTCACTTGCGTTTTTCACTTCTTTTACATAGACTACTAATCAAAAGAAATATTTTGCAACATTGCAGAAGCTCACAAAGCCCAGAACGTCAGCCAAAGGAGAGTTAATTTACAAACGTTTTTACTTAGATAACGATGCTTTTGGGAAATGCACCGTAGAGATTATGTACTACTTACAGTTGAAGTCAGAAGTTTACATACACCTTAGCCAAATATATTTAAACTCAGTTTTTCACAATTCCTGATATTTAATTGTAGAAAACATTCCCTGTATTATGTCAGTTAGGATCACTACTATATTTTAAGAATGTGAAATGTCAGAATAATAGTAGAGAGAATGATTTATTTCAGCTTTTATTTCTTTCATCACATTCCCAGTGGGTCAGAAGTTTACATAAAATTTGTTAGTATTTGGTAGCATTGTCTTTAAATTGTTTATCTTGGGTCAAAGATTTTGGGTAGCCTTCCACAAGCATCTCACAATAAGTTGCTGGAATTTTGGCCCAGACAGAACTGGTGTAATCATAAAATTTTCCTTCCTCATGATGCCATCTATTTTGTGAAGTGCACCAGTCAATCCAGCAGCAAAGCACTCCCACAACATGATGCTGCCACCCCCATGCTTCACGGTTGGGATGGTGGTCTTCAGCTTGCAAGCCTCACCCTTTATCCTCCAAACATAACAATGGTCATTATGGCCAAAAATTTCAATTTTTGTTTCATCATACTAGAGAAAATTTCTCCAAAAAGTAAGATCTTTGTCCCCATGTGCACTTGCAAACTGTAGTCTGGATTTGTTATGGTGGTTTTGGAGCAGTGGCTTCTTCCTTGCGGAGCAGCCTTTCAGGTTATTTCGATATAGGACTCATTTTACTGTGAATATAGATACTTGTCTACCTGCTTCCTCCAGCATCTTCACAAGGTCCTTTTTCTGTTGTTCTGGGATTGATTTGCACTTTCTGCACCAGACTACGTTCATCTCTAGGAGACAGAATGCATCTCCTTCCTAAGCGGTATGATGGCTGCGTGGTCCCATGGTGTTTATACTTGCATACTATTGTTTGTACAGATAAATGTGGTACCTTCAGGCATTTGGAAATTGCTCGCAAGGATGAACCAGACTTGTGGAAGTCCACAATTTTTTTTTCTGAAGTCTTGGCTGATTTCTTTTGATTTTCCCATGATGTCAAGCAAAAGGCACTGAGTTTGAAGGTAGGCCTTAAAATACATCCACAGGTACACCTCCAATTCAGTACACCTCCTATCAGAAGCTAATTGTTTAAAGGCTTGACGTCATTTTCTGGAATTTTCCAGCACAGTTAACTTAGTGTATGCAAAGTTCTGACCCACTGGAATTGTGATATAGTCAATTAAAAGTTAAACAATCTGTCTGTAAACAGTTTTTGGAAAAATTACTCGTGTCATGCACAAAGTAGATTTGCCAAAGCTATAGTTTGCTAATATGAAATCTATGGAGTGGTTAAAAAAATAGTTTTAATGACTTCATCCCAAGTGTCTGTAAACTTTTGACTTCAACTGTAGGTGCTACTAATGTTCTTCTTAGTGCTTTGGGAAACCCAGCCAACACCTGTGAAAAGCAGGAGGACTGCAAGTGTCTAATTATAATGTTTATTGCAATATCTCTTATTTTTTATTTGTTATATTTATTTCTATGGCCATTTCATTTTTCATTGTGTAACAGGGTCAGAAAGGTGCTTCCACTTGCTTTACTTAATTTTGTGTATGACCCTTTAATTATATTTAAGCTGCACTCTCCACCCATTGGCTGGTGCTGTGTAGCGAAATGGTTCCGGTTGGGTCTCAGCCGAGAGAGTGGTTGTGGTGGGTGAGTGCTCCCGGGAAACATATTTTAATTAATTTTATCTTATTTTTTGGGGGGTTAACATCTACATGTATTTTGTTTTGTCATGTATGAAAGTGTATTGTATGCTCTCTTCTCAAGCTACCATGTTTTATGTGTAGTAATGTTTGATTTAATGTTCATCCTCATTATACAACATGCGCGAGCATGATTATTGAGACTGACCGCCGCTTTTCAATGTGTTTAAAAAGGTACAGACTTTATATTTTAAATAATATGTCTAATTATTGTATACCTGTCCTGTATTGTTCATCCATAAAGATTAAGATTTGCGCCAGCCGAGAGAGTGGTTGTGGTGGAACATGTGTGAGCATGGTTATTGGGACTGACCACCACTTTTCAATGTGTTTAAACAGAATAAAATCCACCAAAGGCATGAGATGGTGTCACTTGCATCAATATGCCCTATTAAGGCAAATTCCTAATAATAAACGTAATAATTGTATATATAAATTTTTATATATATATATATATATATATATATATATATATATATATATATATATATATATATTAGTGTTATTATACATGTAATTATGCAGCTCTAAGTATTAGGTAAATGAGTGAATATTGTCTCATAAAGGCTGAGGAAAGGGGCGAGCTTCATTATATTCACAATGAAATTAAGCACAGAATAGAGGTCCACCGTGCTTCACCAAGGTCCACTCATTTGGAGATTTCTGGCCTCGCCCCTATAGCTATTTGTACGTTAATATTTGTAATATATAAACATACATGTTTGTACGTTTGGATAGACACTAAAACGTACAATATGGACGTTTGAAAGCATCTAGAACATTTTTTTTTTTTTTTTTTTTTACGTATTTACAGCTTTAGATATGTAAAATATTGACGAATCCATTACAAATATATTTGAATACATGAATCAATTATAAATATATTTGTACATTTTTACTGTTTTATAGATATTTTAGATCCCTTAACCCTACCCCAACCTCTTAACATAACCACATTTCAACAGTATAAAAACATGCAACAAGTAGATTAATGTACAGTAGCAATATTTTTTTTTTACAATATATATATATATATATATTTTTTTTTTTTTTTTTTTTTTTTTTTTTTACAGGCACTAATCCTACTCCTAAAGCTAACCATAACCATTTATTAAGTATATAAAACACATATCAGGCAGATACATTTAATCACAATAATTTATTCAGAAAAATAGCAAAATCCAGTACAAAAGTAGTCCAAAGGGCGATGTGCTGCATCCGATGTGCTCCCTGACGGCATACAATAGCATAGTGTGAGGTGGAGAGTTGAACTTAAATTATTAATCTCTGTAAATCTTCTCCTGATGCACTCCATAATGGCACTGTCATATCTCATTCAAACATATACATCGCAGAATATGACATGTCGCAAACGGTCATGAGACACTTGAGAGCCAATGCAGAGATCAAATAGTACTGAGATAACAACCTTCGTGGTTCTATCACTGGAGTGTAATGGCTGTAACGGTCAACTAGCATTTTACGTCAGTTTGCTGATGCTATCCAAATGGATGGAGAGAGCCGTATACTGACACCTTGCGGTCATAAAATCTGCTGTGACTTCTCTTATAAAACAGCAATTTTATCATAATAAACTCCACATAATTCACTCCAAAAGAATTGCTTAGTGTAAAATATGTTGAAAATTAGCAGACATGTGGTTAATTCATTAAATGATGAGCTGTTATATGATAGATGTGGGTGAGAAACAGATCAATATTTAAGTCATTTTTGCTAGAAGTTCTTCTCCCAGCCCAGGGGGCGATATGCAGAGAAAAAGGTGAATCACCAAAAACACAAGAAGAAGAATGTGAAAGCGATCTGTTTCTCATCCACACCTATCATATCGCTTCTGAAGATATGGATTTAACCACTGCAGTCTTATGGATTACTTCTATGCTGACTTATGTTTGCAATTTTCTGTGAAATCTTACAACTCTGACTGGCACAAAATCTGCAGACTGGAGCTGACTAATGAACTGACTTATTGTTGTTGAAGTTGGGTAGAGTAATCCAGCCTTTACTATAAAACCAATGTTGAAGATTAAATTTTGGGTTGTAGATTAGGCAAGTCAAAAATTTACTTGACAATATTTGTGATCTATAATTCAAGCAAGAAAACACAAAATACAAATGACTTTCAGCAGTTTTATAGTCTTATGTTAGATCAGAAGTCTTTATTCCAGAAAAAAAAAAAAAAAAACATGTGAAAAGACTTGTGTTGTGTTGCAAACTTGACTGGACAAACTAGTACATGTTAAGATTGGCCCTCAGTAGGCTATAGGTCAAATTAATGCAGAGATACAGACAATTCACAGACTTTTCAGACTCTTAGAATGAAGTAGGACAGAGAAAATAAGAATGTCTTTTAAGTGAGCTGAATCAACAGGGTCAACTTTCATGCTGCTAAGCCTGTGTATGTGTGATGATGTAATCATGGACAGGGGTTGGGCAGAGGTTTTAAAAGTGCTTTGATGAAAGTGTATTACAAAGGTTCTATTCCACAACTAGGTCAAAACTACTCGTTCTGTCTGCCTTATAAATGTGAAACTGCGGCTAGGGTAATCTCTCTCCTAGGTGGCAGAGCTAAATGGCTGCTCAAGGGATATCAGGGCTTAACTTGTCATGGTATGAGGTGATTGCCGTGTTAGGGTAAGAGGTGAAAAGAAGGGTAAGGAGGCAGTTTGTGCAGTGACTGATTGGTGCTGATAAGACTATGCATGAAATCATCTGCTGAAGGAGAGCGAGAATGTGTCTGGATTTAAAATAAGAAGTGATGAAAGAGGTGTTTGTTGAGGCGCCACATCGTGACTGGAATCCACTTGCAAACTTGTTAGCACTGAATGTTCATTGTTTAAAGGCATCAGAGGAAAAGGGGGGAAGATTAGCTTTCTGTGTTTTTATTTGCAGTAATGTTCGAAATAGAGCAACAGAGGGCACTGACGGTGAACTGCCACAATTGATTGATTGAGTGCTTGGAGGGTAGTATAAAGTATTTAGAGCATTTTCTTTTCTCCTCCCTCCTCTTCTCTGCATTTACAGATACTTTTGCTTTATCTTTCCATCTTTCTGTCCTCATATCACGTCATATGCCTTTTAAGATCTGCCATCTGTGACAGATGAAGAAAAGAAGACCATCTAAAAAAAGCCTGTTTTGGCAAGATAATGTGACATGCTTTCAAGAAACTTTCACTATTTCCCTCTACTTTGTTCACCCCCCATGTGACTGTAACCTTTAAGATTTCTTGCAAAGGAAAGTGGGAGAGAAATGTATACAAGATAGGAGGATGCCAGTTTACAGAGGCTTTCCAGAAATCTCCCCTCCACCTGTCAAAAACAAGAGGTCTTCAGAAGTCTTCTTCTTTTTGTGGGTGAGGTCAACCACCCACTCCCATATCAGAGGTTAATGATATCAGAGAAATAAGCAGCTTAAAGTGCTATAAAAGGAAAAGTTGTTTATTCCCCAATACCATGAGCAACATCACCCTACAGGCAAGGGGAAGGAAACGTCTATTTTCTAAAGGAAGCCATGGAGTGAGTATACAGAGTCCTGATATGTACATGCCTCTATGATTCCTTCTATGGCTGAATGCAGCATTTCTAAACATCTCTAGGCTGTTGTGGTTTCCTGGTCTGTTGGACCTCAGCGCCACACTGCAATCCTCCCATTCGTCCCACTTTCAGTCCTGACTGAACCAATTTTCGCCTGGCTGGTTGTTTCCAGAGCGTGAAAGTGGTTTGGAGGTGGGTTGCCTGCATGAAGGAGCTGGCTGAACCCTGAAGCATGCGGAACAGGGGGTGGGAGTGCTTTCTCTGCCCTGCAGTTATGACCTCCTCAGCTTCAAACAGCCAGCTCACTGACAAACTGGAGCAATTCCTTGTAACCCGAGGTTGCCAGATTCTGACTCCACAGCCAACTATGGGTAATGTGGAGTAATACCACTCCATATCTTTGTATTACAATTACTTAATTAATTCTTGGGAAATTTCACTTCCTAGGCTTTATATTATAATAACAAGAGAAGCTCGTTCATAGTGGCTAGCATATTCACATGAGAACTTGCGTTGTTTAGCATTAAAAACCTCGTCAGTTCTCGAGTGAACAGGCATGCCAGTGAAAGAGCTCTCATGCACTAATGAACATGCAATGTCAAGATTTTCACAGTGAAATAACTTCAATTTTGGGTGATTTTTTTCACAAAAACCTATTGTATGGCTTCAGAAGAATTATATGACACACAGTCCGCATAGACTACATTTATGATACATTTGAGTCCTTGTTTAAGCTTTCAAATGAGCCAATATGAACTGCCATTGTTTTAATTTTTATATTAATTAAAATGTATCCTTTTCCACATAAGGAAGAAGTTCATAAAGTTTGTTTTGTTTTTTTATGACATGAGGGTGAGTAAATTATAGAATAGAATTTTCATTTTTGGATGGACTATTCCTTTAAGGCTCTTTGCAGGTATGCCTCTATTAACTTCTGAGTGCCACAGGGCCTTTCCACAGTAATGCACTCTTTAAGCTTTTAATTTCCTCTCCTGATCCAACCTCTTATTACCCTAAACACAATCAACAATGAACCCTCCAGTGAACTTCATAATCAGTGGAGGCATTGAATCTTATTCAGATTCATTGTTCTGAGCAAATCTTCTTATGTCAATAAATACAGTTGGGTAAGTGCTTTTAGAAATAATATTTGTGACACATCAAGTTCCATTATGATTTATGAAATCTTTCATGTAGAATAACTAAATTTTTAGCACAAATGTGATGCAAGTTGTAAATGGTGAGTGTTTTCACAATAACATTGCAGTTACTGGTGGATGGTTGTAATGAGCTGTTGTGAGAATGTTGGTTGGCTTTGTTCTCTCTCCCTTTCGTGCTAATGCCATTTAGAGTTATGGTTCTTTTGTTGTGCATTAAGATCATGTTTATTCATTAGCAGACACTGGTGTGGGGTGCAGTTGGAGTGGAGTATCTGTGATGGCTTTATCACATGAGAGGGATGATTGTGCAGAGCAGGTGGATATAAAAAAATTAACACTGATGAAAATTAAAATGTGATGAATTCAGAGTGTTACTTCTCTTTCTGCCAAGGATACAATTGAGCTTTATTGAATGGTGATTCCTGAGTGGCTAAAATAGAGGAAGTGCCTCTGCCATCAAACTTTGTAACTTCACCAGCATGACACATTTTGAGATGTTTCTACATACAACAGCAAGAAAATGCACATTTCTCCTTAAACATCAGAGACCCAAAGCATGTAAATAGATTATGTAGTACCCATTACCTATGGTCACTCTCGCTCTCCCGTCTCTGCTCTATGGTGTCATCCTCACTTCCTCCTTCTAACCTGTTCTCCTCACTTGATGCAAATAATGCTACTAACTCTCTATGCTCCACTTTAACATTTTGTCTAGATAACATTTGTCCCCTCTCATCAAGGTCAGCCCGTTCTACACCCTCCACCCCCTGGCTATCCGATGTTCTCCATGAACATCTCTCTAAACCCAGAGCAGGGGAGAGGAAATGGCCCAAATCAAAAGATTTTGCTGACCTAAGTATGTATCAGTCACTCCTCTCTTCCTTCTCTGCTAACGTCTCCACTGCAAATAAATCATACTATCAACAATATAAAATTAACAGTACTTCTTAACAAAACATTTTACTCTCTCCTTTGCCCACATCCTCCCTTATCATCTCTAACAGCTGATGACTTTGATACATTTTGCATAGATATAATAACCATCAGCGGTCAATTATGGTCAAAAACCAATGGACACATATTAGCATCACACACACTCACTCTTCCTTCTTCCTCTCCCCTTTCAGAAGCGGAACTCTCCAAACTTTTCCTTTCCAGCCATCCTACTACCTGCCCTCTTGATCCTATCCCCTCCCACCTCCTTCAAGCTATTTCTCCTTCGATCTTACCTGCACTCACTCAAGTCATTAATAAATCTCTTCTCACAAACGATCCCAAGAGAGCGCACGTCACGCCTCTCTCCATCAAATTGCACTGGCTGCCAATGGTTTCTTGCGTTAAGTTCAAGGCATTGATGCTTTCTTACAGAACAACAACTAGCTCTGCACCCCACAATCTAAACTCACTACTTCAGACTGAATGGCGCCTCGTGGTGCCATCTCATAGAGGCACAAAATCACTGTCCTGGACCTTTACCTTGACTGTTCCCCGCTGGTGGAATGACCTGCCTAATTCCACCCGCGCGGTTGTGTCTTTAGACTCTTTCAATAAACAGCTAAAAACATATATTTTTCGTGAACACCTAACCCATTCATACTAAAGCACTACCTTCATGTTCTTAAAAAAAAAAAAAAAAAAAAAAAACTGCTCTAACCTATGTGAGACTTGTATTACAGCACTTATTATATTGTTGCCCCTTTTGTTGGATGAATTGCTTCTATTGTTCTCCTCATTTGTAAGTCGCTTTGGATAAAAACGTCTGCTAAATGAATAAATGTTAATGTAATGTAAATGTAAATATTGCAATATTATATCCAAAGAGACAGAACCCATATTTAATGAAAAAAAAAATAATAATAATATTTTTCATTGCTTTACACAAGTGGGTCTCTAAGGCCATGTCCACACTAATATGTTTTTGTTTGAAAATGCATCTTTTTTTCTAAGTTTTGGCCTTCCGTCCACACTGACACTGCATTTTTGACAGTGAAAATTGTGCTGTTTGAAAGCGCTCTCCCAAGTGGATAAATTTGAAAACGCTGTGAAAACGTTGTAGTGTGGACTGGGAAAACGGATATATCTGAAAACGATGATGTATTTGTTGTCATGTGAAGCAGTCATGTGATCCATTCATCCAAAACAATCAAGATGGTGGCCCATGTTATAGTGACGCTGTTGTGCCTGATATTCACTTTGATAGCATAGTTAAAGATAAATGTTACTTTGTACAACATTCACATTGCATTACTTCAAAGGTGACAGGAAATTTACTCCAGCAGTAAGAAGATTTATGCGTTTTCATACGTTTCAGTGTGGACATACAACTTTTGGAAAATGTTTGAAAATGGCAGTGTGGACGGAAAGCATTTCAAAAATAAAAACGCTGTTTTCAAATGTAAAATTTAGATTAATGTAGAGGGTAGCCTGAGGGTTAATTCCATAACTGATAAATCATCACTAATACATTATGCTCTGCACATTAACTGACAGCACTGTTTTTTTTGTCTTATATCAGAGCTCTGATTGAACGTGGCAGAGCTTTTTCGACATATCAGCAAAGAGAGAATATTGCTCTGAGGATAATGTGTTCCCTGAAGAGTGCTGTGATGCACACTGATGAGTGAGAGAGTTTTTATCTATTCCTGTGTGTTTTGGGTGTGAAGTTCAGTGTTGCCTTTTATGGTCATGGTGGAGGCTGCCATACAGGTGTTTATTTGCACTTGCTTGTGTGTTTGCAAGCATGTGTGAGATCAAGGAATAGGATGGAAAGAAGACAGAGTGAAATAAGCACAGCATGTACAGATGAATAGCCAATTCCTCAAGTTTCGTTTGCTTGTTATCGCTGTAAAACTCACAAAGGAACGGTAATGAGTCAGAGACATAGCTGAATACAACCTGTTTGTTTGTTGTGGGTTAAAAGGTTAGTTCTCTGCTATTTTGATGCTTAGAAAAAGAGAATGTGATTGGATTGGAGTGACAGCAATTTCCCCTTCCCATTCAAAGCTCACAGGTAAGAGAAACCTCACTCCATGATGACTACATGGCAAAATTTAGCCCAGATACCGATCCATTGTAAAGTTCTTTTAATGTTTTTTTTTTTTTTTTTTTTCACAGTTAAGGCATAATATATATTTAACAAAGAAATAAAGAAGCAATATTGAGAGAAATATTTATGCTTAATTAAAACACTTAAATTAGCCCATGTACTTGTTACAGTCATGATCTCACAGCTCCTTCCGCTTCAGGCAAAATCCTGCAACGCCGCTCCTCGCTCCGCTTCCTCTTCACTCTGCTCACATTCTTTGCTTATAAATGTGACATTAAACAACTCAGAAGTAACTCATAGGAAGACACAGTCATGCTGGAACAAGCATGAGATAAAGGACATTTATTGTAGATCTGTTATGTGATTCACCCAATACTAGGAAGCAAATTAATTCAGAATGGTGACACTGATGTTTTGCGCTTTCCTGTAATGCGGTAAATTTTTGCACCCCATGTGGCCGCCTACATGGGACTTTATGAGCTGTGCTGTCTGGGTACTTTCTAGCATAAGAAGGAAGAAAAAAAGGGGTAAAATGAAAAGAAAAAATATGTTTGAGAAGACAGAAAGGTCTCCTGCTGCATTTGATTTGCATATGAAAGCCATCTTGTCTCTTCAATGCCTTTCCCTGGAGCCCCAGCTGGCTGAAGACCAGGAGGGGAGCACCTGTGGGGTGGTCTGGTCTCCCCTTTCCTCACCCAGCCATACAGTCCATACCAGCAAACAGCCGTTGAGGGAGGGAATCAAGCTGCATTTAGAGCCCTCTGAGGTTCACAGTGTCAGGTCCTTGCTGTCTCTCTTAGTGTGAAAACTAGAGAATACTGTCCTGGGTGGAGTTCATACATAACTTCTCAGTATGGTGTGTAGTGTATACAGGCTTCCCTGCTAAAAAGAATTCTCATGCTGGTCCAAGCTGGTTTATGCTGTTTGAATGTTAGACTAAATAGTGGGCCAACAAAATGTCATGGTTACTTTCGTAACCTCCATTCCCTGATGGAGGGAAAGAGATGTTGTGTCGATGTAGTGACACTAGGGGTCACTCTTGGGAGCCTCAAACACCTCTGATCTTTTTTTAAAAGGCCAATGAGAATTGGCGAGTGGAATTTGCATGCCAAAGGAGCTGGTATGCAACCATTCATTCAGGTTTTGTGCTGAGGAGCCGAGATAAGGTCCCGGCCATTTCAGCAGGTAGTTCAGCGTTGTGGCAAGAGGGACACAACTTGTCATTCCCTCCATCAGGGAACGGAGGTTACGAAAGTAACCATGACATTCCCTATCTGTCACTCCCTCGATGCTGTGTCGATGTAGTGACACTAGGGGTCCCTATACAAAACGCCACAACTAACTGAACTGTGTTATGTGAAGTGGCGTGTGTGACGGGCAGACTGCTGTGTGCCTCGTAGCCAGCGCACCAGGCCATCACGTAACCTCCCCCAACATTCTTAATGAGCGTCGAACAGTACTTCAGGAACAAGTCGACTGCCTAACGAATAGGTGGACAGGCTAGCCCAGCCGAGGCCTCTTTTCCTTCTCTTTTCTCTCCAAAAAGAGTGGAATTTTTTAACTGACTGGGACCCAAAGTGTCTACGTCGGGGGGGGGGTTTCACTCCCAAGAGGAAGTCACAGCGGAGACCACACCCCGCCTAAAAGGGGGGGGGGTATTTTGAGTGGAAATACATCACATGGTCTTTACCTAGCCTTGTCAGAAGTATGTCATGTGGAGAGGTCCAGTGGTAGGTCCTACCCAAAGGGGGAGGAGTTTCTACAAAGCATGGCGACCAGGGGCAGAGGGGCCCCTGCCCAAGGAAGATGCAGTTTATCGACAGGGAAACGATTTTGCGGAAAATATCACTTGGGGTTGCCTTCGGGGAACCAGAGCATGCGGAGCACCTATCCCAGTACAGGGCCTCATTAGCGCACTTACTGAGCTGGCAGCGAGTTTCTCCGCAAACTTGACTGCCATAGGGCTAAGGAGGAAAGTCATCCAGGGATCACAGTCCGTGAACACTACTGGGAGTCAAGAGCACACGTCTTCTCCTCAACGGAGGGGAAAGGTGCTATGCGCAAGCGGTACACCCGGCCAGTTGTCCCGGAACTTACCTGCTCATGCCTGCCACTACTCGGGATGAGACCAGCTCAACCCGGAGATTGTAGAACCTTGCAAAGGTGTTGAGTGCTGCCCAGCCCGCTGCTCTGCAAATGTCTACCAAAGAGGCTCCACTGGCCAGGGCCCAGGTGACCGCCACACTCCTGGTAGAGTGGGCTCGTAACACCGCAGGGGGTGGCACGTCCTGAGCCTGATATGGCATCGTGATGGCATCAATGACCCAGTGGGCGATCCTCTGTTTGGAGACAGCGCTTCCTTTCTGCTGTCCACCAAAGTAGACAAAGGGCTGCTCGGAGCTTCTAAAGCTCTGCGTATGATCCAAATAGATGCGTAAAGCTTGCACCGGACACAGCAACACCAAGGCTGGGTCTGCCTCCTCCTGGGGAGGCGCTTGCAGGTTCACCACCTGATCCCTAAAAGGGCAGTCTTCAAAGAGAGTGCCTTAAGCTCAGCTGACTCCAAGGGCTCAAAGGGAGCTCCCCGTAGACCCTGAAGGACTACAGAGAGATCCCACAGGGGGATGAGGTGCGGTCTAGAGGGGTTCAACCTCCTAGCGCCTCTCAGGAACCTGATGATCAAGTCGTGCTTCCCCAAGTACTTACCATCTACCGCATCGTGATGAGCCGAAATAGCGGCTACATACACCTTCAAGGTGGAGGGGGACAGCCGCCCCTCCAAACTCTGCTGCAGGAAGGAAAGCACCGAACCAACTACGCATCTCTGGGGGTCTTTGCGTCAGGAACAACACCACTTAGCAAACAGACGCCACTTCAAGGCATACATGCACCCCATAGAGGGAGCCCTAGCCTGAGCGATCGTGTCTACCACCGTGGGCGGTAGGCCACTTAAGTCCTCTGCGTCCTGTCCAAGGGCCAGATGTGGAGATTCCAGAGGTCTGGTCATGGGTGCCAGATGGTGCACCGTCCCTGAGAAAGAAGGTCCTTCCTCAGGGGAATTCGCCGGGGGGGGGCTGTCACGAGGAGTGTGAGATCCGAGAACCATGTCCGGGTGGGCCAGAAGGGTGCTACTAGGATGACTTGCTCGCTGTCCTCCCTGACCTTGCACAGGGTCTGTGCAAGTAGGCTCACTGGGGGAAACGCATACTTGCGTAGTCCAGGGGGCCAGCTGTGTGCCAACATGTCTATACCGAGAGGTGCCTCGGTCAGGGCGTACCAAAGCGGGCAGTGAGAGGATTCCCAGGAAGCAAACAGGTCTACCTGTGCTCGAATGAATCGACTCCAAATCAGCTGGACCACCTGAGGGTGGAGTCTCCACTCTCCCCTGAGGGTAACCTGATGTGACAGCGCGTCTGCTGCGGTGTTGAGGTCACCCGGGATGTGAGTGGCTCGTAGCGACTTGAGGCACTGCTGACTCCAGAGGAGGAGACGGCGGGCGAGTTGTGACATGCAGTGGGAGCATAGACCGCCTTGCCAGTTGATGTATGCTACTGTCGCTGTGTTGTCTGTCTGGACCAACACGTGCTTGCCGAAACCTCCGCAGGGCGAGCAGTACTGCCAACAACTCCAGGCAGTTGATGTACCAACGCAGCTGCGGGCCAGTCAAGGAGCCGGAGGCTGTGTGCCCATTGCATACGGCACCCCAGCCCGTCTTGGAAGTGTCTGTTGTAACCACGACGTGCCTGGAGACCTGCTCTAGGGTAACCCCTGCCTGTAGAAATGCCAGGTCGGTCCAAAGGTTGAAGAGGCAGCGACAGACCGGCATGATGGTCACACGATGTGTCCTCGAGTCCGAAGCCAGTGCTGAAGCGGTCTCATATGCATCAACCCGAGCGGTGTGGCCGCCGCTGAGGATGCCATATACCCCAGGAGCCTCTGAAAGTGTTTCAGTGGAACCGCTGTTCTCCGTCTGAATGCCTTCAGACAGTTCAGCACTGACTGTGTGCGCTCGTTCGTGAGGCGTGCCGTCATTGAGACTGAGTCCAACTCCAAACCGAGAAAAGAGATGCTCTGAACCGGGGAGAGCTTGCTCTTTTCCCAGGCGAATCTTGATGCCGGACGCTTGCTAGAATGCGCTTTTGCGTCAGCATCTTGAACGGGAGTCTGTGCAAAGCCCGGTTCAGTACTCGCAGGTCCAGGATTGGTCGCAACCCACCGCCTTTCTTTGGTACGATGAAGTAAGGGCTGTAGAACCCTTTCTTCATCTCGTCTGAAGGGACAGGCTCTATCGCACCCTTGCGCAGAAGGGTAGCAATCTCCGCACGCAAGGTAGCGTTGTTCTCGCCCTTCACCGAGGTGAAGCGGACGCTGCTGAACAGGCCCTGGACGGGAGTTTCGGGCACCCAAACCAGGTGGCGGTGCTCTGCGGACACAAGTGCACCGCGAGCGCCTTATCCACCTTGGGGATCACAGAGTACCCCCTGGCCGCTCCGCCATTGAGGGTAGCGAGAGCAGGGGAGCTGAAAGATCGGGACCAGGCATTAAAAAGGTGCCTCCCACGATCTTGTCAGCTCCTCATGCACTTCCAGGAAGAAAGGAACGGGGAGTGAGCTGTGCCCCGAGCCCTGGAACCAATCATTGAGCCGCGAGGGTTCCGAGGAGAGTGGAGGGTTCCACTCTAGCCCGACACTCGTGGCCACCCGGGAAACCATGTCCATCATTTCTGCGTCAGCCTGGGACTGGGCGACCATTCCCGAAGGAGGAAGCCCAGTCGAAGCCTTTGCGTCTGACTGGACGAGCCCGCTCTCCGATGCTGCGCTCGATAACTCATCCTCTTCCCGGGCTCTGAACGAGGGGTCGAACTCGCCCTGAGATGAGCCGGTGATCTCGTCCGAGCACGCTGGGGAATGGAGGTCCGTGGGGGATACCCGGCAGAGGTGGTCCCATTGAGGTCCCCAAATCGCCCCCAGTGCTATCCGGAACGGCCTTATCTCCTAGGTAGAAGGACCGAGGCGGGGAGCCACTGGGGTGGCTTGCTTTCTTACGAATGCAAGCCGCGACCGCAACGTTGCCATAATCATGTTCTCGCAATGAGGACATGATCCATCCACGAATGATGTCTCCGCATGGGCAGTGCCCAGACATGTAAGACAGCGATCGTGGCCATCGGAAGCAGAGAGTTAACAACCGCAACCAGGAGTAACACACAAATGGAAAGGCAACTTTCAGAAAGAAAATATACTCTTTTAGAATATACTCTTTTAAATGTTCTGCCGAAGCACCCAGGCGCGTTCTCTGCAAACCACAGATGCAGAGGGGGAGAAGCTGCTGAAAGGCGCCGTAAGATCCAGCAGAGAGAGCTGAATGAACTCAGTAGATGAATTCAGCTCAATGAATAGAACCGCTCCAAAGAGAAAATCTGAATGAGTGGTTGCATACCAGCACCTTTTATAACCGTATGTCCGGGGGAGTGGCATGCAAATTCCACTCGCCAATTCTCATTGGCCTTTTAAAAAAAGATCAGAGGTGTTTGGGGCTCCCAAGAGTGACCCCTAGTGTCACTACATCGACACAACATTGAGTGAGTGACAGATAGGGAACATTCCTATAATGCTGGTTGGCCAGTTTTTCTTGCTGGTTAAATGTCTATAATTTTTTAGATCTTAGAATTCTCATGTCCCAGCTTAATATGCGAGTCAACTAAAAATAAGCTATTTGTAGGATGATTTCACCTAGAAGTGTAACACTCTGGCTCTGTGGCATTACCAAAACATTCCTCTGGTTGTTTGAGAGGTCTGTCCAGTCCAACACGGCAAAATTGGCTTGACATACAGTAGAGTGTGAGTTTGGGGTAGGGCAACTGTTTGTACAACCGATGGAAGAAAGGGGGACTTTTCTGAAATCTGTTTGAAAACAGTGATTTTTGCCATTCCATGTTCATGTCCTAAAGTGAAAGCGAAATCGCAAACATGGCAAGGCCATAGGACATTGAAGGGGATCAAAATACTATCCCTATAAAAGCCATATTACTCTGTTTTGGTCCCTCCCAGCATGTAAGGTGCTTGATCTCTGTTAAAGCTAATGCTAGCAGAGTGGGTGAGACTGAGAAAAAAAAATTATTGCATAGATTCATCTACGTGTATTTCTCATGTTTGCGTGAGCTTGTCTGACAAACCCCAACCAAAAAAAAAAAATCACTCTATGAGTAATCCCCTGGCATTTCAACTATGACTGTTTAGCTACAATCTACAAATAATGTCACAAGCTAATCTTCTTACAATACAGTGCAAACATCATTTCAGTGGCCTTTATCAGAGAACCAGTGACTTTTTCTAATGTATATTCCTTTTGCTAATCCCATCATCCCTCATATGAAGCATCACATCATTTGACCCATGTCATGTCCAGACATGCTCAACAGCCACCAGATAGAAAGTGAGTCACCACAGAATGTGTTGCTATAATGACATCCATAATATAAGCTGATTAGTCTTCGTACTTGTCCTTATTTAACACATGCCTTGAAGCTCCCACCTCTTATTTCAGGGCATGATAGGAGCAAAAAGATTAGTTTGCTCTTAAGGAGAGACATAGTGATTGTGTGGTTGTGTACCTCAATAACACACTCATCTTTCTATGAAAACCAGTTCTAAAAAAATATTAAATAATTCCTGTTTAATTTTAAATATGATCAAAGGCAGTATTATTTTGTCTTAATTACTGGTTGTGATATTTCACGAAATGACTGTTGAAAAGGTTTGTTTTTGAGTTGAATATGTTGTTAAAAAATGCTAGTTACCAGCAGATATTGTGTTTTAGATGAAAGTCTCCAGCACGGGATGCCGACATGATCATGGGAAAATCAACAGGTTGCTTCTAAATGTTTATATACTGTGAAATTGTCACCGTTGTACCAGATTACTAACAAGCAGCATCCCCCATCAAATTTTATTTGCATCAGTTCAGCAGTAAATACAATTCTCTCTAGCACTACTGATAGCACATTATGCAAGCAACATCCGAGACAGGTTCTGGTCCATTGGGAACCAGGAAGTAATCGCGTTTGCATAAACAATGGCGAGTGCTGCGTTTTTACTCTAAGATTACATAGGGTTAGGGTTAGGCACAGTTGTGCCAATAAAATATTCCCGAACCCATATATTTCCAAAATCTTAAAAAGATAATCCCATTCTACCATATCAAATGCTTTTTCGGCGTCAAGTGAGATGGCAGCAACCGGAGACTGATCATTCTCCACTGACTACATTATATTAATGAAATGCCTAATGTTATCAGAAGAGCTGCAGCCCCGAATAAACCCCACCTGATCTATATGTATAAGAGATGTCATAACTTTACTCAATCAGTTAGCCAGAATTTTTGACGTCTAGCTGGATCAGGGAAATTAGATGGTAACTCTTACACTCACTTGGATCTTTTCCAATCAGACTGGTCCGGGCTTGTGTCATGGTTGGCGGAAGCTTTCCATTCTTTAATGATTCCGTATAAACTTCTAGCAAAAGTGGGGCTAATTCTGTAGCATAAGATCTAAAAAAATTCAGCGGCAAAGCCATCTGGCACCGGAGCCTTGCCCCTCCAAGGTTATCTCAGAATCAAAATAATTTTTTTGCTCAGTCTTCATTTTAGGGAGTTCTAATGGTTCCACAAAGTTTCTAATATCTTCATCAGTAGACGAATACGTGGAACTATAAAGATCAAGATAGAATTATTTAAAAGCATTATTAATATCAATGGCCGAGGTATATATTTCACCACCAGCAGATTTCATTGAGGGAATGGTAGAAAAAGACTCTCTCTGCTTTATATATCTAGCCAAAAGCTTCCCTGCTTTGTCCCCCAACTCAAAGTATAACTGTCTTGCCCTGAATAGACAAAACTCCACCTTTTGCGACAAAATAGTATTATATCTGTATTTCAATAGGGTCAATTCTCTGATTCCATCAGATGATATTTGGTGCTTCAGCTCTGCCTCGGCACTTTTAATATTCCCTTCCAACTCCATGAGTTCTCGTGCTTTGGACTTTTTGATGAATGAGGCATACTGTATGATCCGACCCCTAAGAACTGCCTTAAGTGCCTCCCAAGCCACACCCACAGAGGATACTGAGAACCAGTTGGTCTCCATATACACACTGATTTCAGCCTTTAACATTTGTTGGAATTCAGGATTTTGCAAAAGGGATCCATTGAAGCGCCAACTATATGATTTATTTTTCTCCATATGTGACAACACCTCTAAATTCACCAGGGCATGGTCTGAGACAAAGATGTTTCCAGTTGAGCTATCAACAACAGATGAAATTAGGGACTTAGATATATAAAAAAAAATCTATTCTAGAATAAATCTTATGGACTGATGAAAAAATATATAGCTCCTACCAGATGGAGTCCATCAAAAGATTAAAGTCTCCTCCCAATATTATATCATGAGGGGTGCCAGCGGCTTGCAACATCCCTTCAAGATCTATAAAAAAGCCCTGATCATCAACGTTAGGTGCGTAAATATTAGCCAAAATCAGCCTTTGCTTGTTTGTTTGAGACATCTGAATTGTAGATGCTTACTTATCAATGTAATGACTTCCCTGCTCTTACTTGAGCCAGCACTAAAGAAAACATGTCCACCCCATATCTTCCCAAATTTTTCAGCTTCCTGCAGTGAAATATGCATTTCTTGAAGAAACACAATATCATATTTCTTACGTTTAATAAAAGAAATAACCTTCCTTTTTATGGAGTGCCCCAACCCATTCACATTCCACGTGGAGAGAGACAATCCACTCATATTAACATCTGACATATTAGAAAAAATAGATTGTGTGTCAAAAACAAAATTAGAAAGACCACATTCCAACATTAGAGCAACAAACAAACCACAAACTTCCCCCAGAATAAAACAAACAGAAAAAAGAAAAACACGCACATTAACAGTTGTGAAATGGGATTCTTATAACCGGTAGAATGGGATTATCTTTTTAAGATTTTGGAAATATATGGGTTCGGGAATTTTTTATTGGCACAACTGTGCCAACCGGCATCCATCACTCTAAACTCAAACAGTCCATGTACGCCTACGAGAGCGCCCGCGACAACATTGCCGTCAGATTGCTTAAGTCCGCACAAATTTTGTGAGACAGAATTACATAACAGAAGAAAATCTATAAAAAACAAACATATAAATAATAACAAAAAATTAAAATACAAAATAAATAAATACAAAATAAATAAATTAAAAATCTTCAGTTTCCTCGGGCAGTCAAATGAATGTTCAGTGAGCTGGCTGTTTCATAAGTGCAGCAGATGACCTAATCTTTCCAATGTCCTGCAAAAAAATAAAAAATTCCACAAAACAAACTCCATCCAATAGGAGGCATAAGCACAAAAAGAAACAAAGAAGGCGTCCAGCTTCCTCAAACAGTCAAGTGAATGTTCAGTGAGTCAAGTTCACTTGGAAGCAATGTGAGAATCACACCATGGCTTACTCACTCCAATGTTTTTATGAAGGACAATGCTTGATGGGGACATGTAAATACTTTGTGGCCATCCTTAGCATCTATTCTCAGTTTGGCCGGAAACATCAGTGCAAAAGCGACCTTCCGTTGATGTAAGAGTTTCTTGCATTCCTTGAATCGATCACATTTCTCTCATCGAATTCGCAAAGTCTGGGAACAAGAAAATGCTGTGGTTTTTCCAAGAAAGCCTTCCTTTACTCCTCACCTTGCATAACTCAAGATCTTTATAGGATGATTTCAGAAACTTGGCCAGAATTGACTGGGGCCTGTCTCCCTCAGCCGATTTCTGAGCTGGAACTCTGCAAGCTCACTCAATTTCCAGCTTATGACCTGTTATGTCAAGCAGACTCGGAAAGAGCTCGTCTAGGAATTTCACCATATCTCGGCCTGCTTCGTTCTCAGGAATTCCAATAAGTCGGACGATATTTCGCTGGCTACTATTCTCAAGGTCTTCCAGTTTTTCCAAAACATGTTCCAAGTGTATCTTGGTCGCTAGTGGATTAGCAGCTAATTCCCTCTCTGATAACTCCAGATAATCAATCCGTTTTTCAATGTCCCCGATTCTTGTAACCAACTCAGAGAATTTAGACTCCATGGCTGTAATCGATTGACGTATTACTGCAAGATCCTCCAAGTCCGCTACGACCTTCGTATGCTGGACAGTTGATGTTGAATTTCTCCCGCCACACCATCCAAACTGAGTCCCTGGTCTGCGGCCCTGTCTGGGGTATCAGCTTGAGCATGTAAGTGTCTTTTAATTTCTCCAGAGGCTGAGGATTTTGAATTTTTTGACATGTCTTCATAGAACAGTTATGAAACAGAGTGTATCGAATCTCACCGGTTTATGACACAAAACAATTAAAAACTAGCAAAGTGCGCAGAGCGCGCCGTTGATACGTCTAACCCTCGCATGTCACCACGCGACTCATGTTAAGTGTTCTTGAACTCTGGTAAGGTGCTATATAAATGTTACATTATTATTATTATTATTATTAACTAAATAATGGTGTCCTATCGTAAAAATTCCTGATAGACTTACAGGACTTTCACCTGTTTGTAGGCTATATTGATTTTATTTTCATTTATTTTAATGTTTGAATTTGTATTTATTATTCACTGCAAAATGTGTGCATGACATTTCATCTTTTTGCTTGACAAAAATGTCAATCACCATGTTGTTATTCATGCACAGACAAACGAAAATACTGTTTCATGCAGATTATTAACATCTGAAATAGCAGGAGAAACCACAGTTAACAACATATTCCACAGTTAATGTAGCCTACAAATTCAGCTTCATCTGGTAAGAAAAAAAAAGAATATTTTTTTTTTTTAAATAATTGTATGATAATAATAATAATAATAATAATTATTATTATTATTATTATTATTATTATTAGGCTGTTATTATGAAAAGGCAAATACAAGACATATTTTATTAATAGAAACTCTACATGTAAGAGTAACACTTAAAAATGGGCGTTTAATTTAGTTTTGACGCGCTTCTGCTTTAAGCCTTGCCCACACCCGGTTCTATCCGAATACAGAGACAGATACAGATAATTTTGTCATATGAACAAATACAGATACAAATACAGATATTGGCTTCGCTGCACACCCCTATAACATATGCATTCCTGTTGACTGTATTACATAATTTTCATTTAAAAATACTTGCTTTGAACATTTCACCTGAAAACAAAGCTCACACATTCACAAACATTCAACAACACTTCCAGCTTCGTGCTGGGCTGTGGTTCGAATTTCGGTAAGCACGGACCAATTTCAGAAGCATAACTTTTGACCCACTCTCGCCAAATTTACAGTGCGATCAGTCTACCAGTATGCTGCTATGCTCATGTACCTCCAGTAAACAGCCAGGCCATGTTGGTCTACCAACTAGACCAGCAGTAACCAGCATAAATCAGCCATGACTAACATGGAAATTCATACTGGTCTAAGGTGGTCAGCTAGGATAGATGTGTCATAAGACATTAAGAAAGTACCACACATTGAATGGACTTCTGTCCCTTACAGCCTCATTTTCATTTGTGTCTAATTAAATATGGCATCTACCCTGACTAAGGTCCATTACTTCCTGTTCAGTGTAGTTAGCAGAGACTAACTGAATCCAGGAAGAAGAACCACTGTGAGAGTTCCAGCGAAATCACTTCAGCTCCACAATTGTCTGCATATTTAATACTCCAACATACCACCACTACTCTCACTCAGTAGTCAATGGCACTGACACATTCAGTGCAATTCATCTGCTGCTGGCATGCTAGGCCAATTGCATGTTTGGTTTGCATTTTTCTATCTGGCTTTGCTGAAGATGAATACAGCACTGGAGCTAAATGAAAGCTGAATACTAGTGCCACAGGTCTACTGGTAAAACAATCCATTGGGCTCAAAATTCACAACTCCAGGGCTCTGGGCCCATCCATGCATTAGAAAGCCATCTGCCGTAAACAAATATCACGGATGCTGCTTATCCTCTCTCTCTTCCAGCATGATTCGGTGAGACTCCCATGAATTACTCTGACTAGTGGATGAGTAATATAAAGTGGCAAGCATTTATTTTCAGCATATTGATGATCCTTGTCATGGTGATGGTTTATGCCCAGATGCTGGTCATTTGCAGAGCACTGTCCTTTGAACTGAGTCACTCATGTCTCTGTCACTCCAACACCTCTCTGTGTTTAGGGGGCTGATAATGTTTACTTTGAAGCCCAAAGGCAGCATTACATTTCAACACAGGGCTGTAATTCATTTATTGAACGTAAACTGACCTGTTCCTTCACATCTAGTCTACTTTCTTCCTCTGTCATTGTGTTTTTCCTCCCACTCAACCATGCATACTAGCTTTGTTCCAAAATCTAGTAAGTTGCATCACTACCGAATGTCTACATAGGTAGCTGCCTTCTAAGACTGCATTCTAACTGTCATTGAACCTCATGAGAGACCGATTTGGAATGCTCTATACAGGCCTTTGCCTGCCATATGGTGCTTCAAATGGAGTAGATGAGACCTCTCATCTTCCTTAGACATCACTGATGGAGAATGTAGGCTCCACCTCATCTTTTTAAAAAGAGAAAAAGAAAATAACTGAGACAAAGCCGTGATGGTTTGAAGTAATTTGTGCAGTGTCCTTTTAAACCAGAGGGGTTTTCAAATGAGAAAATCAGATGATTGAGCCAAATTTCACTCACTGCCTCAGAAGAATAAATCATTCATTTATAATATAATTGATAGAATGGTCATGAATAGATAAAGGAAAGGGCAAAAATCAAATCTCTTTATGACCACAAAAACTGTGCACGTTTTGTCGCTGTAATCAAAAGAATTGACAGTAGCCTATTATTTTTAAGATCTAGGGAGAGCAGTTTCTAATAAAAAAGCAATATGAGACACCACAGGGTAAATTAACTTAAGCTTGTTTCATTATTTTTGCTCCTCTTACAGGTACTGTGCTGCAGTCTCCAGTTTTTAGAGTTCTGCCAGAGCGATGAGAATGCTGTGATTCGTGTAATAATTTGACATGCAACAGAGGTCTTGTCAAGCAATTCAGATTGAGGACACATAGAAGAGTGTAAGCAATTTGCTCGCTCATCTCTGCCTCTGATGAGTATCCTCAAATTATGTGTGCTCACTTTACACTTACTTGTGGTTCAACAAAATTAAAGGCGAAACATCAGTTTTACCCAGAGAAAAATCATATGTACGTACTGTAAGTAAAAGCAGAAAAGAACTGACAGGGGTCACAGAAATGCTAAATATCACAAAAAGGTTAGTTTACAGAGTATTTAATGCACAGAGACTACATAAAATGTACTTACAGGGCTTTACAGTCACAGGAAACAATACATCACACACTTAAAAGTGTACTGTTGCATCGCTAACAGAAACCACATGTGTGCATTGATTGTCATGACAACAGCCAAATTTGAGGTGGCTATGATGCAGTGTGAAGACGCAAAGAGAAAAGTGAGAGCGAGAACTTTGGTGGTATGAGACTGATGTGTAGGTGCAAAAGTGAAAAGTTTTTTTTTTTTTTTTTTTTTTGAATCTGTGGCTATATCCTTGGGTAAAGGTATTCGTACCAGAGAGTATCAAAGAAAAAAGTACCAGTACTTGTACTCTTTCTGTAAAACATGGAATAGGTCCATACCTAAAAGCTATTTATCTTTCTGGCTGTGTCAAGAGGAGAGCTGTCATTTGTGTGTGTGTGCACTTCAGCATGGTAGTTAAACTGTGTGTCACCTGCATTGCAGGGTGATCTAAAATTAGAATAGTCTCAGGGATGGAGCTGAGAGTGCCTCTTTCATCCCTCACATCTGTCCCGATAACTGCTGTAACTAACCCTCTCTGTCTCACACACACACATACACACACGCAATCATAAGAGTTGAGTGGATGAAAGAGGAAGAGTAAAAGAAGTTTATGAATGATGAATGAAGGGAAAATATTGAGAGGTTTTCCCATATTAAGGTTGGATGCATGGATGGGTAGATGGACATATGGATGGATGAGCGGATGGATGAGCAAATGGAGAGGCACGCAAATATGCACCGCACACATGCAAGTACACACATCCATAGGCCTTGACTTAGCAATAACTAGCACTTTCCCCCAACAGCCTGCACAAGCTGATAAAATATAACAGTGCCTGAGAGCATATTTTTAGCCAGCATTTTTGCTCACATTGTATAAATATACTGTTGCCAAACAATCAAAGAAAACAAAGACATGGCACATCTCACGCCCCATTAATCATGCAGGTAATGATTCACATCACATCCCTCTACCAGAGATGGCACTGTAGACCTGAGGAGAATTTAGAACACGAGACTAGCACCTGTCTACCTCTCACTTTCTTTTTTTTTTTTTAATCTTATATTGTTAAATCTAGTTCATTAAGTTTGTGTTTATAGAGTGACTTGATTGTGTCATGTACAATGCTATATCAGAGTGTGCATCATCTCTGTTTCCATGGAAAAAGCAACTTCTCTGATTGGGGTCTGCAAACAGTTTGGTGTTATAATAGAGGGTTAAGTTGAGGAACCCCATTTTAGTCAATCAAGGTAAAATGGAACCCTAGAAATGTGTAAGCTGCACAAAAGAAATTTGACAAATTTCAGAAGGTGTTTTTACAGCAATTTATTTTCAATAAACACTTCTCCAACCAAATGAGATGAATGATTTAGCCTTGGAGTCACAATTTAATTAATTGATGTTATTATCTCCTTATTATTTCATTGTCACAGTCACTCTGCAGTATTTTCCTTTAGTCCAAATCATGATGACTCTCAAGGTGCTTTTTCTCTGCTGCCTCTGTTCTTGAAGTCAAAATGACAGAGTGATACCTGCAGAAATGATCTCTCAGCAAACACTCCCTCAACCGATGAATTGCTGAAGAGGGAGGTGAGACATGTTTGCAAGCTGGAAATGTTAAAAGCCATCCGAATGCAAAGCTAAAATGAGATGGAGATCTGAATATTTACAGCATGCTTGTCCTGCCTATACACATCCATTAGGACTCTGTGCACATGGCCATGTAATCCGTGGATTGCACATGTAGGTTTGGTTATGCGTGTCTAAGTAAGTGTGAATGCATGTGTGCAAACTCTGTGAGTCACATGATAATTAGTTCAGTGCATACAGCAGAAACACAACATGCATAATTTGACTTGCTTCTCCATTGTCCATCTGGTCCAGCATGTGGATGGTGAATTTCAGTTTTTGAGGATAGTTAGGCAGCTAATTCTTCTCAGCATCTTCTTACAGTATACACAATTAGAAATGAGAAATATGCAATATCTAAAGAGTCTAAAGAGATAAGAGTAGTACTCTTAATGTAGAAGTACTGGGGTTCAGTTCCTAGACTAAAATACTGTACATGAACCTTTTCAAAATATTGTATTTTTATTTTTAATTTTTTTCATAAATCACATAAAATTGCAACTATGCCATCGGGTTTATTAACTGGATTTATTAATACATTTATGAACATTTCTTAACTTGATCAACTTTACATTAAAGCAGTGATGATCAAAGATGATAAAAATCAGTTTTAATTCACCAATGAAAACTTGGAGAAAGACAAAGTGTGCTGACATTTCTTTCTCCTTTTTTTCCTTTTCTTTTGTTGTCCCTATATGCAACAGCATAAATAGAGGCATAAAAAATAGCCATTATACTACAAAAATCCAGCTACCTCATTTGATCTCAATTAGTTATTGCATCTTGCAGATAGCACAACGAAACGGGAGTTGCACTGACTTTCTGGTCTTCAGGACATGGGCTGGTGTGAGATAAATGGCTCCTGGTGCATTTTTGACAGAAACTTCTCTGTCCTTATCAAAAGCTCTTGCCACACCACTGCCCTGTACACACACACACACACACACACACACACACACACACACACACACACACACACACCTACCTGGCTGCAGCTTATTTGTCCTGATTTCGAAGAATAAATTCCTTGTGTTGGGAAGAATATTTTTTTGTTTTTTTACACTTTTGACTTAATGTAAAAGAGACCTCTTATTATGGGCTGTACTGAACTGCAGACTCTCTCTATCTCTCTCTCTCTCTCTCTCTCTGTGTGTGTGTGTGTGTGTGTGTGTGTGTGTGTGTGTGTGTGTGTGTGTGTGTGTGTGTGTGTGTGTGTGTTTTAAAAAGAACTGTTTAAGGTATGGGGACTTTTAAAAAAAGCAGAGGCTGGATTTTAATAACTCACTAGTTCAACTTTTACTGCAATGCACTCTGTGTAGGCATCAGTTGACCAACTGGAATCTCGGAGAGGTGGGCCTAGTTGCACTGTGAAATAGAAAAAAAACATGGCGGACAAACTCGAACATGTGGTGTATTCATTCCCTGCACTCGATTATCTCTCTTTGTCAGGCTAAAAAGATAATTGTCGAGAGAGCCTGGAGAAGAGTTTCAATGTTTATGGCTACATTGTCAAAAAGATACATTTTAAGTAGCCATCTGTATATGTGACCACATCTAACCTCTGTGGTACACGCCTTCCAAACAGACCTTATGTACTCCCATGCGTCAAATGCTCCGTCTAAGCTTTCCCTAATGTGTAAGCGCCCTAAGTGTGTGCATAATGCATATATCTATGCGTGTCCATGTGTGTGGGAGTGTGTGAGAGCGAAAGAGAGAGGGAAGGGGAGCGTGAGGGTGTTTTCCACAAATATTTCAGAAAATTTAGAAAATGTTGTTTTGATCAAGCCGTGGGCTGCGTTAACGTGTGTGTTGGCGTGCATGTACTGTGTGTCAGTGTGTGTGTTAGTGAGACAATTATGAAAGAGAGAGGGTGCGCGAGGGTGCTTTTCAAACTAAATTGAAATAAATTTAGGATACTATAGACATTGTTTGTCATTCTTATCCAATGTACTTAACCAATGTCTTTGGTGTAATTTGTTATTTTGCTGTGGTGGCCTATATGGCTCTTTGAAATAACTGAAATAATTTGGTGAAGTGATATGGAACCGGTATGCAGTCAAGACATGGAACTACTTCATAGCCGTGCGTTTACAGAAAAATATCTGCACACCTTAGAACGTCCATGAACCAATCAAAATCAAACATTCAACAGACCCATGGTATACATATATACACACACATATATATATATATATATATATATATATATATATATATATATATATATATATATATATATATATATACATACATCACACACACACACACACACACACACACAAACACACAGTAAATATATTATCTGGTTGATTAACGAAATTAAGTTGTGATTACAAATTCATCTTTCACTCTCTCTTGCTCTTAATCTCATCCCTTGTTGGTGTTTATAAAGCATTAAAGTAGGGAGCTGGTAAATGCCAGGCTCGTAAGTCAGCCAGTGTCTGCTCTTTGAGGGAGATGGAAAAGAGGTCAAGTCTTACAGGAAATTTCACAACAGTAAGGGTGAGCCGATTACAGGAATTAATGACAGATGGGACACTGCAAGAGTTTGGCTAGGTTGTGTGCAAAGCACACCATAACTCCATCTTAAAGACAGACTTTCAGGATAACAAAAGGTGACAATTTCTACCACTAAATACCTCAATCTTCATTCTAGATGGTTTAGTGGTTCTTAATTGGTAGGTTTTGACCCCAAAAATGTGACAGCAGGAAAAAAAAAAAACAATGCTGATTCCAAATAATAAAATGCAACTAACCATTTCATGGTGCATAGATGTAATAGCAAACTTATCCACTTCTTAAAGGGAGGAGAAACCATTTCCCAGATATTTTGTTTTTGATGTCGAAGGCTGCATTTCCAAACTCTCTGGTTTTTTGGTGGAAATTCATCTGTTGCTTGGTAAAAGCTATCCAAATTAGGCAGATGCCAATATACACATGTTGTGTGACATCCCCTCATCTTCAAAACCATGAACAAATCTATGCAAGGTAAATATAGCTTCACTTCACAAAATGGTTTGTTCCACAATATGCTTTGTGTGGGTAATTATTGGCTGCTGAGATTAATAGTCATTATTTAATCATTATTTATTATTACAATTAGTATTATTCACATTATTATATTATATTTTATTCAACAATTAGTTCCGGTCCTCAAATCTGATCAACACTGAGTTAGAACTGTTTTTTGAGATTTAAATGCACTTTTTGTTAACAGCCATATACAGTATGTTCTTTACAATAAACAATGTTGATTTAAAAATCTGGTGATCTCTGATGTCTTGTATCTTGTTTTCTCCTAATGGAAATAATGTCTTTAGAATTCAGATATAATTACAATATTGGGAATATATAAGTGAAAATTTAATATTAGTTCCCTATCTGTCACTCACTCGACGTTGTGTCGATGTAGTGACACTAGGGGTCACTCTTGGGAGCCCGAGACACCTCTGGTCTTTGATAAAAGGCCAATGAAAATTGCATACCACTCCCCCGGACATATGGGTCTAAAAGGAGCTGGTATACAACCACTCATTCAGATTTTCTCTTCGGAGCCGAATGGTCTATGTTTACTGAGCTGACCGTTCATTCAGCTCTGCTGGATCTGACGGCACATTTCAGCAGCTTCTCCCTCCTCTGCACTGGTGCACTGCAGAGAATGCCCCTGGGCACTTCGGCAGAAATAAGAGTGTATATTTTTCTAAAAGAGTATATTTCTCTAAAAGAGCGGCAAACACGGAACGTCTTTTAAAAGACGCGTCTTTTTAAAGATACCTTTCTGTTTGTGTTTTATTCCTGGTTGCGGTCGTTATCTCTCAACTTCTGATGGTCACGATCGCTGTCTTTCGTGTCTGGGTGCGACCCACATGGAGACAGCGTTTGTGAATGGATCATGTACTCATTGCAAGAACATGACCATAGCAACGTTGCGGTCGCAGCTTGCTTTTGTAAGAAAGCAAGCCACCCCAGCGGCTCCCCGCCTCGGTCCTTCTACCTATGGGTATGAGGCCAGAGCGGCTAGCACTGGGGGCAATTTGGGGACCCCAATGGGACCACCTCCGCTGGGTATCTCCCCACGGACCTCCCATTCCCCAGCACATTCGTCTGCCCCAATCGGGCTTCCGGATGAGTCCACCGGCTCGTCTCACGGCGAGTTCGACCTCTTGTTCGGAGCCCGCGAAGCTGATGAGCTCTCGAGTGCAGCATCGGAGAGCGGGCTCGTCCAGTCGGACGCAGAAGCCTCAGCTGGCTACCCCACTTGGGTACGGTCGCCCAGTCACAGGCTGATGCAGAAATGACGGACATGCTTTCCCGGGCATGTGTCCAAGAAATGGTCCAAGATGTGGGCAGGGGTCCGGCGATAACATGCATTCCCCTCTTATGTTTCGGGTTAAGAGGGGCAGCTTCTTCCAAGCAGTTCATGCTATCCTGGGGTCATAGCGTGTGAGGGGGAAGGCGGCCCGGCATTCCTTGCCTGTCGGCAGCGACGTGTGTTCCAATCCCCTGACTAACTCACGCCGGGGATACGTGTCCGACGACACATCTAACTCGGCCGTTACCCTCCCGGCTCTGCTCCAGAACCTGCGAGGATGCCAGTGTGCACACAAGGAGATAGAAGCCGCCTTTCCGAGGAGAGGAAAGCCATTTTTTTTGTTAGTGGTGATGAGGCTATGTTTACATCAAATATGCCACATCACCGCTGCCGAAACGAGGCTTATTAAATTGCACCTCTCCTCTCTCCTGCCCACTCCCATTGTAGGCCCATCTGAAGAATGGCCCTCAGAGGCGGGATGAAAGTTTCCGGAACTGAGTGCCCTTGAGCAAAGATGTCAGCATACATGTTACATATTTCTAGGGTTGCATGCACCAGCTGAGCAGCTGCCATTGCACTGAATGTTAATGCTAACAGACAGCACTCATCAGGTATTTTAAACCTCCTGTGCTATAATATCTACCTTTATGACATTTACATCCAGAGGCATAGTGTGTGAAGATGTACACACACAAATGCACACATGTTCACTCTATACCTACTATATGCTTTTTACACAGCAGCAAATGGAAAGAGCTGGTAATCTTGTTGATTTAGGGGGTATCTCTGGGGTGGGATGGAGGATGTACAGAGGAAAGCAATATAGGAAGAGATGTGAACCTTCACACAAGGATGACATATGACTGTGTGGTGGGAGAGAGTGGGCAGTTATGTTGGATGAACTCTGGGAGCACATAGGCCTTAACATTATTGTGGGTCTATGTGTGTTTGTTTGAGGGGATTATGAAGGAGGTGTGTCTTCAAGTATGTGTGTACAGCATTGGTTTTATGTTTCTTCTGTGAACCTTTATTTTGATATGTGTGATTGATTTTCATGTTGTTGTGCTTCTGTGAGATTCCACTATCTATAAAAGACAGGATTTTTTTTCAGTGCTATATAGAATAAAATAAGGACTGTATTGACTTTCTTGCTGCTTGAAGTCAACACATGACATCTGAGATTTTACACATAATTAGATCTGTGCACCAGAGCAATAGTTCTTTCTGGAAACAGTGACCTTACAGTTGAATTGCATAGTGGTGTCATGGATAAATAGTGTAACCATCACAAGTAGGATGCATATTTTCTGTGAATGTGTACACATAGCTGTAGATTGGGAACAAAATGAATGGCTCTCCGAAAGTGAAAAAAAAAGAGAGTTACAAATTGTATAATTAAATATAATGTATATTAATAATTACATTAATAATAAAATAATAATAAAAATGTTTTATGTTATAATTCTAAAAATGGTAAGTTTTCTTTTAGGAGAGTGTTAGGACTTGTTTGGACACTAATTTCATTAAAAAAATGTAGGAATTGGGATAGTATTGAAAATGCTAATAAAAAAAAGGTGTGATTTGTAAATTATATTCACCGTGTGCTATATTGAAAGCACTACAACCAAGGGCACCATTAGGATTTCTGGGCCGCCTGTCAACTTTGCACTCTGGGCCCCTAACTTGTTGCAACTGTACAGCATTTTTTTTTCTCCATTAAAAAGTTATTTTCACCCTACAAGAGCATTAGAATATAACAGTTCCTCTTCTGTCACTCATTCGACGTTGTGTTGATGTAGTGACACTAGGGGTCGATCTTGAGAGCCAGAGACACCTTCAAATCTTTGAGAAAAGGCCAATGAGAATTGGCGAGTAGAATTTGCATGCCACTCCCCCCAACAAACGGGTATAAAAGGGAGGCTGGTATGCGGATTCATTCAGATTTTTCCTTCGGAGCCAAGCGGTTGTATTTCAGCGAGCTGAATACTACTACTGATCCATTCACCTCTTCAGAAGCGTATGCTGTTGGATATACGGAGCATTCCAGTGGCTTTCTTTCCACTCTGCACTCCACTGCAGACTACGTCCCTGGGCACTTCGACAGTGCTTTAAAAGAGTTTATTTCCTCTATTAGAGCAGGCACAGTGACGTTGAATGTCTTTTTAAAGATGCCCTTCCGTCTCTGTGCAGTTCCTGGATGCGGTCGTTACCTCTCCGCCTCTGACGGTCACGATCACTGCCTCACGTGCCTGGGCAAAATCACGTTGAGGAAGCGTTTGTGGATGGTTCACGTTCTCATTGCGAGAACATGACCATGGCAACGTTGTGGTCATGGCTTTCCTTCTTTCGAGGGAAAGCCACTTCAGCTGTTCCCCCTGCTGGTCCTTCTACCTACGGGTACGAGGCCGCCCTGGTTGACGCTGAAGGCGATTCGGGGGCTTCAGTGGGTACGGTTCCGCCGGGTAAACCCCCACGGACTGCCCACTACCCTGTACGCTCGTTTGCGCCCGTCCAGTTCTGGGATGAGACAGGCAGCTCGCCTCAGTGCCAGCCTAATGTCTCTTTCGGAGCTCGTGAGCCGGATGAGATGCGTAGAGCCCCCCGCAGGAGAGGGACACCCCCCGCTTCTCGGCCGGCCACGAAGACCCCCAGGAGTTTAACTCAACACAGACCCTTCCTACAGTTCACGTTCGACGGTTGGGCATATCTGTACAAGGTCCTCCCCTTAAGCTTGTCCCTGTCCCCTCACATCTTCTTGAAGGTCGCAGAGGCAGCCCTTGCCCCATTAAGGGAAGTGGGCGTTCGCATACTCAATTACCTTGACGACTGGCTTATAGCGCACTTTCGAGAGTTACTGTGCACACAGGAACCTGGTGCTCACGCACCTCAGCCTTTTAGGGCTTCGGGTCAACTGGGAAAAGAGCAAGCTCTCCCCGGTTCAGAGCATCTCTTTTCTCGGCATGGAGTTAGACTCGGTGTCAATGATAGCACACCTCACATGCGAGCGCGTGCAGTCGGTGCTGAACTGCCTGAACTTATCCAGGCAGAAAATGTCGGTCCCACTGAAGTACTTTCAGAGACTCCTGGGGCATATGGCATCCTCAGCGGTGGTCACACCGCACAGGTTGATGCATATGAGACCGCTACAGCACTGGATCCAGATCCGAGTCCCGAGGTACGCATGGCGCCGCGGCACACATCGTGTGGCTCTCACGCCCACCTGCCGCCGCCTTTTCAGCCCTTAGACAGACCATGCATTCCTGCGGGCTGGAGTCCCCATACAGCAAGTGTCCAGGTGCATCGTGGATATGACGGATGCCTCCAAGACAGGTTGGGGCACCGTGTGCAATGGGTTTGCAGCCGCTGGCTCCTGGACAGGACCTCGCCTGCATTGGCACATCAACTGCCTCGAGTTGCTGGCAGTACAGCTCGCCCTGCGGAGGCTATTGCCATTGATCCAGGGCAAGCACGTGTTGGTCTGGACGGACAACATGACGACAGTGGCTTATATAAACCACCAAGGCGGTTTACACTCTCGTTGCATATCGCAACTCGCCCATCACCTCTTCCTCTGGAATCAGCGGCGACTCAGGTCGCTGCGGGCCACTCATATCCCTGGCAACCTCAACGCCACAGCAGATGCGCTGTCGCGGCAGGTGACGCTCAGGGGAGAGTGGAGACTCCACCCCCAGGTGGTCCAGCTGATTTGGAGTCGATTCGGCAAGGCAAAGGTAGACCTGTTCGCCTCCCGGGAATCCTCCTGCTGCCCGCTCTGGTATGCCTTGACGGGAGCTCCCCTCGGTACAGACACGCTGGCACACAGCTGGCCCCAGGGGCTGCGCAAATACGTGTTCCCCCCAGTGAGCCTACTTGCACAGGTTCTGCATTGGCACACAGGTTCTGTGCAAGGTCAGGGAAGACGAGGAGCAGGTCATTCTCGTGGCTCCGTATTGGCCCACCCAGACCTGGTTCTCGGACCTCATGCCCCTCATCCCTAGGAAGGACCTTCTTTCTCAGGGACGGGGCACCCTCTGGCACCCATGCCCAGACCTCTGGAATCTCAATGTCAGGTCCCTGGACGGGACGCGGAAGACCTAACTGGTCTACCGCCCTCAGTGGTTAACACGATCACTCAGGCCAGAGCTCCTTCTACAAGTATTCCCCGAAGTGGCGTACCTTAGCTAAGTGGTGTTCTTCCGGTAGCGAAGACACACAGAGGTGCACAGTCGGGTCAGTGCTTTCCTTCCTGCAAGAGAAGTTGGACGGGCGGCTGTCCCCCTCCACTCTCAAGGTCTGTGTAGCTGCTATAGCAGCACACCATGACGCTGTTGAAGGTAAGTCTCTCGGTAAGCACGACCTGATCATCAGGTTCCTGAGAGGCGCCAGGAGGTTGAACCCTCCTAGGCCACGCCTCTTTCCCTCATGGGACCTCTCTGTGGTCCTTTTAGGTCTACGGAGAACCCCGTTCAAGCCCCTAGAGTCAGTTGAGTTAAAGGCCGTCTCATTGAAGACTGCCCTCCTGACTGCACTCACTTCCATCAAGAGGGTCGGGGACCTGCAAGCATTCTCTGTCAGCAAAGAGTGCCTAGAGTTCGGTCCGGAAGACTCTCACGTGATCCTGAGACCCCGACCAGGCTATGTCCATGACCCCTTTTAGAGATCAGGTGGTGAGCCTGCAAGCGCTGCCCCCAGATGAGGCAGATCCAGCCTTATCGTTGCTGTGTCTGGTGCGTGCTTTGTACATCTACTTGGATCACACGCAGAGCTTTAGACGCTCTGAGCAGCTCTTTGTCTGCTTCGGTGGACAGCGGAAAGGGAACGTTGTCTCCAAACAGAGGCTTGCCCACTGGATTGTGGATGCCATCACTTTGGCCGACCAGTCCCAGTCCGTGCCCGCCCCCTTGTGGGTTTGAGCACACTCTACTAGGAGTGTGGCATCCTCGTGGGCACTGGCCAGTGGCACCTCTCTAGCAGACATCTGTAGAGCAGCGGGCTGGGCAACACCCAATATCTTCGCAAGATTTTACAATCTCCGGGTTGAGCCGTTTTCATCTCGTGTTCTTTCAGGTACAAACAAGTACGTTTCATTACGCGGGGCAGCTGGCCAGGTGTACCGCTTGTGTACAGCGCCTTTCCCCTCCACGAGGTGAAGCCATGCGCTCTTCTCTCCCATGCGTGTTCACGAACTGTGAACCCTGGATATCCTTCCTCCTAGCCCTCTGGCTCACAAATTCAGTGGAGGAATTTGTAGTCGGACCCAGTACATGTGCTAACGTGCCCTGTACTGGGGTAAGTGCTCCACAGGTCTCGGTTACACCGGTAACCTCCTGTGATGTATCTTCCATGGTACGGTCTCCCTTTTTCGATAGACCCGCGTCTGCCTTGGCAGAACCCTCTCTGCCCCGGTCGCTGTGTTTGTAGAGCTCCTCCCCTATGAAGGGCAGGACCTACCGCCACACCTCTTCCATGTGCAGCCTTAGGCCCATATGACGTATTCGCCACTTTTTTACCCTCCCCTTCAGGGCAGGGTGTGGCCTCCACGGGGCCTTTTCCCCCTGAAAGAATAGGAACGGAAAAGAACACCTTCCCCGGCACATTTTATGAGCACTTAAAGGCCCCAGCCGAATCTAATTTTAGGTTGAGAGAAAATCTTACCCCAGCCTTCTACTTGCCACCTCCTCGAAAGCTGCCACCCTCCCCATCTCTGCACACCACTTCGGAAATGGCACTCCGTCCGACTTCCAAACCCTTAAAATAATTTGTCTGTCAATCAAACCCTTAAAATAATTTGTCTGTCAATCATGATACTGGTCAGCACCCAAGGTGGGAGTGTCTTTAAGACCAAGCCTATACAATCTAGAGGGGGTCCAATAGAATCTATGTAAAATCTTGAATTGCATAAGGCGAACCCTTGACATTTTTTAGAATCTTAGCCCACACCCCCAATACCAAATTTAAGTCTTTCTCCCATAAAAGACTTCTCTTGAGAGAAGTTGAAGCTCTGTCCCACAGACTCTGAATTAACAGGGAGTAATACACTGATGCCTCATGACCATTTCCAAAAGCAGTAATCACCACTCCCAGAGTATCTGCCGCTTTGGGGGGGGGGGGTGCTACTCCCAAAAACAATACAGAGCAGGTGGCGCAGCTGGAAATACCTATAGAACTGAGATCTGGGAATCCCAAAATGTTGAACCAAATTTTCAACAGATTTCAACACTCCACTCTCATATAGGTCACCGAGTGTAGTAACCCCTCCTCACAATCCACTCTGAGCAGCAGAAATGGGACTTATTAATACATAATTTAGGGTTCAGCCATATGGTTGATGCAACATTGATATAAATATCCAAATCAAACACTCTGGACACTTTTGTCCATACCGAGTCCAAATGTGAGATAACGTGGTGTAACTTTTCCGATTAGTTTGATAGAAAGTCTTTGCAATGGCAAAATATGGGCAAGAACTTCTGTTCAATACAAAACCAGGGAGGGGCTCTCTCAGGTGGAAGTGACCAATGAGCCAAATGTCTGAGACTGAATACATAATAATAAAACAAAATATTGGGTGGGCCTAGCCCACCTTTCTCAGTAGGCCTATGTAACTTATTAAAATGTGATCTAGGACGCTTATCATAGGACTTCTCTATGCTATCAAATTGCTTGAAATAAGAGAGGGGGACACACCTCCCGCCACCACCCCTGGAAAATCATCCTCCTTTCTTATCGTGGCTGCTAATGGTTCCAGGGCAAGACAGTACAATAATGGGGAAAGAGGGCAACCCTGCCGGGTGCCCCTATCCAGAGTAAATTAATCTGAAATTAATCCATTTGTTTGTACTGCCGCTGAAGGGTGTCAATAAAGTAACTTAGTCCATCTAATAAACGTACTCCCAAACCTGTACATTTCCAATATCTTAAAAAGATAATCCCATTCTACCATATCAAACGCCTTCTCGGTGCCAAGTGAGATGGCCACGACCGGAGTCTGATCATTAGCCACTGACCACATAATATTGATGAAACTCCTAATGTTATCAGAAGAGCTGTGGCCCCGAATAAACCCCACCTGATCTATATGTATAAGAGGTGTCATAACTTAATCGGTTAGCCAACATTTTTGACAATATTTTTACATCTAGCTGGATCAGGGAAATTGGATGGTAACTTTTACAGTTGCTTGGATCTTTGTCCTTTTTAAGAATCAGACTGATCCGGGCTTGTGTCATGGTTGGTGGAAGCATTCCATTCTTTAATAATTCCGTATAAACTTCTAACAAAAGCGGAGCCAGTTCTGTAGCATAAGATCTAAAAAATTCAGTGGCAAAACCATCTGGCCCCGGAGCCTTGCCTGTAGGCAAGGCCTTAAATATCTCGCCAAGCTCCTCCAAGGTTATCTCAGAATCAAGAATTTTTTTGCTCATTCTTCAATTTAGGGAGTTCTAATAGTTCCACAAAGTTTCTAATGTCTTCATCAGTAGACGTAGACGTGCAACTATAGAGATCAAGATAGAATCCTTTAAAAGCATTATTAATATCAATGGATGAGGTAAATATTTCACCACCAGCAGATTTCGCTGAGGGAATGGTAGAAAAAGACTCTCTCTGCTTTATATAAGTAGCCAAATGCTTCCCTGCTTTGTCCCCCGACTCAAAATATGACTGCCTTGCCCTGAATAGCCAAAACTCCACCTTCCGTGACAAAATAGTATTATATCTGTATTTCAATCTTCTCTGAGGCCATCAGATGACATTCGGCGCTTCAGCTCTGCCTCTGCACTTTTAATATTTAAAAAAAATCTATTCTTGAATAAATCTTATGGACTGATGAAAAACAATTTTTTATAGTCCCTACCAGATGGGTTCAAAAGTCTCCAAATATCTATAAGACCAAGATATTTATACATCCTGTGAAGCGTCAGTGTTGCTCTAGGGGGCTTACACACTTTTGCTTCACTATGATCAAGGACTGAGTCCATCAAAAGATTAAAGTCTCCTCCCAATATTATATCATGAGGGGTGCCAGCGGCTTGCAATATCCCTTCAAGATCTATAAAAAAGCCCTGATCATCAGCGTTGGGTGTGTAAATAATAGCCAAAATCAACCTTTGCCCCTGAATTTCAGCAAAAACAACAATGGCTCTTCCTAATTTATTTTTAATCTGTTTGAGACATTTGAATTGTAGATGCTTACTTATCAATGTAATGACTCCCTGCTCTTACTTGAGCCAGCATTAAAGAAAACTTGTCCACCCCATATCTTCCCAAATGTTTCAGCTTCCTGTGGGGAAAGATGTTTCTTGAAGAAACTCTATATCATATTTCTTACATTTAAGAAAACAAATAACCTTCCTTCTTTTTATGGGGTGCCCCAACCCATTCACATTCCACATGGAGAGAGACAATCCACTCATATTAACATTTGATATTTTGACATATTAGAAAAAATAGATTGTGTGTCAAAAACAAAATGATAAAAGACCACATTCCGACATTAGTGCAACAGTCAAACCCCGAATTAACCCCCGAACAAAATAAAACAGAAAAATAAATTTTGCCCATTAACCCCGCGCACGACAGCGCCAACTGCCGTCCATCCCTCTAAACTCGCCTACGAGAGCCCCCACAACAACTTTGCTGTCGGATTTCTCGAGTCCGGTGTTTCTATACAAATTTTGTGAGAAAGAATTACACAACAGAAAATAATCTACTCAAATCAAACTCCAGCCAATATGAGGCAAAAGCACAAAGAATGTGTAGGTTCATCCACATAACCATCCCGAAGGTGTGTTCCTCCACAAAACAAACTCCAGCCGCTAGCGGAACCAGCAAAAAAAAAAAAAAAAGAAAAAAAAAATGGCTGTTAAGTTTCCTCGGGCAATCAAATGAATGTTCAGCGATGTCAGAGATGCCCTAATCACTCTAATGATTTGCAAGAAATATTCCACAGAACAAACTCCATCCAACAGGAGGCATAAGCACAAAGAACATGCAGATACATCCACAAACTGTCCCGAAGGAGTGTTATTCCACAAAACAAACTCCAGCCGCTAGGCGGAACCAACACAAAAAGAAACAAAGGCGGCACCCAGTTTCCTCGGACGATCAAGAGAATGTTCAGTGAGTCAGGTCCACTTGGCTGTATCGAGAGCATCACACAATAACTTACTCATTCCATTGACTTTGTAAAGGACATTGCTTGCTGTGGGCATGTAAATATTTTGCGGCCATCCTTAGTATCTATTCTCAATTTGGCTGGGAACATCAGTGCAAAAGCGACCTTCCGTTGATGTAAAAGTTTCTTGCATTCCACTGTTGTTGAATTTGCAAAGTCTGGGAACAAGAAAATGCTATAGTTCTTCCAAGAAAGCCTTCCTTTACTCTTTGCCTCGCATAACACGAGATCTTTATCGGATGATCTCAGAAATTTGGCCAGAATTGATCAGGGCCTGTCTCCCTCAGCTGATCTCTGAGCCGGAACTCTGTGAGCTCACTCGATTTCCAGCTTATGGCCTGTTATGCCGAGCAGACTCGGGAAGAGCTCGTCTAGGAATTTCACCATATCTCGGAACTTCTTCATTCTCAGGAATTCCAACAATTTGGACGTTGTTTCGCTGGTTATGATTCTCAAGGTCTTCCAACTTTTCCCAAACACGCTCCAAGTCCAACTTGGCCGCTAGTGGGTTAGCAGCTAATTCTCTCTCCGATGACTCCAGATAATCGATCCGTTTCTCAACATCCAACACTCTTGTAACCAACTCAGAGAATTTCGTCTCCATGGCCTTGATCTTTCGATTACAGCAAGATCCTCCAAGTCAGCAATGACCTTCGCCAGCATTGCCAACATGCTCGACAGTTGACGCTGAATCTCTCCCGCCGCACCATCCAAAATCAGTCCCTGGTCTGTGGCCCTGTCAGGGGTGTCAGCTTGAGAACAGTGTCTTTTAATGTCTCCAGAGCCAGAGGATTTTGAATTCTTTGACATACTGTCATCATAGAACTGTTATGGAACAGGGTGTATCGAATCTCACCGGTTTATGACATAAAAAGGGATTAAAAACTAGCAAAATGTGCAGAGCTCGCCGTTCACACGTCTGACCCTCACATGGTGCCACGCAACTCCGAAGACAAGTTTAAGTTTAGCAAGCAGCATTTTCCCCCATTCATTTATTATGTAGGTCATCAGCTGTACAATTGTTTGGTGCCTTCATTGTTGCCAAAAGAAGTCGGCAGCGCTTCTGGACATTTCATTTCTGTTTGTTTTCTTCCCTTTTCTCCTCAATTTGGAATACCCAATTCCCAATGCGCTCTAAGTCCGCGTGGTGGTGTAGTGACTCGCCTCAATCTGGGTGGCAGAGGATGAATCTCCGTTGCCTTCATGTCTGAGATAGTCAATCCACGCATCTTATAGCATGGCTTGTTGAGCACGTTACCGCAGAGACATAGCGCGTGTGGAGGCCCACGCTATTCTCCGCGGCATCCTCGCACAACTCACCACGTGCCCCACTGAGAGCGAAAACCACACATTATAGAGACCATGAGGAGGTTACCCCATGTGACTCTATGCTCCCTAGCAACTGGGCCAATTTGGTTGCTTAGGAGACCTGGCTAGAGTCACTCAGCATGCCCTGGATTCGAACTGGGGTGGTAGTCAGCATCAATAATCTGAGCTACCCAGGCCCCCTGGACAGTGTTTATGTCTTCTGCTTTGCATAGTAAAGCCTTAACTTGCATCTGTACATGCAGCATTAAATGGTTTTGACTGACAAAGATTTACCAAAGTATTCCTGAGCCCATGTCATGATATCCATTACAGAAGCATGACTGTTTTTAAGACAGTGACGTCTGAGGGATCCGAGATCACACACATTCAGAAGTGGTTTTCGGCCTTGCCCTTTATTTCCCTGAGATTTGACCGAATTCCTTTAATCTTTTAACTAATGTACATTGTGCACTGTAGAGGGTGAAATGCCCCAAATCCTTCCAATTTTTCTTTGGGGAACATTTTTCTCAAAGTGCTGGATTTTTTGCTGATGTATCTTTTGGCAAATTGGCGAGCCAGACCCATCCTTGAACTTAAAGGACTAGGCTTTTTTTTGGAGGCTCCTTATATACCAAAACACAACTGCCTTGCCTGTTTGACATATTCTGTTTCACATCACCTTGTTATTCCAACTCGTCAGATTGATATTAGTCTTAAATCCCCTGTCTCAACTCATGTTGCAAGAAAAAAAAATAATATAAACCGTTATCAAACAGTTATTTCATTAACATGCACTTCCTGGCGGCTGTCGCTTTGGCTGTTGCGCACTGTCTCCGTTTTTATAATCACATCTCTTGCTGACCACGTTTGGATGTGATCTACAATATGGAACAGCATTTCTGTGGGGTTGTACATCTTGCCAGTTGTTTTTAATAGACACAGACTGATGACAAATACCAATCCTTATATTTCAAGTCAGTTGCACATAGCCAATTGGGGCATCTTTACCCACTTCAAGCTTTTCAATCAATCTAATTAGCTTTCCACATAGCAGGGCTGCCTGCTGTGTGTATGTAGATGCCCTGCACATCTGCATTAGAGTGTGTCCAATTCACCACACACCAAGACATAATATTGCGCATGGTACCACAACCCAGGGTTCCTGCTGAGGTTCTGGGGAAAGATTTGATTTTTATGTTCCCTTAATCGAATGTTTCATGTTGGTATGAAACAAGAACTAGCCTAAAATCATGCCAAGCTATGTTGATGCGGCTCTTTGGAGAGATGAAGATAGGAAAAACAGAAGATAATAAACCAGCCTCACTGGATATATGCTAAGTGCTGAGGGGGAAATTCACTAAGAATGAATTGTACTCACTGGTAACATTTTATATTTGCATATCCTGTCTGTGTTGTTTAAGCACCCGATTCACTAAATAAATTATGCAAATCAGGTAACGGCACAAACACAGCCAAAAAATTGTGTTGAACACAATTTAAACAGTGCAACTACCTCAGTCTGGCATTCTTTATTGTAACTGTGCAACATCACTGCATACTGCAATCCAGGCTTCTGAATTAGCTCTTCTGAAAATGCAGAAAGTTTGCTTATATAGGCTACAGAAAATGTCTGGATATGAGTCTGGTTACACCCTTCTTCATAATTTTATCATCATTTGATGAATTACTTATACCATGATCAAGTTTATCTCATCAAATGTAATTACTGATGAAAATGTTAATTGACAAAGTGTTTTTATTTTGTTAACAATAATGAAGACAAGTTGGAAAATATGCATCATGACAGTAATTAAACTATTTTTATTAAAACATACTTTTGCGAAAATTTTATGAGAAATAAACAACACTGCAATATTTTACCAATGCAATAACAATGTTTTTAGAAGAAGAAAAACATGGTTGAATATTGTTGATTTAAATTATCAAGTCTTTTTTCAAGTATTTTTGGGATTTCCCAGCTTGAGGCAAATGTGTAGAAAGAGCTGAACACATTCTACATAATTTAGGCTATATATGAGATTAATCAGGTATATCCACAACATATTTAGATAATATTATAGATTACATAATAAATCTTCACAGACAATAAAGTGAACATACAGATTATGTGCTAGTCGGAATGCTTATGTTGTTAAAAAGATATTGCCAAAACGTATACAGTCCAAAATCATAAACAGTCTCTAAAACAAGGAAAATTAGGCCATATCCACACTAATAATTTTTTGTTTTAAAATGCATCTTTTTTTCTCTACGTTTTGGCCTTGCCTCCACACTGAGACTGTGTTTTTGTCAGTGAAAACGAAGCTTTTTAAAAAGCTTTCCGAAGTGGATAAATTTGAAAATGACGTATTCACGTTGTAGTGTGGACTGGGAAAATGGATATATCTGAAAACGATGACATATTTGTTGTCATGTGACGCAGACATGTGATCCTTTCAACCAAAACAATCAAGATGGTGGTCCATGTTATTGTAGTGCTGTTGTGCCTGCTATTCACTTTGATAACGTTGTTATAGATACATTTTACTTTGTACAACATTCACATAACTGCCTGGTTTGGTTCAGCTATGAAATCAGACATCAGAAGACTACAAAGGACAGTTCAGACTGCTGGGAGGATTATTGGTTGACCCCCCAAAGAACTATACACTTCCAGAGTGAGAAAAAAGGCTGGAAAAATCACTCTGGACCCCACTCACCCTGCCCACTACCTTTTTGAACTGTTGTCTTCTGGCCGACGCTTCAGAGCTCTGAGCAACCATCAGGCACAGGAACAGTTTTTCCCCCAGGCTATCCATCTCATGAACAGTTAAAACTGCCCCTTTGAGCAATAATTAATGTGCAATACACAGCTTAGTCTTTTTATATTATCCAACACATCCTACCTCTTCTGCCATTACATTCCCTTGCACTGTACATAACCGATTTGTATTTAGATTTGCACTACGTATGTGTATGTGTGTGTATGTATGTATATATATATTCATATATGTTTTTGTGTATATATGTGTGTATGTATGTATATATATTCATATATGTTTTTGTGTATATACTGTAAGTGTATATGTATATGTGTGTGTATATATGTGATGTGTGTGTGTGTGTGTATTCTATATATACACTTTTTTATTTTCAATATTTATCTATTTTTTATTCAATTTTAATTATTTTTTAAAAGTCTTGTTGCTGTTTTTGTATTGTTGTGGGTCCCCATAATTCAAATCGCTTAAACCCCCCCCCAAAAAAAAAACATACTAAATGTTTTTTTTTTTTTTTTTTTTTTTTGTGAGGGTTAAGTATAGGGTTAGGGAATAGAATCTATAGTTCATACAGTACAAAAATGATTAGGTCTATGCAGAGTCCTCATAAAGATAGCCACACCAACGTGTGTGTGTGTGTGTGTGTGCACAGAAGTGTGCCTAATGACTTAGTGATCAGGAGAACGTCACACACTCAAGGATGTTTGGCTCCTGGCTATGCGCTGGAATAATATTAATGATTAATTGGCAATTACATGAGTGAGAATGAAAAAAAAAAAAAAAAAACAGAACAGACATTTCACTGGAGAAAATCACATCAACCAGCTCCTCCCTTTTTTCTTATCTCTCTCGCTCTGCTGCTCATCTCTCTGCATGTCTCGTTTTCTCCCTCACTATATCCTTCTCTCTTTTATTCACCCAGCTATCACCATTAATCCCTTGCCTCTTTCTTTCTCTCTCTCCTCTACATCTCACCATCTTCTCTTCTCTCTCACCTCTGAGGTTTTCCCTAACGCAAATCGAGAGTTCATGGCAAATTTGCCACAAGTTTGCCAATGATAATTTTCACATGCAAATGAGCTTTGCGGCAAACTTGTGGCAAATTGTCCATTGTTGCCAAAGGTTTGCAAGAGGTTCACCACTACTGGCAAACATTTGCGGCAAATCAAAAGCTCATTTGCATGTGAAAATAACGAGCGGCAAATTTGTTGCAAATTTGCAGCAAGTTTGCGGCTAGTTTAGATTTTTTTCTAAGGGTTACACTTTTTCTTTGTTTTTCCCTCAGGATTCAATGCTGTAAGTTAGGGGGAAGTAATTCAATTAAGCCCACTTACTGTTTTATAAAAATAAATAAATAAATAAATAAATAATAATAATAATAATAATATATATATAATACATTATTATTATAATTATATATATTTAAAAAAACAGAAAGCAAGAGAAAACAAAATTTGTTGCAGAGGAAATGCACATATTTGTTGGTATCATTTTACTTTTTATTTGGAGCCAATCAAACGTTTCGTTCTTGAGTTATTTGGAAACATGTGCTACCACTGTTCGGCAGCCATTTTGGAAGTTGCTCCAAAACTTCACTGTTTTTGATTACCTCAAAAAAAGCTATTTTTCTGGAGTGAGATGAACACACTGGATGAGAAATTTATAAAAAAGTTAAATTAAGAGATTAATAAATCAAATGATACTTGATATAATTTATTTTCTTTGTATTTAACAACAATTCTTTGTATTTGAAAAGATGGATTTGATGAGTATCTGGAGCTAGTGCGGGACACTGCCTAAGTGATGCTCACAAAGATAGATGCAGTAAAATAAAATAAATTAATAAAATCTGCTTATGACCACATTAAATGAAAATATTTAAGGAGTTTCTTGACCTCAAACAAGATTTAGTGCTCTGTCTGTAATTACAATCTAGAAATATAACTTTATTTTCATGTGGGCTTATAAGGAACAGTGCCTTTGAACTGAGCAAATAACCCATTGAAACTCATGTTAAACTGAATTCATTGTCATCTCTACATACTGAATCTATTTTCATTCCAGGGAGAAAATTAATAAGAAAAGAATTATAAGGACTATCAGATTCAAGAATTAAATATTTCATTTACAGTTTATGATTTGTGAGGTGTAAATCTAAATATCTAAATCAAAACTGAGGTTTTTATTTAGTTAATGTGAAGGAAGTACATTTTGAAAAGCATGGTGGGCTTATTAAGAACACATGTGGGCTTAAATGGGACCACTCCAAATAAATAAGTCCACTCCAGACTTTTCACGTTGGCAGTTAAATAAAGTAACTTAATTTTGTCAGTTTATCACAACATGAGTGTTTAGATGAGAGATTAGTCTTTGATTTATTACTCATTCTATTCTAAAGCTGTTAGCATTTCTATAAGAAAACATATCAAACTTAGATTTTGGTGAGCTTAATTGGGTCACTTCACCCAAAATCTTTTTCCTGTTGCCATCCCAAAAGATTTTTCTGGTGTATTTGTAATTTAAATCTGCGTAAATGAACAGAGGGGTTGTGAGTCTCCCTTGCAGCATGACATCCTGTCCCTCATTGTGGTTGAATATAAATCTGCCTGTTGTTGTCATCAGCAATTTAGTCTGTTTATAATGTGAGCTGTTTATATCGCAGAGTGGAGATTATGAGTGAATTCTTCATCTCTCTTTTTCTCTTTCCCTTTGAGTAGCATTTACCATTGAAATCGAGAGAAAAGACAAGATTAAATTACACATAATGGAGAGGCCATCAGCAGAACATTTGCACTGATTAATGACTAAAAAAGCAAATGGGTAAAAAATCTCAAAATCATGCAGCCACATCAAATTGCGATACATCCATGTTTACTGCTGAAAACCAGTCAGTCAATCTCTCTTCCCCCCATGCCAATAGCACATTATGAATTGTGGCAGAGGATATCTCATCACTGTGCAAATTTCTTTGCCTGGCTTCACTCCAAGTCCTCAATTAGTCTGTGTTTTCCAGCAGCTAGCGAGCCAGCAATACTTAGTCATTGATCAGTGCCTGGATAGCTGCCCAGCATGGTGCCATGGAAAATCTGGGAACAGAACGCAGCTCGATAACTTCCAGTTCCTCATTGCTGGATAGACAGGGAATATGCCTTGATGTGATTGACTCTTTGATGTATATCTTGAATCCCTGCCATCACACGACACCATAATCTCCCATGAGGAGATCCAGTGGAAATCTGTTCATGACATGAGCTGTGCGTAAGATGTGCAAGATGTACATATACACAAAATGGCCAAAAGTATGTGTACACCCGAACACCACCCCCAAATGTTCTTGTTGAGCACTTAATTTTAAAACCATTTAAATTATTAGGAATTGGTCCTCCCTAACAGCTTCCACTCTTACGAAAAGGCTTTCCTCTAGATGATGGAACATGACAGCAAGGATTTGCTCCCACTCATGCACAAGAGCATCAGTGAGGTTGCACACTGATGTTAGGTGATTGGGGTTTGGCTTGCAGTTGGCATTCCAATTCATCCAACAGCAGTATATCACCCTGCAGCTCTTGCTTGGTTACCCACTAAAGCCAAGTAAGGCTTAGCCTGGCTACTATGATGGGAGACCTCCTGGCCAAAACTTTGGTTGCTGCTGGAAGAGGTGTTAGTGAGGCCGACAGGGCATGCTCACTCTTCGGTCTGTGTGGGTCTCGATGCCGCAGTATAGTGATGAGCACGCTGTAAAGTAAAAAGGCACCCACTTTCAGATGAGACGTTAAACTGAGGTCCTGACTCTCAGTAGTCATTAAAAATCCCAGTGTACTTCTCGTAAACTAAAGAGTACAGGTGTATCCACGGTGTCCTGGCCAAATTTTCCCATTAGCCTCTATCCATCATGGCTTCCTATTTATCCCCTATACGTACACGGAATCAGCCACAACATTAAAACCACCTGCGTAATATTGTGTCGGTCCCCCCTCATGCCGCCAAAACAGTGCCAATCCGCATCTCAGAATAGCATTCTGAGATGCGATTCTTCTCACCACAGTTGTACAGAGCGGTTATCTGAGTTACCGTAGACTTTGTTAGTTCAAACCAGAGACTGATGTGCATGAAAATCCCAGGAGATCAGCAGTTACAAAAATACTCAAACCAGCCCATCTGGCACCAACAATCATGTCACGGTCCAAATCACTGAGATCACATTTTTCCCCCCATTCTGATGGTTGATGTGAACATTAACTGAAGCTCCTGACCCGTATCTGCTTGATTTTGTGCACTGCACTGCTGCCACAGGATTGGCTGATTAGATAATCGCATGGATGATTTTTGGTGCCTGACGGGCTGGTTTGAGTATTTCTTTAACTGCTGATCTCCTGGGATTTTCACACACAACAGTCTCTAGAATTTACCAAAAAAAAAAAAAAAAAAAACATCCAGTGAGGGGCAGTTCTGCGGATGGAAACACCTGGTTGATGAGAGAGGTCAACGGAGAATGGCCAGACAGGTTCAAACTGACAAAGTCTACGGTAACTCAGATAACCGCTCTGTACAATTGTGGTTAGAACAATAGCATCTCAGAATGCTATTCTGATATGCGAGTTGGCACTTTTTTGGCGGCACGAGGGGGACCTATGCAATATTAGGCAGGTGGTTTTAATGTTGTGGCTGATCGGTGTATATCCCAAGAATACATCACTGTACTCACCTCTCCACTGATAGCGTGTGTGTGGTGGGTATTCTGGCACATTGTGGCTTCCATCGCATCGACTAGGTGTATTCTGCACACTGGTGGTGGTTAAGGAAACCTCCCCCCACACTAGCCTATGTAAAGCACTTTGAGTGCCTAGAAAAGTGCATATAAATCTAAGGAATTATTATTATTATCCCAAAGGAGAACGGTGGGGTTAAGGTCTGGCCTTTGGGTAGGCCAGTCATATTCTTCCATACCAGAATAACTAAATTTCTTCTGGATCTCACTTTGTGCACAGGGACATTGTTATGCTAAAGCGTAAAAGTTGTTGTCATTCTGACTGGTCACTGATCTGATGGCAGATGCAAATGAGAAAAGATAAAATTAGTAAACTGACCTCAAAGGATCAATATTGCCTGGCTGTCCAATGTCATTGGCTGCAAATCTGCTTAGTTTATCTGGGTAAATCAACTTTTAGGTTTAATTTTTCATGCTGATGGCATTTTTATATCAATTTTTTTTTAATTGAAGCTTTCAAATGTGAGTTTCATGTGGAAAAAAGGAAATTCATTTGATTATAGTCAGCCTGTAAAATTATTGACTGACTGAGTTAAGTAAAGCTGCACTACGTACCTTTGTGCTCTCTAGCAACATCTGTGGTTGAAACTTAAAATTGCAACCTGGCACCAGTGTCAACCGGTCCTACTTGACCCACCCTGAGCAGGATTCGAACCGACTATCCCTGGCATGGGAGCTGGACGCTCTAGCAAGGAGGCTATAAAAGCCATGGCCTCTAGCCTGTCGCTAGTGCATCTGTTAAGAACAGGAGAGTGAGGTTTACACACTGCACAGCTATCACATACTAGCTGGCTACCATTACATGATCATGACTGGAAGATATTCAGAGCCGGAGTCATAATGTGCTATTTTCATGTTGATATTATGTAATACGATTTAAACATTTAAAATTGCTTGGTTACTGTCGTAACCTCCGTTCCCTGATGGAGGGAACGAGATGTGTCGATGTAGTGACACTAGGGGGTCACTCTTGGGTGCCCCAAACACCTCTGATCTTTGAGAAAATGCCAATGGGAATTGGTGAGTAGAATTTGAATGCCACTCCCCCGGACATACGGGTATAAAAGGAGTTGGCTCGCAACCACTCGTTCGGGTTTTGCGCTGAGGACGAGACAGGATCCCGGCCATTTCAGCGGGTAGTTCAGTGATGTGGCGAGAGGGACACAATGTCTCGTTCCCTCCATCAGGGAACGTAGGTTATGACAGTAACCAAGATGTTTCCTATCTGTCATTCACTCAATGTTGTGCCGATGTAGTGACACTAGGGGTCCCTATACGAAATGCCACAACTAGCTGAACTGTGTTAGTGGATTGGTGGTGCAGGTGCGGGCAAGCCACTGTGTGCCACGTAGCAAGCACACCCGGCCCTCACGAAACCTCCCCCAATGCTCTACGAGCGTTGTACGGTCCCCCGCAGCTCGGGACAAGCTGACTGCCCATAATGGGGACAGGCCGCACCAGCCATGGCCTCTTCTCTTCTTTTTTTTCTCCCCAAAAAGTGGAAATCATTCAGCTGGGGCCATTAGCATCCTCGTCGGGGGGGGAGTGGGTCCTTTCCCAAGGGGAAAGACACCACGGAGACCACACCCTGCCCGAAGGGGAGGTAATTGTGTGGAAATACGTCACATGGACTTACCGACCAGCAGTATCGCATGTGGAGGAAGTCCCCATGGTAGGTCCTACCCGGAGGGGACGGAGCTCTACAAACACGCCAACTGGTGGCAGAGGGAACTCTGCCCAAGGAAGACGCAGGTTTACCAACGGGGAAACCATACCACGGAAGATACATCACATGGGGTTACTCATGGGCAACCGGGGCACCTACCCCAGTACAAGACCTACTAGCACATGCACTGGGCCGGCATCGAATTTCTCTGCCGAATTCGCTTGCCACAGGGCTAAGGAGGAAGTACATCCAGGGTTCACAGTCTCGTGAACTCGGCTGGGAGGAAAAGTGCATGTCTTCCCCTCCAGGAGGGGAAAGGCACTGTACGCAAGCGGTACACCCGGCCAGTTGCCCCGCATACTTACCTGTTCGTACCTGACAACGCACAGGATGAAACTGGCTCAACCCGGAGATTGTAGAATCTCATGAAGGTGTTGGGTGTTGCCCAGCCAACTGTTCTACAGATGTCTGCTTAAGAGGTGCCATTGGTCAGGGCCCAGGAGGCCGCCACACTCCTGGTGGAGTGTGCTCGAAGCCCCAAGGGGGGCGGCACGGCCTGGGTCTGGTATGCCAAAGCGATGGCGTCAATGACCCAGTGGGTGATCCTCTGTTTGGAGACAGCCCTCCCTTTCCGCTGTCCTCCGAAGACAATGAGCTGCTCAGAGCATCTAAAGCTCTGCGTGCGATCCAAGTAGATGCGCAAAGCACGCACCAGACACAGCAATGACAAGGCTGGGTCTGCCTCCTCCTGGGGCAGTGCTTGCAGGTTCACCACCTGATCCCAAAATGGGGTCATGGGAACCTTGGGCACATAGCCCGGTCGAGGTCTCAGGATCACGTGATAGTACACCGGACCTACTGGACCCCAGGTCCCCAACCCTCTTGATGGACATGAGCATAGTCAGGAGGGCATTCTTCAATGAGAGCGCCTTTGGCTCAACTGACTCTAGGGGCTCAAACAGGGCTCTCCGCAGGCACCCCAGCCTCGCTTGGAGGCGTCTGTCATAACAATAATGTGCTTGGAGACTTGCACTAAGGGGACCCCTGCCCGCAGAAATGCAAGGTCCATCCAAGGGCTGAACAAGTGGCGACAGATCGGCGTGATGGCCACGCGATGTGTGCCGCGGTGCCATGCCCATCTCGGGACTAAAGTCTGATGCCAGTGCTGGAGTGGTCTCATTATGCATCAACCTGAGTGGTGTGACTGCCACCGAGGACGCCATATGCCCCAGGAGCCTCTGAAATTGTTTCAGTGGGACCGCCGTTCTCCACCTGAATGACTTCAGACAGTTCAGCACCGACTGCGCGTGCTCGCTTGTGAGGCACGCTAACGGAGACTGAGTCTAACTCCATCCCGAGAAAAGAGATGCTCTGAACCGGGGAGAGCTTGCTCTTTTCCCAGTTGACCCGAAGCCCCAACCGGCTGAGGTGCCCGAGCACCAGGTCCCTGTGCGCACACAACAAGTCTCGAGAGTGAGCTAGAATCAGCCAGTCATCAAGATAATTGAGGATGCGAATGCCCACTTACCTTAACGGGGCAAGGGCTGCCTCTGCGACTTTTGTGAAGATGTGACAGGGACAGACCGAAGGGGAGGACCTTGTACTGGTATGCCCGGCCCTCGAAGGTGAACCACAAAAAGGGCCTATGCCAAGATAAAACCAAGACGGTGAAGTATGTTGTCTTCAGGTCTACTGCCGCGAACCAATCTTGATGCTGGATGCACGGCAAAATGCGTTTCTGCATCAGCATTTTGAACGAGAGTCTGTGCATGGCCCGGTTCAGTACTCGCAGGTCCAAGATTGGCCGCAACCCTCCACCTTTCTTTAGCACGATGAAGTAGGTGCTGTAGAACCCTTTCATCTCGGCTGGAGGGACAGGCTCTATCGCGTCCTTCTGCAGAAGGGTCACAATCTCCGCACGCAGGGCAGCGGCATTCTCGCCCTTCACCGAGGTGAAGCAGGTGCTGCTGAACCTGGGAGGGCACCTGACGAACTGAAATCGCATAGTCGAGTCGGATGGTCCTGGCCAGCCATCGCGACGGGTTGGAGAGCGCTAGCCACTCCTCCAAGCACAGGGTGAGGGGTACCAAGGGGAAAAATCGCATCTGACGTACCTGCGAGTGGGGCCTCGCTACAGGGCAGAGCAGGAGATGCCACGTCGAGGAGCCTTGCATCCTGAGCTCATGGCTGTGTTGAGGGGAACATCAAAGCACTTGCCTTGCTCCACATACCCACCATAGGACTGGATGGGGGAGGAGGGAGACCGTCCTCGTGACTCATCACAACCGCCTGGGTGTGGGTGTGGGTGTGCCGCAGCTGGGCAAGCAGCACCGTGCCTTCCGTGAATGTGTGGTGTCCGGGTGTGTGACCCAGGGAATGAGGAAACCACTCTTTGAAATTTTAGGTACCGCAGCCGTTCGGGCATGCGGCAAAATCAAAATCAAAGAAAACAAAGGATTCTCCTCCCGGCCCTCCACCGGGGAATGGAGTGGTCTGTTCACCACTTCCAAACTTGTAACAGGTCTCCATGTCACCTGTCTCAGGGGCGCTTTGAAGCCTTTCTAGGGTTCTTGGTGGCAGACCATGAGACGGGGGCATCAGCTTCTGCAGGAGGCTCTACACCTTGGCCGGATGAGCAGCGAGCAGACGGGGTGTGGGACATTGATCCACGCTGGGGCAGGATGTGTTGGATAGCTTCCGTCTGCTTCTTGATCACCAAGAACTGCTGGGCAATATCCTCGACGGTGTCGCCATATAGGCCAACCTGGGAGATGGGGGCATCAAGGAAACGCACCTTGTCGGCCTCCATTTCGACCAGGTTAAGCCACAGGTGGTGCTCCTGGCCCACCAAGGTGGACATCGCCTGCCCAAGAGTCCGCACCGTGACCTTCGTCGCCCGGAGGGCAAGATTGGTCACCGAGCGCAGATCCTGCATCAGTCCCGGGTCAGGACAACCTTCATGCAGTTCTCCCAGTGCCTTGGCCTGGTGCACTTGCAGGGTGGAGGCGGACTGCCCAGCGGCACTGTAAGCCTTGGTCACCAGGGATGACGTGAGCTTACAGGCCCTGGACGGGAGTCTCGGACGATTCCGCCAGGTGGCGGCATTTAGTGGGCACAGGTGCACTGCAACTGCCTTGTCCACCTGGGGAAATCACCGTGTACCCCCTGGCCGTCCCACCATCCAGGGTAGTGAGAGTGGAGGAGCTCAAAGATCAGGTCCGGGCAGTAAAAGGTGCCTGCCACAATTTCGTGAGCTCCTCGTGCACCTCCGGGAAGAATGGGACCGGGGCGGGGTGTGGCGCGGCCGTAAACGGCGCTCTGAGCCCAGGAACCAATTGTCAAGCCGACACGGTTCAGGGCAGGGTGGAGAGTTCCACTCCAGCCGACGCTCGTGACCACCCGGGCAAGCATGGCCACCAGCTCCGCGTCGGCCTCAGACTGGGCTACCACACCCGAAGGTGGGAGCCCAGTCGAGTCCTCCGCATCCGACTGGATCAGCCCGCTCTCCGATGCTGTGATCGAGAGCTCATCCTGTTCCAGAGCCCCGAATGAGACATCAAACTCGCCGTGGGGCGAGTCGCCTGTCTCTTCCCAGAACTCGACCGGGGCAAACGAGCGTACTGGAGAATGGGAGGTCTGTGGGGGATTACCCGGTGGAACCACTCACATTGGGGTCCCCAACTCGCCCCCAGTGCTAACCGATGTGGCCTCATACCCGTAGGTAGAAAGACCGAGGTGGGGAGCAGCTGGAGTGGCTTTCCCTCTGAAGGAGGAAAGCCACGACCACATCGTTGCCATGGTCATGTTCTCGCAGTGAGAACATGATCCATCCACAAACGCTGTCTCAGCGTGGGTGCGGCCCTTGCAGGTGAGACAGCAATCGTGGCCATCAGAGGCGGAGAGGTAGCGACCATAACCTGGAAATAAACACAGACGGAAAGACATTTTTAAAAAGACACTCTCCGTCAGTGCCACTCTTTTAGAGAAAATATATTCTTTGCAAGAATATATACTCTTTTAGGCTGTCGAAGCGCCCAGGGGCATTCTCTGCACTCAATCCGTTTCACGAGGGAGATAAACCGCTGTAATGTGCCGTAAATCCAACAACATGCAGAGGTGAATGGACTGGCAGTGGAATTCAGCTCTCTGTGAATCATCCGCTCGGCTCCGAAGAAAAAAATCTGAATGAGTGGTTGCGAGCCAGCTCCTTTTATACCCGTATGTCCGGTGGAGTGGCATGCAAATTCCACTCACCAATTCCCATTTGCCTTTTCTCAAAGATCAGAGGTGTCTGGGGCTCCCAAGAGCAACCCCTAGTGTCACTACATCGACACAACGTCAAGTGAGTGACAGATAGGGAACTGAAATATTGCTTGCTTTGAAGATAAACAACACTCTTATTTACATATTTTGAATAAATGAATTTTACACAGTGCTTTTCTGACACTACACTCAAAGCGCTTTTACATAGAGAACAGGGGACTCCCCTCAATCACCACATATATTTGAATGATTAGTCAAATGTTTTATCTACTATTAATGTTTGTATTGTACTACACATCAATTTAAGAGGTGAAACTCATCATATGGCTTATACGATTTCAATGGACGACTTTGTTATTTGTATATTACATTGCACAGCCTCAGTTGATAAGGCAAGTGAACAGTAATACTACAATAGTATGTCTATGCAATGCACACAATAACACCATAAACTAAAATCATAAAACGAAGATTCAATTATCATGGGGTTAAAATATACTTTGTTAAAGATGAAAAAAATATGCTTAAATATGCAATATAACAATTACAAGAAGTCAATTTCAGAAGTCATACATATTAGTAAATATGTCACAGTAACTTACCCCAACAACATGAATACAATGCTATCGGTTAACACACAAGTATTGCATGACAACCAATATAAGCTTCAACAACCCTACCAGAAACAATATATCCAAGCATTATAGCAGGTAAACAACTTCACCAAACGGATAACAGATATACATCCATCCAGACTGCAGTGATGCTCTCTTGAACTGTTCGAGTTTGACTGAACTGAAGTAGAGAATAGTTTCTCCTGCCGGAACACGTGACAGGCAGTTCTTCTTTTCTGTGTTTACGGACATGACGTTATGACACAAGCATGAATGAAATAAGCCAGTGATTTTGCACATTTTTATAGGCTTACCATAGTGAATTGGTGTAAAGTAAGAGCATTGTTTATGTACTCAATCAATAATGGCAATACTGTATGTTAATTTTTAACCAAAAAATCATAGGTAGTGCAGCTTTAAGTGATTTTTTTTTTTTTTAATCTACATCTTTACAATATTTTATACCCTGCTGAGGTCATTACCAATCCATATTTGTTGGTTATCTTATTAAATTCAAACATTAAGACTACATGTACAAATAATATAATACATGTTCTGAGGCTTATTTTCAGTCACAATGTACTGTACTAAATTTGAATAAGTATCTTCATGAGAGACACTCAGAAACAGTTTCCATTTCCTGTAGTGTAAAAAATAAATAAATATATATATATATAAGGTTCCATTCGTTTACAGAAGTTAATGCATTAGGTATCATAAACAATTAACAATATATGTTAACAGCATTTGTTAATCTTTTTTAATGTTAGTAAAAAATACAACTGTTCATTGTTAGTTCATGTTAGTTTTTTCGTAGTTCATTGACTAATGTAAACATATACAACTTTTGATTTAAAAAAAAAAATTGTATATTTTGAAATTAGCATTTAGCATTATAATTAACATCAATATTAATAAATGTTGTAAAAGTATTGTAAAAAAAATTCATTGTTGGTGTATGTTAACTAATGTTGTTAATGTTAATAAATGGAGACTTATATAGGTAACAATTTACAATATGTCATGCAGATCATTCATGAAAGTATTATACATGATGCTTACGGAGTAACACATGGCTCGGATCTTCTTCTTGGTGCTGTGATAATTAAAGCAATTTGTCTGTGGCTGACTAATATATCGAGCCTTTATTGTTGATAGCACTAGTGAAATAGCAGCATTGTTTTACAGCAGCAGACTGCCATGATTTTTCCCCTTTTTCTCCCAATCTGGAATGCCCAATTCCCAATGTGCTTTTAAGTCCTCGTGGTCGCGTAGTGATTCGCCTCAGTCCGGGTGGCTTAAGACGAATCTCAGTTGCCTCTGCGTCTGAGATCGTCATCCCGCGTATCTTATCACGTGGCTTGTTGAGCGTGTTGCCACGGAGACATAGCGCGTGTGGAGGCTTCATGCCACCCACCGTGGCAACCACGCTCAACTCACCACGCGCCCCACCGAGAACTAACCACATTATAGCGACCATGAGGAGGTTACCCCATGTGACTCTACCCTCCCTAGCAACCGGGCCAATTTGACAGACTGCCATGTTTGACACTTCAGAGGGGAGTCTGATATTTCCAAGCCCCGATTTTCAACCAGACATGATGTATTGGGCTGACCTTTCTGCTTGCAAAACTCAAATTGGCTCACATTATCCCCTCTTTCAAATGAGATAAACAAAATCCTTGTTTTTAGCGATGGCTCATGATGGGCATTTTTACTCTCTGAATTTATTTTTATTTTTTTTCCTGCCTTTTTACACACATTAGGAGAAATAAACACTATAAATAGGCATTCTCTCATATTACCACAAAATCGCTAAAATCAATAACATATTGCACTATTTTCTGAAATTCCTAACTTCATTTCTTTTCTCAAGATACATCTTTTGCAATACTTTGCTGTACAGTAAGCATTAGTGTTCACTGTACTGTAACATAATGTGTTGTTGCATAACATTAGAGCTGCTACTGTCACTGTGAGTTTACTCTTACCATTAGTGCACATTGTCCAAAGCTCTGACAGCCACTAATCTCCTCTTCATTCAGCTGTCCTGCTCTCCCACTTTCTTTCCTAGCCACTGTTGTTCTTTTTATGAAAGACTCAGGTTTTCTTAGAACGCACTCCTTGCAAGTCCATTTAACCGAAGCATTTTTTTTATTTTTATTTTTTATTTTTTTATATTGGTGCATGAAAGTATGTAGTTGGATAAATGCATTTCAGTCGTGACAGCTCTCAGAAACATTTAGTATTTTAGCATGTTAATGTCAGACATATTGATAGGATATTGGTCTTGGCAGACTACATCTGCTACTACACTGCTGCTGTAGAGCAAGTACAGAGACTTGCTACTGCTAGGAAACGCACAGACATACTGAGTTAAGCATGTGGACATGTGGCTGCTGCTGCACATTTAGACAAAATGCAGGATATGCTGCATCGATCATGTATGAACATGCCGCTGCACAAATAGACATTACAAACAATCCCTCAACAAAGCAGGGAAGCAGCACAAGACTCATAACACAACCACAAACAACCCTTGCTTGGCCGAATAGGTTAAATGCATAGTGACCTAACTCATATTGTGTATCTGAACCAGGAAAGCCCAGAGCTTATTTATCTACTGACTTAGACTAGGTTTGTGTTGATTTCTTTAATCTACTGACCTAAGATAGAGATGTGTGCCAGCCAGATTTGGCTAGGGCTTACCTTGTTAAAGATGTGCTTCTATGTGTCATGGCCAAAATCATACCTTACCGTACAAGCTGATAGAAGAACCCCAGCAAACCACCTGAACAAAAAAAAAAAAAAAAAAAACATTTTCAGAGGAAAAAACTCTTGCAGCATGCAGCAATGAAACCAGCTTGTCTGTAAAACTGAGCCATTAAAATGTTACACAAAGAGATAGATGCAAATTGATTGTCTGCCTGATTAGATATCAAAGGACCAGTCATCTTACACCATTTAAGCTGATTGACTTAACGTGTCACATGTGAGTGAGCCGATTGGGTAACAGATAACAAGCTCTTGAACCTATCAGCTTGCATGACATAGAGTTTCTTAGCTGAACTTGGGTCATTGGTGTTCACATAGATCATCAAGGGCAGCCAACTATGGAGGGATAAACTTATTCTGAATAATGTACATAGCCTTCACAGATCATGACTGTGTAATAGCCTAAGCATTGTTGGGGAGTAAGTAACTAAATGTAGCAACGCTACAAACTTGGCAACATTTTTCAGTATTGTGAATGTAGTGCAGCTTTTTTGTAGTGGAGCTTTTCCAGAAACAAGCTATTTTTTTTCCAATGAGTAGTTCTAACGTGTGTTTTTGTCACACTGTATTTTGCACACATCTTTGCAATACAGTATATCATTGCATCTTTTGCGGTAATCTAAGACACTCTTTTGAAATGTAATTTCTCTCTCATATGCAATGTTGTGAAGTCTGAGTCATTTAATGAATTGGTTTGTGCAGATGGTTTCTTTAAATGAACCAGGGAAGCTACGGTTTCAAAGAAGCATTCCCAACACTGCGATTAACAGTGTAATAAAGTAACTGAAGGAAGACAGAGATAGACTTTTCCTCTACGATCAAGCTGTAGGTGCTACGCTACTTTTTGAAAACCACCATAGAGGGAGGACAGCTGATGGTATGTATTGAAATGGGGTAGAAAACCAACCTAATGGCTTATCGCAAAGGGTCTCCCCTCTCTGACAACTTAGTGATGGACTCTATATGGTCTTAAATGGCAACTCTGCCCCCTTTTACCAGGGAGATATTGAGAGACAAGTGAGGCAAAGAGGGGGCAAGAGAGAGAGTGATGAAATTAAGGAGATGAACTGTGTGGTGGAGATTCTGACCACTCAAGGGTTTCCGTGCCAGGCCTTTCTTACTGCATCACTCGAAGATATGTTTCTAGTGTGCTGTAAAGATTGCTCTACCTCAACTGCAGATGTCACATACTTAAAAATCTCTCCTTTTTCTCTCATCATCAGGGAGTGTGAAATTAATTTGAAGCCTGCTCTTAGTTTAAGTCAAGGAATTACCAGTCGCCCTCTAATTAATCCAAAACAATGCTGGGGTAGTGAGCCATGCAAACCTAGTCCAGAAATCTAAATGAGATCAGCAAAGGTTAAAAAGCTAACTCATTAATGTAAACCACCATGTTTATTCATAGCCAATAATATCCTGATAATCATAGACAAGAACATTGATGTTGTCATCAACATTGTGAGCTGTTTTGTTGCAAACGTGTATAGGTAGCAAATCAACATAAACAAGCCATGTGGTGTAGAACTGTGGTATACTGTAGGTTTATACATGTAACATTACTCTTAAAAGATACACTGTCAAATTACATATTTTATTTAATAATCATCATATATAAGGGTCATTGGTATAAAAATAATAATAATAATAATAATAATAATAATAAAATGAAAAATAAAAATACTCTGGTATATATCATTGATCTTTACTGCAGCAAGCTGAACTTACATTATCACCAAGCATGTCTTTTTGTCTTTTTTGTATTGTTTTCTCATTATATTAAAGGAGTCATGGCATACTTTTTATTTATTTATTTTATTATTATTATTATCTTCCCTGAGGTCCACTTATAATGTAAGTAAAAGTTTTTTTTTTTTATTTATTTATTTATTTATTTTTTTTGCACCAAAACAGTCATAATTGAATAATTAAAAAAGCTTTTATTTTCAGCAAACTTAACATGTGTAAATATTTGTATGAATGAACATAAAAAGATTCAACAACTAAGACGTAAACTGAACAAGTTTGTTGGGGGGGGGATGAGATGTTGACCCACTCTTCCACCAAGGCACTTGCAAGTTCCTGGACATATCTGGGGGGAATGGCCCTAGCCCTCACCCTCTGATACAACAGGTCTCAGATGTGCTCAATGGGATTGAGATTTGGGCTCTTTGCTGGCCATGGCAGAACACTGACATACCTGTCTCGCAGGAAATCATGCACAGAATGAGCAGTATGGCTGGTGGCATTGTCTTGCTGGAGGGTCATGTCAGAATGAGCCTGCAGGAAGGGGACCTCATGAGGGAGGAGGATGTCTTCCCTGTAATGCACAGCGTTGAGATTGCCTGCAATGACAACAAGCTTAGCCGATGATGCTGTGACACACTGCCCCAGACCATGACGGACCCTCCACCTCCAAATCGATCCCGCTCCAGAGTACAGACCTCGGTGTAACGCTCATTCCTTCAACGATAAACGCAAGTCTGACCATCACCCCTGGTGAGTCAAAACTGCTACTTGTCAGTGAAGAGCACTTTTTGCCAGTCCTGTCTGGTCCAGCGAAGGTGGGTTTGTGCCCATTAGCGACATTGTTGCTGGTGATGTCTGGTAAGGACCTGCCTTACAACTAGGGCTGCGCCTAACGATTATTTTTTCCAATTAGCCGATTAATCTAACGACTAATTTGCTGATTGTTCTAAAGATTTTTTATAATTATTACTTGATTAATATAACAATTAATTAACCCAAAATAAATATACAAAACTTGTCTCATTAATATTTCAATATTTTATTAAATCATCTTCTCTTAAACACAAACAAATGTACAAGAAACAAAGTGTGCACTGCAGGGCATTATTCTGCAACAAAAAACAGTGTTACTATGAATGCAAACTTTAATACAGTGAAAAAGACAATCTATTAGCATAACATAAATATATATAAATAAATAAACATTTCCAACATTCTTTTGAATGTCCATGTACTAAAATAAAATATTTGATGCCATGAGTGTACCTTCATTAACTAGTACTATTATTTTGAATGGCCATGGAAAATGAAGCAATGTGATAATTTTACCTGGTTGCAAAAAGTAGTCCATTAATTTACCTGATGAACTTTCACCTTTTGCTGACACTTTATGCTTTGCGGAGCTAATGTGTGCTTCTAAATCACTTGCACCTTTATTAGCAACTGACACATAAGTGCCAGCTTTACATGTCAAACATTCTGCTTCCCACGGATCTCGACCTGGACGAAAGCATGGGAATTTTTTGTGGAAATCTTCTGTAAATTTGCACTTTCCTTTGGGCAATGTTTCCAGTCAGCTGTCATTTGCTCCTACTGTCAAGCAACTGTCTGATGCTGAACACAACAGCGCTTTACGCATTCACGGAGAGATTGACAGGCAGGAATTTGGCCAATAGTTGCTGCAAGCCTCTTATAATTGACCAACTGGTGTGCAAGAAGGCGGGACTTACAAAGAGGGGTTAAAGCAATGCAAATATGTGCGCGCACACAATGAAGTATTAGACCGGATGCACATCATAATGCAACTAAAGCCGAATCCCGGACATTTTCGCAAATGTAGAAATCCCAGCCGGATGCTTTTTTAAGGTCCGAAAAAGAGGACATGTCCATGTTTGAAGTGACTACTACTAACAGAATCACGTGTTGTAAAACTAATATGTCATGCTTGGGTGGGGACAAGAAGTAAACAGGACTTATGGTGCTGCCTTGCTGCCGTCTTGACAAAGCACTCCGGGATGATTTTGCTTCAAGTGTTCGTTCATGGCGGTTGTACTGCTGTGATAAGCCATTTCCAATTTGCATAGCTTACACAGCACCATATTGTTGGGTCTCTGGCTAAAATACTCCCATGCTTTAGATGACTGTAGGCAAGTTTTTTTTTAGCTGCAGCTTGTTCTTTGGGGGAATCCATACTTAAACCGGGCGCTGCCATTTTAATTACTCCATTGCGACGCGCCGACGCATGTTATGCAAATCGACAATGTCGATTACGTCGATGAATCATCCCAGCCCAACTTACAACAGGCCTACAAGCCCTCAGTCCAGCCTCTCTCAGCCTATTGCAGACAGTCTGAGTACTGATGGAGGGATTGTGCATTCCTAGTGTAACTCGGGCGGTTGTTATTGCCATCCTGTACCTGTCCCGCAGGTGTGATATTCGGATGTACCGATCCTGTGGAGGTGTTGTTACATGTTGTCTGCCACTGCGAGGACAGCTGTCCTTCCTGTCTCCCTGTAGCACTGTCTTAGGCGTCTCACGGTACAGACATTGCAATTTATTGCCCTGGCCACATCTGCAGTCCTCATGCCTCCGTGCAGCATGCCAAAGGCACGTTCACGTAGATGAGCAGGGACCCTGGGCATTTTTCTTTTGGTGTTTTTCAGAGTCAGTAGAAAGGTCTCTTTAGTGTCCTAAGTTTTTATAACTGTGACCTTAATTGCCTACCATCTGTAAGCTGTTAGTGCCTTAATGACCGTTCCACAGGTGCATGTTCATTAATTGTTTATGGTTCATTGAACAAGCATGGAAAACATTGTTTAAATTAGGGCTGCCCCTGACCAAAGATTTTTCTAGTCGACTAGTAGGAGTTAATTTAAGCCATTAGTCGACTAGTCGAACGTTTATGATATTAATTTAATTACTTGAATATATTTTGGGGGGGGAATCAGAAAATTTCTGAGTTCCAGGGCTGAGAAAGAATGTTATAAGTAACATTGCTAACACAGTTCTACATTACAGAGAAATACTAAACCGTAATAATGAGCCTTTAAAATATAAATTTTACAAGCGCGCACATCAAGCGAGCCGCAGTGACACCGGCAAAAGCTGTTATGATCCTGAATGTGTCGGAAAAACCAGCAAGGAGACTGTCTGAACATTTTGTTAATTTAAAGAAAGAAATGCACATTAGGGTTGTGCCAACAGACGATGATCTCGGGGATCGATGATGGTCAGAGTGATCGGCAGTAGCTGATGCCTTTGACAATGTCAAGACGATATTTGGCTAGTTTTCCCATGTATTAAATTATTATTATTATTATTATTAGGCTATTATTATCAAATTAATATTGCAAATAATTTGCCTGTAGACACACAGACACACGCCTGAAGAAACACTTTATTATATTATTAAGAACAGATGACAGAAAAGACATCTATGCGCATGCAGGTTTGGGGAGTAACGGAATACATGTAACGGGAATATGTATTTAAAATACAATATATAAATAACTATATTCCACTACAGTTACAACTTAAATCATTGGTATTTAGAATACAGTTATATTCAAAAAGTATTTTGATTACTGAAGAGATTACTTTGCATTTTATTGTCATTTGTTTCATTTAATATTTAGTCCTTTCAGATGGAAAACATTTATACATATAAATGATGCGATCCAAAGTGCATTTGAACAGCGGTGAAACACTTTCTTATGATGTGTTACATTCATACGAGCAGACAGAGAAGTAAGTTTGAAGTACATTTGGAGCAGAAGAAATAGAAATAAACCTTGTGTAAATTGTCAGCTTTACACTAATCTAAAAGGCTATTTCTAGCCATTTTACATGCACGTTACCAGGCACGATCATATTTTTTTTTTATCAAGAAAATTCATGTTGGATCATAATTTCTTCTTTCTAGTAAGACCTTTGATATTAGGGCAAAAATCTCCTCTTTCCTGAAAATGTTTTGTATTGTTTTCCTGTGAAAATATCTAAAAATCCTTAAAACAAGATCAATTTGATTTATCTTGTTTTAGAAACAATACTGCATAAAATATTTTGGTTTTTCAGAGAATGTATGTAGAGTTTTTATAGTCAAAACAAGTGAAAAAATCTACCAGCTCCAGTGGGCGGGGCCAAAGGTGCAATGACAAAAAAATAGGCATTGATGTCTTGCTGGAGGCAGTCATTATGCAGATGTATTTGGTCCTTGTGATGTAACAAGCTCCACAAATTCCAAACGGACGTTTCTAGAGCCTGGTTTAAATAAATGCTATTTTTCTATTAAGGAGGAAGTTTTCAGTTCTGAAACTTACAGTATGTTTTTATAGTACAATGACCTCTTATATGTCAAAAGATCAAGGAAAATTGTATTCATTATGTCATGACCCCTTTAAAGGAATATTCATGGTTCAATACAAGTTAAGCTCAATCAACAGCATTTGTGCCATAATGTTGATTACCACAAAAATTATTTAGACTCTTCCCTCATTTTCAACGTTTCCAAAAATAGAGGTTACAGTGAGGCACTTACAATGGAAGAGAATGGGGCCAATCTTTGGAGGGTTTAAAGGCAGAAATGTGAAGCATATAATTTTATTAAAGCACTTACATTAAGTCTTCTGTTAAAACTTGTGTATTATTTGAGCTGTAAAATTGTTTAAACCATTTTTTCTTAATGGTCGTTTTAGGGTTTTAGAGTTTACTGCGTTGTATGTGCTCATGGCAACAAAGTTGTAAAATCAGATATAACTTCAAACAGAAAAGGTTAGAAACTGATTTTATCACACTAAATCATGTAAACACAAATATTGTTTACGTCTTGTACCTACACTTTTGAAACAGTGAGTATTTTAACATTTATGGATTGGCCCCACTCATTTCCTTTGTAAGTGCCACACTGTAACCCAGATTTCTTTCTTTCTTTTTTTTTTTTTTTTCTTTTTTTTAAATGAGGGACAAGTAAACCATTTTTGTGGTAATAAACATTATGCCAAAATTGCTGTTGATTAAGCTGAACTTTTATTGAACCCTGAATATTCATTTGAAGGTGTTTTCCTTTTTAATAAATTTCAACACACTCATGGTGAAATCGTCAGGATTCGTATGACTTTTCTAAATTTGGCTAATTCGTATGTTATCGTGTGACTGCACTCGTTTGAATTCCTACGACTTTCACTACAGCCAATGACATCACTGGACATTGTTTCCATCTAATATGTGACAAATACTTGCTTCTGTCACATATCATGTTTACACTCTACTGATTGGTTAAGATTAGATAAGGGGTTTGGGTAAGGGCATAATATTAATATGTAGGTCCTTAACGCCTCGTGCGTGGAACTTGCGTTTACTTCCAAATTAAACATCTGGGAATTTGTCAAGTTGTCAAGTTTATGCAAACAAAAGTTTTATTAATAGTAGAAATAATAGTAGTTTTTTTTTTGGGGGGGGGGGGGATAATAAATAGGGTTAAAAGCATGTACAGTCATATCAGTGGACTAATAAAAGCTCTTTTAATTTCCATGGAGTGGTGGCATCATGAGGGCCACCATGTTGAGATCATAAGACCAGCCGAGTGCTACTTATTTTATCTTGGAATTCACCCTGTTATTGGACACTGTCACAGAGTAAATTAATCATGGCTTACTGTGAATAGCTTATTTCAATAATGGCATAGTGAAAACTATTGCTTTTGCGTAATGTTACATCCACACCGCTAGGTGTTTGTACATGTAAGTCCAATAGCACAGCTATCTGCCAGCATAACATAAAAAAAAAAAAATTATAAATAAATTACTGAGTGCACAATTTAGACTAAAGAGAGGCATTTGGAGATCAAATGCAGTTACAGTGTATCCTGTAAATCTATTACTCTCATCACAAAACACCAGCAAACAGGAGCAGGAAGATTTTTTAGAAGAAGAAAGATTTGTGGAAGAAAATAACAAAATCTCACTAAGCCAGAAAATGTGAGAGGTTTGAGATGATGTGAAGCAGATGCACAAAATAGCAGAAAATAATCATAAGATGAAAGAGAGAAATCATAGATTTCAAAAGTTTTTAAAGTGAAATAGGGGACTTTGTAGAGGAAATATGAAAATAGATGGCAGTAAAGGGAATAAAAAGGAATAAAAATAGAGGAATAAAATTGCAATAAGATGTGCAGGGTCTGGGTAGAATCCATCAAGGGCCTCTGGAGCCCATGAGGGAAGCTGCAGGCCAGGGAGCTTGAGGACTTGAGATTGTATTAGTGGACATGAGAGAAGGCTTTACAGGGCTGTCTCATTATCCCCCCCCCCCTTGATTCTTTGTACAGTAGCAAATCAAAATGGATTGAAATGTTTCCACTAACATTCTCACTCTATCTGATGGTAGAATTAATCTTCACTTGTCCAGAAGAAAATCACCCCTCTCCATTTCTTTATTTCTCTCTTTCTGGATCCACATCTTTTACTCTAGCATATTCTCTCTGTACTCCGACATTTACCCTTGCCATTCTCATTCAATAAGCACGTTTTCAATACATCTAGCTAAAGATTTGTGTTGCGTGAACCTTTAAACTTTAAGGCTGACCATACTTTGAACTGAACGTTTTAAATGTTCAATAGAACTATGGCCCTGATACATATTCACAACTTATGAGGCTATCTGTCTGTTAAGTTATGAATATGCATGTTTTTGGTCAGGGGAAAAAAATGCCCAGAATAGAATGTTCACTCTATTTTCATAGGGATGTTTATGTGGTTTGCATATTAGCATTCTAAATGAGCAATATCTCCCCATATATTTTGGCAGAAAGGAAGGAAAAGAGGAGAATAGGAAGAGGATAACAACTCCGGCTTTAAAGCAATGGTTTTAAGTAAGTATAAATGTGCAGTTTATTTAAAGCAATCAAGGCTTGCAAATCCAACCGAGGCACAAAAAGCACAAAAAAATAAAAAAATAAAAAAATAAAAATAAAAACTTTCCAGGTTCTAACAAGCCAAACAAGTCCAAGTCAGCACACAGCGGCAATATCCAGTGTAGAGCATTCAAAATAGAAGTCGAAACTAGGGAGAATAAAACAAACTAGGAGCGAGCGCACAGAAATGCTCTGAGGAACCAAATAAATATAGCAAAGAAATGCATATTTGCATAGATCTATTAAAGCACAGCTGGACCTATATATAGGCTGTTTAGAAACAGTTAATTATGATGAGTGTATATGGAGAATGCTCAGTTAACCATCGATTGTGGCCTCTGGTGGTAGGCTAGTAGCATTACACTTGTAGATGTGGCACCGGCATAGCAGTTAAGCTCAGTGTGCATGAGCTTGTGGGCATGAGCTACAGTGTACAGACAGAAACATAGATAGACATGCCAGCGATATATCTATAACCCTAGCTGATTGGGTCCCATGACTTATTAAACAGTAATTGTCTCAGTAATGTGTCTCTGTATGCATTTGCATAAATGTTGAATAAAGTTGGCAGCACTGTATCTCTAGTTTTGAGTTTGTATATTTGAATAGGCAAAAACATATAATTACATCTATGTTTTATTTATATATAGAAGTTATCGCATATAGGATATGTGTTCAATGAGTCTGTGCGTGAGTGCATAAATAATAAATATTAGGCCTGATATACTACTAGAGTTCCTTAAACCCCTCCCATCCCCCATTTGATAGATAGATGATATAGATAGATTAGGAGCCTCTGCGATTTCAAAGTGCTTGTTCATGGCTTAGCTTTCGATGAATTGTGATCTGTAAATGGACATATTAAAGAATGACCAATCCAACCTGGCTGACAAGTTTCTGTTTATTTCACCTTTATACCTTTCCTTTCATAACTTTCACCTCTTCACTCTTTGCATTTTCTCTCCATTCCTCTTGTGTAGCTAATGCGATGATATTGCTTGTGGCCTGAGTGCATTCAGAACAACGCTTGTAAAATCTTTTTTTTGTAAAAAAAAAATTGATATTATTATTATTATTTTGAGTTGTTTGACACTGAGTTGTTTTTTGGTCTGTGGATGTATGCTGTTATTAGTGAGCACATCACTCTGAGCTCTATACCAAGATTTGATATTTATAAATTGCAGATAACACTTTTACTAATAGTTCCTCTCAAAAAATTCATTGAGCACAATCAATTTGAACAGCCTCCAGTACTACAGTAGATTGAGGTTTTGGCACCTCCATGAAACAGTCTTAAAGTGATTTTTCCTTCTAAAGTGCTTGATTTTTTACGTTATGTGTTTGTGTATTTCCTATTTTTGTTTGCTCCTTTTGCTTCCCTTGCATTCATTGTGATACATCCCGCAGTGCTCATTGTCATCATTATGAGTGATTTATAGACTGTGATTTTTCATTTTCTCTGTAGTCATATTGTTTTTTTTTTTTTGTTTTTTTCAACAGATCCGCAGTCTCAGCTCTGGCAACAGCCTGGTTCTATTATTTGCCATGTGTAACTGATACAGTGGAATTTTTTCTCACACTAGCTATGTCTTTGCACCATATAAAAGACTGTTCAATAAACAGTGTATTGTAATGTACACCCTACAAAATGCATTTGGAGGTTCATGGTGGTAAAGGAGAACATTATGTGATACTGATGAGTGACAAATTGAAGAACAAAATATACATATAATGAAATGTACATTATCATGCAAACTTTTACCACCTACTCATTCTTTATTATTACTGTTTTCCACAATTTAGAAAGTTAGCACCATCATTAATATTATGAAATTAAACAAGAACAAAATAACAAATTAAAACTAGTTATACCATGATCTGTTCTAATACTCGATTCTGATTGGCTGGAATTCGTGCAGTTCAACCATTGAATGCACAGGTATTTCTGGTCAGATTTAATCACCCTGTTAATTAATGTGTAACCATAGCAACATAACATTACAGAGCAAGCAGAGTGAGCTATAGCAATTGAAAACATTTCTTAACCACTTTCATCAGCATAGCTAATATAATGGAATTCAACTTGTTTTGCACAGAGAGTGAGAGAAGGAAGTCAGAACCTATAAAAATGATTTTTTTTTTTTTGCTGTCTGGCAAAGCGATGCAAGATGATTTAAACTGTAATGTGTTGTGTATGTTATGTTGCTGTGCTGAAGTGCCACCTATAGCCACTAGAATGTGAAAATTACTATGAATAAAACAATAAATAATACATTTTCTCAGGAGTGCCTATGCCTCTGCATTCTGTAGATATTATTATTTCTGGATTTGACCAAGTGTGTGGTCACACTACTTTTTCTCTGTGTCTGATTTAGAACAGGCAGAGCTGTAGATCTAACAACCCTTAGATAAAATTAGCTGTTATTTTTTAGTCTTCCAGACTATATTTGCACTGCAAAAATGTAGGACAGTTGTAACTAATCAATTCTGGCAAGTGGCCATGGTATAAGATGGATAATCCATGACTAGGTGTGCGTTAAATGATTTTAAATGCATGAAATGGATGCGAAAAACCACCCGATGGGAAGTGCATTATCCCTTACTTAACATGTATGTACATGTATCCCATGTATGCTGGGCACTTGTTGGCTCTTTTCCTTCACTATCTTGGTCCAACTCATCCATTACATGCTGACTGACAATGGGATATTTCTATCCATTATAAATAAATACATAAATAAAAACATTTATATGTAGATATTTGTCTATAAATCTAATTTCAAGCATTTAAGCATAATATTTTAGATAAAAATGTTCTTAAGATCATGACCAAAATAGATTATGTCAAGTGTGTCCAACCCTTTGAAGTGTGTATAAAGATTATTTTGTTCTAACTTGAACTACTATGTTAATGTAACATACTCATCTGACAAACTCATCCAACTCGTGCATTTGAATTGAGTATGAGAGGAGAGAAGTACATTTAGTCAGACACACATAAGACATTAAATGGATCATTAAGGGATGATTATGTTGATTATTAAGGGATCTTATTATGTTATTGTCTCCTTAAAGGAATAGTTCACCCAAAAATGAAAAATTGCTGATAATTTACTCACCCTCAGATGTATCTGAGTTTCTTTCTTCATCAAAACAGAATTTAAGATTTTTAGGATTTCATTTCAGGCCTCCTCCTCTAAACAATGCAAGAGAATGTCCTCCATTTTTGGACGGTCCAAAATGCATATTTAGGGTGCATCAAAATAATCCACAAATAAAGGTCTTCTGAACCCAAATGGTTGATTATTTTTAGAAACAAAACAATACTTAATTACGTTTTAACTACAAATGTTCGCTTCAGTACATCTCTGTGACCTGCGCTCATGAGAGGGATGACGTAAGCTCGTTGGTAAGGTCACCCGTCACGTGGAGGAGGAGTCAGGAAGCGTGTCATTGTTTACATTGTTTTTTATTATTATTATTATTATTTGGAAATTATTTTGTATTTTATTTTATATTGTTTTTAAATTGTTTTGGTTTGTGAACGGCACAAGTTTCTCTTGTAAACAATGACTCGCTTCCTGACTCCTCCTCCACGTGACGCGTGACCTTACCAACGAGCTTACGTCATCCCTCTCATGAGCGCAGGTCACAGAGAAATGAATAAATGTAAATGTAATGCAATGTAAATGTAAATGGCTGAATATACCCATCAGTGACTGGCCATGCCCTATCTGTATCATTGATGAAGGGGCGGAGCAGCGCATTGAAGCTTGTAATCCAATGTCCAGTCGCTGTAACTCATTAGCATTGATGCCACCATCACCCAGGAAACCTTCTATCACATCAGTATCACTGCAACAGTGGGTATGTAGCCAACATCCCACAGGATCCAGATATACAAACTAATTCAGTATGGTTGAATGAGTCCATAAAGACATTGTACAGCTAGGTAATGTGCATTTGTTTATGTAGGTGTGAGAGAGAGGGAGTGTGTGTCAGGCAGAACCATTGCAGTGTTTAACAGGAAATTCAAATGTCTTTCAAAGGTAGCATCATGAAGTGGTTTCCTAAAAGATTTTATGTTATATAGATGTTTAAGAGAAATGTTATATCTTGTATAACTGGTCACCATTTCTTTTGCAATTTTTCATCATTTTTAATCACCTTTCTGCCTTCACTAGTTCAGTTTAAATGATCCTGGGGTGTGACAATTTAAATATAAAAGTTCAAATATTCCACATTGTCTCAATTAATATGAAGTCATAAAAGCTGCATGCATAATACATTTACAAGATTTTACACCACAGAACATATTAACTTCCCAAAAGTATTTAATGTCAGCTACATTATGGGACACGTCAGTTGAAGATTTAAGTGCAGAGACATTTTTTGTCTATTCTTTGGTATATTTTAATAAAGCTGCTGTAAGTGTGTTCCATAATTGCATTTTATGAGGCATAACTCATAACATCCTGTTGGGCATAATTACAGTAACTGATGATTGAGTACTTGCACTAGACATTTAATTTATGTAGAATGAACAAAGTCTGAGCCAAAGGCAAAAGCTAAATTTGAGATCTGACCGACAAGTTAACGGTCATGGTTTATGAAGTAAGTTTCATGCAGGCTTGCAAATGGTTTAACTTATATTGTTGTACTGTGAGGATTCTATCACAAAGACCTGGAGAGCTTCAGAAGTGATTGACACATTGGCTGCAATGTGCAGTCAGGCAGTCAGAGCATGGACCGTCATGGTCATTTTGCTGTCTCTGCGAAGGTGGAAAAGACACACACACACACACATGCACGCATGCACACACAGGAGTACACATACTTTGTGACTTATCAAGCATTCCTTACATTGCTGTGACAGACTCTGACATGCGTCTCTCCCCCGAAGCTTATTCAAACTGACCATTTTCCCTGTCTGCTTCAGCACAACGGTCATCACATTTAGCACATATCCCATGCTGATATCCAACCACTGCACTCTCAATTGCCACATAAGGGCTTTTTAACCACACACCATAGTAAAGTGAGTAGTCTGAGTGACTCACACATCTCAAGCTATTTAGCACATTCCTTGTGCAAGGTAACTTTGAGGGCAACTTTAAATTAAATATTTAAACAGTGGCGGGCCATGCATTAAAAGTCTAGGCCTTCAGTGTGATTCATGCCATTAAGAAAACACAGTTTCACAATGAATAAGACACCCTATGCCTTTGGGCATCATGCATTATGTCGCAGCTAACTAAGAATACCAATTGACATTTTAAAAACACGTCCTCGCACGAAAGCCAGAACTTGAAATGACACTTAATGCTCAAGCAAGCCTAATTTTAACTGCAGCATGACTGTTTTGTGAAATGAATGTCTCCTGAACAGACATTCAAAAATCATTATTTTTCATATGAATCTACCAAGGAGGTCTATAATACCTGGAAAAATCTATCTAATAATATTTGTGATTTAAATGTTGCTTGCAGTAAATTTCGTTTCATCAGGGTACACAGGTTATGCTGCGTTCCATGCAAGTTTGATGTGGGATATTCCTACTTGATATCTCCGATCATAAATGTATTCCATTCCCCGATATTCGGAACTGTAATGCTCCTGTTAGCTTAGCAGGGGTTTGACTCTCATTAGAGATGTCTCCTAGCAACCCAACTGATAAACAATGCTGCAGCGCTAGCATTTGTGCTTCAGGTGTATGATTATCAAAAGAGATAACGATGTTTCATACACCTGTTTCTGCAAGCGTTTATTAAACAAGCTTTAATATCATTTTTATCGATATTACTTAATAAAGTGAATGTTTATCACTTACATTGTATATCTCCCTGAGTGTCGACATGTTTGTGTGACATCATGCCCCTGCATCTCGGAGTTGAGAATTTCTGCACGAACCTACAAGTTGTAATTCTGACTTCAAGATGCATTCCATTGCACTTTTCCTAGTAGGAAGTTGTAAAATCTGACTTTCCGAGTTGAACGGAATGCAGCACTTCTTTTCAAAACTTGATCCGACACTGAATGCTCCAGCAGCCTAATTTACACTTAGAAAATTCTTGATGTTGCTATAACAATGCAAAAAGCACTTACCAATCCCTCATGAGAGGGATGACGTAAGCTGGTTGGTAAGGTCACGCGTCACGTGGAGGAGGAGTCAGGAAGCGAGTCATTGTTTACAAGAGAAACTTGTGCCATTCACAAACCAAAACAATTTAAAATGTATCACATTTTACAGTATTATAATGGTACATGTTGTTTTTTGACAAAAAAAAATAAATAAAAAAATAAAATAAATAAATAATAATAAAAAAAGGTTTCATATTAAATAATCTATTAGGTCGAAAATAGATTTTTTATTATTATTATTACAGTAGATTTTCTAGTATTTTTGTGGCAGTTGTAGTTAAAGGTACTAAATGTGTTTAGGCTACTATATACTGTATAAATTTAAGCAATATCACACGAGCAAGAGTGCGATATGGCCCTATATGCTGTGATTCGGCCGCAGGCACAAGGCCGCAGGCCGAGTGCTGTAGGTTATAACAGCAGTGCTGATTTAGGGCCATATAGCATGACTGCAAGTGTGACGGATCAGAATCTGCCGTTGCTGGTTCAAACCAAATGATGCATCCAAACCTCTTAAAAACATCACTTCAGGACTACTAGTATCACAGCTTGGGCTGTTTCTAACATGTTATTGGAGAAACAAGGATGTGTGTGTGTGTGTGTGTGTGTGTGAGAGAGAGAGAGAGAGAGAGAGAGAGAGAGAGAGAGAGAGAGAGGGAAAGAGATATATGGAGCATGTGCTGATGAACAGCTGATGATGATGCTGTAGTCTGTTAGTCAGTTTTCTGAAGATAATGTAATTCTGGTGAAATGCATCCTATTTTCTCATTGGAAAAATAGCCGTCCAAGCGGGGGTATTCCTCTCTATTTCTTGGTAGCCGGTGTGCAAGAGTCTTTCACTATAGAAACCGCAATCTCCTCCGCCAATTTGTCTTCTCCAATGTAGAAAATCCGGTAAGAAGTAAGCGCCTTGAGTTTGTGTAATTAATCAGTCTGTTGTGTCTCTCAGCTGTGATGAGCCTTGATGCTGAAGTTGTTAGTTTAAAGCCATTTAAAGCTATTTCCTAGCATTAGTAGTGTAGATCATGGAGTGCTGTTGAATATAAACACTGAGTGACGCTGACTCACTTCACGTTGCCAACTGGCTTATATTACCCACAAAAATGGTCTTTTGCCTCCACCTGCTGGCTAAAATATGTAATGTCACAAAATTAAATGTAAAGAGACAGATGGCTCTTAACACATCTGCACTGCTCTTACACTTTGGTATAGAACGGCATGAACACAAGCGGAGTGATATACACAGTGAAGCATCTGAGTGCTGATGGTGTGAGACCATCACTACTCATAGAACGTCTCTCGTCCAATCAGATTCGAGGACCAGACCTAACTGTTGTGTGTATATATGTGTATATATACATATATATATATATATATATAACACTTCAATATTTATACTTAAATATTTGTGTTCATCACACAACACAGCTTCAGCAGACTTAAAATATTGTGCACGAGTGATATGGAAGGGTTTTTCCTGCATTCATTTTTTATTTTTTAGAAAAAAGAATTCTATGCAAATTTAGTGAGTTAGTGTTCTGCGCTTTATACAGGCTGATTATGCTTGTCTTCTGAAACATGTGCTTGCACAGCATGATTGAAGCATGATTTTTATGTGTGTAGCACAAGCCTACTCTCACTCTGGAGAGAACACGTGACAACCGGACTTTCCTCAAAATAAAGCCACAGACCACAAAACTTTTGTAATCCATTTGAATTCTTTTGAGATGAATTCATGTTTAAGCGCTATAAAGAGGATCAACCCTCTCAATCAGCAAGATAGCCCTGACATTATAAACAGCACAGAAAAGAGACAATGGTCTGCCATGCGCAAATATATATATATATATATATATATATATATATATATATATATATATATATATATATATATATATATTTTATTTTATTTTATTTATTTATTTATTTTTTCAAATTACACATCATTACACTTACTAAAATGTATCACATTTTACAATATTATAATGGTACATGTTATATATATAAATACAAACAACAGTTAGTTTCCGGTCCTCGAAACTGATTGGACGAGAGACATTCCATGAGTAGTGATGGTCTCACACCATCAGCACTCGGACACTTCACTGTGTACTGTACACTGTGATATTGCTTAAATATATACAGTATATAGTAGCCGAAACACATTTAGGACCTTCAACTACAACTGCAACAAAAATACTAGAAAATCTACTGTAATAATAATAATAATAAATCTATTTTCGACCTAATAGATTATTTAATATGAAACCTTTTTTTATTATTATGATTTTATTTTAATTTATTTTATTTTTTTGTACCATTAATACTGTAAAACGTGATACATTTTAGTAAGGGTAATGATGTGTAATTTGAATATTGATATATATGATTCGAATGATTCTGTTCAAATGATGTTTGACATTAGGAAATAAACTGGCCTTTTTTGCCTCCAGAGATTCCTAAAGGTTACCTAAATAATTCAGAGCCTGATGAATGCAAAACAATATCTGTTATGGAGCAGGAAACAAAGCATAGTCTTAACTCAGTAAATTGGTTGTCTCAGGAGTACAGTCAGAATAGTATAACTAGTCCTATAAAAATAAGGTGTTAGTACAAGTTTTATTTGATTTCACAAACTGTAGCACCTTAAAGTAAAACATTCTGTCAAAAGCTTCCAGATGCTTATATAACTCATATCCAGTGTAAATTGGAAACACAATTAAGTAAATATTTTAAGTATTAATTAATTGCAATTATGTTGATGACCCTTTACGTCAAGCACCACCGAAGACCATTTTTTGACCCAGAAAAACCAGGGGATATGGAAGACTTTTATGGTGCTTTTATGTGCTTTTGGAGCTTGGCAGTCACAGTCACGATCCTCTCATTCCTTAATTCTATAGCTGTGTCTCGTTTCAAAGGCTGCGTCCTCCAGAGGTCGCATTTGTCAGCCGCATACGTCATTGAGGCTGTCTCGTTACAGAAAAGCGAGTAGGACACTCCGAATGCAGCCTTCGAATGCGACCTTCTTTCACGGGAATTCGGAGGATGCATGAGGTGTATCCTTTGTGGGCACTCACAACCCACAGTTCTTTGCTTCAATGGAAATACATTTTTTGTCTAAAAAAAATTACGCCAATTTGTCCGAAAATATGTTCAAATGCAAGTAATGTTAATTCCCAAGCTGAAGTACCTCAGTAGACGGGTATAGAGTATATAATATGTATGATTATAGCAGTATTTAATTAAAGTATTATAGGCTAAAAGTACACCTGTAAAATAAATGTTCTTTTCTCTCTACATCATTATAACTCTCCTACAATTTACCTCATACATTCCCTTCTCACTCAAAGCACTCACCCTTGTTAAAGAATGGCATGCTGTCATAGCAACCATGATAAGTTCTGTTTCTGTTTGTCTTACAAATGCCGTCTTGTTTAAACGAGGCTTGTTTAAACGAGGACACTCAGTATACTGCAGCCTTCAAAGGACACGTCCTAGCTAGTACGCAGCCTTTGAAATGAGACACAGCTTCCCACCAAGCACCAGATATCATATGGACATTGTTTTTTGGACTAAATCTGGTCGGCCGTCATGGCCTTAAGTTAGCCCAAAAATAGTCATTGAAAATTGGGCTTTGTTTAGTCCGTCTGATTTGGTCCAAATTTATCCCAAGGTGGACATCTATTTCGGACCACATATAGCCCTAAAGGCCCTGACACACCAAGCCAATGGTGGGCCGTTGGCCAGTGTCGGGCTGTCAGTGAGCGTCTGTCGGGCTAGTTTTTGCGGTGTGTTCCGCACAGTCGGCTGAAGTCGGTTCCTGTCGGCTTTTATTCGGCCGATTGAGCTTGAATCGGTGGCGGAGCTCATCAGATCATTCTGATTGGCTGTTCAGCTTAGCGAACCAGTGCACAAGAAGAAAAACGGAAGTGATGAGGCAAGCAAACGATGAAATCAAGAGTGAACACAGAACACTCTTCTCATTTCTTCATATTCAGTGGGCCAGAACCATGCATTAGAAGTCTCTGACGGACAGTTTACACACCTGTAATGTTTTATGGCAAAAAGCACAAAAAAAAAAAAAAAACAGATGTGCATATTGTAAATATTTCATGCACACTTGTATTTTATATAATATTTCCTGCACAATTATATTTTGTATTTTAAGTATCTACAATTTTTTTTTATATCTTTGCCTTATAAGAATTGTATTGCCCATTGTACTGCACATTGAAAAATAAAATGCTTTGACTTTGGGTAAAAGATACTTGCACTCACATTTCTTTTTCAAAAAGGATTACAAAAGAGTATGATGGAAAATTCAAAACTTTATTTTGCAATTTCAGACCATAGTCATAAAACTGAAACCAAGGCCAAGTACTAGAAACAAACAAGTTTGTCAGTGTACTATATTCACACTTTTTCTATACGTTGCATACATATACACATGCTATATATTGCCCCACTGAAAGGGCACCGCACCAATGTCTGAATTAAAGTACTGGCATAGTTTATCCCTGAGCTGTTTGGCTTGTGTTGTACTGTTGGTTGTGTGTGGCAGGGAGGCCTGCCGTAGGTCAGGGTCTTGTCTCCATCTTCCTGGGACAGTGTCATGATCTGGTCCTTCCTTGTCAATTTGGGTAGGGATGTTTGATGTTCTGTTCTCCAGGGCATCCTGCAGTGAGCATCCACCAAACACTCCACCATCTGAAATGCGCCCATTGCAACCGACATCTACATACAGGAATCTGTAATTGCTGTTGACCAGTACCAGTAGAACTATGGAAAATGTATGCTTGTAGTTTAAGAATGTTGATCCAGTTCCTGGTGGGGGGCAAATGTTGACGTGTTGCCCATCCAGAGCACCCAGGCAGTTTGGGAAGTTCCACTGAGCCTGGAACCCAGCGGCTACTTGCTGCCACTCTTCCACTGTGTCTGGGCACTGAAAAACAAGAAAATAAAATTTAAAATAAAAACTAGTTTCATATGTCAGACCCTTGATAACTCAGAGTCATTTGGCCATGTTTCACTGTCCGAATGCATACAAACTGCACTATAAATGTCAAAGTATTTATAAAAAAAAATAATAAATAAAATCTGATTTGGAAAGAGTAGGATGAGTAAAGGTGTAACACTGAGGGGAGGTCTCAAGAGCAGGATCTAAAATGCAGTGAAACAGTATTTAATCAAATAAAGTACAGATTAATGGGGTAAACACAGGAACAAAAGAAACAATTCACAATGGGAATAGGTCAAAGAACAGGAGGTCAAAACACATAACTGACAAAAAGGTAAAACGGACATCAGGGCAATATATATACACACACACACACACACACACACACACACACACACACACACACACAAGGATAACGAGGTAAATGAAACACAGGTGAGAAACAATGGGGAACAGCTGGAAGTGATCAGAGCAGGGGATTATGGGAAGCATAGTCCGGGGGGAACAGATGACAGAGGCAAAACACCAGGCAGACAACAGTGAATCGTTACAACCCCCCCTTAACAGGCAGTTTGACACCCAAAGAGGGCAGGAAGGGGAGGCAGGGCCAAGATGGAGCCGGAGAACAAAAAGAGTCCAGAGTAGATCAAGCAGGTGGCCAGAGGACCCAGGAGACCAGATCAGGCAGACGACCAGGGGACCAAGAGGGCCAGAGCAGATCAGGCAGATGGCCATGAGACCAAGGATACCAGAGCAGATTAGGCGGTTGGCAAGGAGACCCAGGAGACCAGAGCAGATCTGGCAGATGGCCAGAAAACCACCTCAGGATAGGGACTGGATCAAGAGGCCTGGTTGGTGGCCACAGGGCTGAAACAGGGTCAGGAGACCTGGGAGATGGCCACAGTCTAAAGACTGGAGCCGTGGACAGCGGAGCCATATGAGACAAGGGGTGAAGCCGTGGAAGGTGGAGCCGTGGCAGGCTCGAGGTGTGGAGCCGTGGCAGGCGGAGCTATAGGAGGCTCTAAGAGCGAAGCCATGGAAGGAGACTAAGAGTCCAGGATGACTGGGAAATGACCTCAGTGGTCACGAACATGAGCAGAGTCTCGGGAGTGACCTCCGTGGTTGTGGGCATGGACAGAGACTTGGGAACAGAAGACTTTCTGTTAGCAATGCAGGCTCAGGGATGGGCAAGGCTGGCAGCTTGTTGGCCGTGGCAGGCAAGAGTACTGACAAGCTGTGAGGAAGGGTCTTCATGACCTTACGCACCGACATCAGAGGTGGATAATTCAACTTGGAGACAAGGGCCGAGAAGGTTTCTAGCAGGGAGTCGCAGAAGGCTGGGCTGCAGACTCAGACTTGACTGGGACATGGAATGGAGCAAATTCAGGCGTGGCTGTGACATGGTGCGGAGCAGACTGTGATGTGGTTGTGACGTGGAGCGGATTCAGACGTGGCTGACTCGGAAGCTAGGATCAGGATTGATTGAGGATCCACTGAAGCGAATCTCTCGAATATCAACTCAACATATTCCTCCCACGTGTAGTCTCCAGTCGCCGGCAACTCCCTCTACTGGTGTGCAATGGGACCGATTTGATACATGGATTTTAGGGTCGAATCAGAAAACTGTATCTGGCAAGGATGCTAAATAGACGGGAATATTCCTGGACGGGTAAGTTGGCTCAGGTCAGCTGAATAAAAGGAGCTGCTAGATCCAATTTGGTTGGTCAGTTGTTCTGTAACACTGAGAAAGGTCTCAAGAGCAGGTTCTAAATGCAGCAAAACAGTATTTAATAAACAAAGTACAGATTAACGGGGTAAACACAGGAACAAAAGAAACATCCATGATGGGAAAAACACAGGAACAGAGAAACCATCAACGATGGGAACGGGTCAAAGAACAGGAGGTCAAAACACATAACAACTGACAAAGGTAAAACAGACATCAGGGCAATACATACACAAGAATAATGAGGTAAATGAAACACAGGTGAGAAACAATGGGGAACAGCTGGAAGTGATCAGAGCAGGGGATTATGGGAAGTGTAGTCCGGGGGGAACAGATGACAGAGGCAAAACACAGGGCAGACAACAGTGAATTGTAACAAAATGATGACAGGTTTTATTTTTTGGTGTGCTATTATCCTTTATCTTAACATTGCTCCTGCAAGCACCATCACTTTCTATTTTGATTTTATTCTATTTTTGAATGTTCTGTAAGTATATAAACATAGTTAAAATGTGTTATATAAATTATTTGTGTGTGTGTGTGTGTGTATATATATATATATATATATATATATATATATATATATATATATACAGGGTTGTGGAGTAATGGAATACATGTAACGGGATTACTTATTTAAAATACAAAATATTAGTAACTGTATTCCACTACAGTAACAGTATAAATAGATAAATAAATTGGTAATCAGATTACAGTTATATTCAAAAAGTATTTTGATTACTTTGCATTTTATTGTCATTTGTTTCATTTAATATTTTTTCTATTTAGTTGGAAAACATTTATCCATATAAAGGACGCAATTCAAAGAGACTTTGAACAGCGGTGAAACACTTTTTTAAGATGTGTTACATTCACACAAGCATACAGAGAAGTTTGAAGTATGTTTGGAGCAGCAGAAATAAAAATAAACATTGTGTAAATTGTCATGTGAATATTTAGCTTTATGCTAAGCAAAAATGCTATTTCTAGCAATTTTACATAACCTGTTACCAGACACTATCATATATTTTATCAAGAAAAACTACAGAACATTCATTCTTTATTCTCTAGTAAGTCCTTTGATATTAGGGCAAAAATCTCATTCTTGATCAGAATGTTTTTGTTTTTCTGTAAAATTATCTAAAAATCCTTAATTTTCCAATTTTCTTTATCTTGTTTTAAAAGCAACACTGGATATTTAGTATTTTTTCAGAGAATGTATTTTAAATTTGTTTGTTTTTTGTGTGTGTGTTACTGTACAGGCAGATTTTTTAACGTCAAAACAAGTGAAAAAAATCTACCAGCGCTGAAGGAGTAATACAAAGTATTTAGATTACATTACTGACTTTGAGTAATCTAATTAAATACGTTACAAGTTACATTTTACACCATTCATTCCGTAATCTGTTGTGGAATACATTTAAAAAGTAACCCTCCCAACCCAGTGTATATATATATATATATATTTATTTTTTTTTTCAAAACTGAAAGAACGTATTTAGTTAAATAATACATAGCCAATATGGACCTTTGACACTGAAATACATTACATTCTTGGCATTTTTTGTTGATTTGATTCAACACTCTTGCATTTAGAACAGTAAGATTTGCTTTTCAACATGACATTTATGTAATTGCTTGGTTCAGTGAGCAACACATGAAAATAAAGCACTGTAAACAGGGTTTACACCAAAAAGATCGCAGACATTTAGTCAGCATTGAATCATTGCCCAGAATGGCACTGTCAAAAAGTAACAGATGCAAAACTATAGTCTTCCCTCAGTATGTGATGAGACAGTAGAGGTATTAGGATCTAAATGCAGCCTTTTTAATAAAATAAAAGTAAACCAGGTAACTCAGAACAGAACGAAACAAAACACAGGGAAGAAAGAACAGCATAATACAGATGAAGACTGACAAAGGAAACGAGGAAAATCAAGGGCTTAAATACACAGGGGCAAACAAGGGAACAAGGAACACCTGAGGAAACAATCAGGGGAAAACCCAATTATAAAATGAAACTACAAAGGACTACAAAACCTAACAGGAAACAGGAACAGGGAACTAAACCAGAATTTCAACATAAAAGTCAATACAAAAAACAGGGAATATGTGACACAGTATTCCACTGCTTATGATCATGTCTGTGTCCGGTATTTGCCCTTGCAGAGTACACAGCATTCAGGTATGCTTTTCTTACATCTACTGACATGACATTGAAATAGAATTACAGAAAGGGATGTACAGTACCTTTATATACACACGTTTTTATATAGAGGATATGCATCACCCCTCTTTCCCACATTTATTATTCTTTTTTTTTTTTTTTTTCATTTCCTTCATCCTGTCATGTAGAGCAGCTGTTTCTATACATTGCCAGAGTCACATGCGCTGCCCACCTGCTGGGTGCGTATGTGTTTGTTTTGTTTGAGTGCTTTTGAAAGCTGTCATTATGAACTACCTGACAGAGTAGAAGCTCTTTCATTATGAAAAAGCTATTCTAGTCAGTCACATATAGACTAAAAGTGAACATTGGCTGCCCTTACACCTCCTCATAGTTCTCTGTTTACAGAGACTGAGTTGTTGGACAGAAAAAGTGCTTGTTAGATCCCTATGGCCAAAAAGTACAAGAAGACATGAACTAGAAATTATGGGGCTATGGTTATTTGGGCTAGGTGTGCAGTTTTTTTCTAACAAGAAAATAGAAAATTAAGGTCTCTGTTGTGGAAGGCTTTAAAACTTTTGTATTTGCCAAATTTGGCAATGTACTGTATGTTTTTTTTTTTGTTGTTTGTATGGCAGAAACACTAGTATTAAACAAGGCACATTGCTGATCTTGTCAACTGTTTTGCTAGATTACTGGATAGGAGATCTGTGTTTGTTATAATTGGTTTAGTATGTGTTTGTCTTAAAGGTGAGTTCACCACAAAAACTGAAAATTCTGCTATTTACTCAAGCTCATGTTGCTCCAAATCAGTATTACTTTTTCTCCTGTGAAATGCAAAAGGATATGTTAGGCAGAATGTTAGGTACTGACAGCCTCAATCACCATACATTTTCATGGTATGAAAACAGATTAGTGTGGACTAAGGTTGAGTGATTTCTTTATATAAAAAAATAACGAAATATTGTGATATGCGATTACATCATCAACCCCGCTGTCCCCACTGTGGAGCCCGTTACTGTATGTATGTATGTAAATGTATTACTACGTGATGCAAGTAATAGGTCTATGTAATACAACTAATTTGGATTAAAAAAATAAAAATAAAAATAAAAAAAATAAACATAAAAAATATTATTAAAACCTGCACAAAGCGGAACTGCCGTCAAATTCTTTGCCTTCTCCTCGTGTCTCTTGAAGCCTGCAAGTTCTTGTGTGTGTCTGCGACCAGCAGTCTCGGAACAGGTTGCTGCAACCTGGTAGACCAGGCTAGGTTTTCAGCTGGTCACATACAGTATTTACTCCATTCCACAATGCTTTAACCTTGGAGAAGGTAAATATGCTTGTTTACTTTCTAGAAACCTGCGTTAGATGATGTCGCAAAAAAAAAAAAGATTCCTTTTTTGGCTATACTTTATCTAATAACAAGATGTTTTTGAATAACGATTAATTTCATGGCTTGAAAATTAGAAACGTTTTTTATGGAGTGGAAGATGAATACAATTTGGTGTCATAATGCAGTGTGTTTTCAATAACTTTTGTATAATATAAATTTGTTTTAAAAAAATACGATTTTTCGCCAATCTCATTAGTTTCAGACCATTTTTTTTTCAACGTGGTCCAGTGAAAGACAGGACCTGAGGAGATTAATCTGTGAACTTGAAAAAGCCTCCTTGACTGGAACAGAAGTTGCGGACATGCATAAAGTGACTTGTAAACCACCTTCCTGCACCACCACCGAAGTTAATATATTCCCATACTGAAACTGATAAGCTGAGCATGCTGGGATGTCTGACTCTCTGCAGGGTTTATAAAGAGCTCACGTTTTACCTTCACACTACGGTAGCTAGGCATCCACAGTGGCACGTCTACACTAGTCAGTGTCAGTATCTAAATGCGCATTTGTGAGAAATTGGTGATTTTGTACATTTCACAGCTGGGTTGTTGCATCCTGATGTTCTGACAGCTTCTATAGCACGGCTAATAATACCTAAGCAGCATGCAAAACTTCAAGGTGATTCTTTTTCTGTGTTATTGCAATATCAATAAAAATATGCCACCACTGATTCAGTACACAACCAACTGTATAAATTACTCTGTGATAGTTGGAAGGCCAGAATAAAATGCAAATAGGGCTTCCTATTTAGGGCTTTTAATAATAGGGCTTTCTTCCTAATCTCCATTCACCGAAGCAAATCATTGCGCGAAGGTGCTTCAGTTTAGGGCGCGATCCATTCAGCAATTCCGTTCGATGTCACCTTCCAACATGACTATTAGGATTGTTCTGCCTTCAAAGCACCCTTCGGAGTGTTATTTATTCAATTTGGAAATCAGGGGCAATCATGCAACAAACAAACTCTTTCCAAACGACCCCTACACTAATTACAACATCTTCTCAAATCAACGCAGACATTTTAGTGCGAGCTCGCTGCCACAGCAGGAGCACCTGTTCTGACATACATTTCACCTCCTCGCAGCACCCGAGCTCATCGGAGAAAACTCCTCACGCACCGGAGCTTGAAAAGCTCAGCACAAAAGCAGGAGGAGCTGAACACACAGCGCCAGCTGAAGCCTGGGCTCCGATTCTCCGGGGGTCGAGTGGAGCATTCCCTCCTCACAAAACTACTGCTATGCGACGCTTCACCTATGCAGGCAGTGGTAATACTCCTAAAGAATGAATGGCCACAAGTGAATCCTCCAATAATGATTAATTGCAAGTCCATTCCTCCCGTATTCTGTAGGCAATGCAGAGCCAAAGCTCTTTTATTCTAATGACTATTCTATGCTGTTATTCACTTTGTTTCTAAGCATTAACAGTCTCTCTAATTACAACATCTCAAATCGACGCAGTTATTTTAGCATAAGCTCGCTGCCGCAGCAGCTCCCGCTCTGAGAACTCTACAGCTCACTATAGCTATACACAGCCTCTGTCCGAATAGACACAAGCCGAATTCGGCCCTGAAAGAGGTGGATTGCACGCCATGTCACACTCTTTCATAAATCATTCCTCAAATGTGTCTCACCTCCTCACAGCATTCGAGCTCGCCTCGCAACCCCGATACACGAAGCAAGTGCTTCTACAAACTATCACTTTATTTACAGACAGTCTTCTACTTTTACCCGAATCATTGGATTACAAACTCTTAACAAGATCGACCATAGAACCTAATTGATGCATGACTTGGCGTTCAGCAACCTGTCATAATCTTATGCTCCACCCAAGTCTAAATTAACAGGCTTAAATTGACACCGGATGATTCAGCTCGGCTCCTCGCTTACACTCCAATATTTCAGTTTTCCATAGAATTATTACAGGTCATCTATATGAACAAGTATAATATTTGTCCAAGGGCCGGAACTGTGGTGTCTTTCGGGCCATGCGACAACTCCTACTACAACGCAAACGGCGCAAATACGCTGTCCATGCGCCGTAACCATGGTGTCTTTAGGGCCATGCAACAAACTCTTACTACACTGCAAAACAGCGCAATGCGCCGTTCAAGGGCTGCAACTGCGGCACATCTTTCAAGCCTAAGCATCCACGGCCCCGTAACCTACATTGTGCCACCCATACTAAGCGAACCATTACCCATCTAGTGATCGACACAATCGGGCCATATTAGATCTTCCCTAGATATTTCACCATAAGCCAGCACCTCTGCACCAATCAATTTCATTCGAACATACGCCCTCACATAGAATGCCGTGCTTGATATCTCAACTCATTTCTTTTTGCAGAGTGAATTCTCATTTATATGCAGCATAAACTTTTCACACAAAACACAGGCTCCTCCGGTTAAATTCTGTTTGGTCCCGGTCCCTTTAAAAAAATCAGCATTTAATCACTTCCTCAAGAATGAACTGTTCTACCATTGAATGTCGTACGGGCCCACACCTGCGGACCCAGCTGCCTTGCAGCTCCGAGCGAGCTCAGTAATAATACAGCTAAAACATTCCCATGAATTGTATGCTTTCCCTTTGAATGCAGTACAGTCCCGCACCAAGGACCCAGCCCGTTCATATCGCAAATGCACATGCAAGCCCGTATCCTGACATTGCTTCACATATGTTCCAGTCACTTAATCTAGCTAACAATTAAGCCTAAGGTGTCCGCAGATGGCACTCTTACCATGTCTCTCAACAAGCATTCGTACAAGCCAGTTTGCAGGTGTCTTGCACCTAATTGTGGGGAAATTCGAAAACACATCTCCCTACATGCAGTCAGCGCACCATCCATCCTCAAAAAATATTTCTCCGCTCCTACGCCTCTGTTTTTTCCATGCAACCTATTTTCTGCCTGTAGCATAAAACGTTCTCACATGAATCACACGCTCTTCCATTGAACACTGTGTGGTCCAGCGCTTAAGGATTCAGCCCGTTCAAATAGCAATATCCATGGGCCACTGGGCGGATTCCCATGTGAGGCCGCCTCCACTGGAGAACCCTGCCTCAAACCCATTCCCCTCTTCACCTTATTATTAGCACACTTCCTCCATTACAGGGGTCTCAAACCAAACCCCTCTCTATCCACTCTTCGTCGACGACAAAATCAAGAAGTTTTCTGAGTCTGGTTCCAAAACACCTCTAATCCGTTCTGACCAAATCCGGCATCCCAGAACATTCCTTCCATATTGGCGCCATAACCACAGCAGCCCACAAAGGCGTGTCTGAGCATCTAATATGCACACTGGGCCGCTGGTCATCTGATGGATTTCTCAGCTATATCCATTCTAATCATTTCCACATCAGAAATACACAACAAGCCCTCATCAGCTAACCACGAGGCGTTCACGATGAGGGTTAGGGGGATGCTTGCTTATCCCTGTCAATCATCCAGGCTGGGCCCACCGTTTAGATGCTGCAGGGGTCCCTCCGGCCAGGCCTGAGCACTCCCATCTTAAATTGCTGGACGGACCCGCCACAAACACTCAAGGGCCCTCCCGTTCGAATCGAAGCAGGGGGTTCTCCATTTCGAAAGCGTGCGAGCTAACTCGCGTTTATTTGTATCATGGGCTCCCCATTCGAAGTGCAGCAAGGACTCCCCCATTAGAACCCCATGAGTGCTCCTCCATTGCATCTGGAGGGGGGCCAAGGTCAGTTTCGAGTGGCTAGGAATCACGCCTCCACCCAGGCCCACGTGATAAGGCATTGCAGACCCCTACAACACAATCCATTCAAGGGCTTTCCTGTTCAATCAGCAGTGGGATCTCCCACCCGAACGCAGTGGGAGCTATTCACATTTATCTGTATCGTGGGCTCTCCCATTCACGGCCTGGAACGACTCCCCTGTCAAATGCAGTGAGTGCCCCTCCCGTTCGAACGCATGATGGGCTTGTTTGCTTGAGTAGCCGCTGAGTCTCCTCCCAAGGGGCTTGCACTGTCCGCCACATGAGCCCATCCGTCGAACCAACCAAGCCTGGAGGGAGACTTAAGGTCAGTCTGGGCAGCTAAGATTCACGCCTCTGTCCGGGGCGACCCTGCCCTTCCACGGGGGTGCCCACTGCGTTAGGGTGTAATGATCCCTCCAGCGCACAACAGCTCTCACAGAGCTCATTTCCCTGTGGCCGATACCACCACTGTCCTTACAGTGTTTCAACATGCATTCACTCTCCAATCTCTACCTATCCTACACTTCCCAGTTTCCTATCCCCGACACGGACCCTAGTGCGAGGCCTTCGCCCCGGACAGCGAGCCACACATGTTTACACAATCCCACTATCTTTAATGCAGGATTACATTAACTTGCAAACTACTGAATTGTAGTTTCATTAACAAGGTTCGGGAGGAGCAAGTTCATTTAATCCGACCAATCACACAGCCAGAGTAAGAGTATATAAACAGCTGCTTACCTCTATGTGGCAGTGTTTCTGGCATATCTCCACTTTGCCATCTCCTCCTATGTATTCCATCAAAACTAATCCAGTCCGGGGGGGGGGTACTCAAACTCGGGTCAAGTCTCAAGCCTTGAGCCTTTTCCCCGGACAGTGAGACACACGTTTACACTATCCTTAAATTAACTCATACAGCAGGGGCAAAGAAAGCGCACTGTGCACTGCACATGTTACCCTGGAGATCTGGGGTTGGAAACATTCTACCCGATGAGCAGGAGGGATCAAACAGGGGTGAAATGATGGACTGTGACAGTGAAAACCTGACCCCACCTGTTGATGAAAGTGTGTCAGTGCCGAAACTTGTGTCAGAACCCTCAGTGGAAACTGAGGCTGTAATCTCACCAATTCCTGAGTGTGCAGGTTCCCCAGAAAAACCTGTGTGCAGATACCCACAAAGGACTCATACTGCTCCAAAAAGACTGGATCTGTAATCTGTTGTTTTGTTAATGGACTGTAAACCAGTCATGAAGTAAAAAAAAGAAAGAAAGTTGGAATGTTTTCTGATGTACCTTAAATTGAAATTAAAGGTTCAGTATTTAAATAAGGTTTCAAATCTAAAGGGGGAGGAGTGCTATATATATATAAATATACTTTTCTTCAAAGTAAGCACACTGTAACATGGAAATATATTATATATTGCATGAGGGACTGGAGAAACGAGGATACAGCCATTATATTCAAACAAACCAAACAAGAAATACTACCTAATTCTCCACCGGATGTACGCCTGATCATGCACTTTGTTGCTCATTCTTTATATCACTCAAATGTATGGATGTAATATATCTCATTTTGTCAGTTACCTGCAGAGGTGGGTAGAGTAGACAAAAACTGTACTCAAGTAGAAGTAAAAGTACTAACATAAATAATTACTTGAGTAAGAGTAAGAAAGTATCCAATTAAAAGAGTACTCGAGTAGTGAGTAACTCGATATTTTCACAAATGACATAATAGACGTTAACTCCCCTATATTCCATTACATAATACACATTTAACATGTATTACAGAATTATTATTAATAGAAATTCTGTCATCATTCACCATCATGTTGTTCCAAACCTGTATGACTTTCTTTCTTCCATGCAACACAATAAAGAGATATTAGACAGAATGTTTGCCTGAGTCACTATTTACTTTTAGTGATTTTCTTTTTTTTTTTCTCCAAATTTTGAAAGTGAATGGTGACCGAGACTGTCAGGCCCTAACATTCTGTCTAACATATTTTGTGTTCCACATAATGCAAAGCATCACACTGGTTTGGAACAACATGAGGGTAGAGAAATTATGACATAATATTACATTATGGCTGAGCTATCACTTTAAAGGGGTAGTTTACCCAAAAATGAAAATTCTCTCATCATTTACTCACCCTCATGCCATCCCAGATGTGTATGACTTCCTTTCATCTTCAGAGCACAAATTTAGATTTTTAGAAGAATATTTTAGCTCTGTTGGCCAAATTTTTGATGCTCCAAAAAGCACATAAAGGCAGCATAAAAGTAATCCATAAGACTCCAGTAGTTAAATCCATGTCTTCAGAAGTGATATGATAGGTGTGGTTGAGATCAATATTTGTAATTTTTTGCTAGACAGCAGGGGCGATATGTAGAGAATGTGAATCACCAAAAACACAAGAAGAAGAATGTGAAGGTGATCTGTTTCTCTGTTTCTCATCCACACCTATCACATCGCTTCTGAAGATATTGATTTAAACACTGGAGTCTTATGGATTACTTTTATGCTGGCTTATGTGATTTTGTTTAGCTTTAAAATATTGCCACCCATTCACTTGCATTGTATGGACCTACAGAGCTGTGAAATTCTTCTAAAAATCTTCGAGTTCAGCAGATGAAAGAAAGTCATACACATCTGGGGTGGCAGGAGGGTGAGTAAATAATGAGAATTAAAATTTTTGGGTGAACTATTCCTTTAAGGCCTCTTGTCATATCTGGATGAATTTGTCAATAAGAGAGGTTTGGAAACATTTCTAATAATTATTACGGTGTCCCACAAGGACATTATATATAATGCTGAAATATAAACCAAAGCAAGATCATGCTTTATTAATACCTTCTTTCGCTATTTCATAGCTTTTAAAGTCCTGTGTGGATTCTTATTTCATTGTAGTTACAGTTCCCTATCTGTCATTCACTCAACGTTGTGTCAATGTAGTGACACTAGGGGTCACACTTGGGAGCCCCAAACACCTCTGATCTTTGAAAAAAGGCCAATGGGAATTGGCGAATGGAATTTGCATGCCACTCCCCCGGACATACGGGTATAAATGGAGCTGGTATGCAACCACTCATTCAGATTTTCTCTTTGGAGCCGAGCGGTTCTATTCATTGAGCTGAATTCTCCACAATTTTCATTCACCTCCTCTGCTGGATTCTTATGGCACATTTCAGCAGCTTCTCCCCCTCTGCACCGGTGCAGTGCAGAGAATGCCCCTGGGCGCTTCGGCAGAAACAAACAAACAACAAAAAGAGTATATTCTAAAAGAGTATATTTTCTTCACTAAAAGAGCAGCACACACGGAACGTCTTTTTAAAGATGACTTTCCGTTTGGGTGTTATTCCTGGTTGCGGTCGTTATCTCTCGGCTTCTGACGGCCATGATCGTTGTCTTGCGGAAACATCGTTCGTGGATGGGTCTTGTCCTCTTTGCGAGAACGACCATGGCAACGTTGCAGTCGCAGCTTGCCTTAGTAAGAAAGCAAGCCACCCCAGTGGCTCCCCACCTCAGTCCTTCTACCTACGGGTATGAGGTCGCGGCGGTTAGCACTGGGGGCGATTTGGGGACCTCAATGGGAGCACCTCTGCCAGGTATCCCCCCATGGACTTCCCATTCCTCAGCATGCTCGCTTGCCCCGGTCGGGCTCTCGGATGAGACCACCGGCTCGTCTCAGGGCGAGGTCGACCTTTTATTCGGGGCACGGGAAGACGATGAGCTCTTGAGCGCAGCATCGGAGAGTGGGATCGTTCAGTCCAACGCGGAGGCTTCGGCTGGGCTTCCTCCTTTGGGTGCAGTCGCCCAGTCGCAGGCCGATGCAGAGCTGGCCGACATGCTTGCCCAGGCAGCCGCGAGCATCGGGTTAGAGTGGAACCCTCCACTCTCCCCTGAACCCTTGCGGCTCGACAATTGTTTCCTCGGCTCGGAGCGCCACTCACAGCCGTGCCCGGCCCCGGTTCCTTTCTTCCCGGAGGTGCATGAGGAGCTGACAAGATCGTGGAGGGCACCTTTCATGACCCAATCCCGGTCTCTCAGCCCCCCCACTACCCTCTATGGTGTGGTGGCCAGGGGCTATTCGGGGATCCCCCAGGTGGATAAGGTGCAGAGCGCCTGAAGCTCCCATCCAGGGCCTGTAGGTTCACGTCGTCTCTGATGGCTAAGGCCTACGGCTCTGCTGGATAAGCCGCCTCCGCCCTGCATGCCATGGCTCTCCTGCAGGTACACCAAGCCAAGGCACTGAAAGAACTGCAAGAGGGTAGTTCCGACCCAGGATTGATGCAGGAACTGCACTCGGCAACCGACCTCACTCTCCGGGTGACAAAGGTCACGGCGTGGTCTCTCGGGTGGGCGATGTCCACCCTGGTGGTCCAGGAACGCCACCTCTGGCTCAACCTGGTCGAGTTGAGAGAGGCTGACAAGGCATGGTTCCTTGACGCCCCCATCTCCCAGGTTGGCCTGTTCGGCGACACCGTCGAGGACTTTGCCCAGCAGTTCTCGGCGGTGAAGCAGCAGACGGAGGCCATTCAACATACCCTTCCCCGGCGTAGCTCAAGACCCTGCACCCCATCTGCTTGTCGCTAAGGGCATCGTCCTGCAGCAACAGCACCGGCTCCGCCGCAGCCCGCCCCCATGGCCCAGCCCCGGCGTGGAGCCCACCGCAGGAAGCAGATGCCACCCGTCTCACGGCTGGCCGCCAAGAAACTGAGAAAGGCTTTGAAGCGCCCCTGAGACGGGCGACCCAGGGACAAGGAGACCCAGCTGTTCACCAGCTCTGGAGCATGCCCACACCGGGATGGTTCCGACGGACTGCAGGGATGATATACTTCCTCCCCCCTTCCCGACCGATCCTATGCTGGGTATCAGGAGCCAGGTAAGTGCTTCGATGTCCCTCGACTCAGCATGGCCACAGGGCTCAAGCCCCCTCGATGTGGTGCCTCAGGCTCCACCCCACCGCGAGGCCCCACCTGCCAGTACGTCCAACGAGATTATCCCCTTGGTCCCCCTCGCCCAGAGCTTGGACGCGTGGCTCGCACTTTCAAACCCGTCACGATGGCTGATCCGGACCGTCCAACTCAGCTATGCAATTCAGTTCGCCAGGCGTCCACCCAGGTTCAGCGGCGTCTGCTTCACCTCGTTGAAGGGCGAGAACACCACTACCTTGCGTGTGGAAATCGCTACCCTTCTACGGAAGGGTGCGATAGAGCCTGTCCCTCCAGCCGAGATGAAGAAGGGGTTTTACAACCCCTACTTCATCGTACTGAAGGCAGTGGGTTGCAGCCAATCTTGGACCTGCGAGTACTGAACCGGGCTTTCCACAGACTCCCATTCAAGATGCTGACACAAAATCGCATTCAAGCGAGCACCCTGCATCACAATTGGTTCGCGGTGGTAGACCTGAAGGACGCGTACTTCCATGTCTTGGTTTTACCTCAACACAGACCCTTCCTAAGGTTTGCTTTCGAGGGCCGGGTGTACCAGTACAAGGTCCTTCGGCCTGTCCTTGTCCCCTCGCTTCTTCACAAAGGTCGCAGAGGCAGCCCTTGCCCCGCTAAGGGAAGTGGGTGTTCGCATACTCAACTACCTCAAAGACTGGCTGATCCTAGCTCACTCTCGAGAGTTACTGTGCGCACACAGGGACCTGGTGCTCAGGCACCTCAACCGACTGGGGCTTCGGGTCAACTGGGAAAAGAGCAAGTTCTCCCCAGTTCAGAGCATCTCTTTTCTCGGCTTGGAGTTGGACTCAGTCTCGATGACGGCACGCACGTCAAGAACAAGCACGCACAGTTGGTGCTGAACTGTCTGAAGGTGTTCAGGCAGAAGACAGTGGTTCCACTGAAACTCTTTCAGAGGCTCCTGGGGCATATGGCATCCTCAGCGGTGGCCACACCGCTCGGATTGATGCACATGAGACCGCTTCAGCACTGGCTTCAGACTCAAGTCCCGAGATGGGCATGCGCCGCGGGACACATCGTGTGGTCGTCACACCGATCTGTCGCCACCTCTTCAGTCCTTGGAACGACCTAGCATTTCTATGGACAGGGGTTCCCCTACAGCAGGTCTCCAGGCACGTTGTGGTGACGACGGATGCCTCCAAGACAGGCTGGGGCGCCATATGCAATGGGCATGCAGCCGCCAGCTCCTGGACTGGCCCGCGTCTACGTTGGCACATCAACTGCCTTGAGTTGTTGGCAGTACTGCTTGCACTGCGGAGGCTTCGGCCGTTGATCCAGGGCAAGCATGTGTTGGTTCGGACAGACAACACTGCAACGGTGGCATACATCAACCGCCAAGGCGGCTTACGCTCACGTTGCATATCACAACTTGCCCGCCGTCTCCTCCTTTGGAGTCAGCAGCTCCTCAAGTCGCTGTGAGCCACTCACATCCAGGGCAACTGCAACACCACAGCGGACGCGCTGTCACAACAGGTTACATTCAGGGGAGAGTGGAGGCTCCACCCCGGTGGTCCAGCTGATTTGGAGTCGATTCGGTCAAGCACAGGTAGACCTGTTTGCTTCCCAGGAATCCTCCCACTGCCCACTTTGGTACACCCTGACCGAGGCACCCCTTGGTATAGACACGCTGGCACACAGCTGGCCCCCAGGACTACGCAAATATGCATTTCCCCCAGTGAGCCTACTTGCACAGACCCTGTGCAAGGCCAGGGAGGACGAGGAGTAGGTCGTCCTGGTAGCACCCTACTGGCCCACCCAGACGTGGTTCTCGGACCTCACGCTCCTCGCGACAGCCCCCCTCCCCCCGGACCTTCTTTCTCAGGGACGGGGCACCATCTGACACCCACGACCAGACCTCTGGAACCTAAGTGGCCTACCACCTGTGGTGGTAGACACAATCACTCAGGCTAGGGCTCCCTCTATGAGGCACCTGTATGCCTTGAAGTGGCGTCTGTTTGCTAAGTGGTGTTCTTCCCGATGTGAAGACCCCCAGAGATGCTCAGTCGGATTGGTGCTTGAAGGTGTATGTAGCTACCATTTCGGCACATCACGATGCAGTGGATGGTTGAACCCCCCCAGACCATGCCTCATTCCCTCATGGGATCTCTCTGTAGTCCATCGGAGACTACGGGGAGTTCCCTTCAAGCTGTTGGAGTCAGCCGAGCTAAAGGCACTCTCTCTGAAGACTGCCCTCCTGACTGGGCTCACTTCCATCAAGAGGGTAGGGGACCTGCAGGTGTTCTCTGTCAGCGAAACGTGACTGGATTTCGGTCCAGGCTGCTCTCACGTGATACTGAGACCCCGACCGGGCTATGTGCCCAAGGTTCCCACGACCCCATTTAGGGATCAGATGGTGAACTGCAAGTGCTGCCCCAGGAGGAGGCAGACCCAGCCTTGGCGTTGCTGTGTCTGGTGCACGCTTTACACATCTATTTGGATCACATGCAGAGCTGTAGAAACTCTGAGCAGCTCTTTGTCTGCTTTGGCGGACAGCAGAAAGGAAGCGCTGTCTCCAAATAGAGGATCACCCATTGGGTCATTGATGCCATCGTGATGGCATATCACGGCCAGCACGTGCCGCCCCCATGGGGCTATGAGCCCATTCTACTAGGAGTGTGGTGGCCTCCTGGGCCCTGACCAGTGGCACCTCTCTAGCAGACATCTGCAGAGCAGCGGGCTGGGCAACACACAACAACTTTGCGAGGTTCTACAATCTCCGGGTTGAGCCGGTTTTGTCCCGTGTTTTGTCAGGTACGAACAGGTAAGTTCCGGGACAGCTGGCCGGGTGTACCACTTGCGCATAGCGCCTTTCCCTCCTCTGAGGTGAAGATGTGCACTGTTGACTCCCAGTAGTGTTCACAAAGTGGTGATCCCGGATGACTTTCCTCTTTAGCCCTGTGGCAGATGAGTTTGCGGAGAAAATCGCTGCCGGCCCAGTACATGTGCTAACTAAGCCCTGTACTGGGGTAGGTGCTCCACATGTGCTGGTTCCCCATAGGTGGCCCCATGTGATGTATATCTGCCGCTAAATCGATTCCCTGTTGGTAAACTGCGTCTTCCTTGGGCAGTGGTTCCTCTGTCCCCAGACACCATGTTTGTAGAGTTACTCCCCTCTTGGGTAGGACCTACCATGGGACTTCTCCACATGACATATTTCCGACAAGACTCTGTAAGACCATGTGACATATTTCCACTCAAAATACCCCCCACCCCCCTCTCTGGGCCGGGTGTGGTCTCCATGGTGTCTTCCCCTTGGGAGTGACACCCCCCCGACGTAGACACTTATGGCCCCAGTCGGTAAACAAATTCCTCTCTTTTTGGGGAGAAAAGAGTGGGAAAGAGGCCACGACTGGGCTAGCCTGTCCCTATTTTTTGGGCAGTCAACTTGTTCCCGAAGGATCGTTCGACACTCATAAGAGCATTGGGGGAGGTTCAGCTTATTGTGGCGTTTCATATAGGGACCCCTAGTGTCACTACATCAACACAATGTCGAGTGAGTGACAGATAGGGAACATCCTGGTTACTTTCGTAACCTCCATTCCCTGATGGAGGGAATGAGACGTTGTATCCCTCCTGCCACAATACTGAACTACCCGCTGAAATGACCGGGACTTTGTCTCGGCTCCTCAGCACAAAACCTGAATGAGTGGTTGCATACCAGATCCTTTTATACCCGTATGTCCGGGGGAGTGGCATGCAAATTCCACTCGCCAATTCCCATTGGCCTTTTTTCAAAGATCAGAGGTGTTTTGGGCTCCCAAGAGTGACCCCTAGTGTCACTACATCGACACAACGTCTCATTCCCTCCATCAGGGAATGGAGGTTACGAAAGTAACCAGGACGTTTTCAGTGTCAAAAGAATTTAGATCATTAGTTCTGTACAGCAGTACCTCTGCTCTCTAAATGCAGAGTATGCAGCCTAGTGCGTAGGGCACCAACCCCGGTCATGGAACACTCGCTGTGTCTGAAACCGCCCCCTATCCACTATATAATGCACTATTTCGAGTGTCCGCCATTTTGTAGGATTGTATGAATTCTGAGTGAGCCACTCATTCCTTACTTTTGTTCACTCATTATTACCCACAATGCACTCTAATTTCAAGTGTACATTTGATGTATACTCGGCGACAGTTAATTGCCCACAATCCACCATGGGGAAGATGTACGAGCTGGGAGTTTACTGCTTCCTTCACTCCTGCAAAGTTTTATTTCATGCTGAATATATTAAATTACTTTTTGACAAATCATTACTTGATTAAAATAACATAATAACATATAGAGAGGCAAAACATGCAGATACATTGTAAAATGTACTCTTTATTTGATCAAATGTTTACTCTGTATATTAACACACAGTATATATTAAAAATGACAAACAGAATTAAGATTTATTGTATTAATATATTATTTAATAAGAATAACAAGTAAGGTATTTTAAAAGTTCATATGTGATGTTGTTTCTGTGACAGCCCCAGAGATCCGACGCTTTGTGCATACGTCAGCGTCCGAATTCACTTACTCATTTCGTTCACTCACTGCTGAGATATAGTGCACTAACTGCCATTCACAATATAGGAAATAGTGAACAAGTGAACGATTTCGGACACAGCCACTCACAGCACACAGCACATCTCTCACGCGCGCGCCCCGCACACCTCGCTGTGCAGGCGTAGAAATGCTAATGTGTCAATCACGCAAACAGCAGAGCCAAGGCATTTATTTACACTTAACTTGGATGTTTACATGGATTTATAGTTAATCTGCCTGAAGCAGCTGAGATAGTTTCCAGTACCCCCACGGTAAATGCGTAAATACAGCTCATGACATGTGGGACGAGGGTGCACTGATATATTGCTGCACTGATTTAAAAATGTACACTTAAAAACTGATGTCATAAGATCCCAGTTACAGAATCACCCTGAAAATTACCATCACATTCACACAGATGTGTTAGCATTAAGCCAAAACTTACCTCAGCGTGCTGCCTTAAATTGAATCTTTAATTTTAATCTTGAAATATCAGCTTGTCTTGGTGTTAAATGAAGGCATTGCATGACGAAACTATTTTTTTTTTCACTGTGCGGAGCAAAGAAAGTGTTTCACTTTGAAGAGTTTAATGCTGCAGCACTAATGACTTGAGTGACAGTCTGTGACAGCAGCACATGCCTCTGTGTGAACTTCTGATCTCGTAAAAGTCCCATTCAATAATCTCTCAATAAATAAACCCAGTAATGTAACGACAGGAACGCTGCCCATTGTAAAGAAGTAAAACAAATTCATTAGAAATTTACTTGAGTGAGAGTAAGAAGTACCCACTTTTAAACCTACTCAAAAGTATTTTTTCCCCAAAAAAGTTATTCAAGTAAATGTAACAGAGTAAATGTAGCACATTACTACTCACCTCTGGTTACCTGATAGAAGCCAATGTGCCTGGACTAAGAGTTATCATGTCCAATTTTACGCTAGACAGTGAAGAAAATAGGATGGTAAACTATAAGGACTGTAAACTGAGAAAGCAGCTACAATCTAAAATCAACCTCTGCTTTTTCTTCTATGTTTTTTAAAGGTGAGATATGAAATTTCCAACCAGGTATCATAGAATCATGTTACTATGCCTACAGTAAATTTTTGCAAACGTGTCAGCCACAATCAAGTTGTGCAGTAGCCCAACTGATAGACCGTTGCACTTGCAACGTAAAGAACTGAGGAAGGAGTCCTGAAGAGCATGCGGGTCGACACGTGTGCCATAAGAGTCATAGAAAGGCCACAAAATGACATGGTTGTTTTAGCGATCTCATTTATTATCTTACATTTCCTTTTTTGACATTATTGGTTAGGTTTAGGTTTAAGGTTTAGGGTAGGAATTTTGTTGATTTAAAACTCGATGGACCATTAATCTTCAAAATCACATCTGTTTGGACCAGAATTGCAAAAATAATAACTATTTTAAATCAGGTTTCTCAAACACTCCCCTCATCTGTCATTGGTTAAACAAGCAGATAGTGCCATCCTAAACTCACGTCATTGGTTAAACCAGTGTTGCTATGTCTGGCTGGTGAGAATGGACAAACAAATAGACCAATGTTTAAAAAGTGCCACAGAGTCACAGTGTTTTTGTGAAATTGTAAGGGGAATTCACCTATGAATGGATTTCGTATAGTTGTGCCTGCATATTAAGCTGGGAAAAGAAGGAATTGTTGCTATAATAAATTAAAAATCACTCAGTTCACCTTTCAATAAAAAGTATAGCAGCATCCCATCAGATTAGACACATGGCCCACTTACACGGACACACACGCAGACCTTTAACACTTATTCAGGACATTCCCACTGAGATCTTTAATGCATCATCTGACAGCTTCTCACCGCCCCATGTTTTAATCAAAGAACCCCGCTCCATTACCTTTAACTGATAGGCAGTCCAGGTAATTGGCTGAAAAAGAACCCATTTTGGCCTGATGAAGAGAGAGAGAGAGGGCTGAAAATGGCTGAAATGTGGCTGTTTTTCCAGAACAAAGGCAGGCTGAGTGGCTCGTTAAATGCAAAGTCTGGCCTCTTCTGTAGGCCCCTGTAGATTTGTGCAGGAGAAGTGAGAAAGGGGTTGGCAAATATTACAGCAGCACAAGGACAATATGAAAGCTTTCCTCAATGGCTGAGTGTCATCTAAGGACTTGAGCACAGAATGTCATGGCCATGTCTAAACTCTTTTAGGATTTTTTTCAGACCACATTTATATATATATATATATATACCTGTACAGTTTAAGTTAGAAGTTTACATACACTTAGGTTGAAGTCATTAAAACTCACCTTCTCCACTCCACAGATTTCATATTAGCAAACTATAGTTTTGGCAAGTCATTTAGGACATCAACTTTGTGCATGACACAAGTAATGTTTTTTTTTTCCAACAATTGTTTACAGACAGATTGTTTCACTTTTAATTGACTATATCACATTTCCAGTGGGTCAGACGTTCACATACACTAAGTTAACTGTGCCTTTAAGCAGCTTGGAAAATTCCAGAAAATGATGTCAAGCATTTAGGCAGTTAGCCAATTAGCTTCTGATAGGCTAATTGGCTAAATTAAGTCAATAGGAGGTGTACCTGTGGATGTATTTTAAGGCCTACCTTCAAACTCAGTGCCTCTTTGCTTGGCATCATGGGACAATCAAAAGAAATCAGCCAAGACCTCAGAAAAAAATCAAATTAAAAAATGTGGACCTCCACAAGTCTGGTTTATCCTTGGGAGCAATTTCCAAACACCTGAAGGTACCACGTTCATCTGTACAAACAGTAGTACAAACACCATGGGACCATGCAGCCATCATACCGCTCAGGAAGGAGACACATTCTGTCTCCTAGAGATGAACGTAGTTTGATGCGAAAAGTGCAAATCAATCCCAGAACAACAGCAAAGCACCTTGTGAAGATGCTGGAGGAAATAGTATACAGAAAGTATCTATATACACAGTAAAACGAGTCCTATATCAACATAACCTGAAAGGCTGCTCTGCAAGGAAGAAACCGCCATAAAAATGCCAGACTACAGTTTGCAAGTGCACATGAGAACAAAGATCTTACTTTTTTGTAGACGTGTCCTCTGGTCTGATGAAACAAAAATTGATCTGTTTGGACGTAATGACCATTGTTATGTTTAGAGGAAAAAGGGTGAGGCTTGCAAGCTGAAGAACACCATCCCAACTGTGAAGCATGGGGGTGGCAGCATCATGTTGTGGGGGTGCTTTGCTGCAAGAGGGACTGGTGCACTTCACAAAATAGATGGCATCATGAGGAAGGAAACTTATGTGGATATATTGAAGCAACATCTCAAGACATCAGCCAGAAAGTTAAAGCTCGGTCGCAAATGGGTCTTCCAAATGGACAATGACCCAAAGCATACCTCCAAAGTTGTGTCAAAATTGCTGAAGGACAACAAAGTCAAGGTATTGGTAGTGGCCATCACAAAGCCCTGACCACAATCCTATAGAAAATTTGTGGGCAGAACTGAAAAGTGTGTGTGAACAAGGAGGCCTACAAACCTGACTCATTTAGACCAGTTCTGTCTGGATGAATGGGCCAAAATTCCAGCAACTTATTGTGAGAAGCTTGTGGAAGGCTACCCAAAACGATTGACCCAAGTTAAACAATTTAAAGGCAATGCTACCAAATACTAACAATGTGTATGTAAACTTCTGACCCACTGGGAATGATGTGATGAAAGAAATAAAAGCTGAAATAAATAATTCTCTCTACTATTATTCTGACATTTTACATTCTTAAAATAAAGTGGTGATCCTAACTGACCTAAGGCAGGGAATGTTTTCTACGATTAAATGTCAGTAATTGTGAAAAACTGAGTTTAAATGTATTTGGCTAAGGTATATATAAACTTCTGACTTCAACTGTATATGTTTACATTGTTGTTTTGTTGAGGATAGGAAGCAGGTAGCCTAAAGGAGCATAGAAATTCACAATTAGGATGTTTTTAAGAAAAAAAGAGGGGAGATGACTAACCATTACGAGTCATTGGTCGAGATCAATTCTCTCGTAGCAAATGCATAAACAGTAACTTATTAGATGTCTTTGGCCAGTTTCTGTGCAGCTAGCAACACCAAACGGAATTGCAAATACAATGATTGTGTTAAAGTATGTTTCTAGAACACTCCCCCATTTGCCATTGTTCAAACAAGCATATTGTCCCACCCCAAACTCACACTATTAGTTAAGCCAATATTGTTATGTCATGCTGGTCGGAATCATCAAAAAAATAGAGCAATGTTTTAATAGCACCACAGAGCAACAGAATTTAAACAATCCTGATGAATCAATGTATGAATGGCTTACTTATAGCTGTCTCTGCATATAAAGCTGTGATAGGAGAAAGTATTTCAACATCGAATATTTACATACTTTACCTTTGAATGGCCATATGGTATTTAACCAGGGGTTGATTCAGTAGTACGCATGTTAATGTAATCCTGTATTAAGGATAGTGTAAACGTGTGGCTCACTGTCCGGGGCAAAGGCTCAAGACTCGAGACTTGACCCGAGCTTGAATCATTTCTCTGAATTACCATCCAATTTCAGTTGCTGGTAAGCATGTGCCAGATCAAGTTTAATGAACAATGTCCCTCCCACCAAGGTCGCAAACAAGTCCTCTGTGTTTGGCAATGGGTAGGTCTCCTCGTCAAGACTCTGATTTATAGGGACTTTATAATCACCACATATGCAGATGGTCTTGTCACTTTTTGGAATAGCTACAATGGATGCTGGCCATTCACTCCTCTCAACCTTTAAGATTATGCCCATTTTTTCAAGTCTCTTCAGCTCATTTTCCACTGCTACTCTTAGAGAATTTTACAGCTGGGTCCTCAGTCACCTCAACTTTTCAACCTTGAAAATTTTCTGCCAATTTAACTGAATTGTCTCAAGCCAATTTCAGCCCAGTAAGGATGATTTTTTTTTTTTTAGAATTGTACCTTTTGAAAAATCCGTAATGCTTTTTAACTGCCCTTTTCCCCTCTTAGGAAAATATTTTGCTTCTCACACTGCATTCAATGATGCTGCATCCTTTGTCTTTCCTGCAAATTCAAGCGTGTTCCTTGAGGCCAACTCCATTAATGACGCAATTTCACATGCCTGGTTGAATGTTAAGTCTTTTTGACTCAGCAATTTGCGTTGCATTGATTCCGAATTTAGTCCACTCACAAATCTGTCTCTTAGTGCATCTCCCAAACACTGTCCAAAAGCACAATTAACTGATAATTGTCTCAAAGCCACAACATAATCTGCCACTGACTCACCCTCTTTTTGGTTCCATTTCTGGAAGTGAAAATGTTCCGCAAAAACCTACCTGGAGCACAGTTTTTAGCTCATCATAGGACATGGAGCTTGGTTTTGTTATTGACCAAATTCCTCAACAGTCCATAAGTTTCCGCACCGATAACTGAGAGAAAAACGCCGAACTTTTTCTCAGTTGTGACATCATTGGCTAGCATCCACTGTTCAAAACGCTCCAGGTAGGATTCAAAGTCTTCCCTTGACTCTCTGTACGCATCCACCGGGCCAACCTGCACCGCCTCCATGCTTGCACACCTGTTTAATCCAACTAGTGCCTCATTCCTTTTACATGGCAAGTGCACCGTTGTAACTTATTTATTTTTCAGCTAAAACAGTCTATCTCATGTCTGCTTTAAATCCCCGTCGCCACTATAATACATTTCCATGTTACGGTGTGCTTACTTTTAAGAAATCAAGACAGGACACTGGAATGCATTTAACTCACTGCTTTACTTGCAGAACTCAACTCAACCACACACACATACAGAGGCATGTTTTATACCCAATCAAGTGGGTGTGACTGACATACAGAACAACCAATGAAACCGTGCCTCTGGTTAATAACAAATAAGCCCATATATTACAAGAGGGTTTTCGTATGCTCACACTGTTCCGCTGGCTTTGTCAGATTTTTTAAACAAGCTTGTATCTAATGTCACGCTTTGATATACGAGGCGAGATGAACAATGTTTTGTTTATTTTTTTATGGGACATGTTTAAGCAGTATCACAAAAGCAAGAGTGCTGTTGTACGAATATTAGTACAGCTGTAATTTATTCACAAGCCACACTTATACATACCACAGTTGTTTTAAAAAAAAAAAAAAAAAAAAAAGTTAATATTGAGTAACTTATATTTTAGACACAATATGGCCAGTTATGTTGTCTATTTTTACTCCACTAATGAAAATGGTTCCAGATGAAGCCAAAGCACAATCAGTCATTGCTTTTTTGCAGAGCAATGCATGGACTGACAGCCCTAGAATGACAGCAAACACAGACAAGCATAGTTATGCAAACACTGAAGCATCCCAGTGTTGATGTATTAAATATCAGCATTCTTGGAATGCCGCTTGTCCATTCAGATTAGAGGACCGGAACTAACAGTTGTATAAAATGTTGTAGAAGAATTTTTAAAGGTAGAGAATTTTGAGACTTCAGAGACGTTGAAAGACAGGACTGACAGGTGAAGACGAAACATTTAGAGGAAATGGTTGCCAGCTTTTCACAGATGACAGAAGGGATAGTAGCACTCATCTCAAACTTGACGTCCTCTCCTTTAATCAGGTGTGATATCATCCAGCTAAGAGATATCTGACTCAGGCATCACAGTCTCTCTTAAGATGACTGTAATGCTGCTGCTTACCTCAGGCACTGGGAACCTGAAAGCTTTGCTTTGTCTGCTCAATTGTTGCTTGTGGTACAACTGAAAAATATTATTATTATTATTATTATTATTATTAATATATATTTTTATTTTATTTTTTTTGCTGAAGGGCAACTGTTGCTGACGTTATATATTGATACAGTTTTATTGTTTTGAGCTGAGCTGTAACACTCAAAAATAATTGCTTAAATCCTATTGAGACAGACTGTGTTAGAAGCAGCCATATTGTTAGGAATAACTCCTGCTGAGTTTGAGAGGCATTTGAGAGCTTAGTCTGCAGGAAAGTCCCTAGGTACCATCTACAGTGTGCGGCACTTCCCAAACTTAAGTTTTGTTGTGGGTATTTGATGCCTTTTTGTAAGTAATAAAGATGCACAACTACCCAGACCTCTTGCATCAGTATAAATGAAAGCACAAGCAAACAGATTCAACCATTTCAAATTGCTCCTGTTAGAATGCAAATCTGTGTGCTGTACTGTACAAGAAAAGATAACTGGTTGTTTAAATCTGACAGTTTCTACTGTAAGACTAAGTTTACTAAGAATATTTGTGCAAATAGCCATGTGTGCAGATAGGATGGACACAGCCATATATTTAAAGGAATATTTTGCATGTGATAATGTTATTTATGTTGCTCACTGCCTCACGTGAATCAGATTAACACCTGCGTTTCAGTGGTATTAATTTGCATGCACAATTGTCATTCCTGATATGACTTTCAGGACTGATAAAACACTTTGCTGGTGGAATTTAACCTATTTGCATTAACACCTCCCTATATTTTTGTGTATACATGAAAGCATTCCCCATATGACATATCAATTAAGGGAAACACACACACACACACACACACACACACACACACACACACACACACACAATAAAAATAAAAATTTACAAAACCTTCTATTTTGAACATTTTAAGAAGATACACTGTTCAGAAGACTAATAGATCATCTTGGAATTTTTTGTCCTAGATGTCTTTTTTATGTCTTTATTGGTTTTAAATACATTCAGACACTCTTCATATGGAATAAATGTGTGTGTGTGTGTGTGTGTGTGTGAGTGTGTGTGTGTGTGTGTATTAGAGGGGATATATGTTCAGCTTAATCATGATATTGAATTGTAAATGCATTTATGCTTATGTGACATTCTCGAGTTTGACCTCTGTGCTATCAATGCAATTAGACTAAATTAATTTTACAAAACATCTTAACAATCTGCCACATTGCAGTGTTCAATAGCTCTGACTCACTATATTTGGTCATTATGCATTATGGAGTTTAACATGAAACGTAGATGCAAAATGCAGATTTGTGTATTGTATCATTAAAGTTGATGGAGTTGGTGCTGTTTAATGAAGTATTCAGTTCTGATAGTTGTTACTATATTCGTATTTAGATACCTCTTGCCAATTTTCCTTAATTTTTACTTGATTGTATGCATTTCAATGTCCAGTCTTGTGTGTGACATTGAGAGAATTTGAGAATTTAACTAACCAAGCCTACATAGGGAATCCAGTTTGCAACTATATATAGTGCCTATGGAGGAATAAGCTTCAGCACACTGACCAACTGCTGTTAATGCCATCTGTGGATCCGTGCATGAGAGTGTATTTGGGAGAGAGGTTGAGAAGCTACGATTTATCCAGACTGAACAAACACAATTTTAACATAACTTTTACACTCACTTTAATCATTAATTTAGTTGATTCATCACAAGCTAATCAGTAACGAAAGGGTATTGATGTTTTACTAAATGGGATGGTTCAACTTCAGAATGTCACGATTTGTAGCAGAGATGAGATGGGAGATGATGGATCTACACACAGGCTTATAATGAATGTGATGAAGGTTATACAAAACAGTGTGGAGTATACAAAGAACCAAACAATACCATAAACACATTAACAGCAATCTAAGGAACATACATGGTAAAATAGTAGGTAACATAAGAACTGACAATGATTGAAAGAAACTAGAGGGTATATATACACAAACAGGTGAGGAAGATAGAGAACAGATGGCTGTGATGAGGGCAGTGCAACATGGGAAATGAAGTTTGGGGCGAACTAATAACAAGACAATAACCATATCAAAATAAGAGTCCTCATGAACAGAACGGTAACTAAATGTGAAATCTCTGACTCTGATATCCGGCTGGATAAGCAGTGTTCAAAGTCATTTTAAATTGCCGCTAAACTATGTTAATGCAGTAACTGTCTACGTTTCATGGGAACTATACAATCTACAGAAACTAATGAACTATATTACTTTGCGGAAGAGTTGTTTATTCCATTTATTAATATTCTGATAGGTTTTAAGTCGTCAAATAATTTTTATTTGTACAGCGCTTTTCACAAAACACATCGTTTCAAAGCAGCTTTACAGAAAATCATGCATTAACAGAAAATGAAACTGTAATATCTATAAAGTCTTAGAGTCATCATTGTATAGTTTGATTAAATATGATTGTAAATTGTCTATAAAAATAAATAATTAAATAATAATTGTATTTAGAACCCCAGTGAGCAAGCCGAAGGCGACTGTGGCAAGGAACGCAAAACTCCATAAGATTTTGGTTAATGGAGAACAGTAACTTTGGGAGAAACCAGACTCACTGTGGGGGCCAGTTCCCCTCTGGCTAACCAGTATGAATATAATGCCAGTATTAGTTATTTATGTGCAGTGCAGGTCATGGTTTAAAATTAGTAAACTAAGTAAGTGTTAAGGGCCAGTGTTTATACAAAGATTTTGTATGAACTATAAGATTCATGTCTAATGTCTTTGAAGTTCATCCTGGATTAACTGCAGAAGTTCACATACAGTAGATGCATTGTCCTTTATAAGTTGGCCGATGAAGGCTTTTGTTGGCAAATAATTGAAAGTCTATGTATTCTATTTTAAGAGTGTAGTCCATCATTAGACCAAAGTGATGCAGGCAGAGATCAGTGAGGTGCATCGCAGTTCAACCAGCATGTCATTTTGGTGAGGTCTATAAAGGTAAGTCAGGCAGTGGTTCAGGCAGTGGCATATGAAGTATTCCATGTCTTATGGTTGGAGTTGGCATCAGTTCATCCTCTGAAGTCCATCATAATAGACTGAAATGATGTCTGGTTGGCACTGGCTGCATTTAGTCGTCATCACTCAGAGACACATAGTAGTGGAGTCCGACATCAAGCAGGAACAGAGGTGGATCTGGCCAGCTCTGGTAAGAGACAGGGAAACAAATAGAATAATATTAATGTAGATGCCATAATATTTTTTGCAGACTTATAGAGCATGATAAATGTTTCTGATAAATGTTTCTGGTTCTGGCAGACCTAACTAAAGCAGCCTAATTGTGAGTTGATGGATAAATTAGGTGTATGTCTGGCTAAATAGATGAGTCTTTAGTCTAGCCTTAAACTGAGTGAGTGTGTCTGTGTCCCAAACAGTGCTAGGGAGACTATTCTAGGAGCCAAATAGGAAAATGATCTACCTCCTTTTGTGGATTTTGATATTCTAGGAACTATTAACAGGCCAGAATTTTGTGATCGTAATGAATGTGATGGAATATAGTGTGGTAGAAGGTCACTTAAGTACTGAGGAGCTAGACCATTCAAAGCTTAGTACGTAGTTAACAAAATTTAAAAATTAATACGAAATTTAACAGGCTGCCAAAGTAGCGATGTTAAAATGGGGCTAATATGATCATATTTCTTGGTTCTAGTCTGCATTCTGGCTGCTGAATTTTGAACCAATTGAAGTTTATTTATTGAACTTGCAGGATATCCTCCCAGTAATGCATTACAATAATCTAGTCTTGAGGTCATGAATGCATTAATTAATTTTTCAGCATCAGCAACAGAGAGCATGTGTCATAACTAAGCAATATTTCTGAGGTGGAAGAATGCTGTTCTACAAACATTGGACATTTGATTTTCAAATGACAGACTGGTATCAAATATAACACCTAAGTTCTTCGCTGTAGAAGACGATGTAGCAGTACATCCATCGAGAGTCAAATTATATTTTAGCGGCTTATTTTTAGAGGTTTTTGGACCAATAATTAGTACCTCTGTTTTGTTGGAATTGATTAGAAGGACATTTCTGGCCATCCCATTTTGATTTCATTGATACACTGCTAATTTGGAGAATTGTGGAATTTCGTCGATTTTCTAAGAAATATAAAGTTGGGTATCGTCGGCATAACAGTGTAAACTTATTCCACGATTCCTGATAATATCTCCCAGGGGGGAGCATATATAAGGAGAAAAGCAGAGGCCTTAAAACTGATCCCTATACTTAACTTTTGTTTGATTTGACAATTCCTTGTTTACACAGACAAAGTGGTAGCAGTCTGCTAAATAGCACCTAAATCATGCTAATGCAAGTCCGCTAATTCCAACATAATTATCAAGCCTATTTAAGAGAATGTCATGATCTATGGTGTCAAAGGCAGCACTAAGATCTAAAAGCATTAGAAGAGAAATGCAGCCGCAATCAGATGATAAGAGCAAGTCATTTGTAACTCTGATAAGTTCAGTCTCTGTAATATGATGGGGCCTAAATCCTGACTGAAATTTTTCATATATACTATTTCTCTGTAGAAATTAACAGTTTGGAGGACACTACCTTTTCTAGTATTTTCGACATAAACAGGAGATTTGAAATCGGTCTATATTTAGCCAATTCTCCAGGATCAAGCTGTGGCTTCTTAATAAGCAGTTTGATACATGCCATTTTAAAGTTTCTTAGGACATGTCCTAAGGATAGCAAGGAGTTAATAAAATTAAGAAGAGGTTCCGAGATTACAGGGAATATCTCTTAGTTGGTAATGGATCTAACATACATGTTGTGGCTTTTAATGATTAGTTTTGTTAGCTCTTCATGACCTATGACAGCGAAATATTGCAGTTGCTCATGAGGAAAATTATGAGATACTGTTTTCTGTGGTACTGTGACAGACAATAGCATAATTCCAATTTTATTTCTGATTATTTCAATTTTATCAGTAAAGAAATTCATAAAGTCATTACTGTTGTTCTGCGAAGGAATATCTGGTTCATTCGAGCCTTTATTCCTAACCAATTTAGCCACAGTCCTGAATAAACACCTTTTTATAAGTTTGCTCAAATATGCTGACCTGGCAGCTTTTAGTGCCTATCTGTAGCTACAGACACTATCCTTCCATGCACCACGAAATACCTCTAATTTTGTATTCTTCCACTTCCGAGCTGCTCTCTTGAGTGTGATCATTGCGCTATGGTGCTGGGCTTTTTTCTTTAATTTTCTGTAATCGAAGGGGGCGTTGATTGAACTCACCACTGATTGCTGTGGCTCGCACCTATAAACGCTGAGTTTTGCACAGAGAGTGCTCTGGTATTTCAGAACGCGAGACAATTTGATAAAAAAATCAGTCGGAGGGTCAGACAAAGATGATTGGCGGGCCTGATTTGGCCCGTGGGCCACCAGTTGACTAGCCCTGGAATACATGAAGACATCATAAAAACATTTGCCTCCCGTGAATTACTCTATTCCCTCATACATCTGCAAAGAGGTACATAAAAACACAATGTAAATATTTTCCCAGTATTGATTCACAAACACTTGCCATGGTCTTGTGTCTGGGTTTCTATGATAAGAGATAGTTAGGCAGTGTATGTGTGTGTGTGTGTGTGTTTACAGAGCGGTCTCATTTGTATTTTTAGGCATTTATATGTATGTAAAGTATGCACTGACATTAATGTATGTTTAGATAGACAGCGAAATATACAATAAAAAATTATTTACATAATGTATAACTTTAGAGACTTACAAATCTTTACAAATCATCTGACCTGGAATTGCAGTGGAATTTATTTATTATTAAAAATCTCAACAAGTATGAAATATTAGTAAAACACAATGTTTAAATGTATGAACGAACAAACGTTACACTTACAGTATATAGAGTTTTTCTAACACTATACTCAAAAAGCTTTATGCAGAGAACAGGGACTCTCTGGGGGATGAAGAGGAGAATGAGGAAGAAGAAGAAAACTCTGTTCCAGAGCAACTAATGCTGGTGTAGATTTAATCACAAATAAATAAAGACTCTCGCTCTACAGCCAAATTAAACATTACACTATGACACTTAGTTTACACTTAGTTTTGCTTCAATAGCTGTTATCTACTTAAAATGACTAATGGTGTCTGACAGTCTGTTCAGAAGACTGTCACCCAAGCTTTGTTTAGCATGGTTTTCATGGGAGATGTATTGTTGCAATCATTATGGTTGTTAATTAAAACATAAAGTATGATAAGATGCAAATTTATGCTGTCAACACACATGCAGATGCTTTCCCTCCCTGTCACACACTCACACAAACACACATACTGCTTGCTTGTGAGGTGTAATTTTCACTTGTGCAACAGTTAAATTGGCAGACCACCCATGATGTGAGAAAATTTTTAATTGATGTTTTGATTTGTATGCACATGTATCTAATAAGAGCAGAGTTCTGTAATCTGGCAATTTACTTAATTTCTTGATATGCAGCAAGCTTTGTGTTTTGGCATTTTAACTCCTTAGACTCTAAAATTGAGCAGAAGGCAGTGATTGCATTTTTAGGTCTGGCTAACATACCTAAATCATTTTGGCGGGAAACTCTTTGTCACGGATTCACCAGACTCTCTCGCCACACACACACACACACACAACCTTCCCTCGCTCCCGAATACTAATCACCTGCATCTGCCTCCCATCACCACGCCAATCAGTTCCCTAATATAAGCCTCACTCACTCCTCAATCAATGTCTGGTCTCCCATGGAATACAGACTCACTTACCTGCTACTTACTGTTCCCCAGCTACTCTCCAAAGTTCCACTCCACTGACATTCAGCGATGTCTCCTACTAGTTTTGTGTGTGTGTGGCTCTTCAAGGACTCTCATTCCCTACATCAATACAAACTGTTATCAGGTTACTGCTCATCATTACTGCTCAATATCTTCTGACTGATATTCACCTGTTTCCTTAATCTGTGTTAATAAATACCTGCCTTCGGGTCTGGGTTTCTGTTACACTCTCAGCTTAGAAACCTGAGTGCAGTTTTGTTTGTAGTACTCTCCGAACTAAATTGAATATTTCTGTTATAGGTAGCATTCTGAGATATAGGATAATCAATTAACTAGAAGGCATAGTAGGTGCTGTTGAGGGTTTTTTTTTTTTTTTTTTTTGCAATACTTTGTCTTTAGAATTTATGGGTAAATGTCCAGAATTTTAAATTGATTTCAGCTTAAATCAAGCTGTATACAGTGCTACATTTGCTGCCCTATATTGTTGCTTGTCAGATTGCACAAAACGACCCCAGGGAGATATTGGGTAAATGTCCCAGTATACTATGTAATATTAATGGTCTTTTACTGTATGACATATCAAAGCTAAGTCTTTGTTCACAATTGACAGTGTTTACTTGGAGCACTGACACTGCAAGAAAGTGGCCTAAAAATTCTGAAACTTTTATGCTTCAGAAAGTCAATTAAACAGCCATCAGTGGGCACATCACACTAAGCGATTTTCCCCAAGACTGCAGATTTTGCCCTGTGTCAAAAGAGATCTTTTATGATCTGCAAATTTTATCTCAGAAAGCAAACACGAGGCACAAATCCTACAGTATGCATTCAGCTTAAACAGTCAAGATGAGCTCTGATCTTATGGCACTGTGGTGCGTCAATGCTGCCTTAGTCTTTGAAAACAAATCCTGATTGTTTGAAAAGTGTTCATGAAAGATACAGCTGAATGTTGCTGAACTGAAGACAATAGATTTTAAAGCATTTGTTGATGCTATGTGATTTTACACTCACACCAACATGGATTGTCTTTGCATGTTTAGGTAAAGATAAGATATTGAAAGAAGCTTGTCCTTGATGTGCAAATGAGACATTGCAGTGTCTGTAAGACCAAGCTCTGCATATATTTCTCTTCTAACCTACTGGTCTTTTATTGGCTCTCAGGCAAGATGGCTGCCAGAGGCCACCTGATAATCCTGAGAGTGCAAACACAACAGGATAAGCTGCTGCATTTTGTGTACAAACACTCCTAGTGTAAAACATTCTGATCATCAGAACTTCCCAGATTCTCCTGCCTAACTGTGTAATTTGATAGAATATAAACTCAGCAAAAAAAGAAACATCCCTTTTTTCTGGATACTGTATTTTAACAATTTTGTTTACTAATCTTTATTGTAAAGGGTTTAAACAATGTTTTCCATGCTTTTTCAATGAACCATAAACAATTAATAAACATGCTCCTGTGGAATGGTCGTTAAGACACTAACAGCTTACAAACACAGTTATAAAATCTTAGGACACTAAAGAGACTTTCTACTAACTCTGAAAAACACCAAAAGAAAGATGCCCAGGGTCCCCGCTCATCTGCGTGAACATACCTTAGGCATGCTGCATGGAGGCATGAGGATTCCAGATGTGGCCTGGGCAATAAATTGCAGTGTCCGTACTGTGAGATGCCTAAGACAGTGCTACAGGGAGACCGGAAGGACCACAAGTAACAACACCTGCACAGGATCGGTACATTCGAATATCACACCTGTAGGATGGGTACAGGATGGCAACAATAACTGCCCAAGTTACACCTGGACAATCCCTCCATCAGTGCTCAGACTGTCCGCAGTAGTCTGAGAGAGGCTGGACTGAGGGCTTGTAGGCCTGTTGTAAGGTGACATCACCAGCAACAATGTCGCCTATGGGTACAAACCCACCTTCGCTGGACCAGACAGGACTGGCAAAAAGTGCTCTTCACTGACGAGTCACGGTTTTGTCTCACCAGGGGTGATGGTCGTACTCACGTTTATCGTCGAAGGAATGAGCGTTACACCAAGGCCTGTACTCTGGAGCAGGATTGATTTAGAGGTGGAGGGTCTGTCATGGTCTAGGGCAGTGTGTCAAAGCATCATCGGACTGAGCTTGTTGTCATTGCAGGCAATCTCAACGCTGTGCATTACAGGGAAGACATCCTCCTCCCTCATGTGGTACCCTTCCTGCAGGCTCATCCTGACATGACCCTTCAGCATGACAATGCCATCAGCCATACTGCTCATTCTGTGTATGATTTCCTGCAAGACAGGAATGTCAATGTTCTGCCATGGCCAGCGACGAGCCCGGATCTCAATCCCATTGAGCATGTCTGGGGCCTGTTGTATCGGAGGTTGAGGGCTAGGGCCATTCCTCCAGAAATGTCCGGGAACTTGCAAGTGCCTTGATGGAAGAGTGGGGTAACATCTCCCAGCAAGAACTGGCAAATCTGGTGCAGTCCATGAGGAGGAGATGCACTGCAGTACTTAATGCAGCTGGTGGCCACACCAGATACTGACTGTTACTTTTGATTTTGACCCCCCCTTTGTTCAGAGACACATTATTCCATTTCTATTAGTCACATGTTGGTGAAACTTGTTCAGTTTATGTCTTAGTTGTTGAATCTTTTTATGTTCATACAAATATTTACGCATGTTAAGTTTGCTGAAAATAAAAGCAGTTGAAAGTGAGAGGACGTTTCTTTTTTTGCTGAGTTTAGCTTGCATAATTATAAAATGTGTTACAACCTCAATGAGGCAGGTCAGTCTGAATGCACAGTCACTTAAATTGACTAATGGAAGAGTTCTGACTTAGATATTAAACCCACTATGATCTAGATCTATGAAGCAGATTGCATATAATGTTAGCTTTATGTTGGCTTAAATTCTTGATTATTAGATTTGTGGACAGATATAAATGGTGTCTATGTAAGAATTCCTTTACAAAACTAACATTTTAATTAAAAACTAATTTGGATCAGATTGTAAAGGAAAAGCAGCCAATAAGTACCCAGCATGGGAACTCCTTTACTATTTCAAAAACCTTAATGAAGTTGTTTGACAGAATGCCACAGGAGTGCACAGCTATAATCTCGCGTATAATGTCTACAACTATTCTACAATTTATAAAATAATAAAGTGAAAATAATAGTTGTCAGAATTATTGGCTGATATACTGTAAATATATTCATTATCCATCTTTATTTTTCAGAGTATTTTCTAACCCTGAGCAGCTAAATGAATGAATATGTCCAAGGATGAACCAGGCTCTTGCCCTTAACTTTACCACATTTTCTCATACTCTCTCTATTTTTTATTTTTATTTTTTTTTTATTTTTTTTTTGAGAGCTTAAAATGGTTCTCTAAACCGCGTTCACACTTCCAAACATTCTTGATGCTAGACAGACATGTGAAGGGCTTTGAACACTAGGTGCATGTTTTCCATTCTCCGTGCATTGGATATGGATGAATGCTTCCTGCGAGAGATGAGCCTCTCTGTTCCATGGGCTCCACAGGAGGGATCGGCAAATTGAATCAAGGTAAATCTGCTACTGTCAGATCCACATAAGCACAGCAGATTTTCAGACCCTAGTTAATAGTATAGCTATTGATTTTCTCCAGTGAAATAAACAGAAAGGAAGGGATCATTTCAGGGGTGTGTGTGTGTGTGTGTGTGTGTGTGTGTGTGTGTGTGTGTGCAGGTATTAGGATGATGCAGGAAGGGTGACAAAGATTACAGTGCTATACAAAGTGTCTACAACAGTTTGCCACAAGAAAATGTCTCTAACCTGCAAACTAGCTTTATAGAAGGCTTTCACACAAGACCTTTTGGTGCCAACCCAAGGCGGTTTGATGTCAGAGTTTGGTGCGTTTGGAAAATGTGAAAGTGGTTTTCCGAATTTGTTTTGTAGCAGCAAACCATACATGAATTTGCTTGAAAAGGTGGTCTGGGGTACAGTACATGTGAACTATGATATATTTCACAATAATTATAAGCAATCAGTCCTAACATGCAATTAATTATGAATAATTTCCACCTTTGCATGCCCCTGTTTGCAATTAATTGAATACCATTAATTTCTTATTGTTGCTTGTTTCTGAATTCATTGTCTTCTGTGAGCAGCTTGCACTCTTCGCATCTCTTGCCATGCATCCGTGGCAATCAGTAGACGAATGCAAGTGTCGTTCTGTGCTTGTTACCTAGTTACAGCGGTGAACAGCTGCCACAAGTAGTCAGTGATACTTAGGGTCTTCAAAACTTAGTGAGCTGCCTTGTTGTCTCTTGCCTACATAGGCAGCTGTCTTCTATGGCAGCGTCCTTACTGTAATGATGCCTCATAAGAGACGATTTGGAACACTTTACATAGGCAGCAGCTCCACACATCATTCAAATAGCACTCCTCACATGCAGCACACGAGAGACTCGGCTCGCAACGGATTTCAACACGGGTGACGCGATTGGAAAGACGCAATCCACTAATGAGCATGAATATGCATAGCATAGCATAGCACACATATATTTTGGGTAAAATGGTCAATTTTCTATGATATAAAACCATTTTTTTATCGATAATTTAAGTTTTTAATGGATTATGAGTATATTTATAATCCAAATTTCTCTCGCTTCGTCCGTCATCTTGGATATTTTTTCCAACAAGTTCATTATGGTGCATTCTGGAATCGGATGATGGTACCATAGAATTCGGCCAAAATGAGGTATCTTATGAGGCAGAAAAATTAAGATACCTGTCTTTTGGAACAGCCTTCGTGTCGGGATCGCGCCTATGATGCCTTAAAATGCTGCCTCCAAAGGAAGCTCACTGAGTTTTGGAACAAACACTTACAGTGATGATGCAAGCATACCACGGTTCTGAATCCAAATAAGGCAGCATGAAAGGAGACCTGTAAAGGAAGAGGGGTGGAATTGAACTCTGGTTTGGACCAAGCATTGAACCAAGTGTGAAACCAGCCTAAAAGCCCATCTCTCTCCAGTGCTCAGATTGTCAGATTCGGTATCCTTCGCTTTCTGACCTCAATCTGTCATGCCTGCTATCAAGATCTCCCAAACTCCTGCTGGGAAACCGAAAGAGAGAGGGGAAAGACGGCAAGGCTGAAGGATTAATTAGTGATTGCAGAGATGATGTATGAAAAACCAGTGGTCCATTTATAGATGTGAATGTGTAACATCTGTGCATTTCATTCTTAGAAACAATAACGTGTCATGTATGAGTCAGATGGGGCAGTGTGAGGTAAAGGGAGGATAGAGAGTGAGCGCTTAAAGACAAGGATGACGGGAGTGAGCTGTTCTCAGAGTAATGCTCATCGCTCTTTTGCTCTCTGTCCACAGACATAAATGTGTTAATATTTAGATTAGTTAAAGTGGTTCTCCAGATGGTACTTTCTGGGAAATATCTTTAGACAATGTGGAGGAAAGACATAGAGAGAGAGAACGATATAAAGAGAGATATTGAGTGAGTGTGGTAACTTCTGAGGCTAGGTAAGAAAACCATGAGAGGGCATCATCATTGACGTTAAATGTGCACCAAATCTAACTGCAAGGCGGGACTTCCTTTACTACATCCGTTGGCAGTTGGGTATTCCAATTTCTCCCATTCATTTTAATACCAGTGGTCCGTCTCTGATGAACTGTCTCTGCCAAAACTAATGTCATCATTATTTTAGCCACTGCTCTTATTTTGGGCTGGTTGGGATGCTCAAATAAAAACAGCAATGTTTTGATGGGCTACAAATGGCTTATTTACAAACTCTGCATATTATGCTGGGATAGAAGAAAGTATTTTAACATAAAAACAAATTATCATGGTCTTACTTACTGATAATAACAGGTTGCAATGATTTAGGATATTGTCATCGTCTAGTCATTGACAACTTATACTAATTCTGTGCCAAAAAAGTAATTTTTTTTTTATTTTTATTTTTTTTATAACCTTCACCTTCTAACACTAGATTGTAGAGCATGTAAAATAAGTGTCCTTTTATTATGCCTTTAATTTGTTTGTATTTCCTCTTTAATTGTATTTCTTTATGAAGTAGATTTATTGTATTGAATTGTTTGACAAGCTTGAGTTGGTAATTATGTTTATGGCATTCAACTTGTACAAATGCCCTTGCTTGCACTACGATGTTTACAAATACTGCGCTGTGGTATAATGTGTGGACTCATTAGTACATCAACAAACCACAGACGTCTACTCCATCAACACAAAGCTCTTATGTAAAACAACATTGACTAAATGAGGGAGCATGCATATAGAGAAAGGGGGGCCCAAAGAATATTGCATTGATTTTTTTTTTTATTATTATTTATTTTATTTTTTTATTTATTTTTTTTTTGCTTTTGCATTTTTAAAAAATTATCATCATTTTTGCAGTTAATGTGATTAATAACAAAATAAGAATTTGCTGAAGTTTTTTTTTCTTTTAAAATGAAGTGCATTCAGTTGCAGTTCCTGTTTTTGTTTTTTTCCCCAAATTTGGCATGCCCAATTCCCAATGTGCTTTTAAGTCCTTGTGGTCATGTAGTGATTCGCCTCAATCTGGGCGGCAGAGGACAAATACCAGCTGCCTCTGTGTCTGAGACTGTCAACCCACGCATCTTATCATGTGGCTTGTTGAGCACGTTGCCATGGAGACATAGCGCATGTGGAGGCTTCACGCCATCCACTGCGGCATCCATGCTCAACTCACCACGTGCCCCACTGAGAACGAACCACATTATAGCGACCACGAGGAGGTTACCCCATGTGACTCTACCCTCCCAAGTAACTGGGCCAATTTGGTCGCTTAGGAGACCTGGTTGGAGTCACTCAGCATGCCCTGGGATTCGAAATAGTGAACTCCAGGGGTGGTAGCCAGCATCTTTACCACTGATCTACCCAGGCCCTCAGTTGCAATTCCTCTTTAAAGGAAAGAAAACCAAATTATATGTTTAAAAAAAAAAAAAAAAAAAAAAAAAAAACATTTTTCATTGATGTTTTAAGTTGATCTGTTGCATGTCGCATTTTTGTTAGAACCATAAATGTTGTGCTTTGTTCATATGTGATATTGTAGTATATTGTTGAGCTTCTATAATAATAAATGTTGGTAACACTTTATAATAACTTTCATTAATAAATCCTTAACAAACATTATTTAATGCTTAACAGATCATTGGTTAATGTATATTCAAATAGTTAGAAATATGAGATAATGCACTTGTTAATGTTAACAAATTAATTTAACTAACATTACATAATACTTAACAGATCATTAGTTAATATAAATGAAATGTTATTAAGCTTTCATTATCATTCCTACTCGATTTTGCACTTTTTAACATTAATAAACAATTTTTTTTAATTTTACATAATGACAAACAGATCATTTGTTAATGTCCATTTGAATGCTTACAAATGTCATTAAACTTTTTCATAAATGATTTATAAATGAGCTCATGCATGTTTTTATTTTCACAAATGTTTTCAGAAATTATTAGTATTTTTCACCACTTCAAACACTTCATGTTTACAACATATTTATTAATGCCCAGCTTATTAGTAACCAATGTCTGACAAAGCCACACATTTACTGTTTGTTTGTTAATGCATGCACGTATGCTTTCACTATTTACACATCTTTACAATTATTAATAATTTGTTCATATGTTTGCAGTACCCAGTATAAAGTTGAAACTATTCATACATTATAAATGCTTATAAAGGTTTACTAATGATTATTTAGTGCCTTTATGGGCATTGGACTTACTACTGTAACAAAGTTTGTGTAAGGGGTGGTTTGTTAAATTTAGCTGTACTTGTTACATTAGTTCTTGATACAGATATTAATTCTACAGAAATTAATAACGCATAATAACAATAATAAGACTTTGGGAGCAAAAATTTGTGTTTATTGCATCAATAACACTTTTATAGTGTACTGTATCCTTAAATAGAGAATGGTTAATCATAAATCAAGAAGAGAAATCAGTCACATTTTCAAGAGAGATAAAAAAAAAAAATACATGATCATTTATCAAATAAATGTTATACAAATAAATGTTTTACCTTAGTAATCAAATAAAAATATATTTATCTAAATATCTAAATACAAATAATCTAAATCTAAAAAATATAAAAGTATTTACCTTGTGTAAAAGCAAATAAAAAGAGTTACCAAAATATAAATTTCTATTGAACACCCCCTCTTCCCGGTCGATGGGTAAACGTTGACTGTCCACTGGTCGGACAGCGAAGGGAAATGCTACGGATATCGTACTGCTCACATTAAGCACTTCTCATTGAGCTAGACTTCTCTGAATGTTTCATCTTTCTCCTGCACTGTGGCGGCAGATCATGTGGCGAGTCGCGAGATTCTCTCAACAAACGAGAGCAAAGGCCGAATTCCTGGTGAAGTAGTACACTACCCACAATCCTCCTAAAGTAAGGGCCTTCATGGATCCACCAATCAGAAATCACAGAATGACCGCCTGCTCCAAGGCGTGAAATTCAACCACTGTTGAGCTATTTTAAATGACATTAACATTTTACTGTAATACCCGTTTATTGCAAGACCTGCTGAACATGCTCGAAAATGGAAGATCCAGAAAACGTCTTGGTAACGTACGTAACCTTGGTTCCCTGTGGGGAACAAGACACTGTGTATGATTACTATGGGACACTGTCCGAGTGTCACGTGGTCTGAAGCCCTTATACAGTCACGCCAATTTATTGGCTGATGGCGTCCCCCTAGGGAGCTATGTCACGGGCTCCATAAAGGCGCTCGCTTTTGCGCCATTGAGTCAGATTTTCTGCAAAAAGCACAAGCCTATGCAGCTGTTAGAGAGTGTGGCCAACTACGCAGCATTTCGTTCTCCTCAGGGTACCAAGGTTACGTACGTAACCGAGACGCTCCCTTTCGTGGAACTCGAGTTGCGTATGATCGCTATGGGAACAAAATGCATTCATGCCATGCGAACAGTAGCTGCCAACTGTCTAAGCCCGTGTGGCAAGCATATAGCGGCGCACAAGCGAGCAAAAGCATCTAAAAAAAGGAATTATGAATTTACTCCTGTTCCAACAAAGAGAACCTCGGAATTAGGAGTCAAACCCTCATCCAGATTATAAAACATAACAAATTTATGTGAAGAGGACCACCCTGACGCCATAAAAATGTCCTCCAAGGATGCACCTCTAGCCAAAGTCCATGAGGATGCCATGCTCCACCTAGAATGGGCTCGAATACCCAAAGGCAAAGGTAAACCGCATGCTTCATAAGCACTCGAAATTTTATCAATAAGCCAATGAGACAGTCTTTGCTTGGACACCAAAACACCTCTGTTGCGGCCACCAAAGCACACAAACAACTGTTCTGACTTACGTCACTTGCTAGTATGGTCAACATAATCTCGCAGTGCCTGAACTGGGCAAAGCATATGTAACCTTTCATGTTCCTCTGACTCAAATGGGGGAGGAGAGAAAGCCTGAAAATGAATAGTCTGCGAATGAAATGACGTAGAAATAACCTTGGGAAAATAGCCCAAACAAGGTCTTAACACAACCCTTGAACACCCTGGCACAAAATCCATGTACAAGGGATCGACAGGGCATGCAAATCACTAACTCTCTTAAACTATGCAAATGCCACTAGCAGGGCCATATCAAGAGTCAAAAACTTACCAATAACTGTTGTCAAGGGCTTGAATGGGGCTCCTGAGAGTGGCTGTAACACAACAGATAAATCCCATAAAGGGACGTGGACGGGACGAAAATGTCTAAGCCTGCGTTCCCCGTGCATAAAACGAGAGACAAGAATGTCTTCCAACAGAGATTCCATTGATAAACCCATGTTCAGGCGCTATAGCGGCAACATAGATTTTAAGCATTGCCGGGGTTACCCTGAAATGCTCCTGCAGAAAATTCCAGCACTGTACCGACAGGGCAGTGAACTGGATTTTCTCTTCGCGCTGTACACCAAGAAGCGAAAATATGCCACTTAAACGCATATATCCTTCTTGTTGATGGAGCTCTAGCATTTAGAATGGTATCAACCACAGTGGGGGATAAATCATCATTCAAAAGAGCGCCCTGTTGTGGGGAAACACCCATAACATCCATAAATGCGCATCGATGCCCAGTGCTGCCAAGGGCGAGAGAGAAAACCATAGGGGATAGTGCGATGTCTCGCTCTAACCGAACAGGTCCACTTCCGCTCTGCCGAACTTCCTCCAGATTTGTTCCACAATCTGAGCATGTGATGTCCATTCTCCAGGTAACAGACCCTGTCTGTATAGGAGATCTGCTCCTAAATTCAACCGGCCCAGAACATGTATGGCTCGTAGAGACAGTACATTGTTCTGTGCTTACAGAAGGATGTGATGTGCCAGTCTCAGGATGGAGTAGCACTGTGAACATTTACAGACAGTGTATGTGTCAATACAGCCGCTGCCGTATACAGCACCCCAACCCATGGAGGAGGTGTCTGTCGTTACCACTTAGCACTGATCATGAGTCCCAAAAGCCTGTGAAATGTTCTCGCTGGGAGAACAGGTCTGAACATTGCTAGATACTGGTGTAATTACAGAAAGAATGCTGTAGACAGGCATGCCTGCATTGCCCGTGAGTCTAGCTCCATACCTAGAAACATAGTCTGTTGCCTTGGCAATAGGATGCTCTTGTCTAGGTTCACTTCTCAAATGACTGAGAAGGCCCTAATTTGCTCAGATGACTGAGAACGTCATCTCTGTGTTGGGCAGCCAGACTGTCTCAGTGAGTTAACACCAACCAATCATCGAAATAATACAAAATGTGAATGCTTTGAATCCTTAAGGGCATCAGAGCTGTATCCATGCATTTCATGAAAGTGCGTGGTGCCAGAGTAAGTCCAAAAAGAAAGGTGCAAAATTGGTTCGCTTTGCCCCCATAAGCGAGTCTGAAAAAGCGCCTGTGCTTCGGTGCAATCTGAATATGGAAGTAAGCGTCCTTCAAATCTTTTGTCACAAACCAATCCCCTGGCTGTACTTGTGACATTATTTGTTTCAAGAGTCAAAATTCTGAATTGACGTTTCATTAGTGAAATTCAAATATCCAGAATGGGATGTGATATAACCATGCTCTATCATTCGAATTACCCATTTCAAAATGTTTTCCAACTGCTGCCAAGCCGCTAGATGGGCATTCAGAGGAATTAATGCATGGCTAGCTCCTGTAGTGCAAAGTGTAACCACTAGATGGCACTCTTAGCTTACTTTTGCCAACTGTTCTACAAGCAGTGGCACAGCGGAAGGAGACACCTGTGCCTTCACTACTACAGCCGATTGAATGAGAGTAATGTTTTGCCTGTATTATATTCAGGCATGTATACAAAAAAACACCCTGAAGTATCTACAGCAGGGACGCTCATGGAATAAAACAACTTTCCTTGCATGTTGAACAGGGAAGAATGTCAAGGGAAAGTCCAAACGGAGCCAGTGAACTCAAAGACATTCCTTAAAGTGATGCGCTTGGTTGGACTGCAAAACAATCATGTGTAGATCCAACAGCTGTCTGAAAAGAGTGACATCCATGCTGCCATCAAAAGATCGAACAGAGATAGCAGTGCACGTCTCTTCTCTCACCAGAACGCCCACAGGATCCACGAAACAGGCGAAAGTCAAAACAAGTGAAAATACCTTGCATCTCCTGATAGAATCCTGAGAGAATAATGGCACCGATGAAGCACTCCATGCATTGGTTTGCCATCACTCAGTTGGGGAATATTCTCTTATTCCAGCCCCCTCGTTCTGCTGCCGGGCTCACCGGTCCATGCATGATCCCCTCTGCCACGAGCAGTGCTTCAAACGGGGAGGTCGAGGCTGCTCCTCCATTGCCTTATTCATGTGCATTCTCCCAGATCGACACAGAAAAAGACAATAGGGTCAAAGGTGCCCATTTTGTTTCCTTACCGCCCAAAGATGAATTCTCTCATACAGCATTTTTTAATAGTGACAGCTCACGACATGCATGGTCTCTCGCACCTGTTCATCAGAAAATGCCTGCCAAGCTAGGCCTCAGAGCATGTCAGACGAGATTCATGCTTTTGCACAGGGGGAGGGCGACAAACACAAGGAGGATTCTGGTGTCCGTTCGCACTCCTATCTTCTCAGACACAAAGCTGAAATCCCAAACGGCTCCAGCACACAGAGCTCCAAATCTGGAGGCCGTAGAACTGGAACAAGTGGGGATTACTCCCTGTGGTGAGAAATTGCAAGCCTAAACGAAGCGCAGTTGTCCTCATCAGTCCCTTGTAATATTTGGAAAAATACATATTGAAATTGCTTTGAAATGTACGCTGTGTCAACAACATCTTTATGTGTTTGCCACTCAAAAGGAAGAAAAATAATCCTTGCTTCAACGTGAATCACTAGAAACAAACACAGGCATAGACGATTTGTGCACTAAAGAACAGAAAATCTGACTCGATGGTGCGAAAGTGAGCGCCTTTATGGAGCCAAAGAAGTAGCTCCCTAGTGGGAGTCGCTTAAGCGGCATCAAACAATAAATTGTGGGCTTCAGACGTGACACTCGGACAGTGTCCCATAGCGATCATACGCAGCTCGAGTTCCACGAAAGGGAACAACATGTGTTTGTTAGTCAGAATCTGTATTGGTAATTTCCAGGTAAAATACATTGAAAGATTAAATTTACAAATAACCGTATGACATACTGTATATGATGTGATTTATTGTGATATATTGTGATATATGGCACAATTGAGTCCTGTTTTTTTAGGGTTTTTTTTTTTATCAACAATAAAAGTTTTTTCTTTCAATGTGGGTTGTTCTTGTTATTATGTGTTGTTGATGTCTGTATCAAGTATACAACAACATTTAACAAACCACCCCTTACACAAAATTTGCTACAGTAGCTCAAAGTCCAATGCCCATAAAGGTACTAAAAATCATTAGTAAACCTTTATAAACATTTACAATTTATAAATAGTTTCAACTTTAGATTGGGTACTGCAAAAATATGAACAATTTATTAATTGATTTGTAAAGATATGTAACTATTAAAAGCATGCTTGCATACATTACCAAACAAACAGTAAATGTGTTGCATTGATGAATAATTACACAATAACACTTGTAAATGTAAAATAGTGCATGACCTCATTTATAAATCATTTATGAATGTTTAAATATATTTGTAAGAATTCAAATGCACGTTAACAAATTATGTTTATCATTGTGTATCATTTGTTAAAATTATTTCTAGATGTTAAAAAGTGCAAAGCCATATAGCAATTAAAGTTTAAAATCAGTTGTAAGCATTTGAATTTACATTACTAATGAACTTTTAAGCATTATGTAAATGTTAGTTAAATTCATTAGTAATCATTAACAAGCACATCTCATATCTCATATTTCTAATATCTGAATAAACATTAACAACTGGATCTATTAAGCATTATATGTCTGTAAATGATTTATTAATGAAAGTTATTATAAAGTGTTACCAAAAAGTCTAATCCATATTTGATTTATAAACGAATTAACCATAAAGAATGCCATACTACTGATGTGTTTTATCTGATCAATCATTAGAAAGAGGATAAAACCAAATTAGATGCAATATCAACTCAGGTTAACGTTAGTGTCAGGCATATAAATATTCTCTGATATAAAATGTTGGCAACCCAGTTCTTTTACTGTAGACAAATTAATAAACAACAAATATATAAATAGCTTAAAATCATGTTCACATGGCAACATATATGTAGCAATCCTCATCAAACATACATTAAAGGGATAGTTCACCCGAAAATGAAAAATCCCTCATTATTTACGCATCCTCATGATATACCAGGTGTGTATGAATTTTTTATTTATTTATTTATTTTTTTATTATAATTTTTTTTTTTTTTTTCACCAGAACACATTTGAAGAAAAATATCTAGCTCAGTAGGTCCTAAAATGCAAGTGAAGTAGCCATGTGGATGAATGTCCATATTTGCATGGAATTTTGTTTTGATGTGTGTAAAGGTTGTTTAGAAGGTCTATGTCAGGGTTCCTCAATAGGCAGCCCGCGGGCCAGATCCGGCCCACGAGAGACAACTGTTTGGCCCACGTCAAAGGCCTGATCACACCAAATCTGTGGTGATTTTGCGAGACGAACCTCTGGCGAAACACACACAGAGTCCGTGAAAAATAAAAACCAAATACAATTTCACCCTCGTACAGTAGGTGGCATTGTTGCTGTTCTACAAACATTTTCCTAGTCTCCTGCCCTGCCCAGCTGTGAATGCTAGATGAATGCTGTTAAGGCATTTATTTACCTATTTTGACATAATTGTTTCATTATGTTCTTTCCATGGTGTTGACGCATGTTGCATAAATATCATCCTGTTTATATTTGAACATGTATTTTGCTACGAGTAAACAGACTCCTGAACCCAACTACTCTTTTTATAATGTCTGGATTAATGCCTGGATAATATAACACAAGGTTCTGTGATGCAAATACACATGCACAATAGTACACATCAAGAATAGCATGTATAGTACAGTAAAAAATACGATGCATAGGCCTAATATTAAAAGTAAGAAATCACTGGCTCACGGTCTTTACTTTTTTGAAATTATTGCAATACTTTGTTATATTTTCCTCGCAATAAAAATAGCAGTGTGGTTCCGAAGTTTGTTTGTGTACAGTAAAATATTGCATAAAGATTCTTTTTATGGGATATTTTTACTACGAACTTAGTGCAAACTTAGTGCAAACGAATTGCCGAACCTCTCTGCTATTTTTAATGCCAGGAGAATATGATATACATTAAATAATGTATATTAAGACAAAACTCCATAAGCAGCCTTTCAAAAACATACCAGGTGTTTGCAGTACAAACGGTTCAATTATATAATTTTCAGGGGTGCCAGCTGCACCTATATCTGTGAGTCATCATTTTCTATAATGAATATCATCAAGAACCAGTATAGTGCACATCTTGATCAGTGCCTCAGGATTGCAACAGCAGAGTAAAGTCCCAACATCAGAGGTTGCTTCAGCCCATCTCTGTCACTTCTCTCATTGAATGGGGAGTATATGTCAGTTAATACAGGTACAGTTTGAACCCCATTAATCAAAGGAAGAACAATAACAATATTAATGCTAACAGGTCTAATAACTGAATTTGCAATTAGGGAAAGTGCAGGGAGTAGGTCCCGTTTGGAGATGAGCAGGAACGGTTCCATGGAGAACATGGAGATCCAGATTGAAAACTAATTGGGGAACCCTCGTCTATGTAGTCACCCTTTATAGAGAATGTCAGAGCACCTGTTTGAAAAGTCAGAGATTAATTACACCTGTGAGTTTAAGTGTGTGTGCTTGCCTGCACATTGCATCATAGGTCATTATTGATGAGAGAATAATCCTCACAAACCATTCCTGTGTCCAAATATGAATGTATGTAATTTTTCTCTTAAAGGTAAAGTGTGTTATATTTTTGTATATTAACAGACTTTCTCTACCCAGCTTCAAGGAATAGTTCACCCAAAAATAAAAATTCTCTCATCATTTACTCACCCTTATGCCATCTCAAACTCATATCGCTTTCTTTCTTCTACAGAACATATTTTGATGAAGATATGATTTGAATTTCCCTAAAATGCACGTCAGTGGGGTTGCTTTATGCATGCATAGAGTGCTGTGCACCCGCTCTGTGCATGTTAACGCACTCTGCATATTTGTCAAGTGCAAGGAAGTGTAATCGAGCTTTAAATCATGATCGCACAACTGCAATGTCAAGATTTATTTGGGAAAAGGTGTTACATTTTGGTCTGTTTCTTACCCAAAACCGATTGAATTTCTTCAGAAGACATGGCTTAAACCACTTAAAGTGAATGGATTAACTTTATGCTGCTTTTGTGTCCTTTTTGGGGCTTGAAATTTTGGACCCTGTTGACTTGCATTGTATGAATATATTCACATCCTATTTCCATCAAAATAACTTTGTTTGTGTTCCATGGAAGAACGTAATACGAGTTTGAGATGGCATAAGGGTGAGTAAATGATGATAGAATTATCATGTTGGGGTGAACTATTCCTTTATTACGCAGAGACAACTATAAATAAGTCATTTGTACTGAACTGTAGGTTGATTTCCCCAAGTGTAAACACTTATGCAACACTGTTTGTGTTCCTCAACTGTACTCTCTTATTTACTGCACACAGATACAATAGTGTAGATTTATTGAACAAGAATTCTTCCAACTGATGTACAAAGTCAAACATGTGGGGATAGAGAGAGGAGGGAGAGAGATCAGATCTGCTCAGCAATGCAAGATATAATGGGACTTGGTTTGCACAATGTGTGTGCTTAGATGTACTGTATATGTGCGCCTGCCCTACAGGAAATGTGACAGAATGATTGTGTTGGTATATGTGTACATGTATTTGCATGCTTTTCAGTTCACAGAGAATTCTCAACTCTACAAATAGCACTCACATTACTCACATCAGAAAGCATCAGACCATTCAAATGGATTTATCTCCCTTCTTTCTATTATTTATAAAATGTGATGCAGCAGCTTTGTTGATATTATCACTGCTTGTTATATGTGTGTATGTGTGTGTATATAGGTATGATATTTTAGGATGTTCCCTATCTCCTTCCTTTGAGGATGGAGACCTGACAGCCCCATATGGCGAATTAATTATAGCTCTCAGCCTCCAATTACGTCACACCTCTGTGTGCATGTGTGTTTGAGCATATGAAAAGACAATAACAGTGCAGACTGTCTTGATTTTATGTGAACATTATTACATGAGTGATGCAAACGGTTTCATGACCAGAGCGATTTAATTCCACTGTGCCCCTCTGAAAGTTGACGTCTGTGTCATACGAATAAGGCCATTTTAATAAAATAAAAAATAAAAAATACCACATTTGGTATTGTTTAAAGAGTCTATTATTGATTTATCAAAAATAATTCTTACAGGACAAGTAAACATGTAAGAGGTAACAATTGTGACAAAACGTGGGTAAACACAGAGCTTTATTTTTAAATTGGTAACTGATTGAGTCACATTATATATTGCAGATTTTAAAGCACTGTTACAATAAAATAGATAATGTAAAATGTAAAATAAATATGCAATTATTCTTGGTTTGTAAATTCATTTCCCCCCACAATGCGTGTTAGTTAAATGTCTAAATAAATAAATAAAGTAAATAAATAATGTTACTTTATCTTGTTCTTTTTAAGAGCTGATCCAATTTGATTCTTTAGTTTCCCATAGGTTACATTTGCAACCAGTAAAATGTTTTAATGCCTCTTTGCGTCACAGCCTCAATCTAAGTTTTTGAATGGGAGGGGATCTGTGCATATTCAGCACAATGGAACAGTTAAATGGGTGCAGTTTATATGTAAACAAATATTGTGATATTGTCAGAACCATATTGTTACATTGTTATTACATAGTAATTATAATATTGAATGAAAACATGCAAAGAGTGAAACATGCATTCATGTATAAGAAGTTTCTCAGATCTCACAGAACTCGTCATGCAGCAAACATTCCTTGTCCCTACACAGTAGGAAAAATATGTACCTGTGGCCTGATATAGAAACAGGAAGCAGAGTCTGCTGACTTTTGTTTGATCACTTTTGATTTCTCTTTCCTTTTAAATAAATGTTTAATTGCTTTATTAACCTTTCCTCTGTAAACACTGGAATTATTTAGAGGTAATTTTTCTGAGGCTTTGCTCACAGAGAGATTAGATGATAGAAATGCTGGGAAAATAAATAATTAAGTCAAGTTAAGTTAATTAAGGCTCCTGTTTGTGTTTGCAGTTTAATACCTAAAGAAATAAGTTAAGCATAATTGTAGTCTCTTCTATCTGTCAGTTTCATTATTCTGCCACCCTGTTTCATTCCGTCTTTGTTTTTTAGTGTGAAAGCTACTTGCATAAGTTTGTTCTTTCTTTTCCCATGTGTTAATCTTGGGCTTCATTGTGCTAATTAAGGAAGAACTTACAGTGTTAAAAATTAGAGTCAACATTTGGTTAACCATTCAATGTGCCTCTATTCGCCCAAAATCATAATTTGGTTATTATACACGGGCAATGGATGTCCGCAACCCGACATGAGCCTGAAGGGACGGGACAGTTTTTCAAGCATAAGGCGTGTTAAGCAGTGCTTAAAGTGGAAGAAAAAAGTGCAGGTTTTGATTATTATTATTATTATTTTTATTTTTTTATTTTTTTGGTAAATGATACTTGAAGACCACCACTTCTGTTCACAAGATATGTTTATTTAAAAATAAATAAATAAATGTGGGCATTACTATATGGCAGGGCTCTTCTACTACTTTCTTCAAGGGCCAGATTATCCAGATGAAAACTCAATGGGGGCCAAGTATTTTTCCATATTTTTCTTACCTAACACTTTCATTGTAACTAACACGTTAACATGAAAAACAAAACACTGTTAATAATTTGTGTTTGTTTACATTAAAATAGAAAGGGGTATTTCATTAATATTTTTTAAGGTCTGGCCATAAATTCCTTTTTAAGATCTGGCCAAAGAACACCCTCAAATAACCAATAGGTTTCGATTAACTTTACTATGAAGATAAAAATGGGTTATTGTTTATGAAAAGAGAGGAATAACATTTATATCTGCTTAAGTCTGTATATTTTTGACCATATTAACCCACACAAGAAAACAATGGCAGTCTAACATAGAACTGTCTTTTTAGATAAAATAATGAAAAAATGCAATGCCTGTTCTTCCTTTTTTTATTTTTTTTTTTTATTGTCCTCCCATTCAGGAGGGGGAAATGAGCCTTTTCTTGTCCTGCACATATGGTGAGTTTGTGCAGGAGACAGATATTTGTGGAGATTATAACTGGTAAGCAGAAAACAAACTGATTTGATGATGGTTGGGATTGAGAACTCTGACACAAGTCTGATTATAGAACCAAACACAATCAGGATAGATGCATGTATGTATTTATCACTTTTAACAAGCACGACTGACCCAGAACAGATGAGACACGCCTGTTTAACACTTGAAGAATGGAGAATAAAAGCAAACGTTTATGTGCACTTTCTTTAAAGGTTTGGTTTTCATCATTGATTTATGTTTTGTTCAAAAAGTTCATGCATATGAGCTGACATCACTTCTGTCACAGCTGTGAAGTATTTTTTTAAGTCTGTTGTTTTGACTGCACCATTTTAAGCAATTTGCATGAATACATTTTAATTGAATAAGACACGATAAAATGTGTTCCCCTAAAAGTTGCTTGTTCATGTTTTAAAGAGCAGTGTAACTGAACTAAGCTCAGACAAGCTTAAACAAGCACACTCCAGTCTGGAACTAGACCACGGATCGTTTCTGATGACCACCTATGTGTTGTTAAACTCACCGCTAAACTTTGCGCAGAGAGCGCTCAGATGTTTAGACTGTGACGCAATTTTATCAAAATCCATTGGAGGGTCAGATAAATTGGTGGTCTGCATCAAATCATCCACTGTATTACATTAAATAAAGAAATTATATTGTACCGGGATACACTGGGAAATGGTGGTATGCAAAGAAAAATTGCCGGTACTCTGACTAAATTAAAGAATTGCAGGTACTGTAGTTGCAGGATAGTACCCACCCACTCCAAGCACTGGTGTTAAGAACTGTTCACTTTTGTTTTTGCGTGCATCTGTGCTGTTTTTCAATTTTTATTTTTATTTTTGTATAAACATACGCTAGGCGGGCGTCTTTGACCGCTGCTGCGTATCTCGCTATTTTAAATTTTTTTTTCAGAAACTCGCGCAGAACAACCTGATTTGTTTTTAGACAGTGTCAAGTTAAAAATAACTTTTTTTTTATTTATTTTTTTTATAAATGCACCTCGAAACACTTGCATTCTGTATTATCCGTTGTCCTGCGTTTATATATTTTTTTATTGTTTTTCACTCACGATTCCAGTTTTTCAACCAGCAAAGTTTTAAGCATCTGATAAATGGTAAGCAAATGCTTTTTTCCCCCCTTTTGCTTTGGTGTGCATACTTGCTTACAATAATTTGATAAGTTAAATGCAAAACCATTTAAAAGTTAAGGATTCCCGAAGCAGTGTAACTCCACACACGACAATATAGATAGTACTCTGATGACGTCACAACAAGTGCAGTCGACATAATGTATGGAAACACAGTTCAAAACGTTTAATCTGTTGGTACAGTTGGAGAAAGAGTATTACTAAATAATACCATATAAAGTTTAGTGTAGTATTTAAAGTGTGGTATAAACTATCAAGTTTATATAATGTATAAACAGGACAGTTGTTTTGATTTTTAAAAGGTAACCAGTTGTGACCAACAGGTAAAGAAACAAAGGAGTGGAAATCAGAGTGCTTAGTAAGAAGGGCTACGTAGTTACCCAAAAAAACTTTCAGCTGGGTGTATTCTGATCATGTTTTTTTAAGGTAAATCCGTGAACTGAAAGGATATCTCCTGTTGTTACATAAGTGGAGTTATACAGACTGACGGCCAGCTAAAGGCTCCATTATAGTCTATAGGCAAGCAAATGTTTATCTGGCTGTTTCTCCTGATTGTATGTGCACTTCTGTTGCCATCTTAACTCTTTAGTAAATCTCTTGTACTCCTGTGTAAACGCTGAATGACAATAAATGTAATATTGAGCTTACAAGATTAGCATTCTGTACTTTGTTTACATAAAGCATTCAGGACTCTGGACAGTTAGCATTAGCAAGTTAGCTTGCTTTCTTCTCTTGTGAGAAGGTATATAGTGTAGACTCTTATTTATTTATTGAATACTCCAGTATTAGGGTGCTTTCACACTAGCACTTTTGGTGTGTCAATAATGTCAATGTTCGGTTCATTTGGTGGTGTGAACTGTTTTCATAACTCGGGTGCGCACCCGTGAACCGCACCCGAGTCCACTTGAAAAGGTGGTCTGGGGTATGGTACATGTGAACTCCGGTGTGGTTCGCTGCTGATATGAACTCAATCGTACCAAATCATGGAAGTGAACCCTTATTGATGATGTATAATTTGTGTCTTTGCAGGCTCCCGATTGCAATTATTATGGTTTAATGAATTTCTCATACCAGCTTGTGTCCAAATAAATCACCTTCAGAGAGCAGCTCGCAGTCTTCACATCATTGCACATTCAATGCATCCGTGGCAGACAAACATAATTGTCGTTTGTGCATGTAAAGTTTTGGTGGTAAATCCAAAGAGATGAATACTTTAACACAGCGAAGCTGATGTCTTCTTGAGTTGTTGCCTAGTTACAGTTGTAAACAGCTGCCGCTTGTACTCACGTTGATGACGTATTCAGACCACGGTTCAGAGCCAAAAAATATGATGTGAACAGAGACCAGCGGGGGCGGGGGGAGGGTGGAGGAAACAAACTCTGGTTCGGTCCAAGCAATTGAACCAAGTGTGAAAGCACCCTTGCTGTTTGACAGTGTTTTATTACATTTATTTTCCATGTACACAATGTTACATTCCACGTCATACAGAACTTGGCAGAGTCTCATCTCTAAAGTCCGAAGGAAACACTCTCAGTCATTGTAAATACAGCCAATATCAACATGTCTAACAGAGCTATGAGATTATGAATAATGGGAATAAAGAGACCCTTCTTGATTTATGAATATGAAATGCTTATGGATATGTAAAATGACAATAAACAAAAGTAATGATTACACAAGAAGCTCGTTTAACAGTTTTATTTCTCATAATCTCTGAACACTGTTAATAAAGTGAGCTAACAGCAGAATTAAATCTTCATTAAAACTGTGTACAACACAATTACAATGGAGGTGAATCCCATGGCAGGTGTTGGTTCTGAGAAACAGATAAAAGTGATAGTTCAATTAAAACATTCGACCAATATATTGGGCTCAATTGCATATGGCAACAAATACATAGGCCAGACATAGTTACATGTTTTATATCTTTATTTGTACTGAGTAGCATTTGCATAAATTAAGTTTGCTCACATCTTTAAGAAGAAATATTTAGCTCTATTATTAAGCATGTGCTACAGTGTGTTGTTTTTGTTGGTAACTGTAACACAGTTCAAATGGGAAAGTTGGAGGCAGGAACCAGCTGAACAGTCAAAGTAATATTTAATTTAAACAAAAAAACACAGAACACAAACGCACACACTGCAGCTGCATGTGGCTCTCTCTCTCCCGAACTGCTGCATTCCGCTGCACTTATCCCTCTCCTTGGCTGATTAGCCCGATCAGGGGCCAGGCGTGCATAGTCACAGCCCAGCCCCGCCCTCCTCCTCGTCACAATCCTCCCTCTTTTGCATCAGACCGGGGAATCCCCGGCATGGCGAACATCCCCCCCCCCCCCCCCACCCCCTTTTGTGTGTGTGTGTGTGTGTGTGTGTGTGTGGGGGGGGGGGGGGGGGACACGCTGCCCTTCTGGCCCCCCTACAGGCAGGCTTTTCCCCGCCTCTCTAGGGCTGGGGAGGGGGACGAGGGTAGGGAAAAACTAAAAAGAGGAGAGGGAAATGGCAAAATGGAGCGACAGCGAGAGAGAGAGAGAGAGAGAGAGAGAGAGAGGAAAAAAACTTGCTCGCTGGTTCCCAGACATGCCGTCGCCTGGTCCTCGATCACTCCTCCACCCTCTGGTGGATGATAGCCACTCCTCCCCGAGCGGACTGAAGCCAGTCCTCCGACCCCTGGCGGATGGAACGGCCCTCTGCATTTTAGCAGCCGGTAGGGAACTCCTCCGCCCCAGGCAGCGGCTCCACCGCTCCAGGCGGCCGGCAGTGAGCCCCTCCTCCCCTCGCGGACGGCGGCCGTTCCTCCGCATCCAGGTGGCCGGCAGCAACTCCTCTGTCACCCGGCGGTGGCTGCGGCTGTGCAGTGGCGAGGACTCCATGACAGCGCATCCCTCCTCCTTCTCGGGATTCGGCACCAATGTAACATGGTTCAAATGGGAAAGGAGAAGGCGGGAACCGGCTGAACAGTCAAAGTAATATTTAATTTAAACAAAAAGACACAGAACACAAACGCACACTCTGCAGCTGCGTGTGGCTCTCTCTTGCCTGAACTGCTGCATTCCGCTGCACTTATCCATCTCCTCGGCTGATTAGCCTGATTGGGGCCGGGCGTGCATAGTCATGGCCCAGCCCCGCCTTCCTCCTCGTCACAGTAACATACTTTCGCGATGGCACTAATGTGGTTGTCTTTTTGTTTGTTCTTTCCCACTGGTAAAAGTTCAGTTTAATGTCCAGCACCCATCCACAGAAGAAATAATGACATGATTCTACAGACTTGAATGTCTAGTTCCTGAATCGTGTAAGCTCTAAAAGTGTGCATCAAATACTGAGGAATGAGGATATCAGAATCAGAAACGTTATTCTTACACACAGCACGTGAAGGATCAAATCCACCAATTTAGTTTATCTTCATATTTATCTTTATCCAAGGTTTCCATCTATACTTTAATGCTTTTAACGGTCATAATGTTTCCAATGTCTTTGTTTCTCTCACAAGTAGCCTACCAGAGAAACGCGTTGCTTTGTTTACGCATGTCTACGGACAATATGGGGGCAGGGGTGTGTTGATGACGTAATAGAATACTACCTACTGCGTTCGTTGTCTCATGGAAATGTGAACTTGACCGGGACAAGCACATATCTGGTTTGGCACTTTAAGTATTTATTTATTTTTTATTAGTAAAGAATATTATGTTACAGGCATTGACAGTTTGCTAATTTTTGTTAGACTTCAAAACATCCTGATCTCATGACAATTACATGAATATGGCCACATTTTTGCAAGCCAAAATTACGTACTGTATTACATGTTTGGCTGCAGTTTTCAAGTTAAATGTCTAGCGGGGGGGTGCCAACAGCGAGACAAATTATGTTGTTAACAGACAAGTTTAAGGTGAATTTTAGATGGATGTTTAAATGAGTAAAACGTACCCCATAACCTAAAACTGTAACATAAACCTAACCAATAATAGTAGTAATGTTTTAATTTATCCCTGTGTGAAATTTTCTTTCAGTGGGTTTCAGCATGGGCATTAGACAAGGAGAAAAAAAAAAAAAGAAAACATGAAACATCAAAATATTTATAAAGTTACTACAAGAGCACCAACAAATCCCAAAATATACATGGCACATAGTACTGATATAAGATAAATATACATCTGTACATATATATAAATATGCAGTGATGGGCAGTAGCTTCGCTACAAATAGTGAAGCTATTAGTTTTGCTAGTTATTAAATCAAGTAGCTTTTCAGTAGCAAAGCTATATTTTTGACTAGATAGTGATGTAGCGTTGACAAAAGCTATATCATGCCTTGGACCTGGTGTTTCCTATCAGCCGTTTTGAATCAAAACCAGAGCACGTGAGCGAAGCAGTGTGACACTCCGCTCAGTAACCCGCTCCATGCGTATGCACTCCACTAAACCGCTCACGGCCAAAGCAGACGCTCCGCTCAAGTACCGCTCACGGTCACCGGTAAAAAAGCATTTGCTCGAATCCCGCTCCGACATTAAATTTCTCTGTAGTATACTTGGTCCAAGCACGTACACAGGGGGTAGCTACAGTGGCCCGAGCAACTGCCCCTTTGCCCACATGGGCTGAGGTGCCCCTCTGAGTGAAATATAGAATATAGGCCAACATTTATTAAATTATTAAATGCTTAGTAACATACACATCTGAAATTATGTGATTGTATTGTTGTGTTTTAGTATATAAATTCTCGCTGTTTATTTTGGACTGGTTTACAACAGCTGTTAGATAATCGGGTCTACCAGACCTTCCTTATCATTTGTAATCAGTCAAATATTTCTCTGTTAACACATATGTCATTGAACATCTTCAAATAATGCCATAACATTTGTTTTCAGTTTTAATTACCTTTATTTACTTTAAACAAGTCATCAAACATGCCTCTACAAGTGATAAAACATATGTGCGTTGTCACGGAAACTCGCATATGCGCAAATTTGAGCTTTTCAGTTTAAACTGGACCCGAGTGATACAACCGACCCAGAAAACTACAATCTTTTCAACTTTAAAGTTTGTTCGAGTCGTTTATGGCAATAATCAATGCTCGAATTGAGGGGGGGGCAGGGGGGATCCGGGACCCCCCATAAGGCATTTGGGACCCCCCATAAGAAGTAAAAAATAGACTTAGGGGGGTCCCCAATATACTTATATTTTAGTAAAAATAATAATGACAAATCTGATTAAATTCATGCAGTGGACACAGTAAATTTTGTAAATTAATTATTTACAATAATTTATATTAAGTTTGTTTATAGGCTAGTTGTCATGTCTCTTTAAAATGTAAGAGACCCACAAAGACCGCTAAGCGCATGACATCGTTGACATGACTGCTTGCATGGTGCCGCTCAGGTGAAGCTAACTTTAGCTAAAAAATGGAGAATAATAAACCTCCACTCGCAGTCCGGAAGTTAAAGCTTCTTACTGACTTTTTTGAGGGGTAATTTTCTCTCTATATATATCTTTCTACTATATCTATCTACTCCATGTCAGGGCTTTTGTATTCCTTGCATATATTGGAAAATGTAGGCTTACTCATTTTTTATTATTAATAGGCCTGGTTCTACGGGGGTGCTAGAGATCGCGATGAAGATGTGTGACAGCTTTTTGGTGATTATAAAGGGAGTTCTCGTTGTGTACTTTCTATGCTATATATAATCCATTCAGAATTTGTATAAAACTTGTTTTTCATGCTGCTAATAGGAGGACCAACGGCCATGTACACGCTGTGAAGTTTCGGGAATTATATCCGCATATAAAGGCGGGATTCACTCTTGAAATAGCAATAACTGACATATTGATAACCATAGCATTGTTTGTTCCTGAATAAAGCGGCCTTTTTGACTGAAATGGTTGAATAGTCCCTTGCCGCCACCTACTGACGTAACAATGTAATTGCACTGAAATCGTTGAAAAATCCCCACCAATACTAACACGCAGACTGACAGCCTGTCTTGTCACAATTTATATTTTTAATATTTAATAAACTAGTTTCATGCATTTAAACAAGTCTTTTGAAACAAACATTATTATCACAAAGTGTCATCCAGTTGTTTTTAGGGTAGTAAATACTACATTGGTAAATAATGCTAGAATTATTCTGTTGGATGTACACTACTGTTTAAAGTTCAAAAGTCTCTTCTGCTCACCAAGCCTGCATTGATTTGATCCAAAATACAATAAAAACAGTAATATTGTGAAACATTATTAAAATGTAAAATAATAACAATAATACTATAGTAAAATGTAATTTATTCCTTGGATCAAAGCTGAATTTTCAGCATCATTACTTCAGTCTTCAGTGTCACATGATCCTTCAGAAATCATTCTGATATGCTGATTTGATGCTCAAGAAACATTTCTGATTATTATCAATGTTGAAAACAATTGTGTACATTTTTTTTTTCTTCAGGATTCTTTGATGAATAGAAAGTTCAAAAGAACAACATTTATCTGAAATAAAATCTTTTGTAACATTATACATTACCGTTCAAAAGTTTGGGGTTATTAAGAATTTATTTTGGGGAAAGAAATTAAAGAAATTAATACTTTTATTCAGCAAGGATGCATTAAATTGATCAAAAGTGACAGTAAAGACATTTATAATGTTTTCTCAGTTGTCCTGCACTCTTTGAATAAAGCTCCCGCACCTGGGTTCATACCTAATCTCCTCTCTATAGCATCATTACAGCCTGATAGTATTTTGCCATCCTTTTGCTACTGTTTAAGTAATAAAAAAAGGTCCTTAAACAGGTCCTTTTGAAGTTACTGACTGCTCCTTTATCACTGCTTTCTGAGACATTATGAAATAATTATTCCTGTGCCACTGCTGAATCTGACAGTGATACCATCCAGTAATAGTAGTAGTAATAGAGTCTGGAAGCCATCTGATTATTTTCTACTGTTTTTGAGACATTTCAATGTATTTTGAAGTCGGGTCTTCAAGTGCCTTATATGTAGTCCCCTGGTATATTTGCCATAGTTGCCCTTTCGGGTCTGCTGCTTTGTCAACCTCTAAATCCAATATTACTTGGAGTAAGCCATTTAAAAGAAGAATAGTACCTTATCTCTCTTTGTTATATAACATTGGACTGAAAATGTATATATATATATATATATCTTTTTTTTTGTTCTTTATCAACATAAAAGCCTGTTCTTTTATGTAAGCCTGTTTTTAATAAATAGTATATAGTTATGCATATTATGATCAAATAAATATATTGTATATTTTGTATAAATTGTATATTGCGAGCTGCACTGACATGATGGAAAAACAACAAGATACCTTACTTATCTATTAATTTATTATTGAATGGTAGTGTAGCCTACTAGCTCACCTTTTGCTGCACTACCATGTTCGCATAGCACATCCTCGTGCTCTCTGGCAATGTGACGCGTACGATTCCAAAAGGAATATTTGCTAATTCTCACGAACTCTCCACACTCCCTTTCGATTTCCTCGTTCTTAACTTTGATTTATACTTTGCATTTATTTAGGCTATAAGGTTTGCAACTTCACTAAAACAATGTTTGAGCACCATGACCTCAGGCCTACTGCTTATTTCGCAGATTCCCAAACCAGCATATCACGAAGCGCATTCTGGGTTGAGCGAGCGGCACTGAGCGGCCTGGGAGAGCGGAGTGGAATCTTCAAAAAGGCGCTCTCCGCTCAGGTGGAATTATAACCACTCCACTCAACACTCCGCACACATGCTCTGATCAAATATAAGATGTCTGATCACAAATGAATTGCTCGTCTGTGTCGGTTCTTTAAAATGAATTGGTCACACGTGATAGGAAAGCAGTCTGAATCGGTTCGCGATTCAATCTGAATGACTCAGAAAGCTTGCGCGCACTCTGCTGAATCATTTTCTAATGATTCTAACTTGCCAATAAACTCACAGAGTATTTTATAACATGGAAACTAAAGATAACGCTGGTTGCAGTGGATCTACAATCAATGGAAACGAACCCTGCAATCGTTTGCCAGTGATGAAAAAGGTATTTATAAAGTTCAACACATTTGCAGCTTGTAAACGACTTCTGCAGGTAAATACATTTTAAAACCAAATGAGTATCAAAACACATATTAGCCTACAGGAAAACACACACAAAATTACCATGGCATTACCATATTTTTTGGACATGTACCATTACCTGGACGCACTATGTTAATACAGTCGTAGGCTATATGAATATGGTAATCATATAGCAAATTACCATGTTATTTTTTTATTACATTGAAGCACCATGTAAATACAATAGTATATGAATATGGTAGTCATATATCAATTTACCATGGTAGTAAGATGGTATTCTTGAAGTACTTTGAAGCACCGTGCAAATACATAATGGTACATAAATATGGTAACTGTATATCAAAGTACCATGGTATTACCATCTGATACCATCAGAAATCACATTGTTATTGCCCAGATGTGCTCACAAACACACATGCACGCACGCACTCGCACACACACAACAAATTTGGCCTCTGGTTATATATCCTGTAATTCTGTTTAGCTGCTGTATTTCTGTATTGTATAGATGGATATATATATATTAATAGTATACTGTATGTACGCATAGTCTTTATACAGGAATGTGCAAATGAAATTATGTTCAAATATGTATGGGTTTGTAGAGGTAGTAGTCTAAATATGAAAAATAAGATGTAAAAATAGTTACTTTAAATGTTGAACACATGGGTTTGTATAAGTAGCATGTCTAAATATGAATTTACATGTTTGTTTGATTGTTTGTTGGAATTTCTTTACGTGCACATACGTATTGCACCTACTGTATACTTGTATACTGTATTGCACTAAACTGTAATATACTGTACCATGGGTTTGATAAACTTCATGTGAATACGTCTTTTAGGTACTTTGTCTATGACAGTATGCTCTGTGCATCTGCGGTTGAAAAAAAATGAAGTAGTTTAAATGTAGCAAGCTACTTCTGGCGTGTAGCTTGTAGGGTAACTTGCTACTTTCTCTAAAATAGTGTAGCTTTTAGCTTAGCTTAACTAATTTTTCTGTTGAGTAGTTTGTAGTTGCTACCTTTTTTGAGTAGATTGCCCAGCACTGTAAATATGATATGTAAATATCTCAAGTTCAAAGTCCAACACCCTAGCAGGTGAGCTACCACACAAGCTAATATTGAAGTAAGTGTGTAAATGGGAATGAGCCTGTAATAGAATTGTTAAAGTGTATCATTTTTCAAATGATGCATTGTAGCGGAAGTGTTTTGAAATCATAACATAGCAGTATGTGAGTGAAAGTAAGTGTTAATAAGTCATAATCAGCCATTGTACTTGTTATCTGTGTTAAAGTGAATATAATGCACAGTTGTTGTAGCGCCTCTAGTGTTAATTTCACCAGAAAAATGCAACAAAGCATAGAACGAGGTGTGCAAAACTCAGTGTGCAAAAATGTAGTTAATGTTCATTTTATGAGACTAGGTTGCATAAATATGATATTTTATCATTTGAAGATCCATTTATTGCACTATTTAGGCTCATAGACAGCTGTGTACTTTATTCCCTGCTATTTGGAGTTGTAATGCATATTCATTTCAATAAACCAGGGGTTTTCAAAGTCTTAAACAGTAATCCCCCCTCTGACCAAATCTGACCCTCTGACTAAAAGTGTGTCTCTCTATTTGACCCATAGTCAGCAAAGTCATTCCATAATACTGTGGTCCATTTGGAGCTGCTCTCCTCGGACCTGCTATTTTGGTTGCAGCACGCTTTGCTCCTGCTGTGTTTCCCTATGGCTCTCTGTTTGAAAAAGACATCTGTCACAGAGGACATGGGGACTGTTATCAGCTTCTAATTGTTATTGACTGCTTGTTATGATTCTAAACGCAGCTTGGCCCTCTTTAGCCCTGTTTTGTTCTCTGAGCCCTGAACTTCCAGCTGGTACAAAGACAGTAAGGCGCACTGAAGTTCCCCTTGGGCTTCTTTAAGAAATACAGCTCTCTGTATCTTCTGCACTTAAATCAGCCCAGCACCACAATAAAGAAAAAACGCAGAGAAGAGCTGACGCAACCTCTCCATCATCACTCCCAACCACAAATTGGAGGTGGAAAAGGGGATGAGAGAGATAGGGAAAGAAATAAACAGAGAATAAAGAGAGAAATAGATTCACAATGTTCAAGGTGATGCGTGTAATTTTTTTAAATGTTAAAATACTGCCTTAATGTATATGCATAGACAACTATAAGCAAGCGATTTGTAGGCTGTTTCCTTTAAAGTGTGTAAACAATTCTCTGTTCATTTAAGCAGCCCATCACACTAACATTGGCTTAACAAACGACATGAGTATGGTGCAGGAACAGGGCCGCATTAAGGTAGTCCTGTGCCCCTGGGCTTATTGTTTCGCTGGGCCCCTGGTAGTCATCTGAGAGGGGGGTGGGGTTAGAGCAGAACGTTTTCACTTGATGATCATGCACTACATGGACAGGTTTAGCCATTGCGCACACTCTCTGTGTTTACGTCAGTGTCTCCCGCAGAATGCGTTTACATATGCGCCCTCCCGAGAACGTTGATGGGAAAATACCATGCTACAATTTGGATTTGTTAATAATAATCAGGAATGCAAAGTCATGAGAGGTGAAAAATGAGAGAAAGTCATAGCAGGTTTTCCATGGGTATTTTTTCAGTTGATTTTTGTATTGTTGTTGTATTCAAAACTTTTTTTTTTCTTAAAGGATTAAGCTTTGAGTACCGTTCACCTGGGGGATTTCTATGCCGTACCAGCAATGATGCACAAATCGTGTCAGTATTGGCAGCTATTCCTGCTCCCACCAAATGATGAGGGCCACGGATTTCTTTGAGCACTATGGCTAACTCATTTTAACCCATTAACTAATTTTAGCCAACCTAGCTAATGTGATTTCTGTGTGGCTATTATTACACTCAAATTCCTAGGTCCTTGGATAATGAGAGCATCTTCACAGCTGGAAGGCATAAATTCCACTTAACTTTAATGTTGTTTCTCTTTTCTCTTTTAAAGAGCGAATAATGTTGAAATTTCCAAGAAAATAATGCATGTTCTTCCATGGCCATCGCAATGATGCAGCTGTTTGCCTCAAGAGCAGAGTGCTGATGTGAGACAGGTGTTATTTGTGCATGCGACAGTAGGAGGTGCTCCGTCATGAGCTTTATTGCCAAGTATGCTTACACACACAAGGAATTTGTCATGGTGACAGAAGTGCAAATGCAACCATATATACATACATACAAACATATACTTTTAAACATATTTACATATAGTGACATAAAAAAACAAGATATAATAGATGAAAAAAGAGAAATATACAATAGAGCAATAATGTTGTTCGAATATTTTATATACAGATATACAGTTATGTGCAGGTGATGTATTGACATTGACAATTTAGTGTTATTTGCTGACAATATGTGGGTGTGCTGTCCATTTTTTATCTGTTTAGTGATTTTATGTGGAGTGTACGGCAAGAAAGTTCTTGAACACCTGGAATTCACCATGTAGGAATACTCCAAGGATGAACTTTTTTACCTTGAACACCATTTGCCTCCTGATACCTCTGTGTTGGGTACGGTGAAATCGTTACATCTTCTACGCCGGCCAAAATATGTTAAACAGGGTTCCCGTCGGAATCTTCATACAACTCGATTTGGTCTCACCGATGCACGGATCATCGTTATCCAGCCTCTTGTGGTGTCTGCTTTGCTAATCTCTCTTATCCTCAGAAGCGTACTGCATCTAGTGGAGGATTTTGCCTCAAGACAATAAGGTTTGCACAACTGAACACTCGTTCTATAAACAATAAAGCTGCTTCCATCAGTGACACTATTATGGATAATAAACTGGATTTTCTCTGCCTCTGTGAGACTTGGTATCAGCCGAATGACTGTGTCAATCTTAATATGTGTGCCCTGCCAGGCTACACATACATTAACCGGCCACGATCCACCGGTAAAGGTGGTGGACTTGCTGTCATTCACAGATCTGATGTTTTAGTTACTGAAGTTATGTTGCCTTGTTTTTCATCTTTTGAATGTTTGGTGTTTAAACTGAATGGTCCTTCACCGGTTCTTGTTTTAAATATTTATCGTCCTCCCAAACTAAACCCGGTGTTCTTCTCTGAGTTTACTGAGTTGTTAACACATACCAGTGCAATTTGCTCAGCTATTTTTTAATTGGTGATTTCAATATTCATGTAGACAATGTGAACTGTAACAATACTCTGAGTTTTATGGATGTGTTAGTGTTTCAACCTCACTCAGTGTGTTAACTTTCCGACACATATAAACGGTCATATACTTGACTTGGTTTGCACCTTGGGTGTGGCTATTGCCCAACTTGAGAGTACGTATGTGTGTTTAAGTGACCACAAGCTTCTTACCTTCTGTTTGATTCCTCCTTCATTTTTGACTGTAAATGAACGTACTGTTTATTTCAGGAAAATCAGAGACATTGATCATGACCTTCTCACTCATGCCTTTGGGGATCTATCAGTCATGTCCTCTGTTGACCAATATAATAATGTGTTAACATCGTTATTGGATGACTTTGCACCTTTGAAAAAACATGTTGTTTCTTTTAAGAGGTCATCTCCAATGGTATACATCTGAGCTACGTGGATTGAAGGCTCTTGGCAGGCAACTTGATCGGCAATATAGGAAAACTGGTTTGACAGTTCATAGATTGATGTTTGAGCAACATCACACTGATTACCTTAATTCTCCTAAAACTGATAAAACAGCATACTATTCAACTCTCATCAGCAGTAGTGGTTCAAACTCTGGTGTTTTGTTTAGAACAATTAACAATCTTATTAAACCTATCAGAAATGTTAGTTGTTCTACTACTGAGCAGTGCAATGAGTTTCTTAATTATGTTTCATGTAAGATTGAAAATATCTGCAACTCCATTGCTTCTGCCTGATTTTCTGACTTTGTGGAATTGTTACCTCTTCATTCTCTGGTTCCTGTATTTTCAAGTTTTACTGTTGTTAATAATGATTTTATTTTAAAATTGGTTTCTATGATGAACTCTACTACCTGCATTCTTGATCCTTTTCCTACTGTTGTGCTGAAACGATGCTTGCCAGCAATTGTTCCCCATATCACTACTATTGTCAATGTTTCACTTGAAACGTCTTGGTTACTTGTGTAACCTCCGTTCCCTGATGGAGGGAACAAGAAATTGTGTCGATGTAGTGACACTAGGGGTCAAACTTGGGAGCCCCAATCACCTCTGATAATTAGAGAAAAGGCCAATGAGAATTGGCGAGTGGAATTTGCATGCCACTCCCCCGGACATATGGATATAAAAGGAGATGGCTTGCATCCACTCATTCAGGTTTGTGCTGAGGAACCGAGACAGTGTCCCGGCCATTTCAGCGGGTAGTTCAGTGTTGTGGCAGGAGGGACACAATGTCTCATTCCCTCCATCTGGGAACGGAGGTTACAACAGTAACCAAGACTTTCCCTATCTGTCACTCACTCGACGTTGTGTTGATGTAGTGACACTTGGGGTCCCTATATAAAACGCCACAACCAGCTGAACTGTGTTACGCGGATCGGCGGTGCAGATGCAGGCAGGCTACCGCATGCCTAGTAACAAGTGCACACAGCCCCATCGTAACTTCCCAACGGCCCACATAAGTCTCATAGTCCCTCGTACCCCAAGGGGGGGGGGGGCAAAACGTACTTACAGTGGGAATAGGTTGCATGAGCTGTTTTGACATTTTCTCTTTTTTCCTCTTTGAAAATGAAAATTCACTTAGCTGGGACCAAGATACTGTATGTTCGCACCGGGGAAGGTGTTCTTTTCCCCCACGGAGAAAGGACACTGCAGAGACCACATCCTGCCCGAAGGGAGGTTAACATGTGGAGAGCACATCACATGGACTTACCAACCGGGAAGTACTACACATGGAAAGGAGTCCCTGTGGTAGGTCCTACCTGGAAGGGAGGAGCTCTACATGCACAGTGACTGGTGGCAGAGCAGAGCTCTGCCCAGGGGAAGACACGGGTTTACTGTCAGGGAAACTGTACCGTGGGAAACATCTCATATGGGATTACTGACAGGGAACCACTACATATGGAGCACCTATCCCAAGTGCATAGGGCTGACCTGACAGGGCATACTTCATGAGTACTGGGTCTGGCATCGAATTCCTCTGCCGAATTCGCCTGCTGCAGGGTGCTGGGGGAGGAAAGACATCCCGGGTTCGGCGCTGTTTGCAAGTGGTACACCCAGCCCGCTGCCCGCATATTTACCTGTTTATACCTGCTAACACATGGGACGAAACTGGCTCAACCTGGAGATTGTAAAATCTCGCAAAGGTATTGGGTGTCACCCAGCCCACTGCTCTACAGATGTCTGTTAGAGAGGCGCCGTTCGCCAGAGCCCAGGAGGATGCCACACTCCTAGTGGAGTGTGCTCGTACTCTCAGGGGGCACAGCGCACCCTGGGCCTGGTATGCCAAAGCAATGGCATCTACTGTCCAGTGGGCAATCCTCTTTGGAGACAGCCTTACCCCCTTCTGCTGTCCCCCAAAATAGACAAAGAGCTGCTCAGAGTGTCTAAAGCTCTCTGTGCGGTCCACTTAAACATGCAAGGCACGTACCGGACACAGCAACAACAAGGCTAGGTTTGCCTCCTCCCGGGGCAGTGCTTGCAAGTTCACCACTTGATCCCTAAAAGGAGTAGTGGGAACTTCGGGCATCTAGCCCGGCCGGTGTCTCAGGATCACTTGAGTGTATGCCGGACCGAACTCTAGGCACATATCGCTGACAGAGAACGCCTGCAGGTCCCCAACCCTCTTGATGGAAGTGAGTTCAGTCAGGAGGGCCATCTTCAATGAGAGGGCTTTTAGCTCGACTGACTCCAGGGGCTCAAATGGGGCTCTCTGTAGGCCCAGCAAGACTACACAGAGGTCCCATGAGGGAATGAGGCATGGCCTAGGAGGATTCAGCCTCCTGGCACCTCTAAGGAACCTGATGATCAGGTTGTGCTTACTAAAGGACTTACTGTCTACCGCATCGTTGTAGGATTATCCACGAACGAAGCCATCAAATGAACACAACACCACATTCCACAGATCAGAGAGATTCCCCCACCAAGCCATTAGAGAGTCATAAAAATGAGTCCATGGCACCTAAATTGCTGAAGGAGACCGTCTCCACCATTCCTGCTTAATCTCAAACTAGGGTTTGTATGACAGAGCTAACCTATATGGACAACCCTTCTTTGTTCCACAAACTTAAACCCTCTGTAAGACCAAATGGCCAAGTAAGACCTTGTGACCTTAAATGCATAAATCCACAGCCATATCAGGAAACGGAGACTCGTGAAGGAATCCATGAACGTTGTACCTTCACTGAGTTAACCCTCTTAAATGTACAGAATGCATTTAAACCTACAATGTACACCATACCTAGCCTCGCTAGATAATTCTGAAAATTACTTTGACCTGTGATTACTTTTATAACTGACAAATTAATGATTATAGCCTGATGTACCTTTTAAAATATGTGTAGTGATTTGTAATCACTTCTAACTAACAAATCAATAAGTATAATCGTTAATCTTGTATTATTCATCTCATTCTACTAAGAATGATAACTAACCTGATAATATACCGTGACAATCAGGTTTCTCATAACGTGTAATGTTTTATCCATGTTGTAAAACCAATGAATTAATCAGTATGATTGGTAATCAGGGATTTTCATGTTTTGTTTCTTACACGTGTAATACCCATGAAAGTATGTCACAGTATGTAAATGCTTGCTTGTTTACGTAGAAAATGTTGTTGACAACGAATGTCATGTCTCTTGCAACGTTTTCAAGATATAAAAGTTCATGATTAAACATTCACTATTTTGAGCGGGAATTTACCACACAAAAGATCGTAAATCAACTGTGAAGAGGACAGACCAGTCAACCATGTGACTCTGAAAAGCCATTTCTGATTGGCTCAGGACGCCTTTTGGGTGCGGCCAATTTCAGTTCAAACATTCCTAAACAGGAAGAACACGCTGTCTTACTTTCTTCACTGCTTCTTCTCTACTCATCACTTGCTTTTCACTGCAGCTCTTCAGCTCCAGATCCTCCGTGCCATGTAGAGTTCAGGAAAACTCAGGACCCGGAGTCCTGAGGAAGCCTCTCACTCGCTGCTCTACTGTTCAGACACCCAACGGGAGTCACGAATCCTCCTTGCAGAAGGCCTCGCTTCATCCAGGCAACAAACTATCAGCGATCATAACAGAGTCCAAGACATCGACGAAATGAACTTTCTTCAAATGCCAAAGAACCAAGCAACTCAAGGAAATGCAATGAGACGCAAGTACATCTCCAGACTTTTGTTCAAAGTGCTGGTGTATTAGTTACAAATCCGATAGCAAATCGATGTAGACTCAAAGAAGGATAGATGGTTCTTAAGGCATTGTCAACAGACTCTATGTATTGATCATTTATTTCACATTCTGTCACTACTCACCAACCTGTTTCATGTTGTATGTGTTAGATTAGTTTTATGTTTAGATTAGCAATAAAGTTTGTCTGTATTTAAAGATAATTTGACTGTGGTATATTTTGATAAATAAGCTCATCCCTGTTTTTAAAAGATTTCGCTTCAAAACTGTACCTAAATATGTGTAATATTATTTTCAAAAAGCCATGAAAATAATATTACTCCAATAAGTGAATTAACCATAATTCCCTTATTAAAGCTAATTCCTTACAGTAGAAATTGTGAGTGGATACAACAAGATGCTGTATTACAATTTTAATGGTGGAGAATTTTATTCAGACAAATAATCTAGTTATTTGTTATTTATCTAATTTATAATGGTTGTCGAACACGACTAATTCCATTATAAATTTCCTTACATAATAATGTAGAATAAGGACAGTTTAATTTAATTCCTAGCTCACACATACTGTTTCCCTACACCATGGTGTGCCGCTATGGTGGCCACATACACTTTTAAGGTGGAGGGGGACAGCCGCCCCTCCAACCTCTCCTGACTGCGCATCTCTGTGGGTCTTCACCTCGGGAAGAACACCAATTCACGAACAAACACCACTTCAAGGCATACAGCTGCCTCATAGAGGGAGCTCTGGCATGAGTGATAGTGTCTAATGAGGGGCTTTCACGAGGAGAGTGAGCTCCGAGAACCAAGTCTGGGTGGGCTAGTACGGTGCCACCAACACAACTTGTTCTTCATCCTCCCTGACTTTGCACAGAGTCTGTGCAAGCAGGCTCACTGGGGGAAATGCATATTTGCGCAGGCCCCGGGGCCAGCTGTGTACCAACGCGTCCGTGCCGAGCAGGGCCTTGGTCAGGGAGTACCATATCGGGAAGTGGGAGGATTCCTGGGAAGCAAACAAGTCTACCTGCGCTTCGCCGAATCGACTCCAAATCAGCTGAACCACCTGGGGGTGGAGTCCCCACTCTCTTCCGAGCGTCACCTGTCATGACAGCACGTCCGCCACGCGATGGTGTTTGCCTGGGATGTGAGTGGCCCACAATGACTTCAGTCGCTGCTGACTCCAAAGGAGGAGATGGCGGGCGAGTGCGACATGCAATGTCAGTGTAAACCGCCTTGGCGATTAGGGGAACCCCTGCCCGTAGAAATATGTGACCTTGTACTGATATGCCTGACCCTCGAAGGCAACCCCAAGGAATGGTCTGTGTCGAGAAAAAATCGAGACATGAAAGTACGCGTCCTTCAGGTCTACTTCCGCGAACCAATCTTGATGCCAGATGCATGACAGAATGCACTTCTGCATCAGCATTTTGAACAGGAGCTTGTGCAGGGCCCGATTCAAAGCTCACATGTCTAAGATTGGCTGCAGCCCACCACCTTTTTTCGGTATGATGAAGTAGGGGCTGTAAAACCCCTTCTTCATTTTGGCTGGAGGGATGGGCTCTATTGCATCCTTCTCTAGAAGGACTGCGATTTCCGTACGTAGAACAGTGGCATCCTTGCCTGCTACTGAGGTAAAACGGATGCCATTGAACCTGGGCGGGCGCCTTGCGAATTGAATCGCATAGCTGAGTTGGATTGTCCAGACGAGCCAGACGACGGGTTGGAGAGCGCTAACAATGCCTCCAGACTCCATGCAAGGGGCACCAAGGGGACAATCGCCTTTGACATACCTGCGGATGGGGCCTTGTGGCAGGGCGGAGCAGGAGCTGCCACATCGAAGGGCCTCACATCCCGAACTCAAGGCTGTGCTGAGAGAGATGTTAGAGCACTTACCTCGCTCCATGTACCCACCAAAGGACCGATCTGTGATGGGAGAGGAGGCTGGGCGTCCTCATGGCGTCACATATGCCTGATCGTGGGTATGTGTATGTCGCAGCTGGGTGTGCGAAGGCAGAGGACTCGTATCCGCAGCGTCCCTGCTGTGAGTGTTTGATGTATGGCTGTCATGACAACGATGGCCATAGACACCGAGTGTGTGACCCAGAGAATGAGGAAACCATAAAACCATATGCGGCAAAATCATAAAAAAAGGGAACAAAAGATTCTTCTCCCAGCCCTCCACTGGGGGATGAAGTGGTCTGTGTACCACCTCCTGGTTGACAGTGGGTCTCCTCACCACTGGGTCGCCCATCTCAGGGATGCTTCGAAGCCCTCCTGGGGTTCTTGGAGCCAGACCAAGGGACGGGGGCATCAACTTCCTGTGGGAAGCTCTACGCTGAGGCCAAGCTGTCGGCTCGGGCTTTGGCGGAGCCGGTGTTGGGGTAAAGTCCTCGACAGTGTCACCGAAGAGGCCACCTTGAGAGATGGAGGCATCAAGAAAGCAAACCTTATAGGCGACACCTGCAAGGTTGAGCCACAAGTGGCACTCCTGGACCACCATAGTGGACATCGCCTGCCCGAGAGCCCGCACCATGACCTTCGTCACCCGCAGGGTGAAATCGATTGCCGAGCACAGCTCCTGCATCAATCCCAGGTCAGGAATACCCTCGTGCAGCTCTTTCAGAGCCTTGGCCTTGTGGACCTGCAGGATGGCCATGGCATGTAAGGCAGAGGCGGCCTGCCCAGCAGCATTGAAAGCCTTTGCCGTCAAGGACGACGTGAACTTACAGGCCCTGGATGGGAGCCTAGGATGATTCCGCCAGGTGGCGGCGTTTTGCGGGCACAGGTGCACCGCAATCGCCTGCTCCACCTGAGGAACCTACGTGTACCCCCTGGCCACTCCGCCATCGAGGGTAGTGAGAGCGGAAGAATTAACGAAACGGGACCGGGCAGTAAAAGGTGCCCTTCACGACTTCGTGAGCTCCTCATGCACCTCTGGGAAGAAAGGAACTGGGGCAGAGCATGGCTGTGTGCGGTGCTCTGAGCCCAGGAACCAATTGTCCAGCCATGAGCGCTCAGGGCAGGGTGGAGGGTTCCACTCCAGCCCGACACTTGCGGCAGCCAGGGCAAGCATGGCCATCAGCTCCGAGTCGGCCTCTGACTGGGCGACTGCATCAGATGGTGGGAGCTCAGTCGAGTCCTCAGCGTCAGACTGCAAAAGCCCGCTCTCCGATGCTGTGATCGATACCTTATCCTCATCTCAAGCCCCGAATGAGATATTAAGCCCACCCTGCCCAGCGTTCGCTGACTCATCCATGAACTCGACCGGTGGAAATGAGCATGCTGGGGAATGAGAGGTCTGTGGGGATTCGCCCGGCGGAAATGCTCCCAATGAAGCCCCCAAATCGCCCCCAGCGCTAGCTGCCATGTCCTTGTGCATGCAAGCAGAAGGACCAGGACGGGGAGCGGCTGGAGTGGCTTACCCTATATGAAAGAAAGTAAGCCGCGATCGTAACGTTGCCATGGTCATGTTCTCGCAGTGAGAACATGAGCCATCCACGAATGCTGTCTCAGCGTGACTACGACCCATACACGTGAGACATCGATCGTGGCATAAGAGGAAGAGAGATACCGACCACATCCAGGAACTGCACATAGACAGAAAGTCATCTTTAAAAAGACGCTCTCCATCAGTGCTTCACTGTTTTAGAGAAAATTACTCTTTTAGTGTGGCTGCTGAAGCGCCCAGGGGCGTTCTCTGCACTTATCTTTGCGAGGAGAGAGAACCCGCTGTAAATGCACCATATATCCAACAGCTTATACACTCTTTCAGGTGAATGGAATGCCAGTGGAAGCTCTACACTGATCGGCTCTGAAGAACAAATCTGAATGAGTGGATACAAGCCATCTCCTGTTATACCCATATGTCCAGGTGAGTGGCATGCAAATTCCACTCACCAATTCTCATTGGCCCTTTCTCAAATATCAGAGGTGATTGGCGCTCCCAAGTTCGACCCCTAGTGTCACTACATCAACACAACATCGAGTGAGTGATAGATAGGAAACTGGGTTTGTCCCCTCTGCTCTTAAAATGGCAGCAGTTGTACCAGTCCATAAAACTTGGAAGTGAAACTGCTGACATGTCCAATTACAGGCCTATTTCAAATTTACCATTTCTGGCAAAGATTCTTGAACATGTGGTTACTGGTCAACTGTAAAGACATTTATCTATGAACTGTTTATTAGAACCTTTTCAATCAGGGTTTATGTCTGGACATAGTACAGAGACTGCACTTGTGAGGGTCATGAATGTCCTCATTACAGCAGATTCAGGGGCTTGTGGCATTTTGGTCTTGTTAGACCTCACTGCTGCATTTGATACTATTTGTCACACAGTTTTGTTGGACAGACTATAAAAGTGGATCTGCCTTTCTGGCATTGTTCTCAATTGGTTTAAATCTTACATATGAGCATTCACAGTTTGTCTATATTGGCATTAATAGATCCCAGACAGTTCCAATGTGACAGGGGATTCCGCAGGGGTCAGTTCTGGGTCCTATTCTGTTCAGTATCTACATGTTGCCTCTTGGACAGATTATCCAGAAGTTTGTGCTGGGTTTTCATTGTTATGCTGATGATATCCAGATTTATATCAGCACTCAGCCAGACTGCTCATTAGCATCTTCAACACTCTCTGCTTGTTTGTCAGAAATCAAGACCTGGATGAAACATAATTTTTTGATACTGAATTGTTCCAAAACTGAAATTCTTTTAATTGGTACTCCGAATGCTGTGAGTAAATGTAATGGTTTGGAACTTTATGTGGATGACAGTTCAATTATTCATGCAAACCAGGTGCGGGACCTGGGTGTAATCTTTGATGCACAGCTTTTAATACACATTTTAAAAACATTACAAAAGTGGCCTTTTTCCATCTCTGAAATATTGCCCGTATTAGGCCTTTTCTTTCTCTGCCTGTTGCAGAAAGGCTTATTCATGCCTATATTACATCCAGGCTTGATTGTTATAACGTACTTTTTGTAGGTCTACCGGCAAACTCAATTAAGAGGTTACAATATATACAGAATTCAGCTGCTCGTGTTCTGACTCGCACATCTTCACATCAGCATTACCCCTGTCCTTTCTCAATTACATTGGCTCCCAGTTCAATCTCGTATTGATTTTAAAATTCTTATGTTAACTTTTAAAGCAGTACATGGGCTGGCTCCAGTTTACATTTTGTGATTTGGTAACACCCTATACTTCCACCCGTTCTCTTCAATCTGCTTGTACTATTACACTATATCAGCCTCTTTGAAAATTTAAAACTATGGGTGGTAGTGCCTTTTATTGCATTGCTCCAAAGCTGTGGAACTCATTACCTGTTTCCATTAGGAGTGGTCCTTCATTTGAATGTTTTAAAAAACTGCTTAAAACGTACTTTTTTTAATCAGGTTTTTAAATTATTATTATTATTATTATTTTTATGTGCTCTGATTGTTGTTAATGTTATTGTAGATTATATTGTAAAATTGTGATTGTAATGTACTGTAGCACTTTGAGTACAAGAAAGGCGCATTACAAATAAAATGTATTATTATTATTATTATTGTTATTATTGAAGAAGAGGTAGGATATGTTAAAGAAAATATAAATGAAATATAGATATAACTAGGAATGGATGGATTGAATATTTCACATGGTTGTATTTACAAAAGGAAAGTATTTGTGGGCTGTTTTAATAGTTCATGAGGTGGCTGGCCTGATGGAAAAACTGTTCCTGTGCCTGGCTGTTCTGGTGCTCAGTTCACTGTAGTGCCGGCCTGAGGTCAACTGTTTGAAAAGGAAGTGTGCTGGGTGAATGGGGTTGTAGCGAATTAGCTTAAAAGGGAATTATTTATAATTAATTATAACTGGTTATAATCAATAATAAATATTTAGATTAGATCTTAGAATTAACTGTAGCAGAATCGATATTACAATTACTTGATCTGTCCGTCCAGCGAGCAGACAATATAATTATTTATCAATTCTAGGAAAATTACTTTCCTGGCCAAGGAACAATAGTCTTCCTACTTATACAGTGCTAGCAGTAGTTTAGCATGTAGCAAGGAGCAACATTCAGTGACTTTGAATTGTGAGCGGAACACAGAGACAATCAATTGTGAATATAAGGGATTTAATAAATGAAACTATAACTAACATACAAACAAACTAAGCAAACATACATATATAGAATGAAGGAAAGTAAGGAAAAGAGAGAGAGAAGAGCACAGAATGGCAATATTTCACGTCAGTTAACCACAACCTAAATGAGAATCATCAGAGGCACAATTCACCTTAAAAGGGGTTCAAACTTAAACGCGCATCTAATCAGTTGTAAATGGTTACTTACATTGGTTTGTTGCTGAATAAGAGTCTTGATGCGGTAGATGAGGTTCTCGATGATTTCTTTAGGAGTGAGTTGAAGAAGTCCACAGGAAATCCACAAAGTTACTTGAAGGTAAACACTGCCAGAAGGTTAAACTCAAGAGAGAGTTTTGGAGTGGGTTGGTCTCAAGAAGAAGAAGTTTTGAGCGATGATTAGTCTGCGCTCTGGAGTTTTGATAGTTCATTGCCGCACCCATTTTGTGGGTGGAGTGGCCAATCAGAGGCATGCATTTTGAGCGGGAGAAACATCCTTTGTCTCCGTTTATGGCCCATTCGCATTTTATTGCTGATCTGGACCGCTAGTGCAGCTTTTAATTCAAAACATAGTAAGAATTGTTCGATGCATTTCACGATCACATGGTGTACATTATTGTGTGAGAAATAAAGGGAAGATCATTTTGATACCAAGAAGGTAACCTCCAGACGATATTAAAGCAGAGATACACTCATACACTTGAATATAGGCATTTAACGTCTAACTAATACAAGTAAAGGGTTTTAACTAAGTTAATATGATAGGGGAATATACATACAACACATGCATATAGCAGATACATTTACAACTGCTTACTATGGCCTAAATAGAGAAAATGTCTTTAGGTGTGTGTGTGACGTGTATTGGAATTACTGGAGGCAGACAACTGCTCTGGTGCCTGGCACGGGGGGGGGGGGGTCACCCATTATGGTGGAATGTGTTTGAAGCTTGATGGAGACACTTCAGAGGAGACCTGTTTTAGCATCCTTTTGATAGTGATAAAGACCATCTGCAATTTAGCACCCATATAAATGTAAACATGGAGGCCAGGTCAGTAATTTATATGCAAATGTCAAAAGGCTAAAAGGTTTTTTTTTCAAACAAAGTTTTTTTCAAACAAAGTGTAATTAGCCATCACTGATCTTACACAGACGTTATAGGGTCGAGTGATTTTACCAGCCCTTTTCATCACTCTGTATATGTACAGTTATAGCAGGGTGGGTAGGGGAGCACCAGTAATCCTCTCAGCAGTCCGAACTATCCTTTAAAGTCTTCTGATGTCTGACTTGGTAGCTGAACCAAACCAGACAGTTATAGAAGTGCAAAGGACCGACTCAATGACTGCTGAGTAGAACTGTATCAGCAGCACCTGTGGCAGGTTGTACTTCATCAGCTGGCGAAGGAAGTGCAACCTCTGTTGGGCCTTTTTCAAAATTGAGTCTATATGGTTCTGCCACTTAAGGTCCTGTGAGATGGTAGTGCCCAGGAACCTGAATGACTCCACTGGTGCCACAGTGCTGTTCAGAATGGTGAGCGGTGGTAACGTTGGGGTGTTGGGTTGGGATGTTTTGACTGCACCAGATGGCCAACGGTTCAACTTCCCTTCTGTATACAGACTCATCGGCAACTTGGATGAGGCCGATGACTGTAGTGTCATCTGCAAACTTCAGGAGCTTAACAGAGGGGTCATTTGTGTACAGGGAGAAGAGTAGTGGGGAAATTACACATCCCTGGGAAGCACCAATGCTGATTGTACATGTGCTGGAGGAGAATTTCCCCATTCACACTATCTGCTGCCTGTCTGTCAAAAAGCTGGTGATCCACTGACAGATAGAGGCAGGAAAAGAGAGCTGGGTTAATTTAGTCCACAGGAAAGTGGGGTTGATGGCATTAAATGCTGAACTGAAGTCAACAAATAGTATCCTTGCATAAGTCCTTGGTCTGTCTAGATATTGAAGTATGTAATGCAGTCCCATATTGACTGCATCATCCACAGACCTGTTTGCTCGATAGGTAAACTGCATGTGATCCAGAAAGGGTGAAGTGGCGTCCTTCAGGAGGGCCAACACCAGTCTCTCAAATGACTTCATGACCACAGACGTCAGAGTGATGGGTCTATAGTCATTAAGTCCTTTGATCTTGGGTTTCTTTGGGACAGGGATGATTGTGGAGCATTTGAAGCAGCAGGGAACTTCACACTGCTCCAGTGATCTGTTGAAGATCTGTGTGAAGATGGGGGCCAGCTGGTCAGCACAGGATTTTAGACAAGTGGGTGAAACACTGTCTGGGCCCTGTGCTTTTCTTGTCTTCTGTTTCCGGAAAACCCGGCACACATCCTCTTCACAGATCTTAAGTGAAGTTAGAGTAGCATCAGCGTGGGTGTGCGGTGTGAGACTGGGCTTTTCAAATCTACAGTAAAACACATTTAGGTAATCAGCCAATTGTTGATTCACTACAGTGTTGGGGATGGTGTCTTGTAGTTGGTAGAGTCTTTCAGGCATTTCCACACAGATGCAGGATCGTTGGCTGAAAACAGTTTTTTCAGCTTTTCAGAGTAGCTTCTTTTAGCCACTCTGATTTCCTTAGTCAGTGTGTTCCTGGACTGGTTGTACAAGATTTTATCCCCACTTCTGTAAGCATCCTTTGACCTGATGAAGCTGCCTGAGTTTTGCTGTAAACCATGGTTTGTCATTGTTGTATGTTAAATTAGTCCTAGTAGGAATGCACATTTCCTCAAAGAAATTGATATATGATGTCACAGTATCTGTGAGCTTGTCCAGGTCTGTTGCTGCAGCCTCAAAAACACTCCAGTCAGTGCAGTCAAAGCAGGCTTGTAGTTCTAGCTCTGCTTCATTGGTCCATCTATTTACAGTCCTTACTACAGGCTTAGCTGATTTTAGTTTCTGCCATATTTCATCCGGGAAGTGGACATTGACCTGTAACACGAATATATGACCTAAGAACAATAACTGCGGAAATAATCTGCTCTAGTTTTGTTAAACAAGCACCATTTAAGTACAAGAAACAACTTTATTGGTGTATGTCTCACTTACAGTTGAAAAGACCAGTTTGATGTGGGGTTCTCTGCCGTTCTTTTAAATCCAGCATTTTTAACGTGACATCTCTTCAGTGCCCAAGGGATTATGGGACGGTAAATTGTCCCGTCGATCTGCACTTCAGAATTTCTCCGGAAATGGTAGGTCATCCAGGTATTTCTCATTTACTGCTTCATGAATACTGAGGATTCGGATATACACCATTGGCATTGTATTTGGCATACTATATAGTAGGGAATTATGGATATTCGTATGCAGCAACTGTGTAGTCGGCAACAGTAGGTTGACATTTCTCGAGCTAAACTTAGTCTAAATTCTAAGCACTGCCTCCAGTGGTTGAAGTGGGAAGTTTTATTGATTTATAAATTAACACACACAAAAAAAAACAACATGTATATAATGAATCAATCACTTTAAACATTAAACCCCCACCATATCCCCTCCCCCTACCAAACTCCCACCCCACCCTGACCCCCCCACGAACACCCCTGTGGTCAATAGAATATAGACACACACACACAAAAAAAAATACAATAATCAAGTGTACATATATATATATATGAACTCTAAATTACTCCCTCCACCACCCCTTCTCGAGATTCCCCCAAAAATGCTAGGTAATTGCCCCATTTCTTATTATAAAAATCTCTAACTCCCATCCTTCTGCTCGACCCCTCCTCAAAGGCAGCCACCCTCCCCAACTCCGCGTACCACTCCAGGAACGAGGGTGCTCCATCCGACTTCCAACTCCTCAAAATAACCTGCTTACCAATCATCACACTGGTCAAAACCCAGTCCTTCATGTACTTATCCTCCAAATCCATGACCTTCCCATCTCCAAAAATACAGAGTCTGGGGCAGAACGAGACCTGAGTGCCCAACACATCACACACACAACTTTGCACCTTCAGCCAAAATTCTTGAATCTTACAACACCTCCAAAAAACATGGGTTGTGTCTCCATCTTCTGATTGACATCGCCAGCAGGTGGGTGTGTCTTTAAGACCAAGCATATACAATCTAGAGGGGGTCCAATAGACTCTGTGAAAAATCTTGAATTGCATAAGGCAAACCCTTGCATCTCTAGATGCAGATTTGACATTTTTTAGAATCCTAGCCCACACTCCCTCCTCCAATACCAAGCTCAGATCCTTCTCCCACAATCTCTTAAGAGAAGCTGAAGCTCCGTCCCCCAGACTCTGAATTAACAGGGAGTAATACATTGATGCCCTGTGACCTTTTCCGAAAGCAGTAATCACCACTCCCAGAGTATCTGCCACTTTAGAGGGGTGTAAACCACTCCCAAAAATAGTACAAATCAGGTGGCGCAACTGTAAATACTTATAGTACTGAGATCTGGGAATCCCAAAAAGTTGAACCAAATTTCACAGAGTGTAGTAACCCCCCTCCCAATCCATTCTGACCAGCAAAAAGGGGACTTGTTGATGCATAATTTGGGGTTCAGCCATATGCTCGAGGCAGCATTTAAATAAATGTCTGAATTAAACACTCTGGACACCTTTGTCCATACCGAGTTCAAATGCGGGATAACGGGATGTAACTTAACTTCTCCGATTAATTTGATAAAAAGGCTCTGCAATGGTGAAATAGGGGCAAGAACTTCCTGTTCTATACAGAACCAGGGAGGGCCTCTCTCAGGTGGAAGCGACCAATGAGCCAAATGTCTGAGACCAAATGCATAATAATAAAATAAATTCTTGTGTAGGCCTAGCCCACCTTTGTCAATCGGCCTATGTAACTTTTTGAAATGTAATTTGGGATGCTTACCATTCCAAATGAAGGACTTTGCTATGTTGTCAAATTGCTTGAAATAAGAGAGGGGGACATCTATAGGGAGAGACTGTAACAGGTAGTTGAATTTTGGAATACAATTCATTTTAATAACATGAACTTTCCCGATCATAGATAAATGCAATGAAGCCCACCTGCCCACATCGCTCGAAAACTGTTTTATTAAGGGGTCAAAATTAACTATAACTAAATCACACAATTTTGCCGGGAATAAAATGCCCAAATACTTAATGCCCTGTTTGGGCCACTGGAAAGCGCCCGGCTGGAAAGCTATCGCTGGGCAATACGCTGTCAAAGCCAAAGCTTCGGATTTAGACCAATTGACTTTGTATCCTGAAAACGTAGAAAAGGAATTCATAATACTAGGGAGGCAAGGCATAGATCTAGTAGGGTCAGAGATGAATAATAAAATATCATCTGCGTAAAGCAAAAGCTTATGTGCCACCACCCCTGGAAAGTCCTCCTCCTTTCTTATCGCATCTGCTAATGGTTCCAGGGCAAGACAGAACAATAATGGGGAAAGAGGGCAACCCTGACGAGTGCCCTTATTCAAAGTAAAATAATCTAAAATTAATCCATTTGTTTTTACCGCTGCTACAGGGTATCTATAAAGTAACTTAATCCAACCAATAAATGTACTCCCGAACCCATATATTTCCAAAATCTTAAAAAGATCATCCCATTCTACCATATCAAACACCTTTTCGGCGTCAAGTGAGATGGCAGCGACCAGAGTCTGATCATTCGGCACTGACCACATGATATTGATGAAACGCCTAATGTTGTCAGAAGAGCTGCGGCCCCTTATAAACCTCACCTGATCTATATGTATAAGAGATGTCATAACTTTACTTAATAGATTAGCCAAACTTTTTGACAACTAGCTGGATCAGGGAAATTAGATGGTAACTCTAACACTCGCTTGGATCTTTGTCCTTTTTAAGAATCAGACTGATCCGGGCTTGTGTCATGGTTGGGGGAAGCTTTCAGTTCTTTAATGATTCTGTATAAACTTCTAGCAAAAGTGGAGCCAATTCTGTAGCATAAAATCTAAAAAATTCAGCGGCAAAACCATCTGGCCCTGGAGATTTGCCTGAAGGCAAGGCCTTAATTACCTCGTCAAGCTCATCCAAGTTTATCTCAGATTCAAGAGAATGTTTTTGCTCATTCGTCAATTGAGGAAGTTCTAATGGTTCCACAAATGTTCTAATATATTCATCAGTAGACGAAGATGTGGAACTATAGAGATCAAGATAGAACTCTTTAAAAGCATTATTAATATCAATGGCTGAGGTAAAACTTTCACCACCAGCAGATTTCACTGACGGAATGGTAGAAAAAGACTCTCTCTGTTTTATATATCTAGCCAGAAGCTTCCCTGCTTTGTCCCCCGACTCAAAGTATGACTGTCTTGCCCTGAACAACCAAAACTCCACTTTCTGTGACAAAATAGTATTATATCTATATTTCAGTTGGGTCAATTCTCTGAGGCCATCAGACGACATTCGGCGCTTCAGCTCTGCATCGGCACTTTTAATATTCTCTTCCAACTCCACGAGTTCTCGTGCTTTGGAGTTTTTTGATGAATGAGGCATACTGTATGATCCCGGCTTAAGTGCCTCCCAAGCCATGCCCACAGAGGATAATGATGACCAGTTGGTCTCCATATAAACGTTGATTTCAGTCTTTAACATTTGTTGGAAATCAGGATTTTGCAAAAGGGATACATTAAAACGCCAACTATGTGATTTCTTTTTCTCTGTATGTGGCAACATTTCTAAACTCACCAGGGCGTGATCTGAGACTAAGATGTTTCCAATTGAGCAGTCAACAACAGATGGAATGAGGGACTTAGATATATAAAAAAATCTATTCAAGAATAAATCTTATGAACTGATGAAAAATATTTATAATCCCTACCAGATGGGTTCAAAAGTCGCCAGATATCTGCAAGACCAAGATTTTTACACAGACTGTGATGCATCAATGTTGCTCTAGGGGGCTTACACACTTTTGCTTCACTATGATCAAGTATTGAGTCCGTCAATAAATTAAAGTCTCCTCCCAATATTATATCATGAGGGGTGCTAGCGGTTTGCAACATCCCTTCAGGATCTATAAAAAAGCCCTGATCATTAGCGTTAGGTGCGTAAATATTAGCCAAAATCAACCTTTTCCCATGAATATCTGCTAAAACAATAATGACTCTTCCTATTTTATCTTTAATCTGTTTGAGAAATTAGAATTGTAGATGTTTATTTATCAATATAATGACCCCCCTGCTCTCACTTGAGCCAGCACTAAAGAAAACATGTCTACCCCATCTTCCCAATTTGTTCAGCTTCCTGTGGTGAAAGATGCGTTTCTTGAAGAAACACTATATCATATTTCTTGCGCTTAAGAAAAGAAATAACCTTCCTTCTTTTTATGGGGTGCCCCAATCCATTGACATTCCATGTGGAGAGAGACAATCCACTCATATTAACAACTGACATATTGATATAATAAAATAAAAAAATTGTGTGTCAAAAGCAAGATTATACAGACCACATTTCCCATTAATGCAACAATCAAACCCCGAACTTCCCCCCGAACAAAACAAACAGAAAAAAGAAAAACGTGCGCATTAACCCTGTGCACGACAGCACCAACTGGCATCAATCCCTCTAAACTCATAAGGTCCATGTACGCATGCGAGAGCCCCCGCGACAACTTTACCATCAGATTGCTCAAGTCCGGTGCTTCTGCACAGGTTTTGTGAGGCAAAATTACACAACAGAAAATACTTTGTAAAACAAACTCCAGCCAATAGGCAGAATAAACACAAAGAACGTGTAGATTCATTCACAAAACTGTCTTGAAGGTGTGTTCCTCCACAAAACAAACTCCAGCTGAAATAAAGCCGTACAGTTTCCTCGGACAGACAGACAAGTGTTCAGTGAGCCGGCTGTTATGAGTGCAACAGATGATGTAATCATTCCAATGTCCCTTAAAAAATACTCCACAAAACAAATTCCCACCAACAGGAGGCGCAAGCACAAAGAACGATCAGATTCATCCACAGCTGACCCAGAGGAGTATTATTCAACAAAACAAACTCCAGCCGCTAGGCGGAGCCAGCACATAAAGAAACAAAATAGGCATCCCAGTTCCTCAGATGATCAAGTGTCAAATTCACTCGGAGGCCACATAAAAAAAATACATTATGACTTACTCAGACTGACAACTTTATAAAAGACGTCCTTTATGTGAGTATGTAGATATTTTGAGGTCATCCATAGTGTTCATTCTCAATCTGGCCGGGAACTTCAGTGTAAAAACATTCTTCCGTCAATGCAAAAGTTTCTTGGAGTGTCATGCCACAAAACAAACTACAGCTACTAGGCGGAGCCAACGCAAAAAGAAACAAAAATGGCACCCAGCTTCCTTGGACAGTCGAGACATTGAACAGCGAGTCAGTCCACTCACATAAGAAATGCCCAATTGTTTACTCACCCATAGTTTGTATGAAGGCCAGTGCCTTTTTGGGGCATAAAAATACTTTACCATCCTGGTGTCTATTCTCAGTTTGGCCGGAAACATCAGTGCAAAGTGATCTTCCGTTGATGTAAGAGTTTCTTACATTCCTTGAACTTATCGTGTTTCTCTCTGTCGAATTCGCAAAGTCTGGGAACAAGAAAATATTGTGATTCTTCCAAGAAAGCTTTCCTTTGCTCCTCGCCTGGCGCAACACGAGATCTTTATCGGATGATCTCAGACATTTGGCCAGGATTGATCAGGGCCTGTCTCCCTCAGCAGCTCACTCGATTTCCAGTTTATGGCCTATTATGTTGAGCAGACTTGGGAAGATCTCATCAAGGAATTTCACCATATCTCTGCCCTCTTCATGCTCAGGAATTCCAAAAATTCGTATGTTATTCCTTTGGTTCATATTTTCGAAATATTCAAGTTTTTCCAAAATGTGTTCCAAGTTTGTTTTGGACGCAGGCGGATTAGTGGATAATTCCCTTTCCGAAGATTCCAGATAATCGATTCGTTTTTCAACTTCTGTCACTCTTGTGACCAATTCAGAGAATTTTGTTTCTATCGCCTTAATCAATCGACGTATTACAGCGAGATCCTCCAAGTCGGCAACAACCTTCGTCAGCATCAACCTTCGTCAGCATCACCGAGATGTTGGACAGTTGACGCTGGATTTCATCTCCCGACGTGCCATCCAAATCGAGTCCCCGGTTCGCAGTTCCGTCAGAGGCCTCAGCTTGAACACATAAGTGTCCTTTAATGTCTCCAGAGTCTGAGGATTTTGACTTCTTTGCCATGTTTACCTCAAAGAATAAATATGTAACGGGGTGTATCAAATGTTACCGGATTATAACATGAAAATACTTTAAAAAAACTAGCAAAGTGCGCAGAGCTAGTCGCTCACACATCTGCTCCTCGCATTGCGTCATGTTAAGTGGGAAGTTTTTTTAAATGTACAGGCTGAGTTCTGAGTGAAATTCCCACAAATGGTTGCTAAAGCTAGTTGTAAAGCAAGTTGTTTTTAGCTGTAAATGATGTAATACAGTTTAAAGGAGTGCATATTTTATTAACTCTGCCCCAAAACCCCAACCCTCACCATTTGTGGTGTGAAAATGTTATCTTCAAAATAGAAAATGGAAACATCCGAATCACGCTCATCACCGATTATGCAAACACAATTACTTCATACTTTCAACGCAGGATGAGAATCAGGGTCTCCCATGATGCTGAGGCAACACGCTATGAACTGCGCCACAGGAGATGTTAAAAAGACTTGATGTAAACCAATTGATGTAAAAATGTCTGAAGGGAGTTGCCGCTTGTCAGTTACTCTGCAAAATGGGGCTGATGTCAGGCTGCCTGAAGTTTTAGTAGCAGCATCCTGACTTCCCATGTGATCATGCTGGTGCATAGTAATGTCAATGTCAATGTCACTTTATTTATAAAGCACAACTAAGCTGTTGACCAGTGTGCTGTACATAATAAACTAAAAGTTATAACTCATCAAAAATACATAAATAAAATAAACAATCCACAGCAATACATCTCTAGGGCATAGAAAAAATGGCAAAAAAAGAACCAACACCTCACTGATTAAAAGCTTTCACAAACAAATATGTTTTAAGTTGTGATTTAAAACTGGATATGGTCGATGCAGTCCTGATACTCAGGAAGACCATTCCAGAGTTTTGAGGCTGCTACTGAAAATGCTCGGTCCCCTCTAAGTTTTAATCTGGTCCTTGGCACTACTAAAAGTCTCTGATTTGAGGATCTCAAAGATCTCCCTGAGCAATGTTCTGGCAAGAGGTCTGTGAGATAGGATGGCGCCAGACCATTGAGAGATTTAAAAACCATTATTTGAACTTTAAATTCAATTCTATAGCGTACCGGCAGCCAGTGTAGTGATATCAACGTTGGTGTGATATGTTCATACTTCTTAACTCCAGTTAGGAGTCTTGCTGCTGCGTTTTGCACCATTTGGAGCCTAGAAAGGGAAACTTGACTAATACCTGTGTAAAGTGAATTACAATAATCGAGCCGAGACGTGATAAAAGCATGGATAGTCCTCTCAAAGTTTTTAAAAAACAGGAAGGTCTTCATCTTTGCCAGCAATCTTAGTTGGAAAAAGCTGGATTTGACCACTGAACTGACTTGTTTGTCAAATTTCAGTGCACTATCCATATAAACTCCCAAATTTTTTACACACGGTTTTACATATAGAGATAGAGGCCCAAAATCTATGTTAGGTGTTTTTTGTGTCTTAGAGGGGCCAAATACTATCACCTAACTTTCATTTAAATTTAGAAAGTTTAAGGACAGCCAGGCCTTTAGATCAGATCAGAAAAGTGTCTAAGCAATTTGTGTTTTGTTTGAATGGAAGTTAGATTTGAGTATCGTCTGCATAGCAATGAAACAAAATGTCATATTTCTTAAAAACCGTGCCTAATGGGAGCATATACAGTGAAAATAAAATAGGTGCCAGAATGGAGCCCTGTGGAATTCCACAAGTAAGTGGTGCTACACTAGATGAGAATGCACCTATATTCACTGAGTATCTTCTGTTGTTAAGATAAGATTGGAACCACTTCAAAGCATTCCCTTGGACGCCTACATAATTTCTAAACGAGAGAGCAGAACTGTGTGATCAATTGTGTCAAAAGCAGCACTTAGAACAAGGAGCACAAGCATTTAAAAATTACCAGAGTCCACAGTCAACAGTACATCATTTAACACCTTAACCAGTGCAGTCTCAGTAGAGAGGTGTCCTCTGAGGCCTGATTGAAACATTTCACAAATATCATTGTCTTCCAAGAAATTGTAAAGTTGTTGAAAAACTGCCTTCTCCAGTATTTTTGAAATAAATGACAGTTTAGAGACGGGTCTAAAATTTGATAAAATAGTTTGGTCTAAATTTGTCCATTTAAGCAGTGGCTGGACACAGGCATGTTTCAAATGATCAGGTACAATTCCTAATTCAAGACTTTTGTTGATCAAATCTAAAAGGTTAGTGCTGATTGACTTAAACATCTTTAAAAAGCCTGGGAGGAATTACATCAAATGAAGAGCCAGTATGCTTCAGCTTATCTACAATTTCCTGCAGAGAATATAGAGATATCACTATAAATTGATTAAAAACCACATGACACGTTCACAGACCAGCCAGAACATAGGTGGAGGGTGTGATGTTAAGTCTTATGTCTCTTATTTTGTTATTAAAGAATTGCAGAAAACTATTTCACAAATTTGCTGATTCACACTGAGGAAATACACTGACAGCTGGGTTTACTACTGCATTTATGGTATTGAAAAGAGTTCTAGGGTTATTGCAGTTCTTTTCAATGAGATCCGCAAAGTATTTTGACTTTCCTGCTCTCATCGCCTGCTGGAATGTAGAAAGTGAGTTCCTTAATATTTCATAGGGAACCTGAAGTTTATCTTTCTTCCATTTCCTTTCTGCTCGTCGATAGGCCTGTCTTAGAAACCGTATGGTCTCGTTTAACCACGGTTCAGGCTTGGGTTTTTGATGTTTAGCTTTGAAAGGAGCCACTTCATCTAAAATCGTAGTGCAGGCAGAGTTAAACCAGCTGAGGTGCTCAACTGCATTTCAATTTTGTAGATGTATCTCTGAGGCTTTAATCGCCTCATTGAAAGCAGCAGAAAATTCCTTGCTGGTTGTAGATGTCAGTATTCTCGACCGGTGCCTGGGTTTAACAGCGTTATCTGTATACGATGTAAGAGGCACAGAAAGCACGATAGACTTATGATCAGAAATGCCAAAATCTCCCAATTCCATATCATTGATGTATAGACCATGGGTTAACACCAGGTCTAATGTATGTCCGTGTAGATGGGTCAGGCCTTTCACCCACTGTACTAAATCAAAGGACTCAATGAGACTGGTGAGTTTGTTTTCTAATGAGTTTGATGGGCAGCACATATGTATGTTGAAATCTCAGAGAATTAACAGTTTATACAAATTTGGAATGATACCCCCAAGAAAATGTAAAAATTAATTTATGAAGTCTTTATGGAATTTCGGTGGACTGTAAATCACGGTGTCCATTTCTAATATCAGCAATTGCAGTTCAAAACTTTTAAAATCATCCGTCAATAGAGTATTACACTTGCGATTATCTTTAAAAATAGAAATCAAACCTCCTCCCCAGCCTGATGTATGTGGTGAGTTGAAAACTTGCATTCAGGTGGTAGAAGTTCAGGAAGCGGGCTCAACTCTCCAGTCGTGAGCCATGTTTCAGTAATACTGTAACGTGTGCTGGCTGCTGACAATGATGGCAATGACGAAGACGTGAAGATGAAGAACCCAAGTGTAGTTTATTTTCAAACATGAACACCAATAACCCTGACTACAAAACAAAACATGAACATAGATTAAACTAGACTAGACTTGACTTGACTTGACTTGACCATGGCTTGACCATGGCTTGACAAACACATCCGATAACATTCAATACTCCACAAATAGACAATGCAAAAATGAGGGCTTAAATACCAGACATGGGAGAACATAAACCGATGAACAAACAGAACTGATAACAAGATAATTAAACAATAAACCAATGAAAACATGACACATGAACATGGAGGGAAAACAGAAATCACATGACTAGGGAAACAGGAACACATGACATGAAACAGGAACTAGAATTTCAAAATAAAAGACATGAATCAACAGAATACACCTGACATATCCCCCCCACTAAGGGGTGGCTCCTGACACCCCAACACATAAACAAAACACGTAATACATGACATAATTCAAAGTTCTGTAGGGAGCGGGGGGTGGGGGGCATAGTCCATGGGAGGTGAAGCCATGAGAGGCTCGAGGGGCGGAGCCATGGAAGGTGGAGCCATGAGAGGCTCGAGGAGCGGAGCCTTGGAACGTGGTGCCCGGAGAGTAGCCGAAGACACGAAGGGCCAGGGTGGAGCTGATGGCAGGGAGGACCAAGGCGGTGCTAGAGGCTTGAAGGAGCAAGTCGGAGCTGAGGGATCGTAGAGCCAAAACGGAGCCAGGTGACCGACAGACCAAGGAGGAGCCAGAGGGACGAGGGACCCCGGCACAGCCGACAGGCTGAAGGACCGTAGTGGAGCTGAGGGAATGCCGAGCTGAGGCAATGTCGAGGGACCGACAGGCCAAAGCGAAGTCCAGGGCTCAGAGGGTCCAGGCGAGATTGGAGGGCCGAAAGTTCCCCTTGCCTGCTCAGGAGAACTAAAGGTGGGTATAAGGGTGGGAACCATCTCCAGGTCCCACTGCTCAGGTGTGGCTGTGACATGGCATGTAGCAGGCTGAGGCGTCGCTGTGATGTGGCATGGAGCAGGCTGAAGCGTCGCTGTGACGTGGCATGGAGCAGGCTGAGACGTCGTTGAGACGTGGCATGGAGCAGGCTGAGGCGTCGCTGTGACGTGGCATGGAGCAGGCTGAGACGTCGCTGAGACGTGGCATGGAGCAGGCTGAGGCGTCACTGTGACGTGGCATGGAGCAGGCTGAGGCGTCGCTGTGACGTGGCATGGAGCAGGCTGAGGCGTCGCTGTGACGTGGCATGGAGCAAGCTGAGGCGTCGCTGTGATGTGGCATGGAGCAGGCTGGGCGTCGCTGTGACGTGGCATGGAGCAGGCTGAAGCGTCGCTGTGACTTGGCATGGAGCAGGCTGACGCATCGCTGTGACTTGGCATGGAGCAGGCTGAGACATGTCGTGGGACTCTGGCTCGGCGGCGGCCATGTCGTGGAACTCTGGCTCAGCGGCGGCCATGTCGTGGAACTCTGGCTCGGGATCCACCTCCTCCACAGTGAACGAGGAACCGATGAATCGAAGGGCGAGGTTGATATATTGAGCCAGGCTGAGGGAACTGCGATCGCCAGGCATCAAAAAAGAAATGGACTCATTTAGTCCAAATCTAAAACAACCCTTGAGGGCAACCTCATTGAAGTCTACCTGGCTGGCTAGACCACAGAAGTCCTCAACATAGTCCTCCAGAGGACGATTCCCCTGACGTAAGCGCAGAAGTAAAACTGCTGAGTCCATGGGTGATGGAGTGTTCTATAACGTGTGCTGGCTGCTGACAATGATGGCAATGACGAAGACGTGAAGATGAAGAACCCAAGTGCAGTTTATTTTCAAACGTGAACACCAATAACCCTGACTACAAAACAAAACATGAACATGGATTAAACTAGACTAGACTTGACTTGACTTGACTTGACTTGACTTGACCATGGCTTGACCATGGCTTGACAAACACATCTGATAACATTCAATACTCCACAAATAGACAATGCAAATATGAGGGCTTAAATACAAGACATGGGAGAACATAAACCAATGAACAAACAGAACTGATAACAAGATAATTAAACAATAAACCAATGAAAACATGACACATGAACATGGAGGGAAAACAGAAATCACATGACTAGGGAAACAGGAACACATGACTTGAAACAGGAACTGGAATTTCAAAATAAAAGACATGAATCAACAGAATACACCTGACAAATACATAGTCCATCCAGACCTTGTAAGGCAAAAAAGTCATTTAAGATAAAAGTCTTATTTACCACTGATCTGGCGTTGATCAAAGCAATTTTCAGCATTACCGAATCATCCGGCTCTTGTGGTGCCCGACTCAACGAGCACAGGTATCGCATATCCACACGGCAAAAGTGGGGCGGTCAATATAAAAAGGGCTGGGCTGTTGTATCCTGACTAAGAGGAATATTCCAACCATACGATGGTTCCAGCAAATGCCAGCAGACAGTCCAAATTCCGGCCATTTTTTGTGCAATGGAATTTCACTCGTGCTGAGCCGCCAGGATTGATTTAAGTTTGACGGCTTTACTACCTCGGTTTCCATGCCGTCTTCGGGTAACACATGGCTGCCGATGAAGAAGTGCAGGTATCGATTCAAGTAGGGGAGGGGGAGCTTAATATGATCCTTGCTTAGCTTGGTCTAGAAACCGAAATTCGGTCGTGGCTTTAATGTCCAGAAGTGCTTGTCGATCATATACTAAAAGGTCCAGAACTCCTTGCCTTAAGGTACTAATAAAACACATAAAAATAAATAAAAACGGGAGCAAACCAAGTAGCTGATGGCATGCCAACGGCGCCATCTTGCTTCTGGAATAGTAAGTCCATCTGTAATATAAGTTAAGTAGTGAAGAATGAGACTATACACAGAAAGACTGTTGTGGCAATTTTACAGTGATTCTTGGTGTTCTTGAGATTCAGGAGGTCAAAAGGTGCTTTGAAAAAAAAAAAACTTGTAAGGTAGCCCCTTAAGGGAGATAAGTCAAGATGATTTAACATAGTTGTAGGAAATTAGCAACTTTGTGGCAGGGTATATTTACAACTATCAGCATTCATCACCAATAATATGTAAGAATTGTATAATGGAATTAGTTTAGGAATCTTGGCCACGTTCGACCACCATTATATGAAGGATAAATGACAAACGATCAGATTAGAAATCTAAATAAAATTCTCCATCATTAAATATTAAATACAACAGGCTTGTTGTATCTGCTCACAAATTATATATGAGGAATTTTAGCTCAAGAAGGGAATTGTGATTAATTCGGGGAATATTGAAAGAATTAAGGTGTACGTCTGATCACTCAGCCACGCTGAGTTGATATGGCACATCTGCTAACTCTTTAGAGTAATACTATTCTCATGGCCAATGAAAATAATATCACAAATATGTTTAAATATTGTTTGAGCATGGAGCGCAGATCTTTTAAGAATCAATTAACAAGATTATATATCAAAATATACCACAGTCAAGTTCTCTTTGAATACAAACAAGACTTTATTTCTAATCTACAAAATAAAAACTAAACTAACACACATAGACAAATATAAAACAGTTTGGTAAGTGAGCTGTTACAGAAGGTGAACGGAAATTATCTGTACAGAGAAAACTGAACTTTAAATGTGATCATCTCTCTGTCCCTCCTTCTGAAGGTGATTAATGGGTCTTTGTTCTTGCGGTTTCTGTTTCCCGCTCAGAATTGGGCAATATTTAATCATGAACTTTTATATAATGAAATCGTTAAAAAGAAATAGTAGAAAATACACTTCATTAGCATTCGAGACATGCAAAATGAAACTCAACGATAGTAAATATGACATACTTTCATGAATATTCAACATGCAAGTTACAAAACAAAAATACCTGATTAAAAATCATAATGGTTAATTCATTGGTTTTACAACATAGATAATACATTACACATTATGAGAAACATAATTGTCAAGGTTGTTATCAGGTTAAACCTTGAATGAGAAACATAATTGTCAGGGTTATTATCAGGTTGAACCTTGAATGAGAGTTCTAGGCACTTTGGCAGATTATGTGGAGGATAAAATTACAATAAAGTAAGTTTTGCATTTGTGTCAAAGTTCCTGGATTAAGATGAGATGTCCTGATATGTGTATACACTTGAAAAGTTTATTTTGTACATTTGAAGATATGAGCAGAGCATTAGTTTTGTGTCCTGCTAAAAAAATAATACAAAGGGATCATTTCAAAGAAAGCCTGCTTTCTTCAATTCTTAAAGCTCCTTTGTCTTGGATGAGTTTTTAGCATATGACGGTCAGGCATTCCATAGGAAATGTCTCATGCTCCCTTATTAGTCTAATTTAAGTGTAGCAAATTGTTTATATCGAAGGACAAATGAGTGTCTTAGATTTCCATAGCAACCATGGAGGTTTCTTCAGAAGAGTCTCTTGCAGATGGTCGAGATGGCCATGTCATGTGATAACCATTTAGTGTGGGGGTATTTCCTGATTTATAACAAGAGTGAGGAGCGGTCTAAAGTAAGGTTATGTGCGATCCTGAAAAGTTTCCTTTGTTCAGACGATGGTTGAGAATAAACAGATGTGCATCCTTACAAAAGGTTAATTCAGACTTTAAGGGCACCATCTTGGCAGATTCTTTCATTTATGACGTTGAGGAATTTCGGGGTAGACTCTGTATAATTTATCTTACTCTTCTTCTGTTTGCGAGCTCCTCAGATCTTACACCTTGTCAAATAAACCTCCAAATCACCTGGAATACTGCAAAAACAGAACACAAAGAATGAGTTGTTTCCTGAAGAATTTCAGGCTCACTGAGCATCCTTTTGAAGGAATGTTGTCAGGAAGAGATGATACACAGCTGTCGTTCATAATTCCCTGCCAGCCATGTCCTGTTTCAGGTCTCAGCATCCTGTGCGCCTTTGTTTTTGAGTGACTGCTGTCTTTTTCCGAGTGACACATAGACACAGAGTCTCCCTTGTCATGACAAATAGACACATTCCTTACTGCTTTTTAAACTGTTGTTATTTAAATCTCTATAGATGCTGTTGAGAAAGCTATGTATAATTCATTATCTGCCATCAACATGTGCTTGGTATTAGTAATACTTCACAAGATGTGTTTATTATGACTGTTTTGATCATATTTTCCAATAGATTTATAATTCTGTTTAATGAAGAGATGGCGGTAAAAGATTCTGTTTCCCTAACGCAAGAATTTGTCCTCAAAGGGAAAAACTTAGAAAGCAAGCTAGATGTCAGCCTCTACTATATCTATTGCGCTGAAATGAGAGTACAAAGAAAATCTAATTGAGGAAAAAATTATTTCATCTCAGCATTATCAAAAATGAAGCAGCTCCAAGATTGTTTGAAGTTGTTAAATGGCTTTTCAAGTTTAGTGGAAGAGGAATTTGGCAGCTGCATTAGGCGCTTGGCTCTTCTTTAATGCTTATGACATAATATGTCAACTAATCTGGTACTCAGCCTATTAAGAAAAATGTATGACATAAAGGGTAATTAGTCTGTATTGTGACATGCTTTACATGTATTTAACAAATACTGCCACATAACAGCGATTGCCAGAAGTAGTTTAAAATGAGTTCTACAAAAAAAAAATATGTTATGATTTGCTCATCCTCATGCCTTTCTTGAGTTAAACAGAAGTGAAGTTATTTATACTAGAATGTCTAAGCTCTTACCATACAATAAAAATGAATGGTGACCATAACTGTCAAACACAGTTTTCAAGGCAAGCTTTTCAGTCATTAAAAAATTATTTTCTACCTGTTCCTCACACAAAGCTACCAAGGCTGTATAAGACTTGGGATGTAGTATATAGTTTACAAGTCATTTGGCTTGTTTGTCCTTTTTGGAATTTGACAGCACCTGGTCCCCATTCACTATAATTGTATGTAAGAGCAGTTTAGACATTCTCTTAAACTTCTCCTTTGGTGTCCCATGGAAGAAAGAAAGTCATACAGTTTTGGAACGATACGTGGGTGAGCAAATGATGCCAGAATTTTCATTTTTGGATGAACTACCTTTTTTACAATGAACACTTATAACTCTCTATGGCCATTTTATGGTAATTTTTTGTAAGCCACAGCATATTCAGAAAGCACTTTTTGTGTCCTACAACAAAAATAAATAAATAAATAAATGAAAATAAATAAATACAAATTAAATAAAATAAATTATTAAGTAATGATTAAGCGATAATAAAGTTGTATTAACGTTAACATTTTAAATTGAAATTTAAACATTACAATTTTTTTTTTTTAATTTAAAGTCAAAATCAAATCAAATCAAAATCAAATCACTTTTATTGTCACACAACCATATACACAAGTCCAATAGTGTGTGAAATTCTTTGGTGCAGTTCCGAGCAACATAGTAGTCGTGACAGATATGAGAGATATACCAATTTACAATAGGCATCAGATTTACAACACAATTTAAAATCTAATATACACATAATTACACACAACACAATATACAAATAATAACATACCATGTACAGTATACAATACACACAATATAGAATACACATTATTAAATAAAAAAGTATATATAGTATATATAGAATGTACAGTAGTTTGTATTGTACTGTATTGACATTCAGGCTGTCGGTTGATAGTAAGTTGCCAGTGTGTTGTTAAGAGAGAATATAATATAATAATAATATAATTTATGACAGTCCCGTGTGAGATATAAGAGTAATAAAGTGCAGTGCTGATATATTTTGACTGTGGGAGATCAAGAGTTCAAAAGTCTGATTGCTTGGGGGAAGAAGCTGTCATGAAGTCGGCTGGTGCGGGTCCTGATGCTGCGATACCGCCTGCCTGATGGTAGCAGTGAGAACAGCCCATGGCTTGGGTGGCTGGAGTCTCTGATGATCCTCCGAGATTTTTTCACACACCGCCTGGTATATATGTCCTGGAGGGAGGGAAGCTCACCTCCGATGATGTGTCTGGCAGTTCGCACCACCCTTTGCAGTGCTTTGCGTTTGTGGGCGGTGCTATTGCCGTACCAGGTGGAGATGTAGCCAGTCAGGATACTCACTACAGTGCAGGTGTAGAACCGTGTGAGGATGTGGCGGTTCATTCCAAACTTCCTCAGCCGTCTCAGGAAGAAGAGGCGCTGATGAGCCTTCTTCACAACGGCTTCAGTGTGGATGGACCATGTGAGTTCCTCAGTGATGTGGACACCCAGGAATTTGATGCTGCTGACTCTCTCCACTGGTGCTCCATTGATGGTGATGGGACTGTGTTCTTTATCTCTTCTCCTGAAGTCCACCACAAGCTCCTTGGTCTTACTGACATTGAGGGAGAGGTTGTGCTCCTGACCCCAGTGTGTCAGAGTGTGCACCTCCTCTCTTTAGGCTGTTTCATCATTGTCAGTGATCAGACCTACCGCTGTCGTATCATCAGCAAACTTAATGATGGCATTGGAGCTGTGTGTTGCTACACAGTCATGTGTGTACAGGGAATACAGGAGTGGGCTGAGAACACAGCCCTGCAGGGCTCCAGTGTTGAGGGTCAGTGATGAGGAGATGTTGCTGCCTATTCTAACTACCTGGCGTCTGCTTGACAGGAAGTCCAGGATCCAGCTGCACAGTGAGCTGTTTAAGCCCAGAGCCCGGAGTTTCTCATCAAGCTTGGAGGGCAATATGGTGTTGAATGCTGAGCTGTAGTCTACGAACAACTTTCTCACATAAGTGTTCTTTTTTTCCAGGTGGGAGAGAGCAGTGTGTATTGTAGATGCAATGGCATCATCAGTGGAGCGGTTGTTGCGGTAAGCAAACTGCAATGGGTCTAGTGAGGGAGGCATCACAGAGCAGATGTAATCTCTGATTAGTCTCTCAAAGCATTTGCTGATGATGGGGGTCAGAGCAACAGGACGCCAGTCATTTAAGCAATTATTTTGGATTGCTTTGGTACAGGCACAATAGTGGATGTTTTAAAGCATGTGGGGACTACAGACAAAGAGAGGGAAAGGTTGAAAATGTCCGTAAAAACACCAGCCAGTTGGTTCGCGCACGCTCTGATGACGCAGCCCGGAATGCCGTCTGGACTCACGGCTTTGCGGATATTCACCCGTCGGAAGGATCGGGTTACATCCGCTACAGAGACGGAGAGTGAACTAACCTCTGTAGCTTCAGCCGTGAGAGCTCTCTCCACGAGGGTGGTGTTATTTCCCTCAAAACGAGCATACAAATTATTTAGCTCATCCGGGAGAGAGGCAGCGGTGTTCACAGCAGAGTTTTTATTCCCTTTAAAGTCCGTGATGATGTTAATTCCCTGCCACGTGCTTCTAGAGTTGGTGGTGTTAAACTGTCCTTCAATCTTGTTCCTGTATTGATGTTTTGCTGATCTGATCGGAGGACATAACTGGCTTGTTTATGCTCCTCCGCGTTCCCGGAATTAAAAGCGGAGGTCCGTGCATCACGTGCCGCGCGAACATCGCTATTAATCCAAGGTTTCTGGTTCGGATAGATCCATATTTTTCTGGTCGGAACGACGTACTCTATGCACTTTCTGATGAAACATGTTACGCTATCAGCGTAAAGTTCGATGTCGTCATCAGAGGTGAACCGGAACATCTCCCAGTCCGCTTGATCAAAACAGTCTTGTAGCATAGAATCTGATTGGTCTGACCAGCACTGGATTGTTCTGAGGGAGGGTGCATCCTGTTTCAGTTTCTGCCTGTAAGCGGGCAGATCAGAATGGAAGAGTGGTCCGATTTGCCAAATGGTGGGTGGGGGAGGGATTTGTAGCCATCCCGGAAGGGAGAGTATGTTATGGACTGTTTGTTTGTTATGGACTGTTATGGTCCAAAACCCGGTCCCCTCGTGTGTTAAAACTAATGTGTGGTATTTTGGTGCGACTGATTTGAAACTGGCTTTATTAAAGTCCCCGGTCATAATGAACGCGGCCTCAGGGTGCGCGGTTTCCTGCTTGCTTATAATCCCATACAGTTCCTTGAGTGCCTGGTCTGTGTTGGCTTGTGGCGGGATGTACACAGCAGTGATAATGACCACTCTGAATTCCCTCGGTAGCCAGAATGGTCAACACAGAAGCATGAGAAATTCCAGATCAGGAGAGCAGAAAGACTTGATAGAATGTATGTTCCTCTGATCACACCAGGATTTGTTGATCATAAAACATACACCACCACCTCTGCTTTTACCTCAGAGGTCTTTCGCTCTGTCCGCTCTGTCCGCTCAGCGCACAGAGAACCACGCGGGTTCAATGGCTGAATCTGGAATCTCAGCAGACATCCAAGTTTCTGCTAGGCAGAAAATGCAGCAGTCCCTCGTCTCTCGTTTGAAAGAGATCCGCGCTTTCAGCTCGCAGAGCTTGTTATCCAGAGACTGAACATTTGCCAGTAGAATACTGGGTAATGGGGGTCGATTTGCGCGACGTCTTACTCTGATGAGAACGCCGGCTCTGTTTCCCCTTTTCCTCCTGTGTTTCCGCGGCTGGGCAGCCCAGACAAAGGGCTCCGCTGGTGTGTTTGTAAACAGCGGGTCAGCATTGAGGAATTTGAAGTCCGGTTTACGGTGTGTAATTGGTGAACCAATGTCCAAAAGTGTTTGTCTGTTAGAGACAATAAGGCAGACAACATCCAATACAAAAAACATAAGAATTGTAAACAAAACAAACAAAACTCTACAATGTGGTGTCAGAGCTCACAACGCAGCAGCCATACTCGGCGCCATCTTGGGTCCAAAAAAGTCGTACTTAAATAATACTTTGAAATGAGTTGAATACGGCACCAGAAATCACACAGAACAAAATGAAACCTTTTTCATTTCAAATTAGGTAAATGTATCATCTGTGACAAATAAATGTGGTGGCATTGATCATTTAATTGATAACAAATGCAATAAGATAACCAATTCAGTCCATGAATTTAATATTCATGGATTCATTAATGATTTATGAACATTTATTCATCTTTAAAGTTGTCCGTACATAAAATCAGGGCCGCCCATAAGGGGGGAAAAAGGGGAGAGCTTTCAGGGACCCAGCCACAGAGGGGGGGCCCAAGAGATAGAGTTCAAACCCGATAGTGTAACGACATCTGGAGATTGCGCGTGCTTATTGCTTTTAGCGAAAAAATTTTAGGCATTACCTACAATTTTTCAAGGTAATTTTTCAGGTGTTTGAGCGGGCCTGCATAATATGCTGCCTAGACTGTATGTATGTAGACTGTCTCTATGCAAACATACGAAAATGTACTTGTGCTAGAACAACACTTACGGAAGAATAGCTATTCTGTTTTGTGTTCTTTGTTTTAGTTCTGTGATGTTATTTCTTGATGTATTGTAGGTGTTTCATGACCTGACTGTAGATCTGACGTACATTGCTTCCTGTACATGTTTTTACGTAACCACCTTCTAAATGTTTGATCAGAGCCTACAACCTATTGTTTTATTTATTCATGTGCACCCATAAACCTTATGTCATTGCTCTGTGTTTGATTTTTTTAGTTCGAGTGAATCCAGATTTATCTAGAACAGAAGGCCATAGGTACATTCAAACCAGGGGGATTAAATGGGGAGGCTAAAAAAAATTGTTTTTTGGAAGAATAATCTCCAATTCCGCAACATACAGAATTGAGACCATGTTCTGCAGGCCAGTTATTGGATTGCTGGTTTTCTGAGAAAACAGAATCCTTCGAGCTCATGAGCCTCCCTCTCTTGCTCCTCTGAAATCATATCCCAATATGTGTTTCAATGGACTATTCTCTTGCTTCCCTCAAACATGCAAACACACATACACAGCGACACTCTCTGGGTGTAACTGAACTGTTATTGGAGAGGTGTGTGCAAGTTTTTACACATTGGGAAACTTTGTGTTTGCCAGTACAAATATTTATCCAGCACACTGTCTGTACTCAAAACACAGCAAGCAACTCCCTATGCCAATTTAATCAGAAGAGCCCCAGAATGCTTGTCCCACATTACAGTATAAAAAAAAGCAGCACTCCATGTGCTCACTGAACCTGTTAGAAACAAAAATGAAACAGAGTGTGAAAGGAAACACACTTATTTTCACATTTTCTCTCTCCCTCTTTCTCTTCTTCCATTAAACCATGCATAGAGAGTAAAGTAATGGCAGAACGTACAAGCTGTACTAGTCCCAAAAATAACAACTTTCTCTTGAGTTTAATTAAGAAATTCACGCTAGTGCACACACATGAAGACAGCCAGCACATTGATAAGGGAATTTAGGGTGTAATGTGGGGGTGATGAAATAAAACTCAGATTTGATTTGATTGTGCAGAAGTCATTGTTTGCATGTTGAAAGATTCCTTAAGGGTGTTGCTTGTTATGAATTATGACATGCAACGGTTTTTTGTCCTACCTAGAAACCGTCATGATATGTTTGTGCTTTGAGGAGAGAGAAAAGGAAAGAAAGATAGTTTTAAGCAATATCACATAAGCAAGTATGACTATAACAGCATGTTTGTGAAATGTCTTTATACAAATGTTTTATAAACAAGAAGTTACACAATATGGCTAATTTATTGTTGCTTCTCTAATGAAAATAGTTCTACATGACACCAAAGCAGGATCAACTGTTGTGTCGCAGAGCAATGCATGAATTGAAAGCCTGCCTAGAATGCCAAGAATAACGAAAAGCGGAGTGATGAAAACAGCGAAGAGTCCAAGTGATGTTATACTAAATATCAACACTCTTGGAAAGCCGCTTGTCTAATCAGATCAAAGGACTGGAACTTACTGGACAGACGGACAAACAGATGGACAGATGGATAGATAGTATGCATACATGCCATCATTCCATTGCCATATACCAGGAGCAAGATACATGAATTTTAGTAGATTATAGATTTCTGCTTTCACACAGGTACTGACACTTTGATGTCTTTCAGTCTGTTAAAAGTGAGTGCTATGGTGTGCATGTCTCGGCTGTGGAGGAACACAATTCCAGAGAGAGGATTCAGACACAATGGATCAATCTATCCTATGTAAAGGAAGAAAAAAAAAAGAGGAAAAACACCTTCAAAACATTGAGATACTGATCCTAAAACATCTTTGTGTGTGTTTTGTGCAATGACCCAGTTTGGGATGATTGTATCGCAACAACTAGTGGTCAAACAATCTCTGTCCTATAAGATTAAGGTGAATTATGACTGTCTATCAGTTGTAGCACAGGCATAGATTAAGGGACAGGGGGGATGTGCCCCTCTCAATGTTTGAAAGGAAGTGAATTGTCCTCCCCAAAAAAGATTTAATATGAGACACCTGTAAATAAAGCTATACTGTGCGCCACAATTATCTTAAAGGAATAGTTCACCCAAAAAAGAAAATTCTCTCATTATTCACTTACCCTGATGCCATCCCAGATGTGTATGACTGTCTTTCTTCAGCAGAACACAAATTAAGATTTTTAGAAGAAGATAGAGCTCTGTCAGGTCCTTATTATGCAAGTAAACAGGTGCCAGCACTTTGATGGTCCAAAAGTCACATTTAGGCAACATAAAAGTAATCCACATGACTCCAGTCAATCAGTGAATGTCTTCTGAAGCGAATTGATAGGTTTATGTAAGAAACAAGTTTATAATTAAAACATTTTTAACTTTAAACTGCGCTTCCGTCCAGGGCTCTGATGCTGTTTGAAATGGCCAAACTCTCACATGACGTTCATTCTTCTGTTGTAAATAAGTGCCGCTTCCAAATTCTCGCATGAACTCACCTATGTGCTTTGGAGTATTAATACAGAATGTGCGGTGACAGGTGTGGGTTTATAGTAATTTTACAATGGCTTAAAACTCGACTTGTCCCATCAGAACATATAGTCGGAACGATTGGTTTTATAATTTAGCATTGATCTCTACAGGGTGTCATGTAATATTGCACGTTTAATGAATACACCAAGGTTAATACTGGACAAGTGCAAGGTTTCTGAAATTAATAGACATAATATCAATTAAATAATTGCATCTGCATTGTATCACAGCATCTGAAAAAACATTGGACTGTATATTACATTAATAATGTTATTACTAATATCTGTATATTAACAAACACTCAGTATATAACAACATGCTCACATTACAAATATCAATGTCAATGCAATTAAGAGTACTGACAATTAATCCAGCACTGGCATGTTCTTGCAATGGTAAAACATAATTTCTTCTTCACTTATCCTCATGCGAGCACAATCAACCAAACTTTACAATAATAACAATAATAATAATAATAATAGTAACACATGCTTAATGCATTATACCTTAAAGTAAAACAACCTTGCAACCTTGTAAGGCTATCATCTTTTGACAGGCGCAACACAAGTAGTTTGTCTTCTCCAAATTTCAAATTAGACCTACCCCAAGAAATAGTGTATGTTACAGTTAGTCATGCTAGAAAAGTGATTAGTGAATCATATGTCAAGCAGCAATGATTTTGTAATAATTAGTACTGAAGGTGATGCACAAACAAATTAAAATGGAAATGGTCTTGTTGAGGGTAAAATTCCATCTGATATACATTACAAATGACTACTTTAACGTTGTGAATTGATTCACAGTTTGGCATCATCCACAATGGAAATTTCCATTATTGGATAAAAGAGCACATTTTATGTTCCTAAAATGCACTTTATCCAGCACTCTGTAGTTTAATTAGCAGTGAGTGTTTCCCCTTTATAAGCTCCCCGTTTCCAACACAAAGACTAGTTACTTTCACTGCCACCTGTCTCTATGTGCATAGAGGACATTGTGTGACATTTTGAATGCACACATCATACCCCAGAGATAGGACATTTTCTGTTAGGAGTGCTGACTTTAGTTTGCTCTTCACTTATAACTGTCTATTACAACAAACAGTTGCAGCATTAGTCACAAGCACCACTCATATGTGATCACTTTATATGATGAACAGAAAGAAATTGATCATCTCATGTATACAGAGCACAGATAAAAAATTGTGACATCAATAACATCAAACCTCATTGAGACGAGTGCTAAAACAAATTGACTAGTCTGTGCAACCCTCAAGATGATTAAAATTGATGCTTCCAAAAGTTTATGTAACCTGAATTCGACCCCATTCTACCAAATTACTGACAAGTGCCATCCCCAATAAGACATTTTTGCATCCATTCATATGTGGTCACCTTTTCCTCTAGTAATACAACCTCTGAGACACAGGTTCTGGTCCCATGGAAACCAGGAAGTAATCACGTTCACATAAACAATAATAAATGTGATTCGGAGGTTGCATTTTCATTCAAAATTTTTATTTTTACTCCACTCACATTTAGGTTTAGGGTTGGGGTTTGGGTTAAGGGGTAAAGTTAATACAACCCCAATTCCGAAAAAGATGGGACGATATGGAAAATGCTAATAAAAGCAAAAAAGAAGTTTGTAAATTCTATTCATTCTGCACTATATTTAAAGCACTACAACAACACATTATTTGAAGTTTTCTCTTGTGAATTTTTTTATTATTATTTTTTGGAAATATAGGCTATATTTATATTAAATCAGATGATTTAAAATGAGTATAAAAAGGAGTGATTTGTGAAATCTATTCACCCTGTGCTATATTGATAGTACTACAACAACATATTATTTGTTTTGTCTTGTGAATAAAATAATTTATTTTTTTTATATTCACTCATTTCAAATCATATGATTGAAACACGCTCCAAAAATGTTGAGACAATTGAGTGTTTTCCACTGTGTAACATCAGCATTTCTTCTACTAACACTTATTAAGTGTTTAGGCACTGAAGGCAAGTTTAAGTATAGCAAGCACATTTTTTCCCCATTCATCTATTATACAGGTCGTTAGCAGCAGAATTGAACAGAATCTTCTATGCCGTATTTTGCTTCATAATGCACCATACAGTCTCAATTGGAGACAGATTAGGACTACAGGCAGGCCATTCAAGCACCCGCACTCCCTGCTTATGCAGCCATGCACTTGTAATGCTGGCAGTATTCCTACTGGAAAATGCAGCAACGTCCCTTGAAAAGATGACGTCTTGATGGCAGTATATGTTGCTCCAAAATTTGTACATATATTTCTGCATTAATGGGGCCCTCACAGATGTGAATGTTACCCATGCCATGGGCACTGACACACCCCCATTCCATGACAGACAATGGCTTTTGAACCTGACATTAATTACAGCTTGGATGGTCTATTTGAAATGTGGACTCATTGGGCCACAAAACACAGTTCCACTGTTCTACTTTCTATCTCAGATGAGACCAAGCCCAGAGAAGTCATGGTGCTTCTGGACAGTTTTGATGCATAGTAAAGTTAACTTGCATCTGTACATGCAGCAGCAAATGGTGTTGACTGACAAAGGTTTAGCAAAGTTTTTCAAATTATGTTTTTTCAGACAGTGATGTCTGAGGGATCGGAGATCACGTATATTCAGAAGTGGTTTCCCAGCAGACAATGGCAAAATAGAATTTACAAATCACTTCATTTTTTTACTGTCCCAACTTTTCTGGAAAATAGGGTTGTAAAACATGCAATCTTGATGACTGTATTACATAATTTACAACTAAAAATACCTCTCTGTGAACATTGTACCGAGAAAATAGGGCTTACACCTGCCTATACGTTCAACAACATTTCTAACTTCGTCCGCTAGGGGGCAGTGATTTAAATTTTGGTAAGCACAGACTGATTTCAGCACCAAACCTTTGACCTACTGTTGCCAAATTCACAGTAAGATCAGTCTGCAACCCCTAGTGTATACCTGTGTGCATTTATTCTGATTTCATCCTGAATGAAGAAAGCCAGGTCTAACAATGCCAGCAGATTAAATAGACAGAAAGACAGGAAGTGGGACATGGAGAGAGGGGTACAGGGATAATTTTGGGTCCCAACTGCTTTGATTTCACCTTGGCCCCTATAGATGAGTGCTGTACAGACTAGCTGGCATGTGTGTTTGTTAAAAAGGCTAATGCTCTTTAGCTGTGGGACCATAGCTATGAATAAAGCTGTGGATATTTACCCCAACTGCTAATCAAGACAGAACACACTGTTAGAATTGGACCAAGGCCAAGAGACCATGGCATAGATGGATGAATGGATGGAGAGAGAGAGAAAGAGAGATATGGAGTAAAGAATGTATGAAAAGAGGGTTATGTTTAGACTGGACAAATGCCAGCCAGCTAACACATCTGAGTTTGAGAGAGAGAGAGAGAGAGAGAGAGAGAGAGAGATTGCATTTGTGTTTTTATAATGAACAGAGAGATCCATTTTCTTGTCCTATAGCAGATGGACACATAAGACACAGCTAAAACTATTGACATGCCAGGCAAAGTAACATAAGCCTCTGTTATAAAAGCTCACATTAGCAGCACCTATTTTTTTCTCGTAAGAGATCTCTCGTTTTAGTCTTTTAGACAGCCTGTGTGTCCTTGTGAAACCATAGTCAGTTAAATCAGTGCATGTTGAAGTCCTCTCTGTCACACGGCTGAGACATCCACTGCTGTTCTTCTAAACATCTGCAATGCAGCAGTGCACAGAACACACCCATCTCAGCAGCCATTGTGAGTGAGAGAGTGTGTTTGAGCAGGAGGTAGATGCCATTTCTAGATACTGAGTGATATTAACATAACTGTAGCCTTCCTAAGGCATTTAAGGCATGTTACACATACACTTTCTGGGTCTGTTCCAAAACCAAGCTGTATCGATTTCAACACTCTACTACCCTCTAAGGCAGCATCCTAATAGAGACGGAACTTCATAAGTGACTAATTTGGAAAACTCTACCAAGGCAGCTACTCTGTGCACTACACAAATATTTCTAACAGGAAACTTGACTCATTAATGTTAGCATGTTTCTAAGCTAATTATCTGTATGCAATTTCCTAAAATAAATTGAAATAAAAAGTGGAAAAGTGATTTTTTTTTTTAAATAAATGTACTTATATTACATTCAATAATTAATATATTCAGTTAAATTGTACATTTTTAAATATGTTGAACTGTTTTTATCTATCATTTTCAGTTTATAAAAATAGCAGTGTATTCTTAATCAACATATCTCTCATATTGTCCACTATCTTTTAAATTAACAAATTTCTTTTATTTTTTTTTTATTTTTATTTTTTTTGTGAGCTTGGTGCATACATTTTGCCATTGCCTTCTCTGCAAAGGAAATATGTCATTTTGTCTTAGAATTTGACCAAAACTAGATGTCTTATTTACCTCATGCACCAGAGAAACAAGCACACAGCCATCTTGAAAATGTTGTCTTTGAACTTCCAGTGTAGCTGTAGCTCTATAGGTATGTCTAAGCGTAATTACCTGGAGAAGTCGATTTATGTATTGAAGAGTTGCCAAACTTATCATGAGTATTGTAATGTGTTTCGGGGATCCCTTATGAAAATGAGTTCATGGCAAATTTGTGGCAAATTGTCCATTGTTGCCAAAGGTTTGCCGGAGGTTCACCACTACCGGTGAAGAGCTGCAAACTTCTGGCAAACAAATGTAGCGAATCAAAAGCTCATTTACATGTGAAGATAACGAGTGGCAAATTTGCTGCAAGCTAGTTTAGATTTTTTGTAAGGGATGTCATATCAACTGTAAGTTGAAGATTTTAAAATAAGAGTACTTCATAAATCCAAAAGATACAATTCCCCTTACACCGTGGATGTACTGATATGCCTTTGTGCTCATAAAAATCCAAGAGACAACACAAAGTCATTAAAGTTTCTCCTTAGTACGCATCTGGCCATCTTCTCATGTCTTTCTCACATTGTGTTATAGTATATAAGGTGAGCAGATTTTTATGTCTCAAATCCGGAAGGGGAGTGCTGCTATATAAGCTATGCAAACACACACACATATACCTGTGAAAGTGAAAGTTTTATTTTATATGCCACTTTAACTATTTTAATCATGAATCAAAAATTGCGGGGTGACAAAAGAATTTCAAAAAGTACAAGTGTATTTTCCTTGAATGTCTTGAAATTGCATTTGTAATAAGATGAGCTGTCATTGTTTGAAATTGCAAGTCAGCTAAACATTTTAACACAAATTATTAACAAGTTGGAACTAAAATAAAACTGAAATCCACATATAACAAACCTTTTCGCACGTGAGTTTCTCCTGTACTGTCGGATCCCCCAGCGTAAGTTCTTTAATTTACGATGTAATTAAAACAAATCTTACCTAACACTTTACAGAGAATGCACTGGAGGACAGATTATATCAATACAGGTGCACTAGGTCAGATTATATATTATCAAACATATAATGTGGATTTTAGATGCTTATAATGATTGATTATGATGGATAAGATGCAATCACAAATGCACTTGCCGGCTATGCGTGCCACCATATTTTTGTTGCAATGCAAGATGGATTCTGAGTCTCGTCATAGAAGCATACAAAAGGAGGAGCTGTAGGAACAGAATGTGTCTTAGGAATTAAATTAAACTGTCCGCATTCTACGTCATTATTATCTAGGGAAATTTATAATGGAATTAGTCATGCTCGACAACCATTATAAGAAAGATAAATGACAAATAATTAGACAATTTGTCTGAATAAAATTCTCCACCATTAAAATCATAATACAACGTCTCGTTGTATTCACACACAATTTCTATTGTAAGGAATTAGCTTTAATAAGGGAATTATGATTAATTCAGTTATTGGAGTAATATTATTCTCATGGCTTATTGAAAATAATATCACACACATATTTTAGGTATGAGCTTTGAAGCAAGATCTTTTAAAATCAGGTGATGAGATTATTTATCAAAATATACCACAGTCAAATGATCTTTTAATAGACACAAGGCTTTATTGCTAATCTAAACATAAAAACTAATCTAACACATACAAACATAAAACAGGTTGGTGAGAAGTGTAACAGGTGAATGAAATGATCTGCACAGAGAAAATGAACTTTATGGAATTTTACAGACAATGCCTTGGAAACCACTCTATACTTTTTTGAGTCTAACTCGATTTGCAATTGGGTTACCCGAAGTATTTAAATAATACACCAGTACTTTCAGCAAAGTCTGGAGAGCTACTTGCGTGTCGTTGCGTTTCCTTGCGTTGTTTTGGTTCTTTGGTTCTGTCGATGTTTTGGACCTCTGTTAATGATCATAGATTGTTCCTTGTCTGTTGCATTGATGGATTATGAGGTGGGGCTTTGAAGAGAGGCCTTCTGCAAGGAAGACTCACAACTCCCGTCATGTGTGTGAACCGTAGAGCAGAGAGTGAGAGGCTTCCTTGCAACTTCGTGTCTCGATCTTCCTTGGACTCTATGTGGCACGGAGGCTACAAGCCATGAGGGCAAGAGCGCGGAGATAAAATGAGCTGCAGAGGAAGTGGAAGAAGCAAGAGAGCCGAAGAAGAGAGAAAACCTCTCCTAGTAGGAAAGTTTTGAGCTGAAATTGGCCACACCCCAAAGGTGTCCTGAGCCAATCACAAGTGACTTTTCAGAGTCACATGGTCATTTTGTCTGTCCTTTTCAAAGTTGATTTACAATCCTTTGTGTAAAGGATTCTTGACAATTCTCACTTGAAATAGTATATGTTTAATCATTAATTTTTATATCTTGAAAACGGTGCAAGAGACATGACATCTGTTAACATCAACATTCTCTACATAAACAGGCAAACATTTCCATATTAAACATGACACACTTTTCTATTAAATTACAATTATTTAGTTATAATGCATGATAAAACTTCCTACAAATTAGTTTGTTAGTTTTAAACATTAATAATACATTGCATATTATGAAAAACATAATTGTCAGGATTATGACTAGGTTAAACCTTGAAATGAACGTTCTAGGCAATTTAGCAGATTAGGTGCAGGATAAAATGACATTACAGTCAATTTTGCATTTGTGTCAAAGTTCCTAGATTAAGATGAGATGTCCTGAGATACACTAGTATACACTTGAAAAATGTATTTGTACATTTGAAGTTATGAGCATTAGTTTATTCTGCTAAAGATAATGCCAAGGAATCCTTTCAAAAAAAGCCTGCTTTCTTCAAGTAATCAAGCTCTTATTGTCTTGGGTGAGTTTTAGCGTATGATGGTCAGGCATTCCCCAGGAAATGTCTCATTTTAAGTGTGTCAAATTGGTTATTGTCCAGAATAGAGTATCTTAGCTTTTCATGGGTTTCCAGGGTGATGGTTCTTTAACTCTCTTTTGGAATGTGTTTTCCAGTGGTGGGGGTTTTCCAAGTGTGTGTTCGGACAGATCTGCCCTTGTTTCTCAAGATGATTAAGTTACAAAGATGGTCATCCTTATCTCATTTAGCTGGGTCATGTCAGACTTTAGTCATGTCAGACTAGTTTTATGGCTTTTGAGGAATTTCCAGGGGCCTCTGAGTGTGGAAATTAATGATTCTTCAGCCCATGAGATCCTACAGAGCATAGAAGTTTCTAAAAACCTAGCCCTTCCACTTTCCCACCCCCAGAAGTGGTTATGATGGATGAAATGGGAGAAGGCTCGAGTGGACTAACTAGTTTGTATATCTTTTGTTAGACGTTCAGAAAATGGTCACAGCGCTCTATCAAAAAAGTCAGCTCCAACGGTAACAGCTTTATACTTTTATTTAGTGATTGTTTGAAAGTTTGTGACATAGAAAAATAAAGATATTGTGACTAGAAAAGACTATTTGAGCAGCTGGTTAATTAAGACAACAATTTCAGTACCTCTTTTGCTTGTAAACAGCAGCACGAATGCAGATTGCACTGGTTTGATCGTACACGTCTGAGCCCAGCCTATTGTAATCACACTGATTTGATCGTACATGCGAAAGGGTTAAACGCTTGTATCATGAAAAAGTGCAGTGTGTCATAACTGTCCAAATGTGATCTGGCATGTCCAATTTACCTCTGTTGGTGTCAGAAAAAATAACATTTGCAGTGACAGCAAAACACCTCTAGCATTTTCACATTGTAAAGTGGTGGTGTGGACTCTATACCTCTTGGTGAAAAATACTTTCTGTGCTCTCAGAAGTATTCCATTTTGATTGACTTCAAAACAAAACCAGAATTTAGATGACGAAAATGGAAGAAAAATGTGTGTAGGAAGCAAAATACATTCATACCTTTTGGAACAGCCTTGATCATTAATGTGCCAATGATATCTTAAAATGCTGCCCACGTAGGCAGCTCACTAGGTTTTGAAACAGTCTCTCTCTCTCTCTCTCTCTCTCTCTCTCTCTCTTAGCTAACTTAGCTCTTTATACATAGCTCTGTTCCCTTTGGTGTATCAGCTTTGCCTGCATGCTGTCCATTGATCATATGTACTCTACTGCATGACTGCCATTGATCAGAAACACAAAGCAGAAAGAAGTGTGCTTCAGCATAGGCCTACACACGCATACACAGACACACAGAGAGACATATGTACCATGCTGGCTGTGGTCAGCCTTTATGCCTGGTAGGATACTGGGTGCTTAATCATTTTTATTGTGCCGATAAATGACATTGCATAAGAAGGTAGAAGAGGGGGTAAGAAGAGACTTGTTATCTTCACTGAGTAGCTTAGAAAAAGGGGTATCATCAGTCTAGAACCATACTGTGTGCTGATGTGTATATCAGGCTCCTCTGTGTGGCTATCATACATGTACTGTACAGGATAAGGCAGAAAATGCATTCATGCATTCATGTCTGATAGCAGTGGGAAGATTGATTTAGATGGCAACTACTACCTGTTTTGAGTGTGGGTGGAAAATTTTATTTCTCACAGGTTTCTCTTTACAACTGCAGGAGATCTATTGGAGATCTGATTCAACAAAATTGTCTCAGATGTTTCTCCAAAAATACCTTCAGAAAAATGAGACACAATGAGACAATATATGTGAATAGCTTAGCTTAGATCATTTGATTTTGGAAGAATTTGTAATGAGATATTTGAGCTCATTTTGAGATCTCTGACTTATGATTGCAGACCTGGTATCTCAGATTGGCACAAATTGGGACATTGTAGATATCACTTATGAAATTCTATGAGACATATTATTCTATTAGACATATATCTATTTTTCTTTGGATAAACATCTGAAAAGCACAAATCTCTGTATACTATCCATTTCATCTCAATTTAAGCTTTCTAGAAGAAACAATAGTTATATTGCAGATATCTCATCAAATTAAGATGATTTTTCTTTCCTATGAGGAATCGTGTTCCCAGTTTCCATTGGTCTCTGTTGTGTTTTCCACTGAATTCCTCTTCATCTGGTCACATCCATCATTCCTATCACTTACAGTATTCTTTGGGTTTTACCTTCTCTTAGTGCTCTGGGCTACATGTGGTGTGGGATGTAAACCAGGCCATTGTGCTACAAGAGGACTTTTAAATAACTGTCCAGAGGGGAAATAAATAAGAAAAAAAGAAAACCTGAGCCTGTCAGCCAACAGTATAGTACCACAAGCACTGCGCAATTGCAGCGTGGTAGATGGCCTTCTTTCTGTGATAGAAAACTGATGTTGACCTCTTAATTCAGATGATAAATGGAGGGAGAGAGAAGGTTGAGAGAGCAAGACAGATAGAAAACATTAAAATCACCTGGAATGCTTGGGAATTGTCAGCACTTTCTGATGTATTTAGCGAACAACAAGTTCTTTGTGATAAAGGAATTCAAGTGGCCCGAGGACAAGGCCAGTGGAGCCAGTCACTGCATCACTTCTCTGATCAAACAAATTATTGAAGCCTCTGCTTGTAAACTGTGATCTTTTTTGAGAAGAGATCCATATCAATGAATTCCGCTGTTGGATTGCTGTAGCTTCATCAGAGATTTGACATTTCGCCATATATGAGTATTCAAAGATAAGCAGCTTTTTTGTTGACTTGTTTCTCTAATGTCACCAGCGTTGATGTTTTTGTTGACAGAATGGGGACATTCATTGGCCAAGCTTTACAAAGTATTGAACAGTGAAACAGCTAGATGCCAGATACTTTATTTTTTTTATTTTTTATAGTAGAGCTGTATTTAACACAATGATAAAATTAATGCTGGATGTTAGATGGTTTTTACAGATTATTATGGCTCTCAATTTAACGTTATTTAGTACAATTAATTATAAAAATAATAATGTGATTAAAACAGTAATACATTTAAAAATGCCTCGATGGACGCTTGACCATGCCCCCACTGCCACATATCCCCACTGCCCGACTCAAGCCGGGGAGACATCCGGACTGCCTACCACTACCCCCCCACCCCCCATTTCTGGACAGGAAGTCGGCGACAGCCATCTGTGCTCCCAGTCTGTGGACCACCTTGAATTTAAAGGGCTGGAGTGCCAGATACTACCGGGTGATCCACGCGTTGTTATCCTTCATGCGGTGGAGCCATTGGAGTGGGGCGTTATCTGAGCAGAGAGTGATGGCCCACCCCAGCAGGTAGTAACGGAGAGTGAGGACCGCCCACATGATGGCCAGACACTCCTTTTCTATGGTGCTGTACTTTGTTTCCCTCAAGGAGAGCTTGCATCTAATGTACAGCACCAGGCACTCCTCCCCATTCACCACCTGCGAAAGTACGGCCCCCAGCCCCCTGTCTGAAGCGTCCGTCTGCAATTCAAAAGGGAGAGAGAAATTAGGTGCATGTAAAAGCGGCCCCCCGCAAAGTGCAGCTTTAACCTGCTTAAACACCTGTTGGCACTGCTCCGTCCACTGGAGTCAGCAGGCTGGTGACATCCGAATAGTTAGGCACAAATCTCCTATAATAGCCAGCCAGCCCCAGGAACTGTCTCACCCCCTTTTTGGTCTTGGGTCTCGGGCAGGTCGCAAATGGAACCCCAGATACCGTACCTCCACCCACCCAATCACGCACTTCTTAGGGTTTGCAGTGAGCCCTGCCCATCACAGCGACCTCAGAACCAACCTCAGATGCTGCATATGCCGCTGCCAATCATTGCTATAAATGATGATGTCATCCAAATAGGCAGTGGCGTAAGCCGAATGCGTTCTGAGGATTCGGTCCATGAGGCGCTGAAACGTGGCCGGAGCCCTAAACAAACCGAATGGAAGTGTCACAAATTGGTGTAATCTGAACGGAGTGGAGAAAGACATTTTTTCACGGGATATTTGTGTCAAGGGGATCTGCCAATAACCCTTAAAAACGAGCAGTGCCCAACTGATCGAGCAACTCATCAATACGTGGCATTGGGTAGGCATCAAATTTAGACACCGCGTTGACTTTTCTATAATCCACACAGAAACATACAGACCCGTCGCTCTTAGGCACCAGAACAACCGGGCCGGACCAGTCGCTGTGGGATTCCTCTATTACTACCATATCAAGCATTGCATCCAATTCTTCCTGAAATATTTTTTTTTTTATGTTCGGGCAATTGATAGGGACGGGTACGTACCACCACCCCCGGCTCAGTCTTGATGTGGTGTTGGATGAGGTTCGTGTGACCTGGTAGAGGGGAAAACACATCTGTGAATTCTTGTTGTAATTTGTCAACCTCTGCGAGTTGGTACGGTGAGAGGTGGTCTCCGCAAGTGACATGATTGTGTTTTGTGTTTACCTCCGGCCCGAGCTCCGCCCTCTCCGGAACTACCGTAGCCAACGTCACAGGGGCCGCCTCCTTCCACAATTTCAGGAGGTTAAGGTGATAAATTTGACGTGTGCCCCCTCTATCGGTTCGCTTTACCTCATAATCGAGATCCCCACTCATCTTGTGACCTCAAAGGGTCCTTGCCACTTGGTGAGTAATTTGGAGCTCGACGTGGGGAGTAATATGAGTACCTTATCTCCTGGTGCAAATTCCTGTTGTACAGTCGGCTCTGTCGTTCTTGAGCTTGGAGCAAATTCTCCTGTGTTAGTTGCCCCAAGGTGTGGAGTTTGCTATAAGATCATGAATGTATTGAATTTCATTCTTACTGTTTGAAGGTCCCTCCTCCCAATCTTCACATATGACATCAAACATGCCATGCTGGCACCGCCCATATAGCAGCTTGAATGGGGAAAACCCCATGGAGGCTTGCGGGACCTCTCGTACTGCAAATAACAGGGGATCGAGCCATTTGTCCCAATTCCTAGCATCCTCATGCACGAACTTACCAATCATATTCTTAAGGGTTTTATTAAATCGCTCCACCAGGCCATCTCTCTGTGGATGGTAAACACTGGTGCGAATTGACTTAATGCCCAATAATTCATAAAGCCTGCATAGTGTCCGTGACATAAAGGTTGTGCCCTGATCGGTGAGGATTTCTTTCGGAATCCCCACCTGGGAGATTATTTTGAAGAGTGCCTCCACAACACTGTGTGCTGAGATGTTGCGCAGGGGCACTGCTTCCGGATGTCGCGTTGCATAGTCCACTAGGACCAATACAAAGCGATGTCTGTGTGCTGACCGTTCTAATGGCCCGACGAGGTCCATGCCAGTTCTCTTGAAGGGAACCTTGATCAGTGGAAGGGGGCGCAATGGTGCTTTTGGGGTGGCCGGCGGGTTCACCAGCTGACATTCATGGCATGCTGCACACCACCTGCAAACATCGCTGAGTCGGTTCAGTGTTTTTCTCTCCCCTAGATGCCCTGCCATGGGATTATAATGAGCCTCCTGGAACACCATTTCCCGGCGTCTCCGCAGTATTAAGAGCTGGGTTGTATCTTCCTTTGTTTGAGCATCCTGCATCACTCTATACAACCGCTCATTTATAATTGCGAAATAGAGATATGAAAGTTCGAGATTCAGCTGGAGTGGTTGACCATCGATCACTCTCACTTGGTCGAAGGCATGCTTGAGGGTTTCGTCTCACAACTGCTCCAAAGGGAAATCCCCTTTGGGAAATCCCCCGAGGATGGGAGGGGCTGCAGCCTCTCCCCCCTCACATCATCCTGACATAGAGGTGATGAAGACAGCCCCAGCTCCACCTCCCCTGCCAGAGCATCGCACATTTCACATCTCTTCGCTTTTGTGCAGGACACATCTTCGCATATTCCCTTTAACACATTTCTGAAATCAGCCAATTAGTCCCCAAAATCAGTTGATAGGTGAGGCGGGAACTAACCGCGGCCTCCACTCTATGCTTTGTTCCCCGAAATTTTATAACGAGGGTCACCACAGTGTAGATGTGAATATCCCCATGTACACATTTCACCCTCACCCTTTTAGTTGTGCCCAAAGCCTGGGCTCCGGCTGACATGCTGCATGATGGTGTTCTTCAGATCACTGTAGACCAGGAGATTAGCCACCGGCAGTTGTTGTGCTGCAAGCTGGGCTTCCCTGGACAGCAGAGGGATGAGCCAGGCCGCCCACTGAGCATGCAGCCAGCCCCAGATTTCAGTGGTAAGCTCAAACATGTTAAGCAAGGCTTCAGGGTCATCTTCTGCCCCCATCTTCAACAGCGTGGGTGGGGGCACGGGGCTGCTGTTGTCCGGGGTCATTACCGGGGCTTTCTCCTGGGAGAGGAGGCTCCGAATGACCTGCCGGTCCTCTGCCTGAATGCTAAGGACCTCATGGAAGCGGTATTCCTGATCTTGGCGGAGTTCAAGCAGAGCCTGTTGATGGGTGTGATCTAGGTCAGCGAGGGACTTGATGATGTTGGTCAGAGGGAAGGACTCCATGGGGCGTGCAGTCTTCAAATCAGATCCCGGGTTTCGGCACCAGTGTAACTAGGAAGGACACTGGGTACTGGATTCTTCAAACACAGGTAGGGAACTTTTAATTGACCAATTCTCTGGTTTACAGCTCCACAATAACTCATCAGCTTCACAATAACTCATCAGCTTCACAGTAAAGTTCTCGACCCAGTCTCACTATCTCGATCTGGCGCTGACATGGTCCCTTTATGCCGCTCTCCCCAATCTCATTACAATTAATGACAGGTGTTAGTCATAATTTGGCTCAGGTGTATGCACCCTAACTGCTGTCTCTCTCTCTCGACAGATGCTCAACCACGCCCCCGCTGCCACAGTAACATTTCAGTGAGATGCATAAATAACCACCTCAGAGTGTTGTCCTCACTTCTCTCTGTCCCCTCTGAGCTCTCCCTATATTGCTGTTTGTGAGCTAATCAATTCTCTGTGACCTTCACTGTATGTCAGTCCACCAGGCACTCTGGGGGAACATCTGAGAGACGGCATCAGTGCTTGGCCCAGGGGAATCCACATCCCATCCCTTAACACCCAACACCTGCCTCTGCCCACAGAAGCAAACTAAGATAGAGGTGATGTCAGGCTCTGAGTAGATCTCAAATCTCTTAGACACTTGGCCCTAGCTCACCCCTGACAGAGTAAACTAGCAGCTTATATGAAACCAGACTCTGTGGACACCAAGAGCTCAGTAATGTAGCTGACTGGTTACTAAGCTGGTATTAATGTCATCAGTGTTCTGAGGGATGACTTATGAAGATCTTGTTCACTGTTCAAGCTTTTTTATTTATTTATTTATTTATTTAATTTATTTTTTTTGCTTTGAACACAAAGCAGGACTTCTTTACATTGATTTAGACAATGATTTGTCATAAGGGCTCGCCATGAACCTAGATATGTTATTAGAAAATGAGTGGTCTTTTTTTGTTTGTTTTTTTACTGTTATTAAAAACAGTTTTATTTATAAAGGTCCTAAGACTCTCCTTGGAGGTGTCCTGTCACCTGGTTGCCTGAACACATGCCAAATTAGCCTCAGATGGCTGGGTGGATATTGTAAAATTAATGAGAGCAAATGTGATATCACCCACATCTGAAATTAATTTTGGTGTGGATATGCAGACAATGTTATTAGTCATTGCGAAAAAATCATGCAAAAGTAGCAAATGCTGCCTTTGTCCATTTTAATATAACATTTTCTGATAGAGTGATTTGGTAATTGACTAACACAACTGAATTGTTTTATACAATAAATATTTGACTAGTATAATGAAAAATATATATATTTACCATTCAAGCCATTTAAAACAAACTTGTCTTTGAAAGCAATGATCTCGTACAGTCATACAGTAGTTAGGCAAATTAATGATAAATGAATGAGGAATTTTCAGTATTACAATAAGGTTTGAATTCCTGCAGATATTTGAGCTTATTACCTCACAAGAAATAGCCTCTCCAATTACAAGAGTAATTTGAATGTATTTGCAAAGACAAGTTTTGCAATGTTCCAGGAAAAAATATACATATATTTAGTGTAATTAGTCATATCCTTCACTTTGTGGTCAATCTTGTTAGTTCATCGTTCTGTAACAGGCGACCTTCTTCCACCTAACCATGCAGTCTTCTTTCTCTCACTTTATGGTTTGTATCCATGGTAACCATGTGGCGGTTATTTACGTTCAGTCTGTTAATGTTAATCAACTTCTCTCAGGTCATATTTTTAGCTCTGTTTGCATGTACTGTATTCAGCACACATTGTGAGGACTTTAATAAGTGCAACGTTATACTGGCTTTAGCAAACCTCCATCGAAGTGAACTTAGCGCCATTATTCACAATGAAGTCTTTTTGCCAAAAAGTGGACTGCCTCCTGTAGTAATCCTATGAAACTAGGGAGAGTGATTACTTCATCGTCTTATCTACTATCCCCCTGTAATGGATAGGGAGCAAACCAAACTCCATACTCATACACATTAGCTTCATGCACACTGTACAAAAGACCCCTCTCTGTCAGTTATAACAAGCTGTAGGCCTACTGGGCAGAGTAATGAGGAAACATTTGGTTGCTTGTCCCAGAGTGGTATGGCTCTGGGACAAGGTTTCTTGGATTATCTGGTGGTTATCCAGTGCTCTGTTACAGTTTTTTTTTTTTTTTTTGCCATCTGAGATGTTGAGTCTCAGATTGTTACTTTTGGTGAATTATTTTTTTTTTTTTTAAAGGTATTGAATTTAATATGGTGAGCTACTTCTGAGCCACATGCACCAGTACTTGTCAGTGCTTCATAAAATAGAATAACCCAATGGAAGATTGTTCAATCCCTGCTAGAAAAAATACCTATACCAGCCAGAGCAGGTTTGCGGGTTTTAGCTGGTTTCTCCTGGTCACCCGTTTAAGAGTTAAAAACAGTGAAACATCTTATCTTAGTCTTGTATTTACTCAAAATGCCTTTGGATTCACCACAACAATGGAAAAAAATAATATGTTAAAAAATCTTATTACTGTAAATTGTCAGGATTACTTATAGACCTATTTATGTCAGGTTGTTTTGGGTTATTTCTAGGGCATTGCTAGGGTGTTGCTAGGTGGTTGCTAGGGCATTGCTAAATGGTTGCAAGATGGTTGCTTACTGGCACAGGTCAAAAGGGACCATCCTCAAGTCTCTATGATATTCTGATTCTTAGAGATGTTCTGGGACCTTTTCTGTGGAAGTCAATGGGATTGGATTGACATATACTGTATATTTGGAAATAAAATTGTTTTTGAATAAAACCATGATTATGTACTTGTTTCAATCAGATAAACTTTGTCGTATTCTAGTTATCTTTTTTTTTTTCTCAAAATGAGGGGTTTACTATATCTACTGTATACCACCATTGATATAATGTGTAGGTGGCACGCTTTCAAGATGAAGTGCATTTTTAAGTGTAAAAAATCGTAATCCCATGGCAATATTCATTTTTATAATCAAAAGGTGGGTGTTCAGTATACCGGTACACTACTGGTTCTTTTTTGAAAATGGTTGTCTGGAATTTTCTCACACAACGGAACGGTTTAAAAGATCTATGGAATTTGTGACCAAACTGGTCTTTAGCTGGTTTAGCTGGCTGGTTTTAACTGTTCTCCCAGACAAGTGCCTAAAAACCCTCTAAACCAGACCAGCCTGGCCAGTCCAGGGGCCTGGCTAAGACAGCATAAGATGGTTCATTTTTTTTATTTTATTTTTTATTATTGTATTGTATTTTCCCAAAAAGAGATATGTGCTTTGATATTTGAAAACTTCTATTAAACATATACATTCTAATTTAATATAATGCAATTAAATGGTATTATGGTATTATATTATTTTGGCTTTAGTAAGAAAGTGTCTGGTAACATAAATGTAGATTATGGTTATTTGGTATTTATTTAAAATGATTGCAACATATATGTGGCATTGTACTCTATATTATGTATTTTAGTAACTTTTTTTGCTTTCAGCATCATTAACCTAATCTTTCTACTCATTTGGCTGACCGATATGCCTATTACCTGGCATAATTTTCTTCTCTTTTCCTCTTTGTCCTTCAGCATCACCAACTCTACCGCCTTTGAAATCTGAGCATTTCAAGCCATGTCAGGAGAAAGACCTGGCCTACTGCCTGAATGACGGGGAGTGCTTTGTCATCGAGACCCTGAGTGGCCCACACAAACACTGCAGGTATGACAGCACTTCCTGTGACTGCATTGGTGGGAAAGGGTGGGATTGCTGTTCACTCAAGAAATAAATGGAATCTCTATGGATGGGAGGCACTATGGTTTCAGACTAACGACAATTCCATGTTCCTTTATACAGTACTCTGCAAAAGTCTTAGGCACATAAGTTGTTTCACAAAAGCATTTGTCTTAAGATGGTTATTTATATCTTCAGCTTTAGTGTGTCAATAGGAAATATAAATGTTAGACTCCCAAACATTACTTTTGCAAATAGAAAATATTAGATTAGAAGAACAGGGAGCCCTGCAACAGATGTCATGGCCCCCACAAAGCCCCCCACTGAACATTGTGTCTGTCTGAGATTACATATAGAGACAGAAGCGGTTGAGACAGACTAAATAGATAAAAGAACTGTGGCGAATTATACAAGAAGCTTGGAACATCCTATCTGCCAACAACCAAGAAAAACTGTGTCCAGGTATACCTAGGAGAATTAGTGCTGTTTTAAAGGCAAAGGTGGTCACACCGAATATTGATTTAGCTTTTTTATGATAAATGGACTTTGTATGACATTAAGTGATAAATGAAAACTATTTATTTCATTATTTTTGAAGACATCCTCACTATGCAACATTTTTCACAAGTGCCTAAAACTTTTGCACAGTACTGTATGTCAAGAATATTTCAAACAGTGAAGCAGAGAAGACCCAAATGTAGGTATTTAACAACTGAGAAGCATTATTAAGGCAACAAAACAGGCAGAACTCAAAATAAGCCCCAGAGGGTGCAAACAGGACTAACACAAGAGCAGGCAGGCAGGTAAACCAGGCTGACAGTGCAGAGAAGGGGCAGTCCATTTCCGTGGTTGAGGAAAGGCAAGGATCAGAGACAGTAGAGCAGACAGGGCTGGTGGACTAAGCAGACTGGGGAACAGACAGCTTGTGGTCAAGGGACAGGCAGAGGTCGATAGGCAATGGGACCAGGGGCTAAGTCTGACAGCACCAGACTGGGAGCGGGCTAAGGCGGGGTCAGGGACAGGCAGAAATCCTAACGGGCGAAGAGGGAAAGGCAACCAGAACCAGACATGGAGCAGGGTTACTCAGGGTCAGAGATGGGCTGAGGGCAGAGACCAGGAGGGCTGGAGATGGGCAGCCAGAACCAGGATGGGGTAGGCAGAAAGGGTAGTCAAACAGGCCAAGAATTCAGGAGCCAACAGAGAATCAGAGTAGGACAAACCAACAGGAACAAACAGTTAACCAGCTGGATGCTGAAGGCACGAGGGAAAACAACAATCTGGCACAGAACAGCACACATAATGGGAATGAATATGGAGCAAACTAATCAAGGGTAATGGGAACAGGTGTGACTCATCATACTGATGAGCAACCACAGAGATCGCTCCTGCGAGGAAACCCCATGAACACAGTCAGCACATGGCACAGTCAACCAAAACAAAAACGCAATTGGTAGGGGAAGCACAAGGACAACAAAAATAGACAGAACCGAGCTGATCAGCCCGGAGTCCTGACAGTACCCCTCTCCAGGATCGGCACTAGGTGCCACAGAGATCTTGATGCATCCCCCGGCCTGGGGAAGAGCCTCCCTAGCCCTTTTTCAGGTGCGCCAGCACAGCTTAATGAAAGCATGAGCCGAGGGAACTGCGGCCTCAGGCTCCCATGAGAGAAAGAGAGGAGGCTGGTAGCCCAGGCTTCATTGAAACGGGGAGAGTCCAGTGGATGAGATGGGCATGGAATTGTGAGCGTATTCAGCCCACGTTAACTATTGGCTCCAGGAGGAGGGGTTATGGGAGGACAGGCAGCAGACTGCCCATTCGTCTGTGGATGGAAATCTGACAACAAACTGGTAGAGGCAAAAGTTGGAGATGAACTGGGGGCACCTATCAGAGACCACTTCCACCAGAAGACCATGGATCCAGATGACGTGGTGCTGGTGGTACCACCACCAGTGCTGTCTCCTTAGCAGAGGGAAGCTTAGGGAGGGGAATGAAGTGAACCGCCTTGGAAAAATAGTCCACCACAGTGAAGATGACAGTATTTCTGCTGGACGGGGGAATACCTGTGACAAAGTCCAGGGAAATATGGGACCAAGGACAGAAGGGGATGGGGAGGGGTTGGAGCAGACCAATGGGAGGCTTGTTGGAAGTTTTGTTCTGGGCACAGACCGAGCAGGAAACAACAAACTGCCAGACCTCTCCAACCATGGAAGGCCACCTAAATTGCTGGCGGATGGATGCCAGAGTCCTCCTCACTTGTGGATGTCAAGCAAGCCTCGACAAGTGGCCCCACTGGAGGACTGAGGGCCAGACTGATTTAGGCACAAACAATAGACCCTCTAGGCACCCCTCAAAACAGCAATCGAAGTGCAGTCGAGTTAAAGATTTCTGGAGATGCAAAGTACCACCCGGCTGGGGGAGAAGTGCTGTGGCTTCTGCCCTCCTTAATTTATGACAGGCTTATATAGGATGTACTTATGTGTAGTTCCTTTGTTTACATGTGTTTTTCTCCTCAGCATATTTCCATGTGATATCAGCAAAATAATTTTTAGGATGCATTTGTATACATTCTGTGTTACTCTGAGTTTGCCATATGAGCAGATGCATGCTCTTTATAATAAAGAGTCAATTGTCTTTTGCTCAAAAACAGGATGTTCCATTTGAACTCATGATCACATAATGTTTTTCTAGCTGCAAAGCACCTAATTATTATATATTATTTCACACTAGCAAAAGCATAACTATTTCAATTTATATGCATATAACACACTATAATAACTTAATATAGTTACATACTAAATTATTAAATAAAAATATACCATAGCCCCAGCCGACCCAAGAGCTTCCTTGACCCATGCCGCGATTTCCCAAATGACAGCCACCACCACCCGCTCAGGAGAGATGATGGGATTGGGAGTGTAGCTGTCATCTGGACCAGTGAACTGGCATGACAGGGCATCCAGCTTCACATTCTTGGAGCCTGGATGGTAAGATAGGGTAAAGCTGAAGCACCCGAAAAACAATGCCCAGCGAGCCTGCTGGGAATTCAACCTCTTGGTGGAATGGATATATTCAAGATTTTTATGATTTGTCCAGACAAAGAAGGGTTCCGTCGCCCCCTCCAAACAATGACGCCACTCCTCCAAGGCCAGCTTCACTGCCAACAGCTCCTTGTTCCCAATGTCATAGTTCCATTCAGCTGGGGACAGGTGATGGGAGAAGTAGGCACATGGGTGCAATTTACCATCCTCTGGGGACCACTGGGAAAGGGCTGCCCTGACCCAGACCTCCGAGGAATCCACCTCCACAATGAACTGCCACTCAGGATCTGGACAAGACAAAAAGGGGGCAGAAGAGAAACAGGCATTAAGCCTTTCAAAGGTGGCCTGAGCCTGGGGGGACCAGAGGAAGGGAGTAGTTCTTGTGGAGGTGAGAGCCCTCAAGGGTGCAACGACCTGGCTATAATTGCACACAAAGCGGTTATAAAAATAAGCAAATACCAAAAATCGCTGAAGAGCCTTGCGTAAATCAGGAGTTGTCAGACAGAGATGGCCCTTATCTTGGCTGGGTCTACGTAGATCCCCTCTGCCAAAATAATGAACCCCAGCAATGGAACCAACCGCACATGGAAAGAGCACTTCTCAGCTTTGACATAGAGCTGGTTCTCTAGCAGTCACTGCATCACCTGTCTGACATGCTTGATGTGCACCTGGAGAGAGTGAGAAAAAATCAGGGTATTATCCAGGTACACAAAGACAAACTTGTTAACCATGTCTCTAAGCACATCGTTGAACAGGGCCTGGAAGATGGCCGGAGCATTGGTCAGCCCAAAGGGCATAACCCGGTACTCAGAGTGCCCTGTGGGGGTGTTGAACGCTGTCTTCCACTCATCCCCCTCTCTGATGCGGACCAGATGGTATATGTTGTGGAGGTCCAACTTTGTGAAGAATACAGCTCCCTGCAACAAATCAAAGGCTGAAGACATTAAAGGTATGGGAGTACCTGTTCTTAGTGGTAATGTTGTTCAGCCCCTGATAATCGATGCAGGGATACAGGGATCCATCCTTTTTCTCCATGAAGAAGAACCCCGCACCCTCTGGGGAAGAGGGGGGTCGGATGAAGCTGGCTGCCAGAGACTCTCTGATGTACTTGTCCATGGCCTCCCACTCGGGGGCAGTGAGGGAGTACAACCACCTCCGAGGGGGAGAAGTGCCTAGGAGCACGTCAATGGTGCAATCATAGGGACAGTGAGGAGGGAGAGATGCAGCCTGGGACCTACTGAAGACCTGCCAGTAGGTGATTGCCTGAGATGGTAAGACTTACCGGGCCAGTACACTGGGAGATCTGGGAGAGGTGCAACCACAGTCATAGTGGTGTGGAGATGAGTAGTAGGGAGTCCCCACTTAGCTGCCAGAGACTAGTCCATGAAATTGCCCTCTGCCCAAAGTCCACCAGAAAGGAACAAGTGTGAGAAGGAGAGTCATTAACAGGAGTTATGATCACCAGTACCAATGGCTGGTTGGAGAGCGAAGAACACAGAACATTGAGTCAAGAAAGCTCAACAGACAGCAGGATCCCCATCCTAGTAAGGAGGAGGATTGACTCGGGGTTCAGGAGCTTGTCGAGAAACTTGAGGGTAAGCGACGGAAGCAGCAGCGGCCCGGGCTGAGTCCCTGTCAGAATGAAGTTGCTGGAGATGGGCTGTGAGGTCAGCAAACTGGGATGCCATCAGCTCCATGGCTCGGTTGGAGGAAAGTTGGTTTCATGAAAGCCCAACAGAGCCCCCTGTTGGGCAATAGCTGATCTCACTGGGTCTTCACCTGCTAGGTCCATGCTGGCCAGATAGTTCTGCCAAGCAGTGAAGCAGAGAGGACCCAAATGCAGGTGTTTCACTGAGAAGCTTTATTAAGGCAACAAAACAGGCAGAACGCAAAATAAGCCCCAGAGGGCGTGATCAGGATCAATCTAAGAGCCACTCGGCAGCAGGCAGGCAGGTAAACCAGGCTGACAGGGCAGAGAAGGGGCAGTCTGTTTCTGTGGTTGAGGACAGGCAAGGATCAGAGCCAGTAGAGCAGACAGGGCAGGTGGACTATGAAGACAGCAGAACAGACAGCTCGTGGTCAAGGGACAGGCAGAAGTCGATAGGCAGTGGTACCAGGGGCTAAGTCTGACAGCACCAGACTGGGAGCGGGTTAAGGCAGGGTCAGGGACAGGCAGAAATCCTAACAGGGGCGAAGAGGGCAAGGCAACCAGAACCAGACAGGGAGCAGGCTTACTCAGGGCCAGAGATGGGCTGAGGGCAGAGACCAGGAGGGCTAGAGATGGGCAACCAGAACCAGGCAGGGGCAGGCAGGGAGGGAAGTCAGACAGGCCAAGAATTCAGGAGCCAACAGATAATCAGAATAGGGCAAACCAACAGGAACAGACAGTTAACCAGCTGGATGCTGAAGGCACAAGGGCAAACAATGATCTGGCGCAGAACAGCACACACAAGGGGAATGAATAGGGAGCAAATTAATCAATGGGAATGTGAACAGGTGTGACTCACTGTGCTGATGAGCAACCACAGAGATCGCCCCTGTGGGAAAACCCCGTGATCACAGTCAGTACATGGCACAGTCAACCAAAACAAAAACACAAAAGGTAGAGTAAGCACAAGGACAACAAAAAAGACAGAACCGAGCTGATCAGCCCAGAGTACTGACAGAATAATCCTTCTGGAACAATATGTCAGTCAATCTCTCTCACTCTCCTCTCTAAATTAGTTTGAACCATTTCCTTCACCATCTTCCTCCTCCCCTTTTGTTTCAGCCCCCCAGCCCTTTCTGGGACTCTTGCCATTGCATGAAGCTCTTAGTCATGCTAACAATGACAGCTCTGTCATAGCCTGAGAGCTGCCTAAGGTCCCTTTTCTGCTAATTAAAAGTGGCATTTTGCAGAAGTCCATTAGATACTTGCATCGGCTATGTGAGTTTTTTTCAAGGTTGAAAATAGGCTTCACAAAATGGTGATTTTTTGTTATTTTTTTTTATCACATTTTGTGGGATCCCTATGCACCATTTCAAATAACATTTTCTGGATGTGAGGGTTCACTGTCAGGGGTTTTGTATGAACAGCCTTTTCCTCAATTTGCTTAATGGAACACATGTTTGAAACTGAAGAGCCAAGAAATAGCAGAAGCCAAGTGTCTTCATTTAAAATGAGGTAATTGGTGATGTTGTTTTAGGTGGCCCGTTTATTTGGGTAAAGCTTAACTAGTTCAAATAATCTGCCTCTGATTAATTCCCAGAACATACTTCCCTGTCCTCCTTTCAGCCAAGGGCGTCCATATATCCATCTGTTTGTCAAAGCAAGGCAGCGTCAATTTCAAAAGATGAGTTCACTGGGACTTTGGTTCTGTAGGTCTTTGGCAGGGGTTGTTTCAGGGAGAGTGCTTAGATTCTACTGAAAGGATAAATAACTGAATTAATTTTGTTTTGCAGAGGAATAAGTTTTTCAGAGCAAATCCTTTCTAATCATTCACATAAAGCTGAGCATAATGTTGTATTGAATGCCATGCTTTTGTTGCCAATACAGCTAGGAGTTCACATGCAAGAATGACATTGTGGTTGCACAGAACTGGGCATATAGCCTTGATACACTTGATAAGGTAGTGGTGTATGTGCACTGACATGGGCCATGGGCAAGGATTGCATTAACTAAAAATTATCTCACAATTACTTTTTTTTTAAAAAACCATAGACGGATAACTCTGAATGCTGTCCATCATATTGACAGAATAAAAAAGAAAGCCATTTTAACACACACTCGTGTTGTGTGTCCTGTTTATTGCCTGATCACACATTGCCATTTACACCTGGTAATATGTGTCTCTTCAGACCACTTGTGTTCAGATTTCGAGGGGAGGGTCTCTGATTTAATGACTGCATACATTAATCATTAAATCAGTGTGGTACTGCATGATTATAAAGCACAAAAAATTATAAGAGCAAAAAGAAAGCACGCAAAAAGTGGTGCATCCAACTGTTAATTATACATACATTTAATCTGGCAAGCATGATCTATAGAGCAGAATTATTAGGGCAGAATTTTAGTGGAGTAACTGTATTAACTGAGCTTCCAGAGTGTGTGCTTGAGCTTTTGTAACCTTTGCTGAAGTTTCCTGCTTCTTCAATGTTTCTCCTGAGAAAAAGATCCTAGTGATCTTTAGATCTTTAGAGTTTCAAATGAGATCTTGAAGAGTTTTACTTGCTGCTCTCTTTGGTTGAACCCATCACAGACTGACATTTTTTTAAAATTTTTTTTATTAAAATAGGATTATGCAAGGTTGCATCAATAATCAACTTTTTGTAACCTAGAATGCATTCTACATTGGCTGGTAATATATTGCATTTTACATTTACTGGTTCTCATTCAGCAGTCTCAAAACATTGTGCTTGAACTGTACAACCAATCACTTTCTCATTTAGCTTGTTTGCACTCACTTATTTGCTGAAGTGCTATCACTGTAAGTGGACATTTGTGTCAAAGATGTAAAACTCAGTCAGTACATTTCCATGTGCAGTTATAATCAAACTACAGAGGGTTTTATGCATAGTCGAACTACAGTTTTCATCTGTCCCTCCAAGTATACAGTACATGACACTTGCATAATCGAAAATTTGAAGGAAAGATGTCAGCTGAGGAAGTGTTAAATACACATTGCACGTCACCAGACTTTTGGAGTGTTTATGCACACAATGACATGGCCAGTTTTGGTCCAATTGACATGTATACATTGCTGGAAGAATACAAGCTATTATGGTATTATCTTGGTCTTTTAGTCCAACTTTACAAAAATCTAAGAGGTACAATTTCAGTCAGACTAAAGCATTTACATTACATCTTAAAAAGAGGAATTATTGTTTTTGTCCAACTGAATTTTCAATTTTAAGTGCATGTAAACATACTGACTGATATTGGCAGGTTGTCCCTGTTTTAGAGAACAAACTGAGTAACTTTCAGTGACTGTGTTTTTCAGCCATGTGTGAGTCTTTAATGCACCTGTTAAAACATTATTTTTTAAAAAATATATTCAGTTGAACTCCATAAATCAGAAGTAATTGTGGTCAGCCAGAGATTAGCAGACAGATGAAGGGAGAGAGAGAGTAACAACTGTGTGAAAATAGGAATAAGATGGTGACCCATCGATACAGTTCACTGTGAGGATGTGTCAAATGCTTGAAGGATAAAATTAACTTTTTGTGGTTGTGCATGTGTAAAAAAAGTGGCATGGCAGGAAGAGAATCCCGTTTCCTTAGCTGCACCAAATAAAGCAATCCCTTTTTGTCTGTTGACCTAGATTTATTGAGCAAGTGAAATCTTGAGCTGTTATGTGGTCCATAGGCTCATCTACATAATCTACAGAAACACTATAGGAACAGGAGGATGTTAAGGATTACATCAAGTGATTACATCAAAATGTACATGGTTTTGCATTTTAGCCCAACAATGTGTGTTGTAATGCCTTATGCAACGTGATCTCTTGAGAATTCATATGTATTCTTCCATAAAGTCTGGTTCTAGCAAACGTATATTCTCTTACGTTTGCATAGACACCGAAACATACAATATTGACAGCATCTAAATGTCATCATTTTACATATTAACACGTATAGAAACGTAAAAATGTTTACATGTACTGTTTGAATTGATTAATATTGAATAATTCATAGAATTAATCAGTTAATTACATTTAATTTATAATCAATGATATAATTTAAATGCCTTAACATTTATTAAATACAGTTGACATAATAATATGACATTTTAATGGTTTCATTCAGTTCTGTGTGATTTCTGCTGCCCTATACAACATTTTGAAGGATTATATCACTTTAACCAAGACTAAACTTTAAAATGTTAAAATAATTTATTCATTTAATCATTTATTAAGCATTTAACTTTATTTTTGTTTGCCATGGGCCACAAAAGGAGTGTTCAGAATATGCCAAAGAAAAATAAAAAATAAAAAATAAACCACAAAAAGCACCATAAAACAATAATAAAATTAATTCATACATTTGTTAGCCATAATCCAAATCTTCAGACTGCTTTCTGTGAAGATCAGACTTAAATTCAGGCCTTTTATTCAACGATGTCCGTCTCCATCTGCCTTAGCGCCGTCGTGTCTGCTGTAACCGTCAACCCGCATTGGTTTAGTTTTAAAAATTACAAAATTGCCACCTCAAGCATTACGACCAGCAGTTTTATGGCAGTGATGTTGAATGCTCATTGGCTCTCAAGTGTCTCTTGACCATTTGCAGCATGCCGTATTCTGCCATGTATATGTTTGAATGAGATTTGACAGTGCCATTTTGGAGTGCATCAGGAAAAGATTTACAGTGATTTATAACTTACATTTTACTCTCTATCTCACACAATGCTATTGTATGCTATTAGGGAGCACATCGGATGCAGCACATCGCCCTTTGGACTACTTTTGTACTAAATTTTGCCATTTTTCTGAATAAATTACTACGATTAAATTGATCTGCCTGTTACGTGTTTTATATGCTTAATAAATGGTTAGGTTTAGGAGTAGATGTGGGATTAGCGGCTGTAAAACATATATAAATTAATATATTGTAACAAAAAATATTGCTAGTGTACATTAATCTGCTTGTTACATGTTTTATATTGTTGAAATGTGGTTATGTTTAGAGGTTGGGGTAGGCTTAAGGGATTTAAAATATATATAAAAGAGTAAAAATGTACAAATATATTTATCATCGATTCATGAATTCAAATAAAGTTGTAATGGATTCATCAATATTTTATATTTCTAAAGCTGTAATTATGTAAAAAAAAAAATGATGTTTTAGATGCTTTCAAACATCCATATTGTATGTTTTAGTGTCTAAAGAAATGTACAAACATGTACACTTAAATGTTACAAATATTAACGTAAAAATAGCTATGTATATTAATGAGATCAGGCTGACATGAGTTGACATATTTAGAATCAATTGTATAACCACCCCTGGAGTCATGAGTTCGAATCCAGGGTGTGCTAAGTGAGTCCAGCCAGGTCTCCTAAGCAATCAAATTGGCCCGGTTGCTAGGGAGGGTAGAGTCACATGGGGTAATCTCATGGATCGCGGAGAGTAGCATGAGCCTCCACATGCTGGGAGTCTCTGCGGTGTCATGCACAACGACTCATGATAAAATGCGCGGATTGACGGTCTCAGAAGTGGACACAACTGAGACTTGTCCTCCACCACGCAGATTGAGGTGAGTAACCGTGCCACCATGTGGACCTACTAAGTAGTGGGAATTGGGCATTCCAAATTGGGAGAAAAGGGGATAAAAAAAAAAAAAGAAGAAATAAAAAAAAAAAGAACCAACTGTATTGGCACCAAAGGTGGATAGTGACATGCTACATTTACTCAGTTACATTTACTTGAGTAACTTTTTGGAAAAAAAATTACTTTTATGAGTATGTTTTATGGTGTGTACATTTCACTCTTACTCAAGTAAATTTCTGATGAAAAAAATGTACTTCATTACAATGGGTAGCTTTCTTGTCGATACATTACTGGTTTTAATTGAATAAGTGGTAATAAATGCGTAATTTAAACGGGACTTTTACGACAGCGGAACTTCACAGCTGCACGCTGTCACTCGAGTCGCATTCAACACTACAGCAGCAAGCGTGCAAAATAAAAATTTCTTCACTCCACCTAATGCCTTCATTTTACACCAAGACAAGGATATATTTCAAGATTAAAATTGCTGCTCCAATTTAAGAAAACATGGTGAGGTAACTTTTAGAGATTGTGACAATGAGGGCTTGTCTATGTCATGGTGATACTCATTAATTTTCAGTGTGAGTCTGTAACTATGGGCTCTTATGACCTCAGTTTCTAAGTTTGCATTTTTATAACAGCGCTGCAACATATCAGTGCCTACTGTATAAATCCTTGTAAACAGCCGCGTTAAATGCAAATGTTTTGCCCTGCCTATCGCACTTGCAAGGTTGGCGCGTGCACAGCGTTTGAAAGATGCAGGCGGCTTTGTCTTATGGACAACATGCTTCCAAACACAGTGATAAGGTGCAATTTACCCTTAGTGTACAGAACTAATTATCTACATTCTTTTGACACTGACAATGCTGGACTGTCACTGAACAAAATTCACGCAGGATGTAAAAAACTGTGAAATAAAGACAGAAGGCATGTTTAAAGCAAGATCTTGCTTCAGTGTATAATTAAATATTGTATATAACTTGGGACTGTGTGACATTCACGTTTTTCACCATAATAACTACTAGAAAAAGGTTTCCAAACTTCTCTTCTAATTGACAGATTTGTCCAAATCCTTAAAGTGATAGTTCAGCCTTTAATTATTATTATATAATAATTTCCCTGCTCTCATGTTCTTCCAACCCCGTGAAACTTTCTGTATTCGGTGGAACCCAAAAGATGTTAGACAGAATGTTAGAGACTGACAGTCTCAGTCACCATTTCCTTTCAAAATATGGAAGGGGGAAAAACACATGCAGTGAAAGTAAATGATGATTAAGGTTAGCATTCTGTCTAACATCTCCTTATAGGAATATTTTTTCCAATATTGAAAATTCTTGCATCATTTACATGCCATCCCAGATGTGTTTTCTTCTTCTGCTGAACACAAAGATTTTTAGAACCATATCTCAGCTCTGTTAGTTTATACTAGAATGCAAGTGAATGGGTATCAACATTTTGAAGCTCAGAAAGCACATAAAGGCAGCATTAAAGGAATTCAAATGACACTGGTTCAATCTATGACTTCAGAAGGGATCTAAGTGTGGGTGAGAAACAGATCAATATTTAAATCCTTTATTACTAATAAATCTCCACTTTCACATTCTTCTTCTTGTGTTTTTGGTGATTCAATTCTTTGTGCATATCACCACCTACTGGGCAGGGAGGAAAATTAATAGTAAAAAAAGGACTTTATATATTATAAAGTTATATATATTTATCTGTTTCTCACCCACACCTATCATATTGCTTCTGAAAATCACTGGAGTCATATTAATTACTTTTATTCTGCCTCTATGTGCATTTTAGAGCTTCAAAGTTCTGGTCACCATTCACTTGCATTGTATGAACCAACAGAGCTGAGATATTCTTCAGATGTTCTGCAGAAGAAAGAAATTCATACACATCTAGAATGGCATGAGGGTGAGAAAATTAGAGTTTTTTTTTTTTTTTTTGGTGAACTATCCCTTTAATTTGATGCATGGAAGAAAGAGGTCATATGGGCGTGGAACAACTTGGTGGTGAATGATGAAAATTTCCATTATTAACAATATTATTATTATTATTATTATTATTATTATTATTAATCATTCTGTAATGCATGTTAAATGTGTATCATGTACTGGAATATAGGAGAGTAAACATCCATTATGTTATATGTGAAAGTAAGTAGTTACTACTTGAGTATTCTTTTTATTGGATACATTCTTACTCTTACTCAAGTAAATTTTATCATTATTACTTTTACTTCTACTTGGGTAATTATTTGTATATATATATATATATATATATATTTTTTTTTTTTTTTTTTTTTTTTTTTTACGTAATTGTACTTTTACTTGAGTAAAGTTTTTGGCTACTCTACCCACCTCTGATAGGCACTATTGGTACTTGTCAGTGTGCTAATATATCAAGTTAGAGTTTAGAAGGAATTTGGTCCGAACCAGAGTTCGATTACACACTTCCCCCTGCCCCCACAGGTCTCTGTTCTTCTCAGTGTCATTACCAGAACACATTGATTCGGGGGGCATTTTGTTTTCATAGGAGGGCACACTTTTTTAAGATTTGAGACCCAGAGATAGACCAAAACAATGTCTACACAACTATACAAGACAACCCAACCAGTAGTTAATTGAAAAAGACCAAGTTCTATAATAAAACATCTCATAACACCAAAACACCATACAAACAAAATAGTCCAGCCTACAACAATTGCATTATAAATATATACATAAAGTACTAAATTACACCACATCCCATTTACATTTATGTAACATATAAGCCTAAACACTAAGTTAACATGCATCGCCACCCACACCTAAAGTTCTTCAATTCCAACAACACAATAATAAAACAACCAAAACCAAAAAACACAAATATAAACAACACTATTTACAACACCACTATTGTTAGTATTCGCGATAGCATGACCACCTGTTGCTCTGTCAATGACGATGCGATGCCTGTGTCTTGATAGGCCCATTTCCTCCTCCTACCACCTCACTCTCCACTCTGATTCGCCCTCTGTTGTTGTTGGTCAAAGTTGATTATGACTCTTTAAACAGCTTCTTTTATCCATGCTGCTACTATGCAGAATCACAACACAGCCAACATTTTATTATGAGACTGCAGTGCACACAGGAATCACGTGTTACGTAAGGTTACAGCTGCTGTTGTAGATTATGCTTGGGGACTAGCTATTGGCTGTTGTGTTTGAATAATTAATTAGGTAGGTCTGTGCAAGGTTTAGGGACTATTTATGGATGCTATTAATTGTCATTTATTAATTGTCAAGTAATTTGGAATTATAATTCTGTTTCAAGTTCCGTTTAGTGTTAAATATGCAGTTATATGTTAAATGACTGTGTTATTTTAAGTTACCCTTGGGAAGATCAGTGTTCCTTTATGTTAGGTTTGATAGTGTTGCTGCAAATTGTTTGCAAAGGTTACAAATATTAACATATTTAAGCGAAGAGAGGAAATTTTGTTGTAGGATAAATGACAAATGATCAGATTAGAAATCTGACCAAAAATTATTCAATTTATATTAAAGCACAAGATTTCAGCAAAAGTCTGAAGGTTACTTGCATGTTGTGTTGCAGTCTTTGAATTCCTTTGGTTTGGTTCAGGGAGGTCTTTGTTGTGTCAGGTTATGAAGTTCCAATGAAGCTGGAGTGTCGATTTCAGAAGAAATCAATTACACATGCTGGATTGATGATGGAAAGACCAGCGGAGCCTTGGGGGCAGCTGCAGAAGAAGTTTGTAACTTCTATATTCTAGAGACTTCGCGGACTTAGAAGATGAGTACACATGAGGGGCCTCGTGGTCTCCAGGGTGTTATCTTTGGGAACTAATGTGATGGTAACATGAAAACTCTGGAACTTTTCAGAAGAGAAGAAGAACAGAAAAGAACCTTGGAACTTTCCCAAAGAAAAGAACCGGCCTTTGGCACTTTTCCCAAGGAGAAGAACACTGTTTGTTCGAGGTGGGGTGTTTTTGTTGAGGTTGGGTGTCACTGCCCCTTAATGCCCACCCTTGGCAATGGGACTGGTTCTTCTGTTGTACTTTCAGGGTTCAAATAATGGAATGTTTGCATCATAAACTTGAGTACCACGACTCCAGTATCACTGTGTTATTGAAGTGTTTGTTCCGTTGGAGTTGCTACCAGAACTTCACGTGCATAGAACAGCACTTGAATCTGTCTTCCAGGACTGTATTACAAGAAATGCTAAGAAGGCAATTAAGTCAAAGACAAGCCTTTTTGAGAAATGCATTATAATATAATATGTGTGACCTGGAGCATGCAAAGATGCACATTTTCTGTCAGCAAGAAATAGTTCACTTAGGATGGGTTTGGACGGATTGTTTTTTATAATAATTGTTCATAAATAGCTTTAACACCAACCAAACTAAACAAACAGACTCAGGTCCACAGCAACGGCTCTAGTTGAAAGTGTCTTATAGGACATGCTTATCAACTCTTGATAAAAAAAAAACAGGTTTGAGAAAAAGTTTGCGTAAAAGAAGAATAATCTATCGAATTTCACCATGATATCTTTTTTTGTGGATTATGTTGGTTCACTTGCAAATTACACCATCCACTTCACTCTTCCTAGAGTCCCTCACAACAACAGCAGAAAGCCACTCTATCTACTGTTTTTATTGCCTTCGTTTCACCTCCTGGGGTAATTGTCTCTGTATGATTCATTCTCTTCTCATTCTACTACCTCTTAGAAATCCTGAAAAGCTTCCTCATCTAAGCTATCACTCGACTGTCTGAGACATTAAAACACAACCTGCCCAGATCTGTGGGAAGTATACTGCCGTGCACAGGGAAAATGCAGTTACACATTTTGTCAAAATTGAGTTATGACCGAATTTGGGTCTCTTAAACTATGATCTGATTTGATACAGACAGGTTTGGCTGAACTATGCTCAGATTCAGAGAAAGCAAGTGTGAAAATGTAATAATTCACATTTGGCTTGACAATTAATAAACGATGGGAAGTATAAACACTGTAAGACAGATAAACTGTTCAACAAAACTTATATAGCAATATTAAATTATTTATTCAGTTATGTATTGGTTTATTGATCATAGATGTCACTGTGTCAAGCTTATAAACCCTGTAGTGTTGCATGTTGTCAGCCAAGCTTGTCAGAGTAACTCATGTGTAAAAGCCCCAAGATAAGTACAAACTGAGTTCATAATTGTTTTTGGCACTGAGAAAGACTGTGATGTGTGCATATTTTTCTCTTGACTTTGGTTTGCTTAAAGTTAACCTGGGTACTCTTAAGCAATAAGTAAACAAATCTCTAGCAAATTTAGAGTGCAGGAAAGTAGTCACTCGCTCAGTTGATTGACATGTTTTCCACGTTTGCATTGCAGAATGTTAATGCTGCATGCAAACAAATCATAGTGTGAGAACTATCAAAAGAAACTAGATATATAGCAGGATATATTGTATAACTACTTACTGTCAGGGCCACATAGAGGAACGAACCTAACCAACACTGAATTTTTTGACTGCATTTTACTGCACTCACTAATGTTTAAAAAGGAGTGGTATGCATCTTTTGAAATTGACATACAGTGTAATGTAAATGTGTATTTAAATGAAAACAAATGACATTACACATTTCACATCAAAAAGATTTATTCATTTGAACATTACAAACCAGATAGCACACAAACATCTCCGAGAAGTCTGTTCAGGAGTGTTTCATCTGGAAAGCATCACATTCAAATTAACATTTGCTAAACATCTTGAAAAGATTAGATTACAAACATTTTAAATCATAAATGTCTCAACGAAATCTGTTGAACGTTTAAATGACATCCATGAGGAAACGTCTCATTGACGTATTACAGATGAGCAAACAACCTAAAAAATAAGTCTTCCAGATGTAAACACACATCAAATAGACGTCTAGGTTATGTACATTTGCTATCAGGGAAATTAAAATTAGTCAAATCAAATCAAATCACTTTACTGTCGCTCAACCATATACACAAGTGCAACAGTGGGTGCAGTTCTGAGCAACATAGCAGTCATTACAGTGATGAGACATATGCCAATCTACAATAAACATCAGATTTACACAAGTTCCTCAGTGATGTGGACACCCAGGAACTTGAAGCTGCAGGCCCTCTCCACCGGTGCTCCATTGATGGTGATGGGGCTTGTGTTCTCTGTCTTTTCTCCTGAAGTCCACCACAAGCTCCTTGGTCTTACTGATGTTGAGAGGTTGTGCTCCTGACACCAGTGTGTCAGAGTGTGCACCTCCTCTCTGTAGGCTGTTTCATCATTGTCAGTGATCAGACCTACCACCGTCATATCATCAGCGAACTTGATGATGGCACAGTCATGTGTGTACAGGGAATACAGGAGTGGGCTGAGAACACAGCCCTGCGGGGCTCCAGTGTTGAGGGTCAGTGGTGAGGAGATGTTACTGCCCATTCTGACCACCTGGTGTCTGCCTGACAGGAAGTCCAGTATCCAACTGCACAGCGAGATGTTTAAGCCCAGAGCGTGGAGTTTCACATCAAGCTTGGAGGACACTATGGTGTTGAATGCTGAGCTGTAGTCTACAAACAGCATTCTCACATATGTGTTCCTTTTTTCCAGGTGGGAGAGAGCAGTGTGTAGTCTAAGTACAATGGCATCATCAGTAGAGCAGTAGTTGCGGTAAGCAAACTGAGACCAGTGAGGCAGGCAGCACAGAGCAGATGTAATCTCTGACTAGTCTCTCAAAGCATTTGCTGATGATGGGGGACAGAGCAACAGGATGCCAGTCATTTAACTCTCTGGGGTCTGAGGGTGTTTTGGGCCCTGGAGAAGTTTTGACATGCCTTGACATTTGTGCTTTTTTCAGTTGCTTGAAAACATATTAATGGCTAAAGTCTGATAACACTGTATTCAGCACAAACTGGGCTACAATAATATGTGGGCAACATGTATGTACATGTTTGTATTTTTGAGAAAATAACGTTTATGCATGGTTTTTGAAAAAAACTAAAAAACAAGAACATTTGTTCACAAGACTTTTGAGAACTGAATTGTAGCCTAGAGTTTTTGCTACAAAATGATGTGAAAACCATCCTGATCACTCATTCATACAAAACAATATAGTCATTTAACTTTTGTAAGACACTTTTAGTGTTAGAAAGGCCATATGCTAGGAGGCGTGGATGATCATGAATATTGATGTGATTCACACCTGAGAAGACAAAGACCCCTCCCCTGAGAGAGAATGAATGTAAGGAGACTTAATGATTGAATGTATTGTTTGTAGCTTATTCACAAAATCAAGTTTAAGTTAAAAGAAGTAATCTGACTATATATTTTCTTTACATAAAGACTTTACTTAAAAACTTTAGACCTACACAACTGTTTAAAAGTTTTAGACCGTTAATATTTTTTAATGTTTTTAAAAGAAGTCTCTTCTGCACATTTTACACATTTACACCCGAACAGAAATTTGCGAGCACAAGCTTCGTTGATGATAATGAGGCAGCATAAACACTAGTTTAAATATAATCTAAACATTCATATTATTTTTATATCATATTACATATCACATTTATATCATACAGCATACAATTTAAATACCTGCTTTAGCCGAAACAACATTTAAATGTAACAAACTTGCCTATTAGGACATTTTTCAAATTTCAATACTCTGAATACTGGCTGGCAAGTTTGGAAATATTCCAACTAGTCAAATATGTATGTTTATATAAAATAGCATGTCAACTAATGTAAGTAAAGACCGAAATTGTATCCTCGGCTGGATCAAGTCGCTCTTCAAAATGCAAACGTTCATCGTCGGAGTCCCGCTCTTCTTCTGAGGAAAATGTGAACTCTTCATCACTATCCAGGACCATCTGTAGAGCTTCCTCACCTGTGTAGCGTGCCATCTTCCAAATGCGCAGGAAAGTGAATGCACTTGATGCTTTTTAAGGCATTGTTGGGGGCGTTTACCATTTGCATTGATCGCCTCAGCACATTACCGTATGAATAGTGCCGTCTGCGCATGGGTGGGATCACATTAGCGATAATTATCTGAGCCAGGAGAAACTGTACATCTCTTCAGTTTCATACAGATTACATTACTGGAGAATATTTGTTATAATTTGAATTATTTTATTTAAAAGTAGACATTATTTTTTTTTTTGTGATCAACATTTTTATTGATTTTTTCAAAGCAAACAAAACAAACAAATCATATATACAATAAATCAACATTAACTCCAACTACTTCCCCCTCCCCAATCAAGAACCCCACCCGACCCCAAACGAACATCCCAGTGGTCTTACCTAAGTACACACTTATACAGAGAATATAATAATAATAACAATAATGAATAAACAAAATATATATATATATATATATATATATATATATATATATATATATATATATATATAATAAAATACACATACATATATATATATACACATACACATATATTCCACCACACATTCCCCTTCATTCACTCATCACTACCATCATTATTCTATAACACCCATACACACATATATATATATATATATATATATATATATATATATATATATATATACGCATATACACTTACACATTCTCATACACATATATACATACACATATAATAAACATACAACTCTAAACTATATTCCTCTCTCCACAGACCTACTCCGAGAGCCCCCCAAAAACATCAAATATTTACCCCATTTCCCATTAAAAGAATCCCATATCCCCAGCCTGCTACATAATACCTCCTCGAAGGCTGCCACCCTTCCCATCTCCTCGCACCACTCCCAAATTGAGGGTGCTCCCACCAACTTCCAACCCCTTTAAACAATCTGCCTGCCTATCATAACACTGGTGAGGACCCAATCTTTTATGTATCTATTGCCACAGAGTCTGGGGCAAAACGAAATTTGAATGCCCAACACATCACATACAAAACTCTGTACCTTCAACCAAAATTCCTGAATGTCAGCACACCACCAAAAAACATGGGCCATGTCTCCATCCTCCGATTGGCAATGCCAGCAGGTGGGTGTGTCTTTAAGACCAAGCCTATACAGTCTAGAGGGGGTCCAATAGAATCTGTGTAGAATCTTGAATTGTATAAGTTGCACCCTTGCATCTCTAGATGCAGTCTTGACATTTTTTAGAATCCCAGCCCACACTCCATCCTCCAGTACCAAATTAAAATCTTTCTCCCATAATCTCTTGATAGAGGTTAAAGCTCCATCCCCCAGATTCTGAACTAGCAGGGAGTAATACACTGATGCCTCATGACCTTTTCCAAAAGCAGTAATCACCACTCCCAGAGTATCTTCCGCACTAGGGGGTGCATGCCACTCCCAGAAACAGTGCAGAGTAGGTGGCGCAGCTGTAAATACTTATAAAATTGAGATCTGGGAATTCCAAAATTTTGAACCAAATTTTCAAAAGGTCTCAATACTCCTCTCTCATATAGGTCACTAAGTGTATTAACCCCCCCCACAATCCAATCTGACCAACAGAAAGGTGACTTATTAATGCATAGTTTAAGGTTCTGCCATATGCTTGAGGCTACGTTTAAATAAATATCCAAATTATACACTCTGGACACTTTTGTCCATATCGAGTGTAAATGCAAAATAACGGGGTGTGACTTAACTTCTCCAATTAATTTGATCGAAAGGCTATGCAGAGGTGAGATATGGGCAAGAGCTTCCTTTTCAATACAAAACCAGGGAGGGGCTCTCTCAGGTGGAAGCGACCAATGAGCCAAATGTCTGAGACCGAATGCATAGTAATAAAACAAAATCTTGGGTAGGCCTAACCCACCTTTGTCAATCGGCCTATGTAACTTATTGAAATTTAACCTGGCATGCTTACCATTGCAAATGAAGTACTTCACTATGCTATCAAATTGTTTGAAATAAGAGAGGGGGACATCTATAGGGAGAGATTGTTACAGGTAGTTGAATTTTGGAATACAATTCATTTTAATTACATTAACCTTCCCAATCATCGATAAGTGTAATGAAGCCCACCTGTCCACATCATTCGAAAACCTTTTTATTAAGGGATCAAAATTAACTCTGACTAAATCAGACAAATTTGCTGAGAATAAAATTCCCAAATTCTTAATGCCCTGTTTGGGCCACTGGAAGGCGCCCAGCTGGAAGGCCGTTACTGGACAATACGCTGTCAAAGCCAAAGCTTCAGATTTAGAATAATTGACTTTGTATCCTGAGAACTTGGAAAAGGAATTAAAAATTCTGTGGATGCAAGGCATAGATCTAGTGTGGTCAGAGACGAATAATAAATATCATCTGTGTAAAACAGAAGCTTATGCGCCACTCCTCCCACCGTCACCCCTGGAAAATCATCCTCTTTTCTTATCGCAGCTGCTAATGGTTCCAAGGCAAGACAGAACAATAATGGGGAAAGAGGGCAACCCCGCCGAGTGCCCCTAGTCAGAGTAAAATAATCTGAAATGAATTCATTTTTTTGTACCGCTGCTACGGAGTGTTTATAAAGTAACTTAATCCAACCAATAAATGTACTCCCAAACCCATACATTTCCAAAATCTTAAAAAGATAATCCCATTCTACCATATCAAACGCCTTTTTCGGCGTCAAGTGAGATGGCAGTGACTGGAGACTGATCATTCGCTACTGACCACATGATATTGATGAGATGCCTGATGTTATCAGAAGAGCTGCAGCCCCGAATAAACCCCACCTGATCTATATGTATAAGAGATGTCATAAACTTACTTAATCGGTTAGCCAAAATGTTTGACAACATTTTTACATCTAGTTGGATCAGGGAGATTGGATGATAACTTTTACACTCGCTTGGATCTTTGTCCTTTTTAAGAATCAGACTGATCCGGGCTTGTGTCATGGTTGGAGGAAGCTTTCCCTTCTTTAATGATTCAGTATAAACTTCTAACAAAAGTGGAGCCAGTTCCGTAGCATAGGATCTAAAACATTCTGCAGCAAAACCATCTGGCCCCGGAGCGTTGCCAGTAGGTAGGGACTTAATTACCTCGTCAAGCTCCTCCAAGGTTATCTCAGAATCAAGAGCGTTTTTTTTTTTTTTTTTTTTTGCTCAGTCTTCAGTTTAGGAAGATCTAATGGTTCCACAAAGTTTCTAACATCTTCATCAGTAGACAAAGACGTGGAACTATAAAGATCAAGATAGAACTCTTTAAAGGCATTATTAATATCAATGGCTGAGGTAAAAATTTCACCACCAGCAGATTTCACTGAGGGAATGGTAGAAAAAGACTCTCTCTGCTTTATATATCTAGCCAAAAGCTTCCCTGCTTTGTCCCCTGACTCAAAGTATGACTGTCTTGCCCTGAATAACCAAAACTCCACTTTCTGTGACAAAATAGTAGTATATTTGTATTTCAATCAGGTCAATTCTCTGAGGCCATCAGATGACATACGGTGCTTCAGCTCTGCCTCTGCACTTTTAATATTTCCTTCCAACTCCACAAGTTCTCGTGCTTTGGATTTTTTGATGAATTTGGCATGCTGTATGATCAGACCCCTAAGAACTGCCTTAAGTGCCTCCCAAGCCACGCACACAGAGGATACCGAGGACCAGTTGGTCTCCATATAAACACTGATTTCAGTCTTTAACATTTGTTGGAAATCAGGATTTTGCAAAAGGCACACATTAAGGCACCAACTATATGATTTATTTTTCTCTATATGTGGCAACACCTATAAACACACCAGGGCATGATCCGAGACTAAGATATTTCCAATTGAGCAATCAACAATTGATGAAATGAGGGATTTGGATATATAAAAAAAATCTATTCTAGAATAAATCTTTTGGACTGATGAAAAAAAAATGTATAGTCTCTACCAGATTGGTTCAAACGTCTTCAAATATCCATAAGACCAAGATTTTTACACATCCTGTGAAGTGTCAGTGTTGCTCTAGGGGAAAAGTAGACATTTTAAGACATATGTTTCATGTTTGTCTGATAAGTATTTGCTGAGTTTCAGTTCATTTTTGTGACGTGTTTCAGAAAGATGCTCATGGAGACAGAGACGGCTGAGAGCGCACCCTGTTTATTTTCTTTATTTTACAAAAGCACAAGGTTTTGTTGTTATTGTGAGTGCACACAAATAAAAGTAGACCCTTTATAGTCTCTAATGATGTCTTAGACTTATCTGAATGCCCAAAAATGACGGAGTATTTTAAATTGTTTCCGTCGACCCCTGAGGGTTAATTAAGCAAAGTGATTTTGGATTGCTTCGATACGGGCACAATGGTGGACATTTTAAAGCATGTAGGGACCACAGACAAGGAGAGGGAGAGATTGAAAATGTCCGTAAAAACACCAGCCATAGCTAGTCGTATTAAATTGTTCGTATCAATGTTTGGGTCTGGCAGAAACAGTCTGAATTTACTGTGTTTTATGATAAATTTTCACCCTCTCTTTGACCATTAGAATTAAACAGGCCCTTTTTTTGTATTACACCCGAAAAAATTAACCCGCTGCTCATTTCTTGTTTTAGCATCCTTCAAAAGGATATAGCCTACAGAGTGGCAGTGGCTGCATGCAGCCAGGTACAACACAAGTTTGACAGTCTTTCCCACATCATTAGTTTCTCTAGTGTTAGAAATAATATTATCTGAACTATTTCATCCATAATCCCTCGATGTGACATGGCAGGCCGAGTTGCTGAACACAAAATAGGCAGTGATGACATGGGTGGTCATTTGTTCAAATGTATTCATCTGTCAAAATGTTTTGAAAAAGTATTGAAATATGAAACAAGCCACTTAGTTTCAATAAATGGTCTTTTTAGAAAGAAGGTTTGAGTTCTGAAAGTTGTACTGTATGTTTTAATATCACAGTAAACACCTTTATCCCATTAACAACTTTCTTTTTAAATTAACAGACTACTGTAAAACTTATTAAAATTAATTCAAATAAAAGTAGTGGAAATAAAAGAGCAATAGGAGTTGTGCAGAAATGAAAGAAAATCTGTGTCTCGACTAGGCCAACACTGCCTTGTGGCTCAAAGTCTACTGTAACTAAGTCACTGTTACTTATCCTATCCAGGAGGTCAGCAATGGATTTCTGCTTAAGTGCTGGGAAGCGTGTAAAAGCTTGACTCTTTGTTAGCACTGAGATGGTAAACCTCTACTGACACAGCAGCATTGCACCAATCCCACCTGATAGTTTTCCGCCACATGGGGCTGAAAAAAAGAGTTGAACCTTAGAAAAGTCCCCTGCCAATACCACTGCAGCTGATGGGTGGCCACGTATACACTGCTGAGGGTCTATGGTCTTACTGAACTTTTGGGAGGCAGCAAGACCATGAGATTAATTTCAAGAGGCTGTGGTGTTCGAAGGTTTTAAATTGAATGTGAATTTTGTAGTTAGAGCTACTCCCTAAAGCTTTGTTGCAAATATACAGAGTATCTGCGATGGGATGTTTTGTCTGATGAGGGATTATGAATGCAGACAAATATTGTCTCATGAATAAGCAGAGAGAGAGAGAGAGAGAGAGAGAGTGAGTGAGTGAGTGAGTGAGTGAGTGAGAGTGAGTTAGAGAGACATAAATGTATCTATTAAGATGTATGCACATGATACAGATTTTATTTTATTTTTTTTATTTTTTTGCTAAAACATCAAAACCCATCAGATGAAACAAAATACCTGCCACGGAATGTCTGGAATCAATGAGAGGAAAATTAATCTAAATGAAAGCCATTTCTATGTATCTCTCCTACAATTTGTAATTTATTGATCCGGAACAGTGAGAGCTGGCACTCCAAAGACATTATAGAAGGCTTTTCTCTGGTCTGAACCCTTGATCCAGTTCACCAATAAGTAGCCCATTTTGGCAAACTGGGGACCATTCAATCTAATATATGTTAACGGTAAGCTCTAAATTAGAAAGGTTTATTGTTTTTCTGTTAGCAGTGGGGATCCTGTTAGTCTGTGTTTGGGGCACACAGCCCCAAAGGACAGATTCAAGTAGCTTTGCATGCCTCTGATACAAGCATTATAAAGATTGCACCTTTCCCCTTGCCTCTGTGGTGCTAATACTACAACAACCACTGCTATCTTGAGAGTTTTAGGTGAATTGTGGATAGCCATTGAACTGCCCATTTAAAAAGGGGGTTATGTCAACATCATAGCCCTGTTGCCTCAGCAGACGTTTTGCCCTGCTTTGCCTGATTTCCCTTCCTTTCACTAAATATTCTGCATTCTTTGATACACATATTGCCTTTGAAGTTTCTGCCACTGTGGATAAGCCAAGTTTGCTGTGCTAAAAGCTAAGGCAGAGAAAAGCCCTCCTCTTATCAGGACCAACATGACCTTCCCATGCTGAACAGAGCACAACAGTGGGTTTCCATGTGATATTCATCCAGCCATGTTATGGAATAAGATAGCAAAGATGTGATATGTGTCAAAGTAAAACTTACAACTGTGTGCAAAGAAAATGGTTCCTTTCATTTTAGTTCAGAACAACTCATCCATGAAAAGCTATCCTGAGATGCAATATGATGCTCTGGCATGTCAGATTAGAGGTATAGAGTGGAAAAGAGATAATTTGTGTTGGAGAAGAAATAAATCTTTACTGGACTCAAGATGGCGCAGAGTATGGCTGCTGCGTTGCGAGCTCCGACACAACATGGTAGTGTTTTGTTTACAATTCTTATATTTTTTGTCTTGGATGTTGTCTGCCTTATTGTCTACGACAGACAAACACTTTTGGACATTGGTTCAGCAATTACACACCATAAACCGGACTTCAAATTCCTCAATGCCGACCCGCTGTTTACAAACACGCAAGCGGAGCCCTTTGTCTGTGCTGCCCGGCCGTGGAAATGCAGGAGGAAAAGGGGAAACAGAGCCGGCGTTCTCATCAGAGTAAGACGCCACGCAAATCGACCCCCGCTACCTAGTATTCTACTGGCAAATGTTCAGTCTCTGGATAACAAGCTCTGCGAGCTGAAAGTGCGGATCTCTTTCCAACGAGAGACGAGGGACTGCTGCATTATCTGCCTTACGAAAACTTGGATGTCTGCTGAGATTCCAGATTCAGCCATTGAACCTGCGGTGTTCTCCGTGCTCCGAGCGGACAGAGCAAAAGACCTCTGAGGGAAAAGCAGAGGTGGTGGTGTATGTTTTATGATCAACAAATCCTGGTGTGATCAGAGGAACGTACATTCTATCAAGTCTTTCTGCTCTCCTGATCTGGAATTTCTCATGCTTCTGTGTCGACCATTCTGGCTACCGAGGGAATTCACAGCGGTCATTATCACTGCTGACACAGACCGGGCACTCAAGGATCAGTATGGGATTATAAGCAAACAGGAAACCGCGCACCCTGAGGCCGTGTTCATTGTGACCGGGAACTTTAATAAAGCCAGTTTCAAATCAGTCGCACCAAAATACCACCAACACATTAGTTTCAACACACGAAGGGACCGGGTTTTGGACCATTGCTACTCTCCCTTCCGGGATGACAAATCCCTCCCCCGCCCACCATTTGGCAAATCGGACCACTCTTCCATTCTGCTTCTGCCCGCTTACAGGCAGAAACTGAAACAGGAAGCACCCACCCTCAGAATGATCCTGTGCTGGTCGGACCAATCAGACTCTACGCTACAAGACTGTTTTGATCACGTGGACTGGGAGATGTTCCGGTCCGCCTCTGATGACGACATTGAGCTTTACGCTGATAGCGTAATGTGTTTCATCAGAAAGTGCATAGAGGACATCGTTCTGACCAGAACAATATGGATCTATCCGAACCAGAAGCCATGGATTAATAGCGATTAATTCCGGGAATGCGAAGGAGCATAAACAAGCCAGTTATGCTCTCTGAAAAACTATCAGAACAGCAAAACGCCAGTACAGGGACAAGATTGAAGGACAGTTTAACACCACCAACTCTAGAAGCTTGTGGCAGGGAATTAACATCATCACGGACTTTAAAGGGAATAAAAACTCCGCCGTGAACACCGCTGCCTCTCTCCCGGATGAGCTAAATACTTTTTATGCTCGTTTTGAGGGAAATAACACCGCCCTTGCGGAGAGAGCTCTCGTGGCCGAAGCTACAGAGGTTAGTTCACTCTCCGTCTCTGTAGCGGATGTAACCTGATCCTTCCGATGGGTGAATATCCGCAAAGCCGCGGGTCCAGATGGCATTCCGGGCCACGTCATCAGAGTGTGTGCGAACCAGCTGACTGGTGTTTTTACGGACATTTTCAACCTTTCCCTCTCTTTGTCTGTAGTCCCCACATGCTTTAAAATCGTCCACCATTGTGCCTGTTCCAAAGCAATCAAAAATCACTTGCTTAAATGACTGGCATCCTATTGCTCTGACCCCCATCATCAGCAAATGCTTTGAGAGACTAATCAGAGATTACATCTGCTCTGTGCTGCCTCTCTCTCTAGACACATTGCAGTTTGCTTACCGCAACAACCGCTCCACTGATGATGCCATTGCATCTACAATACACACTGCTCTTTCCCACCTGGAAAAAAAGAACACTTATGCGAGAATGTTGTTTGTAGACTACAGCTCAGCATTCAACACCATAGTGCCCTCCAAGCTTGATGAGAAACTCCGGGCTCTGGGCTTAAACAGCTCGCCGTGCAGCTGGATCCTGGACTTCCTGTCAAGCAGACGCCAGGTGGTTAGAATGGGCAGTAACATCTCCTCCTCAAAGACCCTCAACACTGGAGCCCCACAGGGCTGTGTTCTCAGCCCACTCCTGTATTCCCTGTACACACATGACTGTGTGGCAACACATAGCTCCAATGCCATCATTAAGTTTGCTGATGATACGACGGTGGTAGGTCTGATCACTGACAATGATGAAACAGCCTATAGAGAGGAGGTGCACACTCTGACACACTGGTGTCAGGAGCACAACCTCTCCCTCAACGTCAGTAAGACAAAGGAGCTTGTGGTGGACTTCAGAAGAAAAGACAGAGAACACAGTCCCATCACCATCAATGGAGCACCAGTGGAGAGAGTCAGCAGCTTCAAGTTCCTGGGTGTCCACATCACTGAGGAACTCACATGGTCCATCCAAACTGAAGTCGTTGTGAAGAAGGCTCATCAGCACCTCTTCTTCCTGAGACGGCTGAGGAAGTTTGGAATGAACCGCCACATCCTCACATGGTTCTACACCTGCACTGTAGAGAGCATCCTGACTGGCTGCATCTCTGCCTGGTATGGCAATAGCACAGCCCACAACTGCAAAGCACTGCAAAGGGTGGTGCGAACTGCCAGACACATCATCGGAGGTGAGCTTCCCTCCCTCCAGGACATATATACCAGGCGGTGTGTGAAAAAAGCTCGGAGGATCATCAGAGACTCCAGCCACCCGAGCCATGGGCTGTTCTCACTGCTACCATCAGGCAGGCGGTATCGCAGCATCAGGACCCACACCAGCTGACTTCATGATAGCTTCTTCCCCCAAGCAATCAGACTTTTGAACTCTTGATCTCCCACGATCAAAATACATCAGCGCTGCACTTTATTACTCTTACTCTTATATCTCACACCGGACTGTCATAAATTATATTATTATTATATTCTCTCTTAACAACTTACTATCAACCGACAGCCTGAATGTCAATACAGTACAATACAACCTACTGTACATTCTATATATACTTTTTTTTTATTGCATAATGTGTATCTATATTGTGTGTATTGTATACTGTATAGTGTATGTTATTATTTGTATATTGTGTTGTGTGTAATTATGTGTATATTAGACTTTAAATTGTGTTGTGTTAATCTGATGTTATTGTAAATTGGTATATGTCTCATCACTGTCATGACTGCTAAGTTGATCAGAACTGCACCCAAGAATTTCACACACCATTGCACTTGTGTATATGGCTGTGTGACAATAAAAGTGATTTGATTTGATTTGATTTTGTCTTGCACAAAGTTATGACAATGTTATTTTCCATCACTGGATGAACAGGAAGTATGATGTTTGACATGTCTGGACAAGCAGTATTCTCCTAATAATAGGGCTACAACAACTGATCCATTAAATCAATTCAAATAATTAAATAGACAAATTTCATTATCGATTAGTAGGGTCTTTGCACTGTGCACGCAAGCCTTTTCCTATGGAAAAGGTGCATTTGAAACATGGTGAAGGCCACAAAGGAAGATGCAGCAGAAATAATGTGCACAACGCAAGCTGTAGAAAGAATGCAAGTGCTTTATATTGCATAATGCAAGAAGTAGAATACATTTATTTAAAAAAAAAAAAAAAAAAGAAAAAAACATTCGGTGTAATCGAACAAGTAAACAGCAAATTAATTAATTGTCAAATATTTTGCAGCACTACAAGGCATGTGACCATATATTTGGACCAACGTGATTGCATCCTATCCCTGGCTTCATTGCCCCTCTCTAAATGCTATTAATAGGTCTAATCATTGAAATGTACAAGACACTGAAATTGCAACCTTTAGCCTTTTTGCATCTCCCATTATCATATGAAATTGATTCTATAGCAGAAAGACAGCTGGAAAATGCAAGCTTAAATGGTGATTGTAAAAAGTACAAATTCTGTAGCCAAACAGAGAGCCTCTGTAAATTATACTCCAAATAGGCATTGTGAAGAGATCTCAACAGAGCAAAGAGGACAAAATTGGAGAAAAGAGAGATTGGATTAGAATATATTCAAAGGCAACATCCTAATGGTCATGGAACCTCACAAGTGACCGATTTTGAACACTCTGCAACAACTTTGTGCACCTGCACACGAGACTTAACCTGCAATTGATTTCAATAGAGTTTGACTGTAGCATATTGCTAAGATAATGCCTGATCCTGCAATAGCCATAAAAATTAATATAGGACAAACAAATATTGGGTGAAATTGTTCATTTTATTTACACTGAACTGTTTTTAATGAAACTTATTAAGTATTATATTAACATAAATATATTAAGAATCAAAATTTCTCTCGCCTTGTCCTCGATTTCATTGTCGCAATACATTTTCGGATTGCCTTCTCTGTGGATACAAGGATACATGCAATGCTACCTTAGTAATTGGCCAAAACAAGGTATCTTATGTGGCTGCATAATTAAGTTGCCTCAAGTTACCTTTTGGAACAGCCTTCGTGCTGGGAGTGCACTTATGATGCCTTGCTGCCTCCATAGACAGTTCACTAAGGCTTTGGAACAGAGCGTATATGAGACAAGGAAAAAATTTGAAGAGATTTGGAGATCTATGGAGAAAACCATGAGAGACGTTAAAGGGTTGGAAAATACATCAAAAGATAGGAGTGGATAAGAGCCGTTTTGCATGGATGGATGAAGGAAAGGAAGAAAAGAATGAGGGTGATGAAAGAAGAGGTCGTCTGAATGGGAGAGCAGCACTTCTGATTTTAGAGTGCTTATTATTCGCTGCTGCAGGTGAGCATCTTCTTAACGAGGATGAAATTATTGGAAATTGAAGGTACTTGTAATTTCAATCACTCGTATAGAAGGCTGGATTCACACACACTTGAATTAGAATGTAAATTCTGTTTCATAACTCATTTCAAACATTTGTCACCTGTCATACTGAAGCTTTGCTTAACTCAATAAAGAACAAAAAATAATAACTTTTTAGAATGAACAGGAAATGCAAAAGGATTTATGTGTGGGAGTTATATTATTATTTATTTTTTTCTCCCATTATTTTCATTTTCTCTGCCGCAGATACATTAACTTCGCCAGCAGTCATTCAATCTTTCTGTTTTCTTTGTGTTGAATGGTATAGTGTTGATGTGTGTGCTTAGATATATCTGTTGCCTCCACACATACACACACACACACACACACACACACACACACCACTTTTGCTTGTGGCGCTAATAAATTATCCAGTGGAACAATACAAACAGCAGGAGCATGGCCTTGTGCTATAGAGACTTCTTCTCAAGGTCTACGTTTTCCTTAAGGACAGCAAGTTAACAACAAAATCTTATCATGATAAATCTTAGTTTTGTTGGTCTGATGTGAAGTGGATTCTACTTTATGCCAATGGATAAATAATTCGAAAGGCATTATGCTCTCAAACTTCACACACTTTGTCTCCTATATACTGCAGATAATAGCATGCAAAATTGCATGTGGCTTAAATTTGAGGAGTTCATGGACTCCACATCTCATAGTTATTTAGATTACAAAATGATGGTTTAGCTCATTATAATGATATATTGTGTAATTATTAGTGTTTATACTATAACATTATTATACTATGACATTATAATTCTAGTGTGTTTCCATACATATACAGTGTAGCCATTCACTGATATTCATGGAACTTTTTCCTCTCACTGAGAGAGCCATAGAGCCGTAGTGTGATGCTTTGATCATGACCAGCCCTTTCTCCGAAGCCCACTTTAGTGAATAATTCTCCATGATTAAGTCATGATTAGGATCACTCTGTTAATCTAGCCCCACACTCGCCCAAGGCTAGAGTTCAGTCAGAATGCAATTTCCTTCCCTTTTGAAGTTTCAATTGATTTGTGTTGACTCCATTGTTATTTCTAATTAATATGGTTTAACAAGATAATTGTGCAATTGTATTAGCTGCTTTGCTTGATAAATAGCGGGAAAATTCCAATTAACATGCATGCAACCAGTGCAATTCAGAGTGTAGTTCCTTTTTCCTGTTGTAAATAGTAGGCCAAATAAGCAAACATTGTGTGTTTAGGAAGCAAACATTATACACTAAGCCCTTCATTTAAGGTTTTACAACAAAAAATGTGCAAACTTGATAGCACAAATTGTCAGAAATTATCTGCTAATGTAGACTACAGAAGATTGAATGTTTTCGATTGAATTTTTAGTTTTATATTTATTATACTTTAATATTAATTAATATATATAGTTTATAAATTAATGAAACTAGTCTTTCTACAGTATCGATCATTCTAAATATCAACTCAATTCAGCATCAACACACTTTTTGGCGGCTGCTTTCAAGAACTCATGTGTATGTGCACGCATTCAAGAAGAGCTAATGCAAGAAGAAGTGCAGCTATGTGTGAACGGTCAAAATTCCTGTGCTGGTGAGTTATTGTTGAGTTGGTCCATCCAGATGCAAACTTTGGCAAATAGCAACTATTTGTTTTCTCATAAGCACCTGTTTTAGCCTATTAACAGCCTGCTTTCTTCTAAACTAACCAGACAAATGAATAGTAGGCTATACAATGTGCACTGAATGACAGAGAGCCAAAAGGGACAAAAAAGTGTTCTGGGCTAAACCCCAAATATCAGCTTCCCCTGACCACAAGTAATTTGTGATTGCAAGTAATTTCCATAAGGAAGCCTCCATTTAAACATCTAACCTATTTGCATATGCAGCTATTTGTGCTTATATATATATATATATATATATATATATATAAATCACCCACAAAAAGGACTCAATTAGGATTGCATCCAAATAATTGTTTCTTTTAATTGGAATCTTAGTAAATTAGGTCCTAAGTGTGAGGTTTGATCAAAAAGAGACACAAATATCACACAAATATCCACACACAAAAACTGTAAAAACACTAATTCACTGAAAACCTGAGAATTGGCATATCTTCTAAACAAGCAGTGTTTACCTTCCAAACCCACATGCAGTATTATTGCTGTCTGCTTTCACTGACAGACATAAGGAGACCATGAGTAAAGACAGGCAGTATGAGAAAACTCTTTGTTAATGTGCACATAAGGTCACATAAACTCAAAGCTGCTAGAGTACTTGAGGGCAAGAGAAATGCAGTTTCTAAGCAAGACATCCCTTTCACGTCGAGAAGTTTGATGTGCTAATTGCATGCAAATAAATGCAAATGAACCCTTCTTTCGCCCAAAATTTGGATTGCATTTGTGTGCAATCATGAGAAGGCACAGTGATTTTCTGCTATAAATAACCCAACCAGAGCAAATGAAAAGATAATTAAAAAAATCTGAGCAAGCTTCCATGGGGCGCAAAAGCATATGTGCTTTTCATCAAACCTTGAAACATTTTATTTGGTATTAAGAAACTGATTACTGTTATAGTGGTATGTCACAGAAAGGATAGAAATGCCTGTCTCTCGTCACATCTATCAATCTATTTATAGTTCTGAGCACAGGAGCGATATTGATTTTTGTAGTCTAGAGGGCATTCTGCATCTACCTATCCTGTCCTCTTATCTTGGAAGGTGTTTGTATCCTGTTCTTGCACCGTACAGGTCTGTCAGTGTGTCTCACTTTGATGGTATAACTGTTATTCTGTACCCTACCAGCAATCTACTTCCCGCAAGTCAGATGTTTTATTCTGTTGTGCAGCTCTCCAGCTGTGAATGTATTTGCGTTTTTGTTTTGTAAATTCTGAGTGCCGTTGTGAGCATATTTAGGCAATGTATTATTTGTGTTTTCTGTCATTTACTGTATTTTAAAAAAGGATACATTTTTGTTTTATGAGAGTTTATGTGCTTTTTAATAGATAGCACTGCGAAGAAAGACAGGAAGCTATTATACAGATGTGACGTAGGCTAGACTTAGACAAGCAGGCTCGCTACAACACCACTGCACCACATCTCCAACATCAAAAATTTTTTCTACATTTTACATGACTCGTTTTTCTTTCTTTCTTTTTACTCCTTCACTTGAAAACTTTTCAGATCTCAGCATTCTGAAACAAAGGAAAATACTGTAAAGTTTATTTTTTGGTGTAACTGTTTTCTCTGCAAATAACGTCTGTTCTTAATAGCCTGGAGACATTGCAAGTTTCACAACTAATTTTAAGTATGCTCTGTTTATTCAATATTGCATCAACTTGTCAACCTTCAAATGTGTAAAAAAGTTTTGAAAATTCCCCATGCAGGTGTTTGCCTCCCCTCTCAACTCTCTCTTTCTCGTCATGTCAAGATCTCTTAGCGATTCAGTGAGCTGTTGCCAAGGCATTTACTCTTGCCTTGTACCAGATATATTTGTTTATTTGCTCGTTTTACTCTGAACCTATCATTTAGCTTGTTGAGTACAAGTATACACACAGACACACTCAGAGACACTTTTTCTTTAAGAGGGGTTTATAGTAACACTCTTAAGCTCCTCCATGCAGCAACAATTTTCTAAGGTTTTGACAACTTCCTGTACCTCCTGTTAAGCTAGCAAAAATATTGTAATACTTTTAGAGTAAATTTGCCTTTTTTTATTTTTATTAATTTTTTCATATCAACATGTCTCACATGGAGGAATATTAAATTGCTTTAGAGGACAATATTCTTTTTCAAATCTGTTTCAAAGCTATCTTGTACAATATTGACATTAAATTTCATTAACATACCATTTTTTGTTTTGTTTTGGAGCCTCTGATGTGTAATGTCCTACAGCAGTATCACTGCTTGGTATGCATATAAGCAGTAATACTATTAAGCAATGTGGAGTTTGATAATATATCTAAAGGAGAGATGAATGCAGATACAATAAAATGAAAGGCCTTGACTTCTAAGTCATTATGTCCTCCCTACAAAACATACCATTGCATACCAATGACATTGCAGCAAGCTACGTTATTAAACATTTTTGTAGTTATGTATGAAAAAGATGTAGGTGAATACAACTGGTATTGAATGTAAAGAACTTCACCCAACTCTAATTGGGTGACCTATAAAAACGGAATAAATTACATTCAATTTCTTTCAACCTCATGACACTAATTGCCCTTTGCAAACATGAAGGATGTGCGAAACAATCAGTGCTGTAAGCTCTGATTCTGTGTGCGTATTTCATTTAATAATGGAGCATCAGTGTGAAAAAAACTGAGCTAAGGAACTAAGAATGCATGCAAACTACAAGACTATTTGACATACCTGGAAAGTTCGTGGGAGCAGATGAAAGAAGACACAAGTCATTCCCATAAGTAATATCTGATGGCAATTGCATATTATTTCCAACATGCTAACCTGACAAAGCTGATATCAGTGAGAGTATAACACAATAGTCCTGTATCGTCTTCCTGTATTTGATATGAATGCATTACTGCTTTCTCTATATTGAAATAACCTTTTGCTTTTCAGAGAAATGGAATTGAAAGTGTTTGTGTGTGATTATGGAAACCTAATTCACCTCAACCTAAATTAGAGCCACAATCAAACAGCAACTAAATTGGAGTTGGCTAAAGCCAGAAAGGAAACTGAGTCATTCTTTTTCACTTTGTTTTAGAAAGGCATCTGCCTTATTGCACACTGAAGAGCTTTTGATGTAGCCCAAGATCTTTTCTGTCTCAACTAAAACCCAGAATTCATTGCTTGTGAGTAATGGCGAGCATGTCATGCCGCTAGCTGTGGCATCCATCACTGAGCCACACAACAAAACCTCTCTATTCATGAACACAACAGGACATCAAATGTATTCATGAGCCTGATTCACAGAACCGCTCTGTTCGTACCAACACCAACTTTACTTATCAAATTCACACTTTTTAGTAATGCTCAACGACTTCAGTTTCTAATACTATATGGTTTAAAGCTTTTTCAATTAAAAACTAATTGACCTGTTGCCATGACAATGAAAAGACTGAAAAAAAAAAAAAAATAATAATAATCTTATAACGAGACATTTATTTTTTTAGATAATGGCAAAGTAAAATAATCCATACCAAGATGACATAGATTCTAGATACTAGCTATGCTTGTTATACTGTATATTGTAATGTGCTAGTATTGCAAAATAATGTTGCAGATTCTAGTGCTTAAATATTCTGCTTGAATAATAATGAACTGTTCTATATTTACATTTATTCAAAATGTATCTGTGCCACGTAACATTTGTTTTAAGTATATTAAACATCAAACATGTTTCGTTTGGCTGATGTTGTATCACGTGGCACAGCAGTTTCATGTTCAGTGTGGACAAACAAATTGCTTGTTACTGGAAACTTGTCGCATTTTGCCTGGTCCACTTCTTTATCAAAATGAAATCATGTACTTCAATACACGTTTTTCTGCAGTTTCCCAGTGAAATATCCAGAGGGGGGCGCCAAAAGTAAGTGAAATGGTGTCGTAAATAGACAAGGTTTTTAAGGTGAATATTAGACAGAACTTTTAATGAGTAAAAGGTACATCCCTAACCTAAAACTTTAACCTAAACCTAATTTAATAAAAAATTAAAATTACACAAAACAGACATCCTTACCTTTAACCAATACCTAAACCTAACTGATAGTGTCCAAAAACCAATGTGAAATGAAAAGCACGTTTTCTGAAGCAACCATGTCATTTTCGTGTCACTTCTATGACACTTTTGTCTCAAGTGTCAGCTTGCGTGTTTGGCTGGGCTCGAACTGCATACTTCAGAGTCCAAAGTCCAACACACTTTGAGGTGAGCTACTGCAGAAGAAAATAACATTGGATAAAATGTGTAAAAGTAAATGGATCTGTTATACAAGCGCTAAAATGTGTCATTATTCAAATGATGCATAAGAGTATGTTTCAATATCATAATATTGCAGTGTGTGAGTAATAGTGTGAAAAATAAGTGTTTAGTCATAATCAGCCGTTGTACTCGTGATTTGTGTGAAAGTTAATAAAGGCACAGTTGTTGTAGCTCCTCTAGTATTCATTTCACCAGGAAACTGTGCAGAAACGTAGAAAGTGGCACGTAAAACTCAGTTTGTTACTATGTAGTTATAGTACCGTTCATTCTAGACTAGGTTGAAATATACTTTTATTTAAGGCAGTAAAAGTTTTCTGTGCTTATTTCTTTAGATAATGCTTTGCTATTTATTGTCATATGTTTTGACAGAGCTAATGGTCCCATTTTGTTTCTATGTTTTTTTGAGGACACACAGATGACACACATTGTTTTTGTTTCAAACAACTTCTAAAGAAACAAAACAACAACCTCTCTGGGACCACTCTGAGAATAAACCATTTTGACCAGTAACACTAAAGGATAAACATGTGTGGCTCGATTCCAAAGCTGTTATTGGAAAGAAGAAAAAGAAGCAGAAGAAGAAGAAGAAGAAAATAGCAACTAAAACAAGTGACCTTGCACCTGTTCCCATGGAAGTGTGGGCCAAGTTTTATTTCCACAAAGCTGCAGGCCACGCAGACTAACATAATGGAATTTAAAAGAATCAACAAAGATTTGAAGACCCAAAAGAGGTAGCACAATAGCCTCCAGACAGGGTTAGAAAACAAACACAGTTTCTCACCTCACATTGAAATATGGTTCATTTCATCGCAATGGTTTCCACAACAGTCGTGGCATTTGTTTTCTCATGAAATGCACAGGGCCCTTCACAATGGATTTCCTAACCTGTTTAGCATGATGTTATAGTACAACTGTGTCTACAGTGACCCCAAAGATAATTAAATAAGGTAGCCTCTTCAGCCAGCCTGGCTGTACTATCATCACTTTTATTCTTTTGTTCTACGAGTCTGCTCTGTGCATTCTCTAGGTTGTTGACAAGGTTCATAAGGCTGTAGCCTCTCTAAACTGTGTGAGCTAGAAATAATGCAGACAAATAAGAGGAGAAAGGCACCATGAGAACGACATGAAACATCAGTAATGTGTTCCTTTTGCTGTGAGAAACTCAAATCTGTCTAATTACGCCTCTTCGTTTTGCTCTCACCCACTCTCCTCTAAAAAGAGAATAATAGCTGAAATGCATCACGTCGCAACAGTATCTGTTTCTACCATTAACAGTATGTCAGTAGAATAGAAGAACAGTTATGCAATTTTTCCTGACAGCTTCTGTCTACTTTTGGTCTGTTGAATGAATGCATCTCTTCAAATCAAATCACTTTTATTGTCACACAACCATATACACAAGTGCAATAGTGGGTGAAAGTCTTGGGTGCAGTTCCGAGCAACATAGCAGTCATGACAGTGATGAGACATATACCAATTTACAATAAACATCAGATTTACACAACACAATTTACATATCTAATATACACATAATTATACACAACACAATATACAAATAATATACAATTTACAGTAAACAGTACACACAATATAGACTACACATACACACAATATAGAATACACATTATACAATAAAAATAGTATATATAGTATATATGGAATATACAGTAGGTTGTATTGTACTGTATTGACATTCAGGCTGTCGGTTGATAGTCAGTTGCCAGTGTGTTGTTAAGAGAAAATATAATTTATGACAGTCCAGTGTGAGATAATACGATTAATAAAGTGCAGTGCTGACGTATATTGATCGTGAGAGATCAAGAGATCAAAAGTCTGATTTCTTGAGGGAAGAAGCTGTCATGAAGTCGGCTGGTGCGGGTCCTGATGCTGCGATACCGCCTGCCTGATGGTAGCAGTGAGAGCAGCACATGGCTCAGGTGGCTGGAGTCTCTAATGATCCTCTGAGCTTTTTTCACACACCGCCTGGTATATATGTCCTGGAGGGAGGGAAGCTCACCTCCGATGATGCGTCTGGCAGTTCGCACCACCCTTTTGCAGGGCTTTGCGGTTGTGGGCAGTGCTATTGCCGTACCAGGCAGTGATGCAGCCAGTCAGGATGCTCTCTACAGTGCTGGTGTAGAACCGTGTGAGGATGTAGCGGTTCATTCCAAACTTCCTCAGCCGTCTCAGGAAGAAGAGGTGCTGATGAGCCTTCTTCACAATGGCCTCAGTGTGGATGGACCATGTGAGTTCCTCAGTGATGTGGACACCCAGGAACTTGAAGCTGCTGACTCTCTCCACTGGTGCTCCATTGATGGTGATGGGTCTGTGTTCTCTGTCTTTTCTCCTGAAGTCCACCACAAGCTCCTTTGTCTTGCTGACGTTGAGGGAGAGGTTGTGCTCCTGACACCAGCGTGTCAGAGTGTGCACCTCCTCTCTGTAGGCTGTTTCATCATTGTCAGTGATCAGACCTACCACCGTCGTATCATCAGCAAACTTAATGATGGCATTGGAGCTATGTGTTGCCACACAGTCATGTGTGTACAGGGAATACAGGAGTGGGCTGAGAACACATCCCTGTGGGGCTCCAGTGTTGAGGGTCAGTGATGAGGAGATGTTGCTACCCATTCTAACCACCTGGCGTCTGCTTGACAGGAAGTCCAGAATCCAGCTGCACAGCGATCTGTTTAAGCCCAGAGCCTGGAGTTTCACATAAAGCTTGGAGGGCACTATGGTGTGGAATGCTGAGCTGTAGTCTACAAACAGCATTCTCACATAAGTGTTCCTTTTTTCCAGGTGGGAGAGAGCAGTGTGTAGTGTAGATACAGTGGCATCATCAATGGAGTGGTTGTTGCGGTTAGCAAACTGCAATGGGTCCAGTGAGGCAGGCAGCACAGAGCAGATGTAATCTCTGATTAGTCTCTCAAAGCATTTGCTGATGATGGGGGTCAGAGCAACAGGACACCAGTCATTTAAGCAAGTGATTTTGGATTGCTTTGATACAGGCACATTGGTGGACATTTTGAAGCATGTGGGGACCACAGATAAGGAGAGGGAAATGTTGAAAATGTCTGCAAAATCACCAGCCAGTTGGTTCGCACACACTCTGATGACGTGGCCCGGAATGCCGTCTGGACCCGCGGCTTTACGGATATTCACCTGTCGGAAGGATCAGGTTACATCCGCTACAGAGACGGAGATTGAACTAACCTCTGTAGCTTCAGCTGTGATAGCTCTCTCCACGAGGGCGGTGTTATTTTCCTCGAAACGAGCATAAAAAGTATTTAGCTCATCCGGGAGAGAGGCAGCGGTGTTCACGGCAGAGTTTTTATTCCCTTTAAAGTCCATGATGATGTGAATTCCCTGCCACATGCTTCTAGAGTTGGTGGTGTTAAACTGTCCTTCAATCTTGTCCCTGTACTGGCATTTGGCTGCTCTGATAGTTTTGCGGAGTGCATAACTGGCTTGTTTATGCTCCTCCATGTTCCCGCATCAAGTGCCGTGTGAACACCGCTATTTATCCATGGCTTCTGGTTGGGGTAGATCCGTATTGTTTTGGTCGGAACAACATCCTCTATGCACTTTCTGATGAAACACGTCACGCTATCAGCATAAACCTCGATGTCGTCATTAGAGTCAGACCGGAACATCTCCCAGTCCGTGTGATCAAAACAGTCTTGTAGCGTAGAATCTGATTGGACCGACCAGCATTTGATCATTCTGAGGGTGGGTGCTTCCTGTTTCAGTTTCTGCCTGTAAGCGGGCAGAATGGAAGAGTGGTCCGATTTGCCAAATGGTAGGTGTAGCCATTTGGGAAGGGAGAGTAGCAATGGTCCAAAACCCGGTCCCCTCGTGTGTTGAAACTGAGGTGTTGGTGGGATTTTGGTGCAACTGATTTGAAATTGGCTTTGTTAAAGTCCCTGGTCACAAGGAACACGGTCTCAGGGTGCGCAGTTTCCTGCTCACTTATACTCTCATACTGTTCCTTGAGAGCCCGGTCTGTGTCGGCTTGTGGTGGGATGTACACAGCAGTGATAATGACCACTGTGAATTCCCTCGGTAGCCAGAATGGTTGACACAGAAGCATGAGAAATTCCAGATCAGGAGAACAGAAAGACTTGATAGAATGTACGTTCCCCTGATCATGCCAGGTTTTGTTGATCATAAAACATACACCACCACCTCTGCTTTTACCTGAGAGGTCTTTCGCTCTGTCCGCTCGGTGCACGGAGAACCCCGCGGGTTCCATGGCTGAGTCTGGAATCTCCGCAGACATCCAAGTTTCCGTAAGGCAGATATTGCAGCAGTCCCTCGTCTCTCATTGGAAAGAGATCCGCGCTCGCAGAGCTTGTTGTCCAGAGACTGAACATTTGCTAGTAGAATACTGGGTAGCAGGGGTCGATTTGCGCGACGTCTTACTCTGATGAGTCTGGATTCTGGACTCCTTCCCCTTTTCCTTCTGCATTTCCGTGGCCAGGCTGCCCAGACAAAGGGCTCCGCTGCCGTGTTTGTAAACAGCAGGTCGGCATTGAGGAATTTGAAGTCCGGTTTATGGTGTGCAATTGCAGAACCAATGTCCAAAAGTGTCTGTCTGTCGTAGACAATAAGGCAGGCAACATCCAAGACAAAAAACATAAGAATTGTAAACAAAACAAACAAAAAACTGCAATGTTGTGTCAGAGTTTGCAACGCAGCAGCCATACTCGGTGCCATCTTGAGTCCGTTCTTATGTATTGAAGTGAATGAAGTGCTTCATACACATAAAAGAAAGTGTTCTGAGATCAATCGCCAAGTGAATGCTCTGAATGGAATACACATGAACATGCTTTCATCTCTGTCAAATTTAAAATTAATTCTTTGAAAATCTCTGTGACCAGAAGTAGCCATGGCAAGGTTTTTCAGAGCAACTTTTAACCCTTCCAATTGCATCAGAATGCTGTGAGCCTAATATTTCAGTTGGCTAGTACATGTGAAGAAAAACAAAATGGTGTAGTGTTTATAGTTTGGTTGGATATGAAAAAATGCATCTTCAATCCTTTAGTCCTCAAAGGAATTTAACCATAGTGTACAAGAAAGCTTTTATATGTCTCTCTTCCCGTTTTGTGCTGGTGAAACATTGCAAATCCAGATATAATAATAAAATCATTAGATTTTAGTACAGAAAGAATTTCACTGTATACAGGAAATGTTAAAGGTTTATTCATGGTAAGGCATGCAAAAATATTCCCTACTCCCTGAAAGATATTTATGAAATAAGTATTGTAGGATATCTCACTTGTCTCTGTGATAGCGCTAGACTCTGTAAACAGCAAATAAAAATGTGTCCATGGGCCAATGATATTTTCGACCTGTCATTCATTTTGTGCATTCTCATAGTGTTGTAATTGCAGCGAATTATTTAAGTTTAATGCCATTTTTAAGCCTTGTTGTTCATAATAGTTGTCTGTTGAGTTTGCTGTTTTGCTGCTGTTGTTTTAAACAACCGTTTCAGCATGATGTCGGCCTCAATAAAGCTAATTTTATCTTTGGAGTGTGGTGTTTTGGAAAGAGAGGGCATGGCTAATTCAACGGCTCAGTCTCATGGAAGTAGAATGGCTGAAACCCTTGTCCTAAGATAGCACACTGGGAGAGTGCAATTATTGTCTCACTGATGACCTAATGATGTTTTAGATAGTGCAGGCTATAATATGAAATGGTTGTACTGAGCATACAGAATCAACAAGTTGTAGTTCTACATGTGTTATTATTTTGTTTTCTGGTCTCACTTTTTCTTTTGTGAGAGATCATGATTGGACAAAACAGAATGAGGGCTGGGTAATGTATATATGAATGCAAAAATGTCTGTGTGATTATAAATAAGGTATGTATACTTTAGAAATGCATGTGCCATATTGCACAATAACTTTGACTGCACTTTCATAACTGCTGGGTAGAATGTATCTATAAAAAAAAAAAATAAAAAATAAAAATAAATAAAAAAAATAACTGCTAGATAATAAACAAACCATACATTTATTTATTTTTGTTTGCTTCAGCTACACATTCATGCACTAGAAATGCAGTCACAATTTTTTTTTTTTTTTTTTGGATTACAGTTTCCTTGTTACTCTGTATTTTCATAGACTAATTAAATGCACTTACTGTATAAATTGTTTAATTGTTTGTAATTGCATTGTTATTATAAGTAATAACTATGGAATAATGGAGTAGTATTATTGTAACATATATTACAACATATATATTTTATAATATATATATTTGTATATATATATATATATATATATATATATATATATATATATATATATATATATATATATATATATACAGGGTTGGGGAGTAACGGAATACATGGAACGGGATTACGTTTTTAAAATACAAAATATAATTAACTGTATTCCACTACAATTACAATTTAAATCATTGGTAATTAGAATAGAGTTACATTCAAAAAGTATTTTGATTACTGAAGTGATTACTTTGCATTTTTTTGTAATTTGTTTCATTTAATATTTAGTCCTTTCATATGGAAAACATTTATATATAATTTATAAATGGTGCGATCCAAAGTGCATTTGAACAGCGGTGAAACACTTTCTTATGATGTGTTACATTCATACGAGCAGACAGAGAAGTACGTTTGAAGTAAGTTTGGAGCAGAAGAAATAGAAATACATTTTGTGTAAATTGTCAGCTTTACGCTAAGCTAAAATGCTATTTCTAGCCATTTTACATGCACGTTACTAGGCACGATCATATTTTTTTATCAAGAAAATCCACGTTGGATCATAATTTCTTTTTTTCTATTAAGACCTTTGATATTAGGGCAAAACTTTTATTCTTGATAGTAATTTTTGTATTGTTTTCCTGTAAAAAAAATATATATATCTAAAAATCATTAAAACAGATCAATTAGATTTATCTTGTTTTAGAAACAACACTGCATAAGATATTTAGGTTTTTCAGAGAATGTATTTTTAACGTGTATTTTGTCTTACTGTACTGGCAGAATTTTTATAGTCTAAACAAGTGAAAAAATCTACCAGTGTGAAGAAGTAATCCAAAGTATTTAGAATACGTTACTGACCTTGAGTAATCTAACAGAATACTTTACAAATAAAATTTTACAGCATGTATTCTGTAATCTGTAGTTCAAAAGTAACCCTACATATATATACATACACTACCAGTTAAAACTTTTGAAACACTTGACTGAAATGTTTCTCATGATCTTAAAAATCTTTTGATCTGAAGGTGTATGCTTAAATGTTTGAAATTAGTTTTGTAGACAAAAATATAATGTGCCACCATATTAATTTATTTCATTAAAAAAAAAAAAAAATAAAAAAAAAAGTTTTTGAAATTGATGACTTGGACCAAATAAAATAAAATTAAAATAAAAATAAAAAGCAGCCAATAAGTGCCCAACATAGATAGGAACTCCTTCAATACTGTTTAAAAAGCATCCCAGGGTGATACTTCAAGAAGTTGATTGAGAATGTGTCAAGAGTACATGTCTGCAAATTCTAGGCAAAGGGTGACTACTTTGAAGATGCTAAAATATAACACAGTTTTGATTTATTTTGGATTTTGTTTAGTCACAACATAATTCTCATAGTTCCATTTATGTTATTCCATAGTTTTGATGACTTTACTATTATTCTAAAATGTAAAAAAAGAATTCTTTAATATAATAAAGAATGAGTAAGTGTATCAAAACTTTTCACCGGTAGTGTGTGTGTGTGTGTGTGTGTGTATGTATATATATATATATATATATATATATATATATATATATATATATATATATATATATATATATATATGTGTGTGTGTGTGTGTGTGTGTGTGTGTGTGTGTGTGTATGTGTAACATGGACACTATACAATAAAATAACAATGAAAATGCTGATAATAATTAGCAGCCTAAATGCTAGACATAGTGTACACATTTTGCAGCTTTTTGTATAACAATATATACAACAGATATAATGGAGTTCACCCTCACCATCATTTGGTAAATGTTCTAAAGATTTCCAAAGTATGCTATTGGTATGAAACAGCACTTAGAAAGCTGTAAAGAGCAGTCACGAGGGGTATGTTTGCATTCATTGGGTAATATTAAGGTATTGGACAGTGTAGAACTAAGACTGAAGGTTTTACTGTGGTGACAAAGTAACTTAATTGTGCTCTATTTGTGTACCGCATGGAAGCTTGTGTAGATGTAAAAGGGACAGATCAATGTGGTGTGATGTAAAATGAACTGGCCACAATGTGCTTATTAAATCTGTGTGGATAGATCGTCTTTGAGGGACATCACATAATACTTTCCCTTAACTCATGTGCCTAAAAACCTGTGACAACAGAGACAGGGATTATACACATATAGAGACTTTTATCTTCCTCTCCCACTCTCTCTCCTCTTGTCTATTGCATATGGGGCTCCTGAGCCCGGCACTGTGCCATGTTGTATCTGTATTTATAGTCACATACATGAGGTTGATAACATTCTTTATAGCTTAATATAAAAAAGCTATTTCACAACAGATGTCATAATTACTATACCACAGACTTCTAAAAAGATGTGTGGTTTCATCTAATTTGCTCAATGCCTCTTTGGATATTTAATTCTTGTACACTATGCAATTATGACCTCATATACCAATTTATGCACCATTGTTTGTGTCATATTTTCCAGGGACTTATGGGAGCCTGATACTAAAGTGTCACTAGGTTATTCCATTGGGAATTAATGTAATGAAGAGGGCAGATCTGTAGAACCGGTTTCATAGACATGCAGTAGCAGCAGTATTATCCCCAGCCAGAAAACAGCAGTGAGCTTATATAGTATTCCTGCAGCATTGCCTGCCAGGGACAGCCTACAGCTGTCTCCACACCAGAGGCAATGATATATCTATCAGCTTTAATAGGGTCCTATGAAATCCATTTGATTTTTTTTATTTTGTTTTCTGTTTAATTTTAATTCTGTTTTGTTTTCTTTTTATTTATTCCATGTTTTCTGTTTTATTTCTCTGAATTCCGGGTTTTAAAGTTTAATTATATTTTATCATTTAAAAACAAACTGTCTAATCAAATTAATTCATATAATTTTTATCAAATGAGAACAGAACGATTACTTTTCAATATACCATTGCATTATTTTTATCAAATTAAGTGCTTCTATACTGATACTCACAGCAAAATCCAAAGCCCAACATAGGAATTTTATTTATTTATTTATTTATTTATTTATTTTTATTTATCTTTTGGTCAAATACAGTGCGGCACAGTAGAGCATCACAGTATTAATGAAAGCAGTGATGCAACTCTAGCTTGTGAGATATTGCTTCAATATAATGTAATTATAATTGATATATTATAAATGTCATTATTATTACTGATACTATTACATTGAATATTTCATTTTACTATACAGAAGTAATGTATTTCTTCTTGTAATTTATTCATGGAGCTTTTATTTTGCCATTTCGGCGGAAGATGTTCTGACAACTTCACTTCTCACCTCCGGAAAAGCAGTGTGCTATATGGGCTAATGTGCTTATTAAACTGCAAAAGGTGATTATTTAATTATATAAATATATTCTGCATGTGCTGGATGTTTTACTGTGAATAAAGTTCTCTGCATTTTGTCATTAATACACAAAGAGAGTGCAAGTGATGTTAATTATGCAGTTAGTGTACTGTAAACATATTTAGTGTGAGTTTACAGTTAATTCCTAGTTGCATGACTTATAGTATTGCATGGTATATTGTACAGTAGTATATCTAAAATTTATTACAATTTTTTTTTTTTTTTTTTTTTTTATCTGCAGTGTTTGTTAATTGTCACCACCATTGAGTTTTATATGCTGAATGTTGATATCTATGCATGCCTGAAAAAAATTACTAATTTTGATTGATCAGTAATTGATCAAAATTATTCATTTTTTTCCATACTTTAGTACAATAATTTGTGTTCTTAAACACTATTGCACCAACTGGGAGAAACTTTTGAATTTGAAATAAATAACATAAGGTCCCATCCAAAGGGAACACTAAACACCATCATGGTATCTTCAGACAAAACACAATTTTCCCATAATGCAGTGTGATATTCTACTTTCTTTTTTCACAGTAATTTGTTGCGTTTGACAGAAAATGACCTAGCATGCATGGATTTTACAGTAAACTACTGAATACAGTATATTATTGTAAAAAAAATACTGTTAAAATCATGGCAATTTTTTACAGTATGTACAGTATAAGCAGCAACTTCTCAATTACTGTTGAAGCTCGCAGCTCATGCAGATTTGTTTAATTAAATCTCAGCCTTTTGTGTTTTAATCAGCACACTAGGACGTCACGATTTTAATTTGATTAATTGTGCATCTATATATTCATTTCATCCCAAGCATGTCAAATTTTATAGTTGATTCCGTTTTTATGACTGGATTCCGTAATTCCGTCTGTTTTTTTCCACTTTGCAGAAATTATAGGGCCCTATAATAGGCACCTCAACTGTTTTTTTTGTTTGTTTTTTTTTTATGGATTCAGGGCATTATTTATTTATTTATTTATTTAATGAAAATATACATCATGTTTAATTTATTTCAGTTGTGTTCAGTGGCAATGTCTGTACAGCAAACATGTTGAAAGTCGCACAACATATGTTTGTGATTTATTGTAATATTCTGGTTATATCAAAATTGATCAATATTACAGAAAAATCTAAAAATAAAATTGCTACAGATCTCTATTATTCTAGGAATATGCTGGAAATAACTTATTTTTCACCAACTCACTGTCATGGCAACATTATGTGGAGCTAGTTGCAATCATGGTTTGAATCGGATGCATCAGCAAGTCATTGTTTTCCTATTCAGTCTAGAAGATGTGCTCCTTTGTTTTGATTGCTTTGACACTGTTTTTCCAGATTCTCATTTTCTTCAACTTTTCCAGTTGTCCCTGCACTGATTAAAAGTGGCAATGTGCTGTGGCTTTGTGTTATCACAGTTGCAGCCCTGGGTTTGATATTCTAAGCTCAAACTCTTTTTTCCTCAGCTTAGCTCCGCTGTTTCCTTCATGTCTGTTCCTTGTTTTCTTCTCCATACCTGAACTGAAATGGAACTGCTCAAACTCATAGGCTTTGTGTTATGTTAATTTATAAATCTCTGAAGTGGCAAAAGGCATCGGACCAGTCCAGCCACGTTTTGTCGCATTTTGGCTTTGAGCAGAATCAAACTTTATTTTTATGTCTTCAGTTCTAACAGAGAAAAGAAGAGACATATGTCGTTGGTGAAGCACACTCCTGAGCTCATGGGTGTAAATAAGGATGCCAGTTGCTTATAGCCTTATAGTGCCATCATGTTCTATAGCCCATTGGCCTTAAGTGTACTACTCAGGTGTGTTCTGTTTCAAGCCTGTAAGGAGAAAAAATATTCTGCTCTAGGATAATTTTGCCACTAACTTCTTTTAAACTAGATGATATGAATTAAGTTCTTGAAGTCTGAGATCCTCAGAACCGCTGCTCGAGGTACAATAGCTCCAGTCAGTTGCCTGGCAACTGCTGTCATAGCTTTGGTAGGCTACTGATATGATCTTTGAGTTAAAGACGAAAGAATATTTATTATATATTATTATATTATAATTATAATTATAATTTTTATTATTATTATTATTATTATTATTATTAAACTTTAGTGGACCTCACAGGCCCAGTAATGAGACAGATGAGAGTTATTTTAGGACTCTGTACTGTAAGCAATATCCTTGTGGTTTATACATGAGTGCTGTACTTCCTGTAAAGTTGTCAGGTGATCATCATTTTAAATATTAATATTAAATACAGATTAGAATGCAGTGCATTTCTAAAGAGAATACTTCATAATAAAGTTATGATATGCAGCAATGTATACGTTAATCAAGTTACTCGGTAATAAAATTCATTTGAGAATAAGCTTATTAACAATTATGTAGGCCTAGTTGTCCGTAGTTAACTTCTAGTAAAAAATAAGCAAAGGTTCTACAAGGTTGTGCACCGTCACATATAGGAATATAAATGAACACATGCATTAAGACCTGTGTTGTTTAACTGTATGTGTGTTTGAGCATGAGTACATGTGCATTTGAGCACACGTGTATCCTGGAGCCTGAAAGAAAGAGAGAGAAAGTCAAGGTTAAAGAGTAATTAGACTTTATTCACTCTCTACCGGAGGATGCATCAAGCCTCAGAGATTGAAAGTATGTGGCCGTAATAACAAGATGGCACCACGGATGGCTGCTTCGGTGTGGAGCTCTCTAGCATTTTTGTTAATTTTGTTTTTTTGTCATGTTTTTTGTCACTCTTTCCTGATCAGTTTCACCAGGGATGAACTGCTGAATATTCGGCATACCTTATCATTATTTGCCGGTGTTTGATTATTCTGCCGGTGATTATTCTGTTTTATTAGACATCTTAGTTGGAGGCGCAGCAGTGTTCTACAAGTGCTCCAAGAGACGCAAGCGAGGGAAGCGCGCTGGAACACTTGTGAAGCTATTCTATGTTATATGTCCTATTTTTTTTGTATGTCTGTTTATACTCTTACCTTGTTTTATATTTTGTCTTACTGTAATGTTTTTGTAATGAACTCAGGCTTGGTGGTGGGTTTGAATCCATTTGCAGAAGTTTAATATCCGAATCAACAAGCAAAGTGATGGTCAAAGTATACAGGCAAAAGTCGAAGATCAAAAATAGACAGTCCAAATGGGCAATCAAGACAAAAACAACAATCCAATAAATGTGACGTCCAGTAAACAGGCAAAAGGTCATAACATGAAGCAGTCACAATGGCAATGGAGAAAACGCTCAGTAAGGCAGGTAAGACTGGCAATACTTTGCAAAGTAACAATGGATAGGCATGGCTATTTATACATAGCAAACAGGAAACGACTGTAAAAGAAAATGGAGTGTGATCAGTATTCAAGTGAAGGCTCCCTCTGGTGGTTGGAGGAAGCATATGTTACATAACCCCCCCCCCCCACCACCACCACCACGAACACCTCTCGGTGTTATTTGACTGGAGCGTCGCCTTGGTCTGGGTGCTGGGCGGTCAGGGTGTGTTCGGTGGAAATCGTGGATAATGGAAGGATCCAGAATGTCCCTGGCAGTTACCCAGGATCTCTCCTCTGGTCCGTAACCCTCCCAATCCACCAAATATTGCATCTGGCCCCCTCTTCTTCTTGAATCCATGATTTCCTTTATCAAATATGCTGGGGCTCCATCAACCTCCAAGGGTGGTGGAGGTTCAGGTTCCGTGGTTTCGGGGCCAGATGCAGGGTGGACCGGTTTCAGCAATGATACATGAAATGAAGGAGAGATCAAGTCTATAGGTTACAGGATTTATTTGTCTGATGATACGAAATGGACCTACATACCTGGGACTGAGCTTTCTGCTGGGTAGTCGTAGACACAGGTCTCTTGTGGAAAGCCAGACCCTCTGTGCCTTGTCTGGTAGTTGGGGTGGTGACGCCTCCGGTGGTCCTCCTGGATCCTTTGAGCACAAATGGCATGTTGGAGCCTCACATGAGCGCTGTCCCACACCCGTTCACTCCTCCTAATCCAGTCATCCACCGCCGGTACTGCAGATGATTCACCAGACCAAGGGAACATGGGAGGTTGATAGCCCAGCACACATTGAAAGGGGGGTAAGTCCTGTGTATGAATGAGTTAATGAATTTTGGGCATATTCTGCCCATGGAAGGAATTCACTCCACCTCTGTTGTTCATGACTACAGTATGACCTGAGGTAACATCCAATCTCCTGGTTCAATCTCTCCACTTGCCCATTAGCCTGTGGGTGGTAGCCTGAGGTTAAACTGACATTAATGTCCAACTGTTTACAAAATTCCTGCCATAACCTTGACATGAACTGAGGGCCCCGCTCCGTGACAATGTCCTCTGGTAATCCATACACCTGGAACACATGATGGAACAGTGCAGTGGCTGTTTACATGGCTGTGGGAAGACCTTTCAGTGGAACAAGATGGCAAGCCTTAGGAAACGTCAGTAATTACAAGAATTGTAGTGAAATTGTTGGAGTTGGGTAGATCTGTGACAAAGTCTACTGATAGATGGGACCAGGTTCTCTGAGGAATGGGTAGGAGTTCCAGGAGTCCAGCCGGTAGTTCTCTGGGTGTTTTCGACTGAGCGCATACTGGACAAGACATGACATGTGAGGTAACATCTTTAATTATGTCAGACCACCAGAATGAGTTGTGTATTAAGGTAATTGTTTGCTGAATACCTGGATGTCCAGCACTGAGAGATGTATGGACCCATTGGATCACACGTTGTCGGAGAATGCTTGGGACATACTGCTTGGTTGGTGGGCAGTTAGGTGGAGGAGGATCTGTTTGTTGTGCCTGTTGTATCTCTTCCATGATGTCCCAACGAATGGGGGCTACAACCACTGATGGGGAAGGATAGAGACTTGGTTATTTTGAATGTTTGTAGGGTCATATCTTCTAGAGAGAGTGTCCGCCTTGCTTTTCTTGCTTCCAAGACAGTAGGTAACTGTGAACTGGAATCTGGTAAAAAACAAAGACCAACAGGCTTGTCGTGGATTGAGTCTCTTGGCACTCTTGATGTATTCTAAGTTCTTATGGTCGGTGATAACTTGAAATGGATGTTCTGCTCCCTCTAGCCGGTGTCTTCATTCCTCCATTGCAGCTTTCATGGAAAGTAGTTCTTTATTGCCCGCATCATAGTTTCTTTCAGCAGCCGTGAGTTTTCTAGAATAGAAGGCACATGGATACATACGGCCTGGCGTACCATGTCTTTGAGAGAGAACAGCCCCAGTTCCGCAGTCGGAAGCATCTACTTCAATGATGAAAGGTAAGCTTGGGTCTGGATGCTTAAGGATGGGTGCAGTAGTGAAGCTGGTTTTAAGGGTGTTGAAGGCAGTGTTAGCTGATTCGTTCCATTGAAGTTTCTTGGGTTTGTCTTTGAGTAGTGATGTTAGTGGAGCTGCAATGATGCTGTAATTCCTGATAAATCTTCGGTAGAAGTTTGAGAAACCAAGAAATCATTGAAGTTCTTTGATGGTGGTAGGCTGTGGCCATTCGGTGACTGCTTTGACTTTGGATAGGTCCATCTCCACACCTTGATGGCTGATGATGTATCCTAAGAACGTGGTGCTGGTCGTATGGAACTCACATTTTTCAGCTTTGATGTAGAGTTGGTTCTTTTGGAGCTGGGTTAGGACTGTCTTAACATGTTGGATGTGCTCTTGTTTTGTTTGGGAATAGATTAAGATATCATCAATATATGCAATGATAAACTGGTTCAAGAGGTCTCTGAAGATTTCATTTATGTACGACTGGAAGACAGAAGGCGCATTAGCAAGGCCATATGGCATGACCTGACACTCATAGTGCCCCCTAGTGGTGAGGAAGGCAGTCTTCCATTCATCCCCTTCTCTGATACGAATGAGGTTATAGGCACTTCGAAGATCTAGTTTGGTGAAGATACGTGCCTCACGGAGTTGTTCTAGTGCTGAAGGGATGAGAGGAAGTGGATATCTGTTCTTTATTGTGATTGTATTGAGACCTCTGTAATCAATGCATGGTCTTAGTCCACCATCTTTTTTCTCCACAAAGAAAAACCTGCCGCTGCTGGAGATGTAGAGGGACAGATAAAACCTGAGGCTAGGGCTTCTTCAATGTATTTTTCCATAGCCTGAGTCTCAGGACGTGACAAGGGGTAAACTTTGCTTTTTGGAGGTGCAGAATTCAGGAGAAGTTCAATGGCACAATCCCATGGATGATGGGGAGGTAGTTTGGTTGCCTTTGCCTTGCTGAAGACCTCAGAGAATTCAGAGTATTCAATTGGAATAGCTGTAGTGTTGTGAGTCTCTGGGCTTTCCATGCTCATGGTAAAACATGGTAATGTGATCTTTGAGTTAAAACAGTGTTCCTGGCAGTAATGAGACCATTTACTGAGTTCACCTTAATTCCAGGAAATACTAGGGTCATGGATAGCTAGCCATGGATGGCCGATAATGATCTGATTCTTGGGAGAAGAGATAACGTAGAGTGAGATCTTGTCAGTGTGAAATAGTCCAACTTGTAGAGTGATTGGGACAGTTTGTTGTGTTATGCCCTGTCCTATGGGTTCATTGTCGACTTCTGTAATATTAATTGAAGGGATGCATGGCATTGTAGGGATTTTGAGTTCCTGAACGAGATAATTTTGGATTAAATTGACTGCAGCCCCTGAATCCACTAGCACTGAAACATAGTGTGCTCAATGGAGACGGATAGAGTGAAATTATGATGAAGGTGAGTGAGAGAGTATTCATTACTCACCCTTTTCTTTAAGGTGCTGTTGACTTTGTTGGGGCAAGTATTGATGTGATGGTTGGGTTGATCACAGTAAAAGCATAGATGTTCCTGTAGACGATGATGTCGTTCTTCTAATGAAACTCTAGTATAACCGATTTGCATGGGTTCTGTGGACTGAGGCATAGAGAAAGCAGCATCTTGCGTGGAAACGGAAGCCATTTTGGGTTGTTTGGAGCGGGGTTTATTACGAATTAGGTTATCCAATTTAATAGCCATGGTGATAAACTGTAATAAGTTCATGGTCTCATTTTTGCATGCTTACTCCGCTTGTAGTTCATGGTTAAGTCCCTCTCGAAACACTGTTTTTAGTGCCACATCATTTCACCCACTCTGAGCTGCTAGCATTCTGAATTGGATGGCGTACTCTGCTGCTGATCGATTGCCTTGGCGTATGTGCAACAGCTGTACTGAAATATCCTGCCCTCCCGCAGGATACTGAAAGACATCTTGAATTTGCTGGGAAAAATAGTCAAAAGAGGTTTGTATCTGATTATCATTGTCCCACACAGCCGATGCCCAATCCAGCGCTTTATCAGTGAGCAGAGTCATCATAAATGAACATTTAGAAGTCTCTTGAAACCCTTGTAGCATATCACTCTGGTATGCGTAAGCCGCCTGGAGCTGTGATACTTCTGCTGGATTCATTTCAGGCAAAGTATTCTGTAATGAACTCAGGATTGGTGGTGGGTTTGAATCCATTTGCAGAAGTTTAATATCCAAATCAACAAGCAAACGGATGGTCAAAAAATACAGGCAAAATTCGAAGATCAAAAATAGACAGTCCAAATGGGCAATCAAGACAAAAACAACAATCCAAAATGTGAAGTCCAGTAAACAGGCAAAAGGTCATAACATGAAACAATCACAATGGCGATGGAGAAAACACTCAGTAAGGCAGGTAAGACTGGCAATACTTTGCAAAGTAACAATGGATAGGCATGGCTATTTATACATAGCCAACAGGAAATGACTGTAGAAGAAAATGGAGTGTGATCAGTAATCGGGTGAGGGCTCCCTCTGGTGGTTGGAGGAAGCAGATGTTACAGTTCTTTGTGCACTTGCTTGTTTCTCCAATCACCAAAAAATCCTTGTGTACGTGAGCACACTTTGCACTAAAGATCATTCTGATTCTGTAAATGAAACCTGTAATGCAACTCAAAGAAAAGACATGAAATGTGGGGGGGAAAGGGAGAATGGAGGTGCAAAAATGTCCTGGTTACTTTCGTAACCTCCATTCCCTGATGGAGGAAACGAGACATTGTGCAATGTAGTGACACCAGGGGTCACTCTTGGGAGCCCGAAACACCTCTGGTCTTTGATAAAAGGCCAATGAAAATTGGCGAGTGGTATTTGCATACCACTCCCCCGAACATATGGGTATAAAAGGAGCTGGTATGCAACCACTCATTCAGGTTTTGTGCTGAGGAGCCGAGACAAGGTCCCGGCCATTTCAGCGGGTAGTCCAGCGTTGTGGCAGGAGGGACACAACGTCTCGTTCTCTCCATCAGGGAACAGAGGTTACGAAAGTAACCAGGACGTTCCCTATCTGTCACTCACTCGATGTTGTGTCGATATAGTGACACTAGGGGTCCCTATATGAAACGCCACAACTAGCTGAACTGTGTTACGTGAACTGGCGGTGTGTGACGGGCAGACCATTGTGTGCCTCGTAGCCAGCACACCAGGCCAACAGGTAACCTCCCCCAATGTTGTTATGAGTGTCTAACGGCCCTTCGTGAACAAGTCGACTGCCCAGAAGATAGAGACAGGCTAGCTCAGTCATGGCCTCTTATCCTCTTTTTTTCCTCTCCCCAAAAAAAGAGTGAAATTTGTTAACCGACTAGGGCCAACAGGTCTAAGTCAGGGGGTGACGTATTTCCACTCAAAATACGCCCCCTCTGGGCGGGGTGTGGTCTCTACGGTGTCTTCCCCTTGGGAGTGACACCGCGGAGACCACACCCCACCCAGGGGGGAGGGGAGTTGGGGGGGGGGGTAGTCACATGGTCTTGCTGAGCCTTGTCGGAAGTATGTCATGTGGAGAAGTCCCATGGTATGTCCTGCCCTACGGGGAGGAGTTTCTACAAACATGGTGACTGGGGCAGAGGGGCCTCTGCTTAAGGAAGATGCAGTTTACCAACAGGGAAACGAATTAGCGGAAAATATACGTCGCATGGGGTTACCTATGGGGAACCAACAAATGCGGAGCACCTACCCCAGTACAGGGCTTAGTTAGCACATGTACTGAGCTGGCAGCGAGTTTCTCCACAAACTCATCTGCCACAGGGCTCGGAGGAAATCATCCAGGGGACACAGTTTGTGAACACTACTCGGAGTCAACAGCACACGTCTTCAGCTCAGGGGAGGTGAAAGGCACTATGCGCAAGCGATACACCTGGCCAGCTGCCCCTGACTTACCTGCTTGTGCCTGCCACTACACGGGATGAAACCGGCTCCACTCGGAGATTGTAGAACCTTGCAAAGGTGTTGGGTGTTGCCCCGCCCACTGCTCTGCAAATGTCTGTTAGAGAGGCGCCACTGGTCAAGGCCCAGGAGGCCGCCACACTCCTGGTAGAATGGGCTTGCAGCCCTGCCAGGGTGGCACGTCCTGAGAGTGATATGCCATTGCTATGGCGTCAATGACCCAGTGGGTGATCCTCTGCTTGGAGACAGCGCTTCCTTTCCGCTGTCCACCAAAGCAGACTAAGAGCTGCTCAGAGACTCTAAAGCTCTGCGTGCGATCCAAATAGATGCGTAAAGCGCGCACCATACACAGCAACGTCAGGGCTGGGTCTGCCTCCTCCTGGG